>NC_136425.1:24901666-25595833 GCF_052625555.1 Lactuca saligna | reverse complement strand
TTTATGTTATTTAGAACTAAAAGATACTTAATATGCTTTGAAATATTCAATTACAGCTAAAATGGGAGCTGGAATGCAAAAGGAGGAAAATGGAGCTGAAAAGACGCAAAAAGGATATTGCTGGTAGATTGACCCCTCTTCAATGTTTTGGTGATGTCTCATAACTCCAGTTGACGTGATTCAAAATGTTCTGGAAAGTAGACGAAATTTCCTATGAATTATGTGAGAGGGCCTTTTTTCTAATTCGACATTTATCATATCCAAAATCGGCCTTGAAGATGAAGCATAAAAGTTGGATGAAAATTCCCTCCAAGTTACTTATTATGATATTCCACTTCGACTTGTGCGTCAAGAAAACTTCATAACTACCATTTTGAAGGTCTAGAAGGCGGCCATAGGGCCGTTAAGCTGATATGAAGCAAAGATCTAAGGGATTGGAAGGTGGATTCATGTAGGTAATCATGTGGTTTTTTATCGTGACCATGTTTAGCATTCCTTTGTGATTCCATTATGTGTTCACTTTCTAATTTAGGTGTAAAAACCTTTTACTTTGTGTTTATGATTGAATGAATCTTTGAATTTGTGGATTAATTACTATTTGGATTGTTTTATTCGTGTTTAATTTATCTTGTTAAGCTTGTTAAAGACCCTTATATATTAATGATAATTATTTTATGTTAATAATCAAGTTTATTGAGTTGTATTAGCATCTTCTTAGTTGTTTGAATCATATAGTTTTGTGAAAACAAGATTGTATGCCTAGTATTAGTGAACATGAACCTAGGGTTAACTAGAAAATAAGTAAGTTGACGTGTGAGCATGTGTGATGAACAACCACATATAAGTTGATTGAATTGACAAATTTAATTAACTAATATTACAAGTTTTGCTTGATACGAACTGAACACTAGGAAAAATGTTAGTTTAATCAACTGATCACTGCTTGAATTGACTTGTTTTCTAAAGGATTAGTAATAATGAACATGAACCTAATCATTTTAGAAATCGGTAAACATAAATAAATAAATCTGTATGTGCAATTATCTATGATTTTAAGATATAATTTGTCTAAACCAAAATACCTAAAGCGATTTACCAAAGTACCTAAAGCGTTTTACCAAAGTACCTAAAGAGATTTCTCTTCTGTCAGTTTATCGACATTTGCTATTTAGTTGTTTGTTTGAGATTTAATTCCATAAAACCATTCTTTACTGCTTTTGTGTGTTTTATGTAACGTATAATCAAACATTATAAATTAATTCACTATCGTTCCCCATGTATTCGACACCCTTGCTTATCAAAGTTATACTATACTCGATCCGGTTCACGGTCCGTAAGGTATGGTTTAGATGCGATAAACTAGGAATTATAAATAAAAAACTAGTGCATTAAAGATACACATAAAAAACAATGACTCTTTTTGTAAACAATGATGTTAAATGGTTTATTTTCAAATTTTGAAATTTCTTTGATTTTTAGGATGTTATAGATAAGTCCATTGAGATCGTCATTTTAGGATCAGGAAGTAAGGATAACGAAAATGAATAATTAGGTTATTTGTTTGTTGTAATATATATATATATATATATATATATATATATATATATATATATATATATATATATATATATATTGGTTTTTTTAAGTATTGATTTTTAAAATATAAAGTAATTGATATAAAAAATGATAAATTTATCATTTATTGTTGATTATTTAACGGTGTTAGGTATTAGTTAAAAGGATTATAGTGTCAAAGTTTTGAAACTTGTACTTAAACGGAGAATTTAGCTATAATAGATGGATCATTTCTGTAACATCGTAAAGATTTGGGAAAAAACCAAAATTTCATTTAATGATCCTGAGGATCCGCACACACAAAGAAAACGAAGTCACATTACTCTTGTAGTCTTGTTTCTCCAAATACTTCCACCACACGGACAAAACCAGTCTCTCGTAGGTTACTAGATAGATTCTAGCAACAGTACCAACTAGCTAGCTGGCCTGGCTGCAGCTATCACCACTGTCATCGTTTACCCTGACTGTTTCGCCTACAACACACAACCCCTCTGTTTACTGTTTCTCTCTCAGACAATCTTTAACCCCCTCTCACTCTTTCCCTGTTTCCCTCTCTCTGATGGCGGAGGGTTTTGAACTGTGTCACATCCCACAGCAAAGCAGAAGGGATAAACTGAGGGTGGTCCTCCAGAACCATCACACCAGTGATCTGCAAGGGTGCGCAGGCTTAGGTCTACTCCCTTTATATGATCAATCTTCTCAGAATTTGTTAGCCTGCGCCAATATTAAATCCTCATTAATGGCTTCTGATAATAGCAATGCCAGTGATTATAGGACTGCGAGATCAATTATGGATAACATTAGTAATGAATCGTCGGATCTACAGTCTGTCCGTGATTCAGGTAACAATGATTGTAATTTATTTTACAGACATCAAGACCTTAGGTTCATTGAACATCATGATCAGTCTCCATTTCATGGCGGAGATTTTGTTGCTTTATCTCTCTCGTCGCAGTTTTCCCACAACGGAACTCCTCCTCCTGTAGAGTTGAACTTGCACAGTTATGGTGGTGGAGATGATATCCCGACTGCGGTGATGAACCATGGGCTGTACACAGGCTACGCGTCGATTTTGAAAGGTTCCAAGTTCTTGAAACCGGCGAAACAGTTATTGGATGAAACGTGTGATGTGGGTTTTAGATTTTCCGCTGAGAAGTTTCCTGTTAATTGTGGTTTGATCGACCCTCCTCCGTTGGATAACTTGCGAACAAGTGTTGATGATCCCAGTTGTGGTGGCGCATACAAGAGAAAAAGATCCACCCTAACTTCTTTGCTAGACGAGGTAGTTTTTAACCTCCAATTTGTATTCATTATTACTTTTTAACTTCCGATTTGAATCCACTACTGTGATAGGGTGATTTTCTCAAATTGCAAATTACAATGGTTATGTTTGGTAACTATCTGTTCGTGAAAAGCTAATCGGTAGATAAGTTAGGTGGATCATTGTAAATAAAATAAAAAATTAAATATTCTTTTACTTTTTTACCATTTATCTTCCTATCCTACTTATGCTGACAAGTCATTTAAATTAAATCTTTTTTGACCATTTATCTTCCTATCCTACTACTTATGGTCACAAGTCATTTAATTTAATTAAAATTTAATTGGACTGTTAAATTTGTAGACTTGTAGGTAGGAATAAAAGTGGAACAAAAATAGGAGTATGTTTATAAAATGACATATAAAGGTATGTTGAAAAATATGTTTAGTAATATATGTAAGGGTATATAACAGAACTTAAAAAAAAAACTCTATATACTCTTTTAAAAAACCTAACTTCTAAGCTAATTTTTATTTTGTCAACTATTAAAAAACTAAAAAACTCAAAAAATAAGTTACCTTGTGCGCCACAACATAGCCAAAGCTTCGTTACCAAAAGTAAGAATATAATGATTTACTAAAAAATGTAAAAATAATGCTATAATTTAATCAATGAAATGATTTTGTTATTTCTTTCATTAGTCATTATTTATATGCAAAGCTTGCGCAAATTATTTAAAAGCAACCTTTAATTATTTACCTTTTATCAAAAAATTTCTGCTTTGATTTTAAGCTTACTTTACTATATGATGCATATGCATTATTTAATACAAGTTACTTGCTTTAGATGCTAGACTCGAATTCCTTTGAATATATGATTAGTGATACCTTAAATTAGTACAATTCCATTGTTTAGTGCAGATTTATATTAATTAAGTACGATTCCTTTGTTTAGTGGTTTTTTCAAATGCTCAAAAGATAAAGGAGAAAAATAAAATGATTCTCTCTCTTCCGATGAAGTTCCTGTTGAATGATTTAAAACTTCTAAAATTTACAAATTTGCAGGGGGGGACATATATATACTAGGTGTTTATAACTTTTTATATAAAGATGATAAATTATATAATTTTAAAACCACTTGAAACCAGCTAAAGAGCTTTTAATGGAGAATATTCTTTTCCATATAGATGCGAATATAGGTATGTAAAACCACTTGAACGTAAAGTGCCATTAATGGAGCATACAATGTCACTATCAGTTGATGTTGTTCTTAAAGCGATGGAAAGAATACATCTGAAAAGAAATGATCATTTCTACACTTCAAAAAATGTAAAGAAAGTAATGGGAATAAAGAAAACTTAGAAGAATAACAAGACAAGTTGTCCATCTTTTTGTTTCTTTTCTTCGTTTCTGATTTCTTTTTGTTTATTATTTCCATTATGGTAGACATGATTTATTTTGTTTTCTTCATTTCCGATTTCTTTTTATTTCTTATTTCCATTATACTATGACCTTCCAAATGCCACTTAAACTACAAACTGTTTTTGAATCACATAATTTGGATCAAGAGAATCAATATATGATTCAAAGAAATCTTTTGTAAAGAATATAAACCACTTTCATTGCAAATATTTTCTTTTTCTTTTCACAATATCCTTAGTGAGATTTTGACTTGTCACATTCAGTAAATCAAGAACGATGCTAAATGTAAACAGATTGTTAAAGTTTAAACAAACACATCACAAGTAATTTCAATGCAAATTTGGTAGTTAATTTACTAAGATCATGATTATATCTAAAGATACTTTTTTTTTAACAGGTGTACAAGAGGTATAAATATTACTACCAACAGATCCAAACAATAATCACATCATTTGAAACTGTAGCTGGGCTTAGTAATGCTGCTCCATTTGCAAACTTGGACATAAAAGCAATGTCAAAGCACTTCCATTCCCTTAAAAATGCTATAACTGAGCAGCTACAGTTCTCAGTGAAACCTCATATAAGCTATGGAAAGAAAGAATTCATGGTGTCTGAAAATTTTGAGAAAGGGTATTATGGTCAAATCGGATTAGTTGAACATCAGCCTGTTTGGCGTCCCCAAAGGGGTCTCCCAAAGCGAGCAGTCACTGTTTTGAGATCATGGTTGTTTGATCATTTTCTGCACCCGTGAGTCATTTTATTGTCATTTGTTAATCAAGATATAAACAAGAAAACATGTACATACATATATTGCAAAAAAAATCATAGGTTAGAATCAGGCATAAATAATTAAGCATTGCATATAATGACGGATTAGTGACAAAATCTTTATATTGTATTGTGTTGCTAATCTGTCGTTAATGCATTTCTTGAGGTACACATATTCCGTAGAATAAACGATTGTATTCCTTTGTGAAATTGCACAGTTATCCAACTGACACAGACAAGCAGTTGTTGGCTAAACAGACGGGTTTAACTCGAAATCAGGTAAGCGCGTCTTCTATCTCTACATATTTTTAGGTCAAATCATCAAAAATTGTAGTCAAAACACAAAATTTTATGTTTAAAAATAAGAGAGTTGGTGCTTGTTTTTCTTACGTTGTTGATTAGCCAGGTTTCCAATTGGTTCATAAATGCTAGAGTGCGACTATGGAAGCCTATGGTAGAGGAAGTGCACACGCTTGAAACCAGACAAGCCCACAAATATTCATCACATATCCAGCAACCAGAAGCTTCCTGTGTCAGCAATTCGTTTTCATCTCAACCAGTGAACCAAGAACCTCATTCAAAACGCACTAGAAATGACTTCCCATGTGATAATAGATATAGCAATCAACATCTCATGGAAGGAAATAAGGAGCACATGATGAACTTTCACGACAATTTGTCAATCCATAATGGAACAAATCGTGGGGTTCCCTTGACACTAGGCTTATGTCAGAATAACAATATATTCACATTGTCAGAGGCGTTTCCGTTGAATGCCGATGGTAGGAGCAGAAGATTTGTTGTTGGTGGGTTTGATGTGCAAAATCGGCAGGTGGGACAAGAACTTATTGGGGATCGGTTTTTGCATGATTTTGGTGGCTGATGGTTTAGTAGTCTCTAGAGCCCACTTTGTTATATACGACATGACAAAACAGGAAAAGTTGTAATGTATTTGACGTAGATTGCAATGGATTCACAACAAAAATTGCAATTTTTTATCCCACAAAGAAATGGAACAATGTGTGATAGATACTTGCTCTTGATGTCTAAAGACCAATACGCATTGTCCTCGTAATTGAAAATAATCCTAGAAAATTTGTCTTGTATCATTCAATCATTTTTAGTCTACTTCCATCATGTCGTGGCCCCTCTCTTCCATGTAACATGTAACGCTCGTAGATCCGGGCTAGTCAATTAGAGACGTTAAGCGTCAAAAATGACTTTTTTATGGAAGATTATTTTGAAGGAATAATCTTAATTAAGTTATAGTATATGTTACAAGGTTTCCGTGCATATAAAGAACGCCGAAATCCGAGTTATAACGAAGAAGTTATCACCTGTCAAAGTTTCGCAACAGAACCGGCACGACACAGCGCGACGTAAAAAGTGAAATTTATGTTAGAACGATATTTAGCCTTAGCAATCTAAATGAAAGTCGTAGAATACGTTAAACCATGAGCGTGCATAAAAAGAACGTCCAAATCTGACTTCGTATGAGGAAGTTATGATTTTTCAAAGTTTCGACTTAGCGGTATGCAGTCCGAATACTCGATTTGAGATCGAGCGGTTTTTAGCCGAAACAATCTAAATGAGAATCGAAGGTCTAGTTAATAGGAGTAAAACGATAAAAAGATAGGCGAAAACGGACGTCGGATAAAGAAGTTATGATTTTATAACAGAGTTTTTCTGTCCCGACCTACTAAAAATAAATAATAAAAATAAAGTCAAAATTAGCCGACGGAGTCTAAACGAAAGTTGTAGAGCGTAGTCTCACCTACGCGGGGATATAAAGAACGTCGAAAACGGAGTTCGTATGAGGAAGATATGAATTTTTAAAGTTTATTAAATATTTTCGATATTTAATTAAAATATAAATTCGATATTATCCGGAAGGGGGGGGGGGGGGGGGGGGGAGTCAGCGGTCTTATCCCCGTTACGCCCAACGTAATTTAGAATTACGCCTAGCGTAATTCGTGTTCCAGCCCCCTATAAAAGGGTGTCGAGTGCAACCGACTTCTTTGCTCATTTCTTTCCGTTTTCTCGCGTTTTTGCATCGTTTTTCGTGCAAGAATTATCGTGAAGCCCCGGTATCATTCCCGAGCCCCGAAGCAAGTCTCGAGGCCCCGAAGATCCCGAGAAGTGCGATTCCCGAGCCGAAGCTCTGCCCGCGAAGAATCCGGTTTTTGTGAAGATCTTCCAGATCTACCGAAGAATACTACTTCTACAAGTCGTAGTGCTGTCCGATCATCTTCTAATCAAGTGAGTGTGTGATTATTTTCTTCTAACGCATACTTATTAAGTATTTAATATAAAATACGTGTTATGTGTATATTTTGTTGTTATATGCGTGAATGTATATTCATTTTCTTCTATCTCATAGATCTGATTTATTCTCTATGAAATACGTGTTATGTGGGTGTGCCTCATCTGTTATGTGGAATAGGTATTGAATGAGAATGTTATACAGGTTTTAAACTATGAATAAAAATATATATTTTTATCTACTAATATGTTGGGTAGAACATGGGTAGATAGTTGATGTGTGATAAACAGATGAGAGGCCCCGATGTTGTTGTTGATCTAGTTATTCAGCGAGTATCGATTAGACCAAGATGTTAGTTTTAGATCCGGGAGTATGGATCAGATAAAGAGATAAAACTTGTTATTAGTCCGGGAGTATGGATTAAGACTAAGTTAATTGTCCCCAGTCCGGGAGTATGAATTGGGTACAGTTATTGATCCGGGAGTATGGATCAGATCAGGATTAGGGTATAGTTAATTGTCCTTATTTCGGGAGTATGGATTGGGTACAATTATTGATCCGGGAGTATGGATCAGATCAGGAGGTTAGTTTTAGATCCGTGAGTATGGATTAGGTGAAAAAGGTTAGTTTTAGATTCGTGAGTAGGGATTAGGTAAAGAGGAAAATTTTAGATACGAGAGTTTAGATCGTGTCGTTGTGAGGATCGATGGGGTGGGATAAGAGTTGCCTTTATATGGTGAAATTGTACAAGTTTGAATGTTCTATATTTATAAATATATGATATAACATTGTGGGATGAAAACCTTATATGCTCACCAGGCTCCCAAGCCTGACCCACTCAGTTTTCTTTGTATCACAGGTATTAATACGAAGACATATTTCACAGAGTGATTTAAAGAAGATATAAATCAATTGTGTAATTAAATGTAAGTTCTGTTTATGCTTATATGTCTGTATCGGAACATGACATCCCGATGTTTTATTATTAAAGGAAAATACATTCTCTATGAGAAATGTTTTGATAAGTTATTATCTTATCTTGTTTTGGAAACAAATTCCGCAACCATTTTCTTTAAAAGATTACTCTGATTTTATAAAACAAAGCATAAACAAATCGATCTTTTCTGGCCGTAAAAATGGGGATGTTACATAACAAAAGGCAAAGAACATATTTCTAATCTTATATGTATCCACAATCTAAATCAAATGCTATAAAAGCATCCATGTGTTGAAATATTATTTGATAGACATTAAAAACATTTTTGTTAATATGTTTTAATATATTTTTGACAAAACTGTAAATTTGGTCCTTGTGGTATTCAAAAAACTTTGAATAGGATCAAAAAAGTTTTCAAATTGAATGGAAGTTCCAAAATTAAGGTTTTTTTTTTTTGAGTTTTTGATCAAAAAAAAACTTAAAAAGACAGTTATTTCCTTTTGATTTTTTTTTTTTCTTTTTCTATAAGTATTTTAATGCTATTTTGATTTTTAAAAAATAAAGGAAAAAATTTTTTTCCACCCCTACCCCCATTGTACTCTCTCTCTCTCTCTCTCTATATATATATATATATATATATATATATATATATATATATATATATATATATACCGGTTTTTGATGAACATACATACACACGGAAATCTCTCTCTCAAAAGAAAACCCACAAAATCCAATCTACAATCGATTTATGTGTGTGTGTGTATGGGTAGGTTTCCTTCTGGAAATTGTTTTTTGTATGTTCATCCCTAAAGTTCATCGGATCCCCCATAAGATCAAAATCAAAAAGCTTTGTCATCCTCTTTCTGAAACTGAAATCAAAGCCAACACCCACCTAGCATCCATTATATCCACTTCTCCTCTTACTCTGAACTGAAGGAGACTGAATCGATATCGTCATTGAAGCACTTCAAGTGGGAGTTTTCAAAGGATTTTGTTGTTGTTGCAGGTTGGTTCTTGAGAAATCGACGAGCTTTCTTAAGTAAAATTTGTGCTCCTTTCTGGTTTCTCGAATCATTGTCTATATATGAAAATCGAAACCACTTATCACTTTAGATTCAGTAAATGCGTTCTTGTCAGTCAGCTTGGTTTTTCTGATCTAGGTTTGGTTGGAATTTCTTATTCGTCGATGATGATCTGGAATATCAGGTTTGGATTTAGATATTGAACCTTTTTTGATTTGTTTTTTGTTTGAATTTCGTTAACCAAATGTAATAACTGTTGTAATGGAGTTGAAGTTGGATGAAGATGAGTTTCGAAGTTGTTGTGCAGATGAGGAGGAACTCTTGTGGAAGAAATTACAAAACAAGGTTTAAAAAAATTGTAGCGATGATGATTTCTTGATGAATTTTTTTTACAAATGTTCTTCAAGGCTTCCTTGATTTCAAACCCCGATAGCAATGAGTTCACTATCTCTAGAATTAGGGTTGTAATGGAGAGAGAGAGAGAGAGAGAGAGAGTGAGTGAGTGAGAGTGTGTGTGTGTGAGAGAGAGAGAGTGATTTTATTTATTATTTATTATTTTTAATTATTTAAATACCAAAAAAAATAAAAAAATAGAATAAAGAAAGAAAAGGGAAAAATCGACTTTTCAAGTGTATCAGGGACCAAAAACTAAGAAAACACTGATTTTGGACATTCTATGCAAGTTTGAAACTTTTTAGACCCTATCCAAAGTTTATTGAATACCATATGGACCAATCTTGCAGTTTTGTTTATATTTTTTCATTGCAATTGTGTGTAGCTGTATAATGGGGTTTTATAAAAAGTTATATTTGATTTATGGGAAATCTCCAGAAAAGTCCTAATATTTCACCTTAATTTATGAAAAAATCCCAAATTAAAAATTATTTACAAAAAAAATCCTAATTATTGGTAAATATGATGATTTGACCATTTTTTCTGGTTTATCGGTTTCAATACTTACCTGGTTTAATTAAAGTCTCATTATTTTACCCTAATTTCATAAAAATCTCATTATTTTATCATAATTTGGGACTTGTTCATAAATTATGGTAAAATAATAAGACTTTAATAAAACCGGGTAAGTAATGAAACCGATAAACCAGGAAAATGGGTAAAATCGTCACTTTTACATGTAATTGGGATGTTTTCATAAACAAATTTTAGTTTGTGACTTTTTCATAAATTAGGGTAAACTATTAGGACTTTTCTAGAGATTTCTCTTTATTTATTACAAATCTATATAAATGATCTCTATAGTTTAGTGAAATAGCAATTTCAGACCAAGTCTTATTTTATTTATTTTAAACACCTTTTTAATCAGAAAATGTTAGTGGAAATCTTATAGTATTTATTAAAAAAACATCAATGATGTTACTTATTTCAAACAACCATTTGAAAGCCAAATTCAAAATTCAACAAAGTAAGTTCTCAAAGTAGCGGAATGAAAACTCCAACAATGTTCCAAAATGGTATAATATTAAATAAAGTAACTACCAAAAAATGCAACCCAACACACTAAGCCTCACTCCATTTTAACCTCATGTACGATTTACAATCAAACATCGGAAACACACAACATATCAAGTGTTAGCATCGATACAGTTCGTCAATCTTAAGTACAAAAATATGGAAACATACACATTTCATGCAATCTGTTCATCCACACACATTGTCATATTACATGATCCATGCATACACATAAATTTACTTAGTAATTAAACACTAAGCTCACCATTATAATTACTTAGTACATTTACTGTGTATAGGGTCTAAAGCAACTCTAACATCCCCAAAAGACCTCGTTCACTACTAATGTGACCTGACGAACCAATAGACTTGTAACATCCCAAAAATGATAGTAAAAAAGTTTCAGTATAATTAAACCCTTTAATAATCCATAAACATACAAAAACATTGTTTTCAAGAACATAGTAAAAACAAGAGTATCCCAAAATCATTAATCAACAAATATCCAAGGATGATGTGCAAAATCACGCTTTCTCCTTTCCCTAATCACTAATGTACCTGAAACCAGGAAATGAAACTACAAACCAAAGCTTAGTGTGTTCCTTGAAAATATCACCACACAACATATAATAGCATGCATATTAGGTCCACAGTTATCGGACTGGATTACCCTGAGCCCACAACATGAGTCTAGTTTGCCCACCTAGCCTATAGCTCATGTCTGGATCGCTCCCGAACCCACATCATAAGTCTAGCTTGCCTTCCTAGCCCACAACTTTATGGTTGGCTTGTTCCCAGGTTTGTTCGCTTTCGCATAGAGCAGTAATTCCTCAAACCAAGCATACTATGCCGACATATGCAACACATAAAACACATAACATCAAACAAATAATCATGCATATCTAACAGATGCTTACAACATAAAACATCCTATATTAGGATAAATATCCTAGTGGGTCGGTATTAGTGCCTTCGAGCCACAAGTGCAATGAGGAAAACTCACCTCATAATCGGAACGATAGTTGAACTGATCACTGTTCCAAACACTAGCTCAACGAGTCACTTGTACAACACACAGGGACCAACCCTTCATCTACTACTTAAAATACCCGAAAAGACCTAAAGTCAAACTTGGACAAAGTCAACGATCAAAAGTCAAAGATCAACATCCAGCTGGTCGCCATGTCGTGATAGCGAAATGACAAAATAGACGGCTCTATCCCAGTCGCCACGTTGTGGCGACCTCAGGCTAGGACGTGGGCACTGGGTTCTTAACAAGTTAATGGGTTCTTAACAACTTAATGGGTTAAGCCATTTTTCTTTGATTGTAGGGGCTCCGAAGCTCGGATCCGGTTCATTCTATGGTCTAAATGGATACATTTTCCAACTTTATCCATTAAGACTCTCCAAGAGATAAAGATCTCAACTGCATGGTACAAAAAGGGCAAAAACACAACTTGGCTTAATCAGTAAGCACTTAATCTTGAAGACCACTTGTCCAACAATCCCAGAAATGTTTCTAGCACAATTACAAACATAAAAATCCATTCTTTTCAGACATGCATGTTCAAAAGATTGTCTTGAACTCCTATTAGGTTAAAATGAGGGTTAACGAGCAAAAATCTATACATGACACAAAAACTCATTTCTAATTACTAATTCCTCTGTTTGAGTTCAGACACACCTGAGAGTATGTCTGAATCCCTCAAACCAAGGCTCTGATACCAACTTGTAACATCCCAAAAATTTAAAACCCAAAATTTCACTTTCATAATAATAAAACCATCAACCAAATGCGTTCATAAAACCATAAAAGAAAATCAGAGTATGACAATCAATTATCCTAATACATCAAAGTTAAATAAGGTGGAAATCATAGTGTGTGTGATACGATCACCCTAAGCTCTTCCCCTTCGATCTAAAAGTACTTGCAACATAAACTAAAAATCATAAGCATGAAGTTTAGTGAGTTCCCTAAAATACCACATACCAAACATAAAATGGGCCTTACCCGATAACCATTAGGCCCCGCCCGACATCGAGCCCCGCCTGGAACAAATTTTTTAGTAATATGAAACGGGCCTCGCCGTGCATCGGTCCCCGATCAGTATACATACAGACACGTAAAATAAACGCACAAATCACTAAGACGAAAAACATCCAATACACTCATTAGGCCCCTCCTGATATCGAACCCCACCCGGTATACATATTATATACCTCACATGCAAGAGTTACATAGACAACTAGCACCATAATCATAATAAATCATGGGCTGGCTTTGGTGCCTTCGACCCGCCAAACTCAGTAAAGAGACTTACCTTAATCTACTAGAAAATTAGATAAATGCTTGGACTGCTGATCCGGGGAAATATCCACACTATATGTCAACAAATAATACCCTAATTAATAATTAGGTCATAAACCATAATCGGGATCCCAATTCATCATTCTCATCCTCTAGGATAAAAGACTATTTTACCTTTTTCCTTACTGGGTCAAACTAGCTTGGCCCAAGGTCCAAAAATGGCCCAACCCATAAACCTAAGGTGCACTATGGCCTAACGGATCCAAAGCCCAAAATCTAGCTAAGCCCTAAAGCCCAAAGGAGTCCAAGTCCAAAAAAGAAGGCCCAAAACAATAAAAGCCCACTTCACAGTGTAAGCGCTGCATACTCCTCGTACGCACAGCGTACGAGTGTTGACTTAAAAATCAGGAGCTTGACCTAGTACACCCTGCGTACTAGAATGTAGGCCTAACATACCCTACTTAAGTTCTTAACGTCTAAACTTCAAATCTATATCATTTTAAGGTCTTAACACCAGGACCAACCCAATGAGGGGGGGGGGGGGAGAGAGAGAGAGAGATAGAGAGAGAGAGAGAGAGAGAGAGGTTGGGTATTGGCCCAGGGCACCAAAATTGTCTAGGGCCCAATTTTCGTAATCTATTAGTATATACATTAGATGCATGAAGGTTTTTTCTGTGAATTGATAAGCCCAGTTAACCGAAACAAAGAATAAAATCTGAAGAAAAAATAAAATCAACGCCTGATTTCTCGACGATTCCCGCTGATTCGTTGAAGGCTGCAAGTTGAGTGGTTCACGATTCGGTTTCAATGAAATCTTCCATTGAAACGTTACATTCTCTCTCTCTCTCTCTCTCTCTCTCTCTCTCTCTCTCTCTCTCTCTCGGTATTATATTGAAGCAAAGCAGATTTCTGAAAACTAGCAACAAGCCAACAACCATAGCCTCTTATTTTGTGAAACTGATTTGATTTTTCTGAAATTAAACATTGATCTATCATCTAATTTTTTTGAAATTGTTTCTAGATTTCCATTGAAATTGGTTCTATACAACAACCAACAAATCGTTTTGGTGAGAATACTGAATACGAAATCGAGTTTGGTTTCCTAATTTCCTTCAACATTATTTATCTGATTTTCTAATTTTATAGAAAATTTTTGATTTCTTGTCTTCTATCTGCAAAATCAATTTTTTGGGTATCTGAAAAGCCCCAAAATCGAATTCTGAATTGAACAAATTCATTTCCATGATTCTATGAGGGACAACCCAATTCTAGAGTTTTTTTTTTTTTTTTTTTTTTTTAATTTCTCTTATCACCGAACGTACTCGACTTTAGTTTTATGTTTCTATTTTTTTTTTCATTTCCGAATCTAAGTATTTTATAGTGTATGTTTGTAATTGTATGTGTATATTTTTTTTTTCATTTCCGAATCTAAGTATTTTATACTGTATGTTTGTAATTGTATGTGTATTGAGTGTAGGTTATTGACTAATTGAAAATGAAATACAAAATTATTGGTGGAAGACTTGACAAAGCAAACAAATCGATCATGTACCGTTTCCATTGCTTATTTGCTTTGTTTAGTTATGTTTATTTTATCATTGTTGTATTTAAATAAAAATTCCACGGATAATAAATATAAAGATTATAATATGTTTCCAAGGAAGTCAAAAAAGAAAAAAGAAATAAAAGATAAAACAAAATGAACAAGCTCAAAAAGATCTATGGATAAATTTATAAAAAAAAATTAAATAATTCTAATACATCAATTGAACATGAAAATACCACAAATGAGAATGAAAATGAACCCAATGATAATGAAATTAATACTAACGATAATGAAACTGATAATGGAAATAATGTTTCATTAATGAAGATAAAAATAACACTAATGAGAATGAAACTAGTAATGAAAATATTATCACTAATGAGGATGAAAACAAGACTAATGAGAATGAAATTGGTAATAAAAATAATGCTAGTTGTGAAAATGATATGAATGAAAATGGCTATCAATTTTTTCTTCTTTTAAATATTTATGATCCAAGTAATTGAGATAATATTGACAATAAATAAGGGAAATTTTAGTTGAAAAATGGCTAATTAGAGAATTAAATCTTGTGTTTCCTAAAGATAATTTATCTATTTTTTTTTTATGGTGATTATACTAGAAAGCTAGGTAACGGTGAAACAAGTGATGGAAAATGGTTAATTTATTCTAAACAACTAGATAAGGTTTATTTTTTTTTGTTGTAAGTTGTTTAAACCTAATAATAATAATAATAATCAAATTATTTTGGCAAATAATGGATTTAATAATTGGAAACACCTTTTGAAAGACTTTATGAACATGAAAATAGTGCTCAATATATTTTATGTGTGAGATCTTGGAATGAGTTAAAAGTAAGATTGAATAATAATAAAATGATTGATAAAGAATTACTAAAACAATATATAAAAGAAAAAGATCGTTGGACAATTTTTAATAAGAATAATTTATGTTGTGAAATATTTATCAAAATACAATTTGGTTTTTCAAGGGTCTAATGAGAAGCTTAATCAAGACAATAATGGTAATTTTTTAGGAGTAATTCAAATGATGACATAATTTGACAATATAATGCAAAATCATGTTAGACGCATAGAAAATCATGAAACCCATAATCATTATTTAGGGCACAATATACAAAATGAACTAATTTCTATTTTAACAAACATTAGAAAATCTATAATAAAAATCACTAAAAAAGGAAAATAGTTTTCTGTGATTCTTGATTGTAACCCCCGATGGAAGTCATCAAGAACAAATTTCTCTAGTTATTCGATGTGTGAGCATATCTAGTAACAAAATAAAAGTTGAAGAATACTTTTTAGAATTTTTAAAAGTAGAAGATACGTCTGGTTTAGGACTATTTAATGTATTATTATATGCCATTAAATCAATTGGCCTTAATATTGATAACGTAACAGGGCAAGGTTATGATAATGGTTCTAACATGAAAGAGAAACACCAAGGGGTTCAAAAACGATTACTTGAAATTAATCCGAGAGAATTGTATATGCCATGGCTTGCTATAGTCTTAATCCTACAGTTAGTGAGATGGTTCATTCATGTGAAAAACTTTTTTTTTTGGAGGTTTGCAACACATATTTGTAAAATTTTCGAGTTCTACTAAAAGATGGGAAATACTACTTGAAAATGTTCACAATTTAAATGTAAAATATTTATCTAATACACATTAGGAAAGTAGAATTAAGAGTGTCAAAGCTTTTAGGTTTCAAGGTCCTCAAATAAGAGAAGCTTTCATTGCATTAGGTAAATCATGTGATGATGCTAAATCAAAAAGTGAAGTAGAAAGTTTAGTTAGTGCCATAGAAAGTTATGAATTTTTACTTGGTATGGTTATTTGGTATGATATTTTATTTGCTATTTATATGGTAAGTAAAGAGTTACAAACTAAATCTATGTGTATTGATGCCACCATTAATCAATTAAAAAGTATAATGTTGTTCTTTGAGAAATAAAGAAATGAACGATTTTCCCGTCGTTTAGATAGTGCTAAAGCCATAACAATTGATGTGGATGTCAAACCTACATTTTGAATAAGAGGTCCAGTTACTAGAAAAAGACAAGTTGATGAAATCGATAATGCACAAGAATTATTGTCAGTCGAAGAATCATTTAGAATTGAATATTTTAGGGATGTTGTTGATATGAAAATTGTTTCATTAAAGAGTATATTTGAGCAATTAAATGTTTTTGAAAATATTTTTGGATTTTTATATGATTCAAAAAAGTTAAAGTCATTGGATAATATTGAACTTAATAAAAGTTGTACTAATTTCACAAAACTGTTTTCTCATATGTTTTCATTGAGATTCTAGAATTTGTTAAAACTGAAGATTGTTATGCATATGTTTTCATTGCATATCGAATATTATTAACTATACATGTTACTATAGAATCAACAGAAAGAAGTTTTTCTACATTAAAGTTATTAAAAAGTTATTTGAGATCATCTATGTCACAAGAAAGATTGAATGGTTTGACTATGTTATGCATCGAAAAAGATATGTTGGATAAAATTGACCTTGATACTATTTAAGATAACTTTGCTTCGAAAAAAGCATGTAATGTAATTTTTTTTAAAGTTTTTCTTTGCTATGTTTATGTGATAGGGTTCAAAACATGTTATAGCCTTTTAACTGTGCTGTTTTATATTTATAGTTTTAGATTGTTTGGCTTTTGGGGCCTATCCCAAAGCATTTTCCTTTCCATAAGTGGGGAGTCCCCAACCTACAATCGTATTAATTTTCTATAATTAATTAATTTTTTGAAGGTTCCGCCCTCATTTACCAAAAATAAATATTATATTTATATATCTGTCGCGAAGGGCCCCATTTTTTTTTGCCCTAGGCCTCAAATCTTCCTGGGATGGGCCAGCTAAACACATAAAGTTGACAAATTTATAGCATTGCATAACTTAATGGGACACAATACTCATTATTGACAATTAAAACCCATAATAAGATCCCTAGCTCATACATGGTCCAATATAACACACCAAGATAGCATTTTTATGCACAAAGAACATCAAAGAAGCTAAGATCTAGCATTCCTAGCTTCTGGAGTAGCTCATACTCCCAAGCATGACTTATGGGACACTAAAATGCACAAAATCAAGACCTAACTAGATCTATCATAAAAAAACCATCAAGTTAAGAGCTTTATACCTCCCAAATCATTCCAAGTTGGTGATTGTTTTGGATCCACAAGCTTCAACTATACTAATGCTACTTCCAAGAGATCTTATTCCTTCAAGATCACAAAAAACACCCTCAAATGTCACTTACAAGCTCAAAACACTCAAATGGAAATTATGGTATCATTCACATGGTTTGGAGAGGTGGAGACTGGTCATAAGAAGGTCCAAGACAAACTTCATGTGTTTAAATAGGGTTCAAACCCAAAAAGTTAGGGTTTGTCCTAGGTAGTCGTACGCCCAACATACTCCATGTACACACATCATACGTGAATGCCTTCGTGAACAACCTTCTGACCCAGTACACCCAACATACTCCTAGAGTATGCCCAAAGTTCTGGAGAAGGACCCAAACACAATAGATTCTAAGTTTGAGGGCAAAATAAAAGTACCTAAAATACGAATCTTACAACTTGAGTGATAACTATTATTATAGGAAAACTCGGCCAGTGATAGGTGGTCATCCCAGCTTCTAGGAAACTCTAAGTCACATGTTTGCAACATATCTTCCAAAGTTTGGACACTTCTCTCACTCTCTTTTTCCGTTTGTGGATGATAGGCAGTAATTAAGCATAACTTTGTGCCTGTTATTTCCTACAATCTCTTCCTGGATCTGGAAGTGAATCGATATTACCTATCGGACATAATAGATAAGGGTACTCCATGTATCCGAACAATTTCCTCTACATAGGTCTTAGCTAAATTCTCCATATACCAATTCTCTCGTACGACTATGAATTGCACACTCTTAGTAAGCCGGTCTACTAGAACCTAGATCATGTCATGACATCTCCTTATATTTGGCAACTTCGTTATAAAATCCATGGAAACATTATCCAACTTCCCTATGGGTGATGGTAAGGGTTCCAAATCCCCGTATGGATTCTGATGTTGTTCCTTTACTCTTGCACATGTTATGCATTATGCTATGTAAATTGCATATCAACCTTCATTGTCAGCCACCAATTATAGGATTTTTAAATATAAGTACATTTTGGTACTACCTGGGTGTATAGAATACATGGTATTATGAGATTCATCCATAAGAAGATATCGTATACTACCCACCTTTGGAACCTAAATGCAATTCTTAAACGTCTTTAACCCTTTCTTATCTTCTTCAAACACAAATGACTTGTCAAGACGTTCTTCCTTCTTATCACTGTAACGCCCCGACTCTCAGGTATTAATTTCATGGATTTAATTTTCATAATTTGTAAGATCTACTCGACGAGTTGGATGCCCTGACTTGTCGAGTAGAAGCAGGATTGGCCACATATATAAGTGACTGACTCGCCGAGTCTAGGATAGGACTCGACGAGTAGGAGCTGGAGGACGAAACCCTAATTTTCGGGGGTTTTGTAGCACCTGGTTCCCGTTACGTACTCCTTGCTATTTATTTTCATAATATATATATATATATATATATATATATATATATATATATATATATATATATATATATAGCCTTGGACTCGGTGAGTTGATGGGCCAACTCACCGAGTAGGAGTGGGACAAGGTGCGGGAGTTGGACTCTGGACTCGGCGAGTAGGCCCTGGTTGGGCAAAAACCCTAATATGGGTGTTTGCACCCTATTTAAACACTCTATCTTGGCCTCCTTTGTCCCTAACACTTCCAGAGAGCTTTAGAGTGAGACCCTAGCCCCCATATTGTTCTTAAGAGAGTTTTTTTTGCCTTGTGAAGGAGGTTGGAGCTTAGAAGAAGAAAGAGGTGGTTGAAGAAGTGCAAGGAAAGGAGTAGATCCGAACTCTACTCAGGGAGAAGCTTCCATTCAGGTAGAAAAGTCTCTACCTTGATCTTTAGATCATTAGTTACCATTTTTGTCCCAAATTGGTGGTTTTCAAGCCTTAAAACACCAAGATCCATGTGTGGTGCTTAATGATCTGAAAGGACTTCTAATCTGGACTTATTGGATGATTTGGTAGCATAAAGTTCTTGTGGTTGAAGTGATTGAGATCCCCATTGAGTCTATGACCTCTTGAGGAGTTTGGTTTTGACCTTTTAAGCTTATAGGGCCATGCATGCACGTAAAGTTTGCAACTTTACGTGATAAACATGCTCAAGGAACATGGATCTATGGTTTTGAAGCGTTGCATGTCTCAGATTTGGCCTATATGGGAAATGGGTCATAGGGACTCGGTGAGTCCCAAGGAGGAACTCGACGAGTTCCATGAAGATGGCCTTAGACTCGACGAGTTGGATGAACAACTCGGCGAGTCCTATGAAGATTGCCTGGAACTCGGCGAGTTGTTCTTCAAACGGCGAGTCGGGTCACGAGTTAGTTCAATCGTCCCAAGTCATGAGTGAAGGGTGATTCAGTGGGTGGGAAGAAGGATTGGTTGAGTAGGACCGGGTTACTAGGAAAAGGACTCGGCGAGTCCATGCCATGACTCGGCGAGTCCATTCAAATGGACATTGACTTTGACCAAGGGGTTGACCTTGGGCCAAGGGAGGGTCAGTCTTTGACCTAAGGGTATTTATGGGTGTCTAACCTATGTTTATGGTTTATAGCTGGAGGATTTGCGATCCAGCAGTTAGATGCTCAGCAAGCACACTTCAGCAGCTACTTTCAAGGTGAGTTACCTTCCAGTAGCGGTGGGTCTAAGGCCATAATGTCGGCCCACCAGTAGGAGTTGTATGTTAGATGATTGTCTTTGTGATATCATCTAGGTTTCCTACTACCTGGTATGTTATATGCTGGCATGATATGTTATGTGTGATAGTAGTAGAGTTCGGTTGTTAGGACCGAAGGGTAGGTCAGACACCCCATATATGTCTGACAGTATGTGATGATATGTTTATATGCTGGCATGATATGTTATATGTGATAATGGTAGTAGGAGGGGAATAATCCCCAAGTTCGGTTGTTAGGACCGAAGGGTAGTTCAGGCACCCCAGATATGTTTGATAATATGTTTATGTTATGATATATGTGATAGTAGCAGTAGGGGGTGAAATAGTCCCCAAGGTTCGGTCGTTAGGACCAAAGGGTAGTCAGCACCCCAGAATGGCTTGACATGGGTAGTCAGCACCCCAGAATGGCTTGACACGGGTAGGTCGGCACCCCAGAATGGTTGTACCGGGTAGGTCGGGCACCCCAGAAATGCCTGGCAATATGTATGATATGTGATTGCATGGTATGTGGTATGATGGGGGAACTCACTAAGCTTCGTGCTTACAGTTTTCAATTTTGGTTTCAGGTACCTCTTCTTCGAAGGGGAAGGAGCTGGCGCGGTAGCAACACATCACACACACGCTTTGTATTCCGCGCTATGAGATCTTCCTGGGGATTTGTACTCTGATTTTATTATGTTTTTATAAACTGGTTTCTAGACATGCGCTTCTTTTATGAAATGATATGATTGGTGAATGTTTTATTCTAATGTTTTGCTAAGTATGTGTATTTAAAAATGAAATTGTTGGCTCGTATTTTCGGGATGTTACATCGTTTATGTGAATATGTCACAAAATAAAGGTAATAAGGAAAATAATATATTTATATAAAAATATATCCTACCTCATCGTTTATGTGAATGTGTCACAAAGTACAGGTAATAAGGAAAATTGTATTATCCTTATGAATGTATCCATTTGTGTAGGATAAATACGGCGTGGTAACTTACCAAACAGTACAACCGAGAACATCCGAAGATGAACACACCTTCTGTTGCGAGCAGCCAAGTGTAGGATGGTCAGTCCATGAGTCTGTAGAAGTATTACTTCATATAGTATGTACTAGTGTCTCTTCGTATAGTATGTATTAGTGTCTCTTCATATAGTATGTATTAGAGTAGTGTATGTATTGACTTATGTATGAACTGACTCTTAGTGTGATTCCTGCTACTAGGAATAGTAAATATTATCTCCTAACTATACCTATTATAGTTACTAGTAATGTATGTGTCTAACCGAAAGTATGCCTTTGCTACCCAAAAGTACTGAATTGACTGACATAACTTTTATGTCTATATATGTATACATCATATATAACTAATATTTGGATGACATTCGGACAAATAACCTATAACCTAAGGCCACATCCAAACAAGGAAAAGGAATTAAAGCGAGCTACAGTCCTAAGTCCTTTAAACATTACTTAAATAACTATACATATATAGGCATGCAATTGAAAATATAAAAGTATAAAAGAAGTTTTGTAAAACCTTTGAAAAGTTAATAAATAATAATTGATGAATTGATGTTAGTTTATAAAACGATTTAAAAGCATTTTGTTTGATAATAACAGTTTAGAGTAGAAGAAATCCTTTGCTTGAAACATAGCTTGAAGTACATGAAAACCTTTGTTTGAAACGTAGTTATAACAGAGTTTGAAAGGAAAGATATAGTATGTAAGACAGTTTGATAAAGAGTTTAATATGTAAAATGTTTTGAGAAATCATTTTGAAGTAGTATACTGAGTAAAACAACTAAAAGTGTAGTAAATCCATTTGTATGATAGTTATTAATCACATGTGATTGATATAATAACTAGTATGATTCAACTCGTATTCCCCACCCCTCCCCCTAAAAGCATTTAAAAACATTTAAAAGGTTAATTAAGGGGTATGAACTCACCTGTAGTGAGCGGATCGTATGGAAGTGTCGAGCAAAGTGCTAGGTGTCAAGTGAAGACTTGAACACACACAATGATCCTATGAACATATAAATATATATATATATATATATATATATATATATATATATATGTATACAATTAGTGATTATAACACTAAGTAGATAAGTATAAACACCCTAAAACGTGGTAAACACTTTGGTTCAAGTGCTAGGAGTACATTATGGTTGCATCTAAGGGGTGTAAAGCATTGCATTTGAGTTTATGACCCCAAGGACCACACTTAATGGAGTTTACGTCCCATGGGAGTTTACTCCTGGCTGTAAACTCTCTAAAGGGTCATATTTAGAGGCTTAAAGGTATGAAGTCTCAAGTGTTTAAGTGTTCCAAGGTTAAACAAGGGTCTATATGAGTTTAAGGTCCAAGAATTGACCTTAACATGAGTTTACGGCCTAGGGACCATTCCTCTATGAGTTTACGGCCGTAAACTCATGGTATTTTGTACCAACTCTAAGTTTAATGTCCCTAGTTCATTAGTGGCGGGTTCTAATCCAAGTTTTAAGCATAAGGAAGGAAATTAGGGCAACATTGCACCATTAAAGGGAGTTTATGGCCCGTGGAGATCCTTGGCTGTAAATTCTCATCAAACCCTTGATTCTTGATGTTCCTAAGGCCTAAACATGTTTAATCTAGTGCACTACAAGCTAGAGCAAGAGTACTTACGATATAGGGGCTTGAAATGGTCGGTTATGGCCAAGAACACTAGTGTGTGTTCTTGGTGAAACTTGATGATCTATGAAAACATGGTTTTTGTGGATGAAATCATGAGAGAATGCTAGATTAAGTGGTGTATCAACTAGTCAAGGAAGAATACTTACTAGTTTTGAAGATCTAAGGTGAAGATCAGGATGATAGTTGAGAGGATTTGAAGTAAAATCAGCCAAGGAAAGGAAAGAATGAGAAAAATGGCTAACACTTGGTTATATAGGGTGAGTTTATGGCCCACATGGAGTTTACGGCCGTAAACTCCAGTGTGGTGGCCGTGAACTCATGGTCATGATGTTTTAGGCCTGATCTTTGTACTAAAGCTTCAACAAATAAACCCCAACACTTATCCCTTAAGTGTACAAGGCTCGGAACGCTCAAACAGACTCTAAATTGTGCTAAATGATACTAGGAATGAGTCTAACACTAAATTGAGTTGACTAACTAAGCTTTCAAAGTAATAGAAAATTTCAGGTTGTCACATTGTATGAAGAGAGACATTGCGTGGGTAGTCGAGAGGTGCTTGACCTATCATCGGCTTAAGGTCGAGCACCAGCGCCCTCATGGCACGTTGTAGCCACTGGAAGTTCCCCAGTGGAAATGGGAACAAATTTCTATGGATTTTATCATCAAATTATCGAGGACCACGCGGGGTGTGACGCGATTTGGGAGATTGTGGACCGATTAACGAAGAGCGCTCACTTTCTCACTATCAGTGAGAGCTCTTCTGCTGAGAGGCTGACATATATATGTATGAGATTTGGTAGCTCGGCATCGGGTGCCGACATCTATAGTGTCCGATCAGGATGTGCATTTTACTTCCAGATTCTGTAAGAAGTTCCATGAGGAGTTGGGAACGTGATTGCATTTTAGTACTGCCTACCACCCACAGATAGACGGACAGAGTGAGCGGATGATTCAGACGCTCGAGGACATGCTTTAAGCATGTGTTATGGACTTCGGTGGAAGTTAGGACACATACCTACCCTTAGCCGAGTTTTCTTAAAACAACATCCACCATTCCAGTATCGACATGCCTCCTTTTGAGCTTCTTTATGGGAGGAGGTGTTGGACCCCCATCTGTTGGGGAGAGGTAGGGCAACGAGTGATGGGTGGCACTGAGATAGTGCTCAAGACGACTGAGCAGATTCATCAGGGGATATGACCACACTACGGTAGGAACCGAGGTTTCTTCGAACTTAGTCATAGAGGACCAGCTAACCGGGCCCTCCTAGTCATGGTCCAGCGCACCTGAGATATTGATAAGTAAGCTTAGGACACCTCAGAACAAACGGACCAAATTTGGACTGTTGTTAAGGGAGATGAGAGACAAACACAGGAAGCAATTGGAGAATTCCAAGCAAGATAGTCAGTTTGGGAGGCAAGACTACGATACACTGAGCGATAAGTAGCTCATCTCAAGGGTGCATCCACTTCATCAACACCACCACCATTCACTTTCCGCTACGCTTAGGAGAAGCTTTCTCCCCCCCCCCCCCCCGTACTAATCTATATGTCTCTCTTTCATGTACAAAGATGGTACTTACCAATGAAAGAACTATGTGCTATCTTTATTTCATGTTATTGCATAAATTCAATTATAAGCATAACCGAACCCTCGAAACTGCTAGGTACTCAAGGATCTCAAAACCAAAGCAACCTATATACTCTAAGGATAGAAGTAATATTCGTGCCAAATCTACGATTTCCTACTACCATCAATGCATCTTAGGGATGTAGATTGAAACATTGTGAAGTATACGACAAAACGCAAAGTTATAGAGTACAACCATAAATGACCATCGTTCCTTACGATTTGGCTTATCATCATGCAGCAAGAAAATGTCATCCCACAAAAATAACAAGCACACCCGCGACACACCGCTCCTGCAGATGGACTCTGCTACATTCCAAGCTGCTGTAACAGCAGCAGTAACCACTTTTATGGCACAACTCAACGCAAACAACACCAATAGAGGTGGAAATAGCATCGACAAATCCAGTCGAAGGAACGAGCACGGAAACCAACAAGTGACAGCTTATCAAGGCACTCCAAACCCCAAGCTTAAAAACAGGAAGCGAAATTCTGGAAGTAAGAGAAAGGGACAACCAACTCAAGGGTTCTCGAAGAAGCAACATGTTGTTGTTATCCATGCAACCATGATACCTACTACATCAACACTACTAAGATCATATGATGGAAGGCTTCCAAAATGAAACCAATGCAAATTCCATCATAAGGGAGCCTACCGGGAGCCATATTGTAATAGATGTAATCGAAAGAGTCACACCGCCAAATACTGTAGAACTTATCCACGACGGAATCAACAGCCAAACAACAACACCACCAATTCTGGGGCCAGTCACACCTGCTATGGGTGTGAAGGAACCGGTCATTTCAAACACAACTGCCCCAAAGCCAACAGCCAGAGGTCATAAGGATCAGGAAGAGTCCTGACTGTGGGTCAACGAGAGACAATTCAAGACCTGACGATTGTCTCCGGTACGTTCCTACTTAACAACATAAACGGATGCATCTTACTCGATAATGGATCTAATCGAAGCTTCGTTAGTAACAAATTCAAACACTTACTAAAACAACAACCCTATAAGCTAAACGAAGCCCTCACGGTGGAGATGGCTAATGGGAAAACTGAATCAACCAAAGATATTTATGTAGGGTACACCTTAACACTAAACAACCATTCATTCCAAATAGATTTAGTGTCAGTAAATATTAGGAGTTTTGATGTGATAATCGACATGGTTTGGTTAAACCCCCACCGTGTTGATACTATGCATCGTGAGAAGGTCGTTTGCCTTCACCTCCCCAATCACAAAACTCTAATAATCTATGGTGATAAACCCGACGCCAATCCTCGTATTATCTCGTGCATTAAGGCATAGAAGTTCCCGCACAAAAAGAACTACGTTTTCCTCGCTCATGTTGTGAACAAGACCAAGGAAGAAGTAAGCATACAAGGTATTCCAGTAGCATGCGATCTTCTGGATGTATTTCCCGAAGAACTTCCAGGAATACCCAGAGAGAAAGGTCAAATTTCGAATCAACCTCATACCGGGAGCCACATTAATTTCCAATTCACCCAACAGGTTAGCTTCCGCCGAAATTCAGGAGTTATCTAGTCAATTAAGAAAATTTGTTGAGAAAAGGATTCATCGGACCAAGCTTCTCACCCTTGGGAGCTCCAGTCTTGTTCGTCAGGAAGATGGATCCTTCAGAATGTGCAACAATTTTAGGGAATTGAATAAGCTCACTATCAAAAAACAGATACCCATTTCCTCATATTAACGACCTATTTGGCCAGCTTCAAGGAGCTAGTTATTTCTCTAAAATAGATCGAAGAACCGGTTATCATAAACTTTGAGTCCGAGAAGAGGACATACCAAAAACCACTTTCTTAACTCGATGCGGTCATTACGAATTTGTTGTTATGCCCTTTTAGTCTGACAAATGCCCCATGGTATTCATGGACCCTACAGACCGAGTTTTCCAAACCATTCCTAGTCAACTTTTTAATTATTTTCATCGATTACATACTCATCTGCTCACGAAGAAAGAACAAAACAATGTCAACACCTAGGACCGGCCTTGGAAAGCATCAAAGCCGGAGAATATCGCGGAGGAAGCACTGCGTGGATCGAGATAACAGAATTACTTCAAGATTTTAACAGTCACTTTAGAAGGATATGGGAACACACATAGACATGAGCATTGCTTATCACCCTCGAACCAATAGCCAAAGCGAACGGACCATTCAACCACCCGAAATCACACTCTGAGCTTGAGTGTTTGAATTCAGCAAGTCATGGGATACCCGATTGCCCTTTATTGAATTCTCATACAATAACAATTATCACATGAGCATCAAGGTTGCTCCTTTCAAGGCTCTTTATAGTTGTAAATGAAGCTCACACTCCAGTACTCTCACGAGACCAGAAAATCATTCATGAAATGATAGAGAAGATAACCCAAATCAGAACTCGACTTCAAGCATCACGAGACAGACAAAAGAGTTATGCTAACAAATGACGGAAACCTCTAGAATTCCAAGTCGGAGGTCGGGTACTATTGAAAGTCTTTCCTTGGAAAAGAATGATTCGCTTTGGGAAACAGGAAAACTAAACCCACGATACATTAGACAGTTCGAGATTCTTGCCCGGATTGGTCCAATGGCTTATAGGTTGCAGCTACTTGCCGAACTCAGCAACGTACACCCCGTGTTCCGTGTCTTGAACCTGAAAAGATGCCTATCAGATGAGACTCTTGTCATTCCTTTGGAAGAGATCGAGATAAACAAGAATCTTCTGTTCGTCAAAGAACCAATCAAGGTTATGGACAGGGAAGTTAAGCGTACTAAACAAAGTCGCATTCCGATTGTCAAGATTCGATGGAACGCTAAGCGTCGACCAGAATTCACATGGGAACACAAGGACCAGATAAATCAGAAGTGCCCTCACATATTCTCTCATTCATGAACCTATCTTTCGAAAGAATTTCGGGACGAAATTCCTTCTAACTGGGGGATGATGTCCCAACTAACACTTTTGCTAAGAAATACTCTCATGTAATCATTCACCTAGTGTAATAACTTGCACCATAAGAGAATAGCATAGTCTATGCTCATTCAAATACATCTCATGTGTTCAGCTAAGGGTTGAAAACCCTAGAGATCCAGGTTCAAGTTCATTATGGACTAAGATCTCCTTATTCGGCCTAATGGACCAATAAGCATTCAATTAAACTATATTGGGCTTAGAAACCCTATTTGCATTTTAAATGGACCGGATTCATAAATCTATAACAACTTGGACCATTTGGGCCTAGAATGATTCAATCTAACCCTATTGTGCCTTATTGGGCCATTACAAATCCAATTAACCCTAATAGACTATAAATCCGTTCTTTTATGTCAAATTGGTCCGTGAATACACTTAAGGGACCAATGGGCCGAAACATATTTATTGGGCGTCACAAAATCGAGCAAAACCAAGAGTGGGCCAAACTAATTCAATTTCATCCATCTTAAGCCTAATTCTCGGCCCAATGAGGAGAAGAACAGAAAATAAAGCAAAATTAGAGGAATTATGAGAGCTTGCCACCTCTTTATTGCATGGAGGATCTCCATGCACATCACCTCACTCCCTCTCTCCTCTCTTCTTCTTCTACTCGGAAAAAACACCTCACACCACCCTCATTCTCTCAAAAATATTTCAATAAAACTCTCTCAAACACTCAAGAGTATCCTCCTTCCTTCCATCCAAATTTTCGAGATCTATAGGTGTTTCAAGAAGATCTTCACAAAAGATCATCTATCTTGGATAATTCATCACACATTCAACCTAAACAACTTCATTTTTGTGTTAGAACACTCCTTCTAAACACTTTTTTGTGATCATACTCTTAGAAAGCTTCTAAACTTGAAAACCACACAAGGAAAGCTTGCTAAGGCCGAAAACAACATCATTTTCTCATATCTCTTCATCAAAACCGATCCATCACCCCAATGTGAGTTCTTACCCTATTTTCAATTTTTACTTGGTTTTGGGGGAGAATACAAGTTGCTTTGTGTAGATGTATGTATATGCATGAATATGTGTGTTTTTCATGACTTATTTGTTGATTATGTGTTATTTACTTCATAAATCTAAAAATATGTTAAGAATATTAAGTTTATCACTTGGATCTACATGAAAACCTTGAGAAAAGTATGTGTTATTACATATAATACATGTAAACTAGTAGATCTGGGATTTATACACTTAAAATAGCAAAAATGAGTGTTGTGTTCAAAGATCTATAAACTAAACTCAAAATTTAGCCCTTGGCATAAAAGTTTTGGTCCATTCTATGTCTGTTTTGATCGACTTAATAATAATATTTTTCAAAACTGTTTTAGATGCAACCACTTCAGGTTTATACCTTTAAAATGACTACTCTCATGTTTTAATACGATTTTTCTACAATTTTTGACAAATTTTACAAAACTGCCTATCATATTTGAAATAATTTTGGAGCAGCCTCTGAAGGTTAGCAATTTCACACTTGTTAGACACCATTAAAAATTTTGAGAAAAATTGTGATCAAAGTAGACAAAATTTCCAAACGTCCTGAATTTACGGATCCATATTTTCACTTACAATGATTTTTCTACAAATTTTCCAACAACTGGGTTAGAAAAGCCAAAAACCAGAAAAATGTGTATTTTCACAAAAATCAAGCCAAAAATGATATTTTTGACAAAAATGGGTTTAAAATGTTATTTTTACCAAAAACTAGTCATAAATACAAGTTTTGAACAAAATGGGGACTAAAGTCTTATTTTCATTAAAATTGGGCCTTAATTGTAAATTTTTGGCTTATTGGGCCAAAAACGTCATTTTTCCAAAAAGTGGGCCTTTTAGGCTATTTTAGTGAATAATTGAACCAAAAACAACAATAAGCTAATAAACGGATTAATTTTGATCATTTTTAGGTTATCGGGCTTTAGTGGCCCATTTATATGTTTGATAGGTCCCGAATACTATTTATATATTCATCGGGCCTTTTGACTCATTAACATGTACGATGGACCTTGGATACTATTTGCGTGCTATTTGGGCCTATAAATACCTTATATGTGAAATGGGCCTTAGTTGTCCTTTTACATATATTTCGGGCCCATATTATATAATCTCATTCATATTAGGTTTTGAAATGACTCACATGTTTAGCGATGCCCTAGTGGCTCACTTACATGGTTCGTTGGGCCTGGAATGAGTTTTATACATTTATCTTCACGTAAATTCAATTAAGGATCTCGTGAGTTTTGTGGGTTGGCACCTCTAAGTGTACAATCGTGGCATGTATTTATAATCAGAGTCTCTATGAAGGAGAGAGGGGTTTTGTGTATAGATCTATACGGGGATGACACCCCACACCTGAGATGTTCGCTATAGTTAGACCACATTGGTCTAGGGTGTCTATAACCTTATTCTATTTTTCAGCCGGCTTTCACAAACGCCAAGACAGGTGAAATTGCCATTATTTAGTATGGTTATGATGGCTCACTTAGAGGAATTAACGTTATGAAGTTTGTGGAAGACTATTTTCTTTTATGTTGGATTACTCGGATACTTACTCACACTGGTACTCAACCTCGGTGTTACGGGCAACATCGGGTTGTCTGGGGGCATTCTATTTACATTCTCTTCAATCACTTTTGACATTCTATTAAACAATAACACAAATGCATTTATACGAGATCGGACATAAACATACCAAACTATTTTAAGAAAAATAGGATTTTCTTGTGATTACAAAGTTATACAAATCTTTTTCTCAAATATACTTATGAACTCACCAACATTTTTATGTTGACCTTTTTAAATTAACGTGTATTCTCAGGAAACCGTTGAAGCAGGTTGAGCGAACAAACTAATGGATACTTAGTTATATTTACTGTTATCATACCATGACTATTTTGGTATGTAATATTCGAATACAATACTCGATGTAAACAATGACTATTGTTATATTATGCATGGTGATGATGATGTTATGTTTCATTTATATTCACTGTAATGATATTTCAAGATTAAGTCATGCACAAGCCCCCGGATGTTTCCGCTGTCTGGTTCGGGGTGTGACAACAAAGTTCCTTGAGTATTTTAAGGAATGTGGGATTGTGTCACAGTTGACACCTCCCAAAACACCACAACTTAATGGTGTAGCTGAGAGGTGTAATCGGACCTTGTTGGACATGATTCGTTCCATGATGAGTCGAGCATCGCTACCAATCTCATTTTAGGGGTATGCCTTAGATACTGTCGACCATATCCTTAATCTAGTCCCTACTAAGAAGGTTGCCAAAACACCTCACGAGATATGGACTGGAAAAGTTCCCAATCTAGACCACATCAAGATTTGGGGGTGCGAGGCTTTCGTGAGGTGCGAGACTCACGATAAGCTCGAACCTCGAAGCAAGAGGTGTATTTTTATCAGCTACACACAGAAATCCTTTGGTTACCTCTTCTACAGACCCAGTGATAATGTGGTCTTTGTGGCAAGAAGGGGGGTCTTTCGCGAGAGAGAGTTCATAAGCCAAGGAAACAGTGGGAGACAAATTGACCTTAAATAAATTTAAGAGTCAAGCGATGAAGGAACCTCAAATCCTAGCAATCAACCTGAGGAGGAAACTCTTGTTGAACCAACTGACGAGTCTGTACCTCTGAGGCGTTCCACTAGAGTTGGGAATCCACCTGAGCATTACTATGGTTTCCATATTACTGCGGAGGGTGATACATTTATCAGTGATAGCACACTGCTAAATTTGGATGAACCTAACAGCTATAGGGAAGCCATGGTAGGACCTGAGTCTGCTAAATGGAAAGAGGCTATGGACAGCGAGATTCAATCCATGTATGACAATCAAGTTTGGAACTTGGTTGACAATGTACCGGGTTGTAAGACGGTCGGGTGCAAATGAATCCTCAAGAAGAATACTGAAATGGATGGAAAGGTGCACAGTTATAAGGCACGATTGGTTGCGAAGGGTTTCACTCAAACTCAAGGAGTTTATTATGATGAAACCTTCTCACCAGTGGCAAAGATTAAGTCTATTAGGGTTATGCTAGCCATTTCTGCATTTCATGATTATGAAATATTGAAAATGGATGTCAAAACCGCTTTCCTTAGTGGAAAGTTGGCTGAGGATGTTTACATGAGTCAGCCAGAGGGTTTTGTCAGTGCAGAGTACCCTGATAGAGTGTGCAAGCTTGAGAAATCCATTTATGGATTGAAACAAGCATCTAGTAGTTGGAACCTTTGTTTTGATGAGAAAGTCAAATACTTTGGCTTTTCAAGAAGCGAAGATGACTCATGTGTGTATGTTAGAGCTAGTGGGAGTATAGTTAACTTTTGGTATTGTATGTGGATGACATATTACTCATGGGAAATGACATCCCAACTCCGCGGGAGGTTAAGCCCCGGCTTGGGAAGTGTTTTGCTATGGAGGACCTTGGAGAAGTTTCCTATATCCTAGGGATAAGGATATTGAGATAAAGGAGTAAAAGACTAATTGAACTTAGTCAAAGCACCTATGTGGACAAAGTGTTGAAAAGGTTCAACATGCAGAATTCCAAGAAAGGTGACTTACAGATCTAGCATAATGCCAAACTGAGCAAGGCTCAGAGCTTGAGTACAGAGGATGACATAGCTGAGATGAGTCAATTACCATATGTTTCCGCTATTGGCTCGATCATGTATGTTATGACTTGTACTCGTCCTGATGTGGTCTTTACTTTGAGCATGGTCAATAGATATTAGTGGAATCCTAGCAAGGCTCACTGGACTGCGGTAAAGAACATTTTCAAGTACTTGCGAAGGATTAAGGATTGGATTCTTACCCTTGGTGGGAGTGATGACTTGAGAGTTGTGGGGTATAGTGACACTAGCTTTCAAACCGATAGGGATAATTTCCGCTCTCAGTCGGGTGGGTCTTTACCATGAATGGATGAGCGATTACTTGGAAAAGTTCCAAGCAGGAGACAGTAATTGATTCGACATGTGAATCAGAGTATATAGCAGCGAGTGAAGTGGCGAAGGAAGCGATATGGCTGAAGAAATTCATCGGAGACCTTGGAGTTGTACCAGCTATAAAGGAGCCTATGAAGACTTTCTGTGACAGCAATAGTGCGGTTTCCTTAGCCAAGGAACCGAAAGATCATGGTAGGTCCAGACACATTGATAGAAAATATCACTCATAAGACATAAGATAGAAGAAGGACTCCTCGTAGCAAAGAGGATACCGTCAGAGGAGAACCTAGCAGATCCCCTCACGAAGGGACTGACTAGGGTTAGGCATTTACAGCATACGAGGCGCATCGGGCTAAAGGACGATATTAGTTTTACAGATTAGATAGCTTTTGAAATTTGTAAAGTGTAATAGAAATTTGATGATAAATAAAAGTTGTTGTTTATTTATAAGTAAAGTGTTGCTATCTTTTGTCAGTCGTTTACTATCATTTCATTTTTGCATGTTTTGACTTCCAGAATAATTATTTTATGGTATATCATATTATTCAAATTCTCCACAATTGGTTATATGTTGGAAGTAGGTATGAATCAAGACTGCATTAAGTTGGATTGTAGATGTCTAAGGTGTTGGACATAGCAAGAGTTTCTACAACATTCATGAGTACTCATAAGTTCTGAGTATTGGATCCAACCCACGCTCACTTGTATCACTTCATGGAATTTATCTCTAGTGATCGTGAGATGGTAATATCATATAAGTCTTCAAACCTAGAGATATGAGTTGTTACCTATGATTTGGTTATGCATTGGTTGTATAAGAACGCATCAGTAACTTGATGTCATAAAACATACCTTTGTGTATAATTTAACAAATAGTAGAACAAGCATATGAGTCGAACTTTATCTGTTCCTTCTTGGATTAGAAGCGATATCTGGGGCCCCCGATGCTTTTTTTTTTACCTGTACTGGAACCGGTCAGAACTAAATTGATGTGTTCAGTTAAGTTCAATGTCAAACAAATCGGAAAATCGGGAAACAAACTGTTGGATAATTAGTAAGACATTGTTCCATGTATTTGTCCGGCTGATATCATGAGAGCAGAGGATTATATGATCCCTTATCTTAAATAGTGCTTCATAGTTCAACAGAGTTTTAAGAGTTACGATTGTCGTTCGGTTCCTGAAGTCATGCTTCTAACTATAGTTATTAGACTTATCCAAGTGGGAGACTGTTAGATAAGGTGTCTAAGTCCATAACTATATTTGAGATCTACTTGACCCGACCCAGCATGGTCCATTTGGGTTGCACTTCAACCGAACAATTTATGTGAATAATCTTTTGAGAATAATATAAGTTATGATTTATTAATATATTATAAATTCTAATATATTAATATGAAATCATATTATTTAATTAGTATTGATCTAAAATTAATTTAGAATTAATTTGGTGATCAAAAGGGTGAGTAATTAAATATGGGCTCTTGTATTTATATAGTGTGGGCTATTGCTTATTTAGAATGGGCTAGGCTTGCATGGAAAGTCCATGGATAGTCCATGGAGCTTTAAACCATGGATCTCATGGAAATGAAAGGTCATGGGTATTAGGGTTTACATGAATGTAACCCTAATCCACCACACTATATAAAGGGGTCCTTGGCACTTGAAATGACACTAGTGTGTGTGAGAACTAAGGTGTGGCTGATTTCTAGAAGTATGCTACTATTCTCTCAAGTTTCCAAAGTTTGTGGTGATTTGTGATTTCCATTTGAGGCATCCACATTATTGGTGCTAAGCTCTCAAACTCCAAGCAATCAACCACTACTAAAAGGTATGTAATTCTACTAGTGTTTTATGATTCAAGTACCCCATAATATGCTAGTTAGGATGTAAATCTTGGAAAGTTATTATTTGCATGTATCTTAGAGAAAACATAGATCCAATGTTTCTAGGGTTGCATGTACACCATAGGAGAGTTAGAATCCTCAAAACCCTTCAATTATCCCCTCTCTTAGCCAATATTTTTCCCATGTCCTTGATCTCCTAGAATGAGGTATAACATGGTACCATTGAACTAATTGACGATGATTTTTGGATTATAGCCTGCAACTAACTCTATGATTCACGGATTAAATCACTTCTTGCTGATGGATTATCACTATCAATAATTCACGGTGATTTCACCTCAGCGAGATTATGGCATCCTATTTATTTCCCACAAGTCTTCTTTATAATAACTTAATGATTCATTGTGTAAAACCACACACTGATAAAGGTTTGAAATTATGTGCCGATGGTTAGACTATGTACTGTAGTTTATCACATGCACCAACCCATTCTTGTCTATAAATTCTTCTTAAAAGCTTTTTGATTCAGTGTCAAATGCTAGAAATTGATAAGAACTTGAAAAATCTATGCTAATGGGTACATACTATATCATAATGTATTACAGGCATCATTCCACTCTCGCCCTTTATTCTTCTAATAAAAGAATTTAATGATTCAGCGTATAAAACCATATGTTGATGAGACTTTGCAATTCTATGTAAGTGATCTACTATTAAAACAACATTATAGTGTGATACATCAAATTCTCTCCTATATTATAACTTTATTTAATGCTTTCTTTCATTTCAGGTTACTTCTTGTCTTCTTAAAAAAAATTGAAAAATAAAAAGAAGGCAGTGCTTCTTGATCCCGTCAAAAAGGGGGTGGTGAAAAGTTTAGTTTTACTATGTTGTCACTTCATTATTCATAAAATAGCAGGCACTCTTGAAATAAGAAGGTTATTTATCTGAGGGGAAGAAAAATCTTTGTGATAGTTATGTCCATGAATGATAGTATCATCACATACTATTAGGAGACATCTCAATCTCGCCAGTTCGTCCGCTGCCACTAACACCACCGTTTATCGGAAATGTTGTTATTGTCAAAAAAAAAAGACTAGTTGCTTTCACTGACACCATCGTTTATCAGAAATGTTGTTGTTGTATAAAAGGGGTAGAGATCATCTTATACTCATACACATTCATTTTCTCAGAGGGGGGGGGGGGGGAGGGGGTGTTTTCAAACCACAAGAAAGTTGTTACCTTTAGGGTGAGCAAAGGAAAACCCTAAATTTTCAATCTTACTCTCAGGGGGAGAAAATACTAATGAACTTGTTAAAGATTAATTTTTACATCATCAGATAGGGGACTGTAAGTTCACACTTTATGATCTGATGTGTCAAACACACAATACGTTGTCCACCAGTGTCAGTGTCAGCATCAACGCCAACATCAACATCAACAACAATATGAACCTAATGTTCTTAGCGATTGTTGTATATTAGGAAGTTATTCTATGTATATATATAATAGATTTGTGATATGTAATCTTAGTGATTAAGATCGGACCTTTACATAGATTAGTATACAACCCTAAAATAATAGGATCTCCTTTTCTATAATAGTATATAGTATACTATCAAGGTCAAACCTTATTAGAGATTGGTGTCGTCTTTGTGACATGTTCTCTTTATGAGAACCCTCTTTTAGTGAAAGTATCTTTGTGTCATCTTCTTCTTTATTCTTTGTTTAGTCTTCATTATTCATACTTGATTGTATCTAATAGATACAAACCTTTACATACATTAGTGTATTAGTTAACTATGCATGCTCCACTAATGAATCACAAAGAAACAATGGGCGTTTTCATGGATTAGCATACAATTTCACATTTTTCCTAAAGTAACCAGAGTGAGATTTTATGGAATGTTCATGTACTTATATATTATAATTTTAATGTGATTAGTCTCCTATCAAACTCTTTCGGCTAACAACCCTCCACCAAATGAAGAAACCTACTCTTATACCTCTCTTATAAGACACCCATTAAATGGTTATTTATAGGTTGTTCCCTTATGCCTCTCTTATATTGTGGCTTTGTGAACAAGACATACTCTTGACTTGACTTACTTTATGTGGTGTGTGTGTGTGTGTTTGTGTGTGTGTGTGTGGTATATTTTAAAACTTTTTAATAATACAAGGTTTAAATCTTATTAATTCAATTAACTTTTAATTAATTAATATTTAAACCACTTAAGATTTATTAATTATCTTTAGTTAACTTTTAATTAATTAAAATAAAATCTTTTAAGAATTAAATCATTATCTTTATTTAACTTTTAATTAATTAATATTTAATTTTAATCCTGTCCTTAAAATCGAAATTAGGGTTTAATAATCACCTAGTTTTTAGTTGTTTAAAATTTAGGAAAGTAATAACAAATAGTGAAACTAGTGAAACCCTAACTTATTTCGAAATAGGCAAGAGAGGGAGCAAAATTTAGAAAACCCTAGAAGGCTAGGGATTTTTTGATAAAACAAGTTTCTTTTAGATTTTTCACAAATATGCATATTATAGACAAAGTCATAGACTCTAATACCACTGGTGGGTTTTCTAGGTTACAATAATAATTAATCAAACATGATTTACACAACAGAATTTGATATAAACATTTATGGGCACGTGCAACCTAGAATTCTATGGCTTTTCTCGTAACAGAAACATACTTTGAAAACTAATCTAATTAACCTAATGTAATCGAATTTACATACAAGAAAATATATCTTTTCTTAAACCAAATTAAGCCAAACACCTCTCTTGAAAACTTCTTGGAAAGCTAGCTTCAATAATATGGTAAATTCTAATGTGTCACACCCAAAACCTAGGAAACCCTAGGATCGAAAATTTGAGAAAGAAGAGGAAGAGTACTTTTGAAATTATCTTATGAGTTGTCTAGGGTTTTTCAAACATTCTATAGGTCCCTATTTATAGGTGTAGAAAACCCTGATTTGAAATATTAAAATAGTAATATTTTAATCTAATTCAAATCACTTACCATATTAGCAAATGGATGCTTCCAGAAACCCTAATGAGGGCACCAAGAATCGTCCACTAAAAGGAGGTTTTAGAATGCCTCTCTTATTCAACTATTGAACAATTATACTTTAACTCTTGTACCATTGATTAATTCTAATTAATCAAAATCCATAATTAATTAAATTAATTCTGATTAATTCATAATTAAATATGTATTATTTATAATTAATATATTAATCATATAATATATTAATAAATCATTCATCTCATTCTTAATATCAATCCAAGCTATTTCCTGGTTATGAGGGCAATCAAAAAGGATTTTACGTTTATTCATTAAGAATATGTCAAGTTAGTTAAAACCTTATACACTTAATCCAACATTATTTAAATTATATAGACTTTTTTCGTAATATATTTACTTTATGTGTCTAGGGTTTTACTATTTAAGAACCTGTTTGTTTATATGAAAGCAATTTTTTGATCATTAATAAAATTGAGGGTTCCTTAAATATGTCAAATCTTCTGTATTCTGTAGAATCAACGAATTATGAGTATTGTCTTCCTGTTTTTCCACACATGTAGTTTTGATCATCTCCTGAGTGAGTGTTGAGGCATAATACGATGGTGTTGCTAACGTTGTTGTGGAAACATGTTGGCTTTGCAATTTTTTTTTGAGGGTGGTACTATGCTCCACCCAAAGCCACTATTATCAATTGCAACATCATGAGTGTTGTTTACATGCATCAAACCTGATCCAACACCACACGAAGCATATTGAAATTGACATTCACATCTCTTATGATCAAGTAGCTTTGGGTCGAGTTCAAGTTTTTCATATTCCTTTCTGCTCTAAAAATGCATATACCTTCACCAAAGGGCTTCATCATCTCTATTTTATGAGTTTCTTCCTTTTAAGGGTCCAGACAAAACCTCTGGTTAAAATTGTGGGGGTGTTTGTTTATAGAAATTTGTATGTATAATTAGTGTAAGCCCACTTCCGGGCCTATGTATTTCTTTAGCCCATGATACCCTATTCTAATGTATGTATATTTACATTAAAGCACGATATCTATTTATGGGAAAAATATTGTCCAACAAAATCTATTTATGTTGGTGGATGATGGCACCATTTATGTGTCCATCTATTTGGAACAAGGAATATGATGTGAACCAAGATTGAAACTGATTAGCGTTGTTTGATTAGGGCCAGTCTTTTTTGTACTGAGATGCAGCAAAGCATCTGGAATGGTCATGTTGTGTACAAAAGCAGTCAAGGAAGTAGTATCATTAGGAAAATAAAGGAAGGTTCTCACCTCATAATTGGCTGTAGAAGAACAGAATCAACTAGATATGCTTCTTTTCATCTTAATGAAGCACATTATTATTCATATCTGCATGGGACACAAACCTACTCCACTAAAGTTGATGTTTTAAATTTTGATGCTGTTTTTTATAAAATACATAAAATCCTGGCTAGATTTTCATGTCTTAACAATTTTAGATTTTATTGTGTGTGTCTATATATATATATATATATATATATATATATATATATATATATATATATATATATATATATATATATATATATATATATATATATATATATATATATATATATATATATATATATATATATATATATAATAGCATCGTATCAAATAGATTTTTATGTATCGTACTTATATTTTTAGAATCATATTGATGGCCGTAGGCCCGTAGCCTTTGATTTAACAATTTTAAATCCTCGTGATTGTGATATCTAAAATATGTAACTACTAAGGTTCTGTACGGCATGCAGACGAAAATAGTTATAGAAGTTGATTGCCATGGCATTTCACTAATCTAAACATCTAAGACAAATTTATGACCTTAATTAGGTTCAATAATAACAAAGACAAAACTATCCTTTATATCATTTTATAGTACAACAAAGCATGTAATATTTTATCTTGTTTCATGTTTAATTTGTAAACATTTTGAAGCACAAATATGATGATTTTGCTCTTTCTTTCTAGTCTACCCAATTTGTACCGATCAAGAGGCCAGGAAACCATGTTTTCGTTCATTGATCACCCGGTTATGGTTGAATTTGGACTCTGCTAATGTGTCATCCCTTAGTTCTCTCCTCTCGTGTTTTTACCTTCGCCTGGTGATCTCGAAATGTTGGATCGATCATTATAATTCTTTGGATGTGGCATCTCATATCTTTCTTGCGAAGGAGATTCCATCCCTTCCATTTATATTTATTTATATTTTTATTTTTATTTTTATTTTGATCAATAGTCAGAAAAAGTCCTTTCCCAATCGGCTTTTGTGGTGTTGTGATCCGTTTGTATATTATACTTTTGTTTTGAAAGCTTAATTAGCTTGTCGGTAGTTGTTTTTTTTTTCTTTTTTGTTTTATATTATCTTGTTGTTCCAAATAAAAAAATATAAACTAATATTTTAGTGTACAAGCATTATTATAGCTAGTTGTTTCACCAAAAGCGGAGGACTTTGCACCTAATTAATTTGCTTACACCAGATACTTAACTTTCACCCTGTATATAAACCATACATAATTCAAGGTGAAGGGACCACATTTTGATCCTTATACTAAGGAGAGGATTATAAATAGATCCCCATCACTGCACTTATGGGCATCACTTCTTCATTCGCCAACTTGTCTTCTCTACCAATCTCTAAATAACACTGAAGATCTTTCCCGTCAAACATGACATATTGGGCTAGGGTCAAGTAATCTGCATCCTGAGGTTTAGTTAATAAAATTTCGATTGGTTAACTGGCCCTCGGGATGCAGATTACTTCTTCCTCGATGCCAATCCATATTTCCATCAATTTGTGAAACGTGGGAAAAGGCAGTTTTCGTTGGATTTCAGTTTTAAGTTTTCCCTAAATGGCCTTAATTTTACAAAACTTCATTGATGAAGAGTTGAACACATACTCGAAGAATGAAGACCTGATATTTTGACCCTATGGGACTCAAGTTTGAACCATGTCACTGAGTTCTTATGCCAAATCTGGATTATATATTGGAGCAGAAGACTGAGAAAGGTAAACATGTACTCTTCGTTTAACCTTTAAATTCCCTCTTTCCTTATTGCCGACACTTGTTGATATTGATGTGGATCTTGTTGTGGCCGACTCTTCTAATTAAATAACTATGTCTACCTACGAAGTAAGGAATTCAGCTTATGCTTAAACCTAGACCTAACTTATGAATTGTCGTCTACTTACAAATAGGGGAAGCATGTGGGGACACAAGATGAGAAGAGTCAAAACTCAAGCATGCGAATGAAAAATGGTTCGTGTCAACGTTCATTTTGACATAAGCATCTCGATCATTCATTTCAAAGAGTTAATTTGTGTTTGCATATATGATTTTTGTAAGGTGAAAAAGTAGCAGGCGCTTTTCATATGTATTTAGAAAGAAAATGGGATGTTATGCAGGCTTGGGTAGCGAAAAACCATGGTATATGATCGCTTTCTAGCCACATGTATGTAGGTGTACGAGTCCATATATAATCTATTATCTCATGTTCTTGTCTTCTTTTACCAACTTACCCAACAATATTTTAATCTGCTTAATTCAAGTCTTTTCATTTCAATATCTTGGGATTAGCACAATCACCAACATGTCACTATCAAGACCGAAAACCTAGGAACACAACACGTCACTACCACATAGGCCTCCTTTGTTTTGCACCACCGAATATGACATGACGTTGGCCTCCTTTGTTAACCGGTCTTACCTAAAAAGGAGAAACAATGTAAGACATGTATTTTGAATGATATATTTCATTTATAAAAGACGTAGATGTCTTCTTAATTTATCCTCGTCATAAAAATAATGTTACAAAACTGGTCCTTCATTTTGAAGATGTCGGAACCCCTTTCTGCATAGCAATGTTCATGTTACTACCAAGAATGCAGCCTTTTGTGAAAGTAATGCATTTGACAGTGCTACGCCAACATAGTACTTTCCATTTATATGCAAATCTTTTGTATATGTGCTACATGTTAATTATTTCCTAACTATTAGCAGTTTTATAAAGTTTGTTTATAACATTTTGTAAGGCTTTATATAAATACTTTAGATGTCATTTACATGGGTTTAATTTTAAAAAAAATATACGAAATTTTAACAATTTAAAAAGTTTGAATTTATTAGAAAAATAAAAAAAAAAATTGAATTATTAAAATTATTAATATTTTAATATATTGAATACATTACACATATAAACCCTTTCTAATAAATACTTTAAATATATATTACCTTACACATTAAATATGAAATTTTAATTTAATAAAATAAAAATACAATAAAATGAAAAAGTGGAAAATAAAAAATTTAAAAATTTTAGAAAATACCAAGTATCCAAATGAAGGAGAAAATGATATATGGCAAAAAAAAAAAACATTTATTTATTATAGTAGATTCATCCTCTTTTCTCTTCTTTCCCTTTAGCCTTTTGTACCTCTTTCACATTGTCAATCCGACAAGATTAATATTAGTGCATTTTTGGCTTAAACATCTCTTGTATATGAGCTAATGAAATTAATCCTTTAAAGTATTTTAATAAAAAAAAAAGGATCATAAAGAAACAAATTTTTGGATAACGGTCAAATCCTTAACATTTGAAAATGTTTAAAGTGTTGATATTAGAGAGTAACAAATTAATCAAGAGACAAAGGTTTTTTAAAAATAATAATATATATATATATATATAAAAAAAAAAAAAAAAAAAAAAAAAAAAAAAAAAACTCATACACATCTAAAATCTTTAATTAAAACTTCTTAAAATATCCAAAAGCCATAATCCATCTTTGATATTAAACTAAGACACACAACTTAAACACATGTCAAAATAGATAGATTAGGCTTGGAAAGCCTATTGAGTGTTAACGAGGCTAAAACAGCAGAAGGGTGTCCCTATTTCCATAACCCTTTACAAATAAGCTTTGTGAATGCACATGTATACCATATAATATTTCTAGTATATGTACATAGTGATTCTAGTGAGGGAGAATTGTAACATCCGGACTTCTAGGTATATTGTTTATTTATGTTTTGGGAAGGACTATTAAGCGACTCGACGAGTTGGTGCTACAACTCGTTGAGTAGGGTCGTGATATGCACGTGGATTAATGATCTACTCGACGAGTCCGAAGAGCCGACTCACCGAATAGACGTTTTGAAGAGAAACCCTCAATCCCCCGGTTTGGGGCCTATTTAAGGGCACTTATAGCCTTATTTGCGGCTCACCTTCATTGAGAGTAAAACCATAATTGAACATTTATCTTAGAGAGAGATTTTTTTTATCTAACTTTGAGTGTTTGGTTCATCTTTTGAAGAGGGAGGAAGGATTCCAAGCCAAGGGAAGAGAATGAGTTGTTAGATCCGTGGTTATTTCACCTTAAAGCTTCTGGGAAAGGTATAAAGCTTGCACCTTTCTTATTTTGTTGAATAGATCTCATGATTTTGGGAGTTTAGGGTTTCTTTATCCATCTAATATGAGGACCTTGAGTGTTTTGAGTTCATATAAAGGTTTGGACTTCATATCTAGACCATGTGAGGTCCCTAGAGTCTAAAAGTCCCTACTTTATTCATCCATAATAATGCTCTTGAGTGAAAAATCCTTTGTAAAGAATGTATTTGGTATTTCAAGCCCTAAGTGTCATGCATGGACGTAAAGCTTGTGGCTTTGCGTGATAAACGAGCCTCAAGAGTGTAGATCTAGAGTTTGGGAAGGTTTTCTGACTTGGAATCGTCTGAATAAGAAAAGAGTCTGAATAGACTCGCCGAGTCGAGGAGCCTACTCGACGAGTCGGTTAGGGTTTGTCGCGATGAGCTAACCATGCTATAACTTCGTGAGTTAGGGGTTAACTCGACGAGATGGACCTTCACGAAGCTTCTGAGGTTCGAATGGACTCGACGAGTCACATGAGTGCACTCGTTGAGTCAGATCAAACTTGGACTGTTGGCTAGATTTTGACTTTTGTTGACTTTAGGGTTGGACAACATGAGTAATAAGAACCACGGAGGGGTAAAATGGTCTTTTACCCATTCCAAGAATTTGAGAGAAATAGAGAATAACCTTAGTGAAATTGAGTACGAATAGAGTATTAATTAGAGATGGTTATCCTATGTATTAGGCGGAGGCTAGTTCGAGATTTCCTAGCACGAGACTTATACTTACTAGCCTGCAAGGTGAGTCTTCCCACTATACTTACCATGAGTGGTATCCTTGTGTGACTGAGATGCCTTATGTGCTTATTTGTGTTATTGTGCTACTTTGCATGTTGTTCTTGTGATTTATGCTTATTGTTGTGAACTTATTGAGTTAGGGCCGGAGGGTCCTCCCGAGTAGTGGGACCGGAGGGTCTCCACTGGAACACATTGACCAGAGGGTCGTATCGAGTAAGCCTCGAGTGGCTAATGTGATATGTGTGGTATTTTGGGGAACTCACTAAGCTTTGTGCTTACCGTGTTATGTGTTATGTGTTTCAGGTACTTCTACGGATCACGGGAAGGCACTGGCCTAATTGTACACACATCAGCGATTGAGTTATGATTTAGAGGATCCTGGAGTTTTGAAATATAAACTGTTTTGATATGGGATATAATGATTTGACATTGTGACAGCTTGTATTTATTGAGACAAATGTGTTTTTAAATTGAAAAAAAATGGGTTTGAATTTCACGTTGTTTTAGAAAACAGAGGATCCGTACTCGAGTCAAGGAGGGCTAAGATAGAACCAGGGAACTTGTAGAGTGTGTGAGACCTATCGAGATTATATATGACCCTGACTGTAACACCCATAAAATCATGCCAAATTTGAACTTTTAAAAACATTTCAAAACCATTAAATCATTACAAACTTGTTTTCAAAATGTATAATATCAGAGTTTTCCCAGAAACATAAACAAAACATGAGGAGTTGTACGATCACGCCTTTTCCTTGCCGCGATCCCCTAATGTACCTGAAACAATAAACTGAAACTGTAACCCGAAAGCTTAGTGAGTTCCCCCAAAATACCAATACATTGCACAAAATACATATACAAATACCAGCATGTACTGGTCCACAAATTTATAGTTTGGATTACCCCTGGGCCCACAGTGTGAGTCTGGATTGCCTTCCGAGCCTACAGCTCACATCAGTATTGCCATCGAGCCCACATTACGACTCTCCCTCAGCACGTATCTGGAATGCTCCCAGCTTTGTTGGTTACCGCACGGAACAGTATCACCTCATCCCATCCCACATAATATGTCGACATATGACACAACTAATGCACATACAGATAATCACATAATACTACAGGTAGTCCTACAGATCTACCTAACTGTCATAGCAGCTAACATGCAACATTAACTCATACTCAACATACTACAAACTGCTAGGATATCATATCCAATGGTTCGAACTTGGTGCCTTAGACCCCCTTAGTATAGTGAGGATAACTCACCTCTCAACTGTCGACTCGAAATGATGAGCTCATTCTCTCGGATCACCACCACAAACTCCACCACCTATATTCACCATAGAATAATATTCATAAGTTTCCAATTTTCCCAAAACGTCCTAGAAGTCAATTAGCCAACCCTTGTTCAAAGTCAAAGTCAGCGGTCAACATGAATAATCCATGTTGACCCGACTAGTCGAGTGCAGTCACTGACTCGTCGGGTCCTTCCATAACTTGAGTAGTCATGAAATCCCCCTACCAACTTATCGAGTTTCCTGCAACTCACTGAGCTCAAGCGTTTCCAAAAGTCGGGAAAACCCAAGTTGACTCGCCGAGTCACCCCCGCTGACTCGTCCATGCAGAAGTCCTTGCACGACAATCTTCATCGGACTAGCCGAGTTGGCCATGCAACTCGTTGAGTACCTTCAGTCCATTATCTATTCATATGCGTTTAAGCCATTTTAAGGTTCCATACTGCAGATCCAGCTTCCCAAGGCATGTTTATCACGTAAAGTTGCAAACTTTACGTGGATGAAAGGCTCTAAAGTCTTATAATGTCAAAACCAAGCTTGTAATGGAGTTTTACACTTAAGTAGAGGTTCATACTTGCTAAAGCTGAAAGCTTTATGGACTTAGAGACCAAAGAGAATTCAAATCTGAAGTTACAACTTCAGATCTTAGCCCATACCCAAGAATAGCTTCATAATATGCTAGAAAACCCATAATCTTTAACCAAATGAAATCTAGAAGGAAATGAGGTCAAGGTAACGACTTGATACCTTCCAAAAGATGTTAATGGGTTGATCATCCAGCTCCTACTCCCCGAGTCCAATCTTGGACTCGGCGAGTAGGTCACTTAAACACGTGGCCCAATCCGCTTCTACTAGACGAGTCAGGGCATCCAACTTATCGAGTAGTGTAACATCCCCCTCTGGCACGTATCACAATATTGTCCGCTTTGGGCCACTCGGCACGAGGACTTCCCAGGGGGTCACCCATCCCGGTACTACTCCCGCCCGAGCACGCTTAACTGTAGAGTTCTTATGGGATCTGCTGCCCTCACGGCTTTAAAACGCGTTGTGATAGGGAAGGTATCCACACCCCTTATAAGGAATGCTTAGTTCTCCTTCCCAACCGATGTGGGATCAGATCTAACCCACTTTCACCCCCCCCCCCCCATTATAGGGTTCAACGTCCCCATCGAACACATCGACTCGTGCCCTGGCTCTGATACCATTTGTAACATCCCCCTCTGGCACGTATCACAATATTGTCCGCTTTGGGCCACTCGGCACGAGGACTTCCCAGGGGGTCACCCATCCCGGTACTACTCCCGCCCGAGCACGCTTAACTGCAGAGTTCTTATGGGATCTGCTGCACTCACGGCTTTAAAACGCGTTGTGATAGGGAAGGTATCCACACCCCTTATAAGGAATGCTTAGTTCTCCTTCCCAACCGATGTGGGATCAGATCTAACCCACTTTAATATTTGTAACACCCCCCCTCTGGCACGTATCACAATATTATCCGCTTTGGGCCACTCGGCACAAGGACTTCCCAGGGGGTCACCCATCCTGGTACTACTCCCGCCCGAGCACGCTTAACTGCAGAGTTCTTATGGGATCTACTGCACTCACGGCTTTAAAACGCGTTGTGATAAGGAATGTATCCACACCCCTTATAAGGAGATGTTTTGTTCTCCTTCCAAGCCGATGTAGGAGTGGGTTAGATCTGATCTCACATCGGCTGGGAAGGAGAACTAAGCATTCCTTATAAGGGGTGTGGATACCTTCCCTATCACAACGCGTTTTAAAGCCGTGAGGGCAGCAGATCCCATAAGAACTCTGCAGTTAAGCGTGCTCGGGCGGGAGTAGTACCGGGATGGGTGACCCCCTGGGAAGTCCTCGTACCGAGTGGCCCAAAGCGGATAATATTGTGATACGTGCCAGAGGGGGGTGTTACAAATGGTATTAGAGCCAGGGCACGGGTCGATGTGTTCGACAGGGACGTTGAACCCTATAATGGGGGGTGAAAGTGGGTTAGATTTGATCCCACATCGGCTGGGAAGGAGAACTAAGCATTCCTTATAAGGGGTGTGGATACCTTCCCTATCACAACGCGTTTTAAAGCCGTGAGGGCAACAGATCCCATAAGAACTCTGCAGTTAGGCGTGCTCGGGCGGGAGTAGTACCGGGATGGGTGACCCCCTGGGAAGTCCTCGTGCCGAGTGGCCCAAAGCGGAAAATATTGTGATACGTACCAGAGGGGGGTGTTACAAGTAGACCTTGAAATTATGAAAATTAAAGCCATAAAATTATCACCTGAGATTCGGGGAGTTACACTGACGATTATGTGTTTTGTTTTAGAATGGTGATGACACGTCATGGAGCGGGAGGTTCAGGATCGGGTATAGATTCCGAGCCGATTGACGACGGATTGTGTGAATTCATCACATTTGAGATTATGAGAGGCATCCTTGAGGCGACCCTTGTGATTTTCGAGTCGATCAAGAAAGGGATCATTGAGCTAATGGAGGAGCACCTTAGGGCATTCCAGAGTGACATGGCATCTAGCCAGACAGGGATGCACACACTCTCCTTCAAGGACTTCAAGGGATGTGGTGCACCAAACTTTCATGGGGTGAAGGACCCCATTGTGACCAGGAGATGGATTACATACTATGAGTATGCATAGTTGACGAGCTTCTACCCTGAGGGGTCGAAGGTCTGGTGTGTTGCGGTATGTTTGAGAGACAGAGCTAGAGACCGGTGGGAGGCAGTCAATGATTCTTTGGGAGCCCCAACCATTGAGGCTATGACCTAGTCAGACTTTGTGACCAGGTTTAGGGATGAGTTTGCGCCAGGTATGGAGCTTCAGCAGCTGGCCATAGAGTTTCTAGATATGAGGCAGACTACTGAGTCGGTGGCGAGATTACCACCAAGTTCAGGGAAAGGGCCTTGTTAGTGCCTCAATACGCGGGGGATGAGGAGATGAAGAACACACGGTACCACGACATGTTGAGGGTTGACAACTGGAAACATGTCAGCTACTCAGCATGCCCGAATTTAGATGATGTAATTTTGAGGGCGAGAGTGAGGGAGATTGATATAGATCACCCCAGGAAAAGGGAGGTGGAGATTGGATAGACGATTGGGGTTTCACGGAAGAAACCTAAGGGATTCGAATCTAGGTCGTAGGGCCAACACGGGTTGGATCCATTGTGGGAAATGCGGCAAGACACATGATAGAGCTTGCAAATTAGGGGGATCAGACTGCTACAAGTGTGGAAAGCTTGGGCACTATAGCAGGGATTGTACTGCTCCTACCCCCACCCTTCAGACATTAGACTTGATTTGCTTTCATTGCAATCAGAGGGGCCATAAAAAGGCCAACTGCCCGAGATTGGTACCAGCAGTGCCAGTGGCAGCGCTAGCTCCAGCAACCCTGCGGATCACGGATGACCTACATGGCATGATAGATGCTCCAATGGTGAGGAGTCAAGCCTTCCAGTTGACCAATGAGGAGGCACGTTCCGCACCAGATGTAGTGACATATATGTTTTATTTTCCCTAACTCTTGATTACATCTCAGTCATGATATTTATGTTATATGTTTTATGTGTTTTGTTTAGAATCGTTCCATGTGAACGGTATCCCAGTACAGGTGTTATTTGACTCAAGGGCTACTCGATCATTTGTATCTCTTGTGTTATGGAAGAGGTTTTTTGAGTCTTCGGGCATGTTGGATTGTCCTATAGATGTCGAGATTACTAACGACCGATCTGTCCGAGCATTGGAGGTCTACAGAGACTGTGTGTTGAGGATGTATGATGAGCGTTACCTTGTGGATTTGGTTCCTATTCCTTTTCACGAGAACAACGTCATCATAGGCATGGATTATTTGAGCCCTAATGGAGCGGTGATCGACTGCACGCAGCAGTTGGTACGTCTCAGGACCCCAAGTGGGGGAGAGTTGGTGATTCAAGGCGATAGGCCACATCGTGGGTCATCTATATGTTCAACAGTTAGGGCTAGATGCTACCTACATCAGGGATGTGTAGGTTATGTCGCCTAGGTTATAGATACCCAGGAGAAGTTTAAGGTGACTGTCGATGATGTGTCAGTGGTGCGGGAGTATCCAGATGTTTTCCTGGAGGATTTTCCTGGGATACCTCCAGAGAGAAAGGTTGAGTTCAGTATCGACCTAGTACCTGGTGCGGCTCCGATAGCCAAGGCACCATACCGGTTGGCTCCTCTCGAGATACAGGAGTTGTCAACACAGCTGCAGGAGCTGTTAGACAAGGGATTCATTAGACCGGTCAGTTCGCCTTGGGGAGCCCCGATCCCGTTTGTGAAGAAGAAGGATGAGTCACATCAGATGTGTATAGATTATCGGGAGTTGAACAAGGTAACGGTGAAGAACCATTACCCACTCCTGAGCATTAATGATATCTTCGACCAGCTACAGGGGGCATCTTGGTTTTCCAAGATAGATTTGCGTTCAGGCTACCACCAGATGCGAGTTAGAGATGAGGATATATAGAAGACTGCTTTCCAGACGTGTTATGGCCACTATGAGTTCGTGGTGATTCCCTTCCGGCTCACCAATTCCCCCCCCCCCCCCACGGTGTTCATGCACCTCATGAACCGCGTATGCAAACCGATGTTGGATTGGTCTATGATAGTTTCTATTGATGACATATTGGTTTACTGCAAGATGCAGGAGAAGCAAGAGGAGCACCTGTGAGAGGTGTTGTATACTCTGAGGGGTGAGAGCTTGTATGCTAAGTTCTCCAAGTGCGAGTTCTGGTTGTGCGAGGTGCAGTTTCCGGAGCACCTTGTCAACCAAAACGGTATTCGGATCGACCCAGCCAAAGTGGAGATTGTGATGAGATGGAAGGTTCCGAAGTCTCCATCTGAGATTTGAAGTTTTCTGGGTTTAGTAGGCTATTACTGAAGATTCATACAGGAATTCTACAAGATAGCGGTACCACTGAACCGACTTACGAAGAAGGTCGTTGTATTTCGTGGGGGCCTAAGCAGTAGACAACATTTGAGACCTTGAGACAGATACAGTGTGAGGCGCCAATCTTAGCCCTGCTAGAGGGTGTTGAGGACTTTGTAGTGTACTACGATGCGTCCATTTCAGGCTTGGGTGCAGTATTGATGCAGAGGGGGCATGTCATCGCTTACACCTCGAGGCAGCTAAAGTCTCATGAGGCGAACTACCTGACGCATGATCTGGAGTTGGGAGCGGTTGTTTTTGCACTCAAGATTTGGAGACATTACCTCTATGGAGTTCATTGTACCGTTTACACAGACCACAAGATCTTGAGGTACTCATGGATCAGCCAAATCTGAACATGAGGCAGCATTGGTGGTTAGATATAGTGAAGGATTACGACTGTGAGATCCTTTATCACCCAAGGAAGGCCAACATTGTGGTTGATGCACTTAGCCGCAAGGCAGCCCCGATCGGATACATCTGTTTGAGGATGACAATAATGGCTCCGCTTTAGGAGAGGATCCAAGAGGCACAGATCGAGGGTTTGAAGGAAGAGCGTCGGAAGTATGAGCAGATCATAGGCCAGGTGGCCTCGTTTGACTGTGATAGTCGTGGGCTACTGACCCCACATCGTAGGGTCTGGGTTCCTTACTGGGGTGGCGTGCGCCAGGTTATGATGGATGAGACCCACAATTAGAGGTTCTCCATCCATCCTAGGGCGACGCAGATGTATCGGGATCTTCGCCCCTGATTATTGATGGCCATGCATGAAGTGGGACATAGCTTGGTATGTGGAGCGGTGCTTAACCTGCAGGAAGGTCAAGGCCGAGCATCAAAGGCCTCACAACAAGATGCAGTCGTTGGATATCCCTGTGTGGAAATGGGAGGATATTACTATGGATGTCATCACGAAGCTTCCCAGGACCGCATGGGGAGTGGATTCAATTTTGTTCATCGTGGATCAATTGAACAAGAGTGCCCCTTTCATTCCGATCCACGAGAGCATTTCCGCCGAGAAGCTGGCCGACATCTACATCAGATAGATAATAGCTTGACATGAAGTACCAGTTTCCATGATTTTTGACTGAGACGTACGGTTCACTTCCAGATTCTGGAAGAAATTTCATGATGAGCTAGGTACTCGTCTGCGTTTCAGCATGGCCTTTCACCCGCAGACGGATGGTTAGAGTGAGTAGACCAACCAGATTTTGGACGACATGATGCGGGTGTATGTCTTAGACTTCATTGGTAGCTGGGATACCTACCTTACCTTGGCAGAGTTTTCCTATAATAATAGCTACCACGCCGGCATCGACCATCCTCCCTTCGAGATGCTTTATGGGAGGAAGTGCAGAACCCCGATATGCTAGGGTGAGGTTAGGCAGAGGGTCATGGGGAGTACTAAAGTGGTACTCAAGACAACAGAGAGGATCCAGTAGGTCCAGAGTAGACTCCAAACGTCCCAGAGTTGGCAGAAGAGTTACGCCGACAGACAACAATCGAACCTGGAGTTCCAGGTTGGGGATATGGTCCTTCTGAATGTGTCACCTTGGAAAGGTGTCATCCGCTTCAGAAAACAGAGCAATTTGGGCCCCAGGTATATCAAACCTTTCAAGGTTATAGCCCGGGTGGGCAAGGTGGAGTATAGACTGGATCTACCAGCCAAGCTTAGTCAGATCCACAGCACCTTTCATGTCTCCTATCTACGGAAGTGCTTGGTAGATAACTTTGTAGTGGTTCCTCTCGAGGATACTTAGGTAGATGATAACCTGAACTACATTGAGCGACCAGTAGCCATCCTCAACAGAAAGACGAAGGATCTAACGAACAAGAGGGTAGAGTTGGTGAAGGTGCAATGAAAGCACCGCAAGGGCTCGGAAAGGACTTAGGAGCCGGAGGATGAGATGAGGGAGCACTACCCAGAGCTATTTCTAGACACAACAGACTTCGAGGACGAAGTCTAAAATAAGTGGGGGAGATTTGTAATGCTCGGTTCCTGGTATGTATTTTTAAATCAATTTATTCATTTTTTTACAGGAACTTTACGAGTTGGAGGCCCCAAACTCATCGAGTAGGAATGAAATTTAGATGCAGAAATTTAAGTATAATCGATGAGTTGAGGGACCCCAACTCGACAAGTAGGGCTGCTAGATTGAAACCCTAATTTTCAGGGCTTAGCACCCTATTTAAACACCTTAACCTCTAAAGGCTAGCCTCATTTGCAGCCTCGATCATCCTAAACCATAGTCATGAAACCCTAATACGTTTTTGAGAGTTTTGAGCCATTATTAGTGCTTTCTTGAGGTTTTGAAGAGGAAGAGACTTCAAGAAGGATCAAGGAAGTGAAGGAGAAGAGTAGATCTAGAAGTTGAGCTCCATTTCTAGTTCATTGGAGGTATAAAGCTCTTATCTTGTCTATTCAATGTTTAAAACTAGTTTTGGAGTGATTTCTCAATGTTTTGGTCCAAGATTATTAGCTTTTGAGACTTGGACATCCCAAGTGATTGCTCTTTCAGATTTTCGGTCTAGAAGGGGTTTCATGACATAAAGGTGCAAACTTTATGGCCATGGAAACCTCATGCAAGCTTTAAGGTGTCATTTTGGCCTTTTAAGCTCCAAAAGGCCATGTATGGAGGGAAAGTCAGGGACTTTACGTATATGGTGTCTAGGGTTTGAGCAAAACCCATTAAGAATTAGGGTTTGAGAAAAACCCAATAAGAAGGCTTATTAATGGATAAAGTTGGAAACTTTACCCTTAAAAGGACATTTCCAGTATGTAGTGGAAGTATGGAGCTTAGATCTGAAGGATAAGGACTTAAGCCATTAAGATGGCTCAACAGACTGAAGAACACATCGAGTCCATAGAGGAACTCGACAAGTTGGGTCGAAGAACTCCAAGTCTGTAAAGGGTGAAAACTCGACCGACGAATTGATTGGAAAAAAAGTCTCGACTCTGTTCTAGGGAGAAACTAGACGGGTTCATGAAAGAACTCGATAAGTTGGATCGTGATTTAAAGATTGTATGATTCATGGAACTCGACGAGTTGATGAAACAACTCGGTGAGTTGAGTCAACCAGGATGTTGATTTAGACCAAGATATTGACTTTCACCAAATGTTGACTATGACCAGAATGTTGACCTTGACTTTAACCTTGACCAAAGTCAGCCCTTATGGGGTCATGAGTATGGAAGGATAATTAAAGTAAATTTTTATATGTATGAGTCTGAGAAAGATTGATTTCGGAGTAGGATTCTTTGCAACTATACCTAGTTATCAAGGTGAGTTACCTTCCAGTAGGAGTGGGTCAAAGGCACCAATGTCGGCCCACTAGTACGCACTCACTTGTTAAAGTAATGATTCGAAATTAACTATGCACTCACTTGTTAAAGTAATGATTCGAAATTCAGACAACACTTCACTTCTAGCAATTGACTTTTCCTTGTTGGGTTTTGATACGAAAATATAAGTTTGTTTTTCATTAAAACTGACAATGGAAGACTTTAGAAATAACAAGTTTATTTTAGTTCATAAGAAAACCAAACATCATGGATCCATTTATAGAGGTTAGAATGAAATACAAAACAACCATATGATGTTTTAGAGATAACCTTTGAAGCCTTTGAACCCACTTGGTTTTGGGGTGTTGATGAAGATAGCAAGAATCAAAGTGTATGATTTCTATACAAGTATCCACCATCAAGAGTAAGGCACTTAGAATGCTAGTTCCTTCTTGTATTCTTGAGTGGTTTAATCCTTTAACTACTTAACTCAAATAAGCACTAAAGGAGACAACTTAAGAAGGCTTTAATCACCAAAGTAAAGCACCAAACTTTAAATAATTGGAGCTTCTTCATACTCACAGTTTTTAGAGAGAAATAAGGGAAGAAAGAAGACCAAAAACTTTCACATTTCTCATGCATAAGACACTCTTATATAGTCCACGAAAGGTAAGTTCTAACCATTAAAATAATCTAAAGTAGTGGTAACATTTAGAAGCATGGAGACAAAAGGTGGAAGGTTGACAAGCAACCTCCCCCACCATCATCATACTTTCGGCCATGCCTATAAAGGTAAGAAAGATTCCTTAACTTTTATAAATTCCAAGTTTATAAAATATAAACTTTGTCTTTAGGTAAAAGACAAAAGAATCCAACTAGTCCAAAATGTTGTGCATAGCTTGTTAATTCATACAGTATGAAATAATAAGTAGTTATACTCTCTTATAATTATTATTTTCATAAAAAATTAATTATTCCCTATTTTAAATACAAGAATCGATATTATTTATTAATAATCACATTAATAATAAATATAAAAAATGCTCCAACTTGATAAAGGTGTGATCCTATAGGATCATATATTAGTAGCAATATCACTCCATAATGATTCATGTACATATAGATCCAACAATCTCCCACTTAAACAAGATTTATTATAGAGTGCAATAGACAGTAGCTGACATCTAGCAATGGGCTACTGCCCCTAACAACATATGAAGGGTGTCAACTCATCAACAGCCAATTCCAGGAGCTCTAAGCTACAATTGTTACTAAAGGTGTGGTATCAATTATTCCTTTGTCTTAGAGATCATGTTTAACATGAGATATGGATCACAATCAATCTTATTTATTGTTCAACTTTAACTAAGGCCTTAGATGTCATGCTCTCAACAAATAAGAGGGACAAATCCCATCTCGACTACATACGCCAATCAATGTAGTTCATGCCATACCTAACGATGGTCGTTATGATTGCCTTTTACGAAACAGCGTTAAACCATGTCAAAGCACAACAGTTCCTACATTTCAAGTCCTAAATATGTATCTCAGGTCTAAGAATATAAAGATCATCTCGACTACATACGTCTATCAATGAGGTTCATGTCATACCCAACAATGGCCCTTATGACTGTCTTTTACGAAACACCGTTAAACCATGTCAAAGCCCAAAAATTCATACACTTCAAGTCCCAAATATGTATCTTAGGTCTAAGATTACAAAGATACAACCTTGATTAAAACATCACTCTTGACTACAAACGATTAAGTAGTTTTGATGCGGGTCAAGTCCAATACTTATACTTCTAATCTAGTACCTATGAAGTTAGTAGCAACTCTTTGCCATTCTCATCTCCATGAGAATCCACCAATCCAATCATATTAGTCTTACTTCATAAATGTTCCCACAACTATGAACGACTATGGACATTTAGAATAACCTAGTTATTCAAGAATTTAAACATGCTAATATAGAACGCGACAATTATTTAATGAAAGACTCATGTCCAATATATCATTCACTATAATATATGTTGTTTGTACGGTTCCAACATCCAAATACTAAATTTTAATCAAGTACATCTACTTGTATCATGGGAGCGGTTGGTTAGTGATGACTTGTCAGGAAGTCAAGTGTATAATTAAAGTTTTTTTGGTCATGACTTTCGGGTTTGGGATTGGTTTAAATTCACGATCGGGATGTTTTGGAGTGTTCAATATGTATGATTGGTGGTGTTCCTAATCACAGACTAGAAGCTTGTATGTCGAATGGATGATCATTAGTCTTTAGGTATTGTTTTTGGAGTTTAGACCGATTGGTTCTCGGTCTAGCAAAGTATGTTCATGGAGTTGGTTTGTTATTGTTGTTGAGCATTTTTCAAATGATTGGACTGTTTATTGGCATCTGTGGGTTTCAAGTGGTCTCTCAAGTTTTCTTTATGGATGCCTTGATTTTATAAGGTGGTTAGAGAAAGCATATGAAATGTGTTGGTGTTGTTTTCAGAAATTCCAACCCAGACGAATTTTGAGGACGAAATCCAATTTAAGTAGGGAAGAATTGTAACATCCAGTTTTGAGACGTTTCTTATTTTGGGATTTCTAGCCGTAATGTGATCACGTAAAGGTCTTAAGATTCAAAATAATACAAATTAAACCACGTCGGATATTAATAATGTTGGTTAAGTGATTAACGTCCTCGAATTGTGCTTTGAAGAAAAGGGTAGAATGGAAATGTGAGATTTTGGGATTCTTGCATGAATAAATGATTTTATTTCGATACATTTTTAGTCAAAAGTAATTAGATAGAATTGTAGGGCTCGTTAATACATTTGCATGCATATAAAGATAACCGAAAACAAAGTTTAAACGAAGAAATTATGACTGTTTGAAGTTAGAATGGATTTGGGTGAAAACCATCTCCATGGGGTGGAGAGTAGGTCTCCACGGCATGGTTATCACCACAAAGCATAGAACTGTTTTCCACGGAGCAGAAGTTGGGTAGGCCTAAGCCCATAATTTTTTAGGGTTTTCAACATATTTAAAGATAAGGATTCATGTTTTAGGGTGTTTTCTTAGCCTCCATCACATCTAAAACTCCTTGAGAGCAACCATAGCATCCATCTTCATGATTTGAGCTCCTTCTCTCTCCTTGAACTTGGGTGCTATTGTTGGTGATTTGATGAAGATTGAAGATCAAGATTGTTCTTTTGGTTATATGGAAGGTTGTTTCAAGTTTGGATCTATCAAAGTCACTTCATTTCTAGAGTATTATGAGTATAAAGTTAATATATTGGTCTTTAGTTCTTTAGATCTTGTCATTTGTGGTTTTTGACACTTTTGGTCCACTTTATGGGTGGTTTTGGAGATTGAGTGGACTCCAACATCTTTTTATCAGTTTGGAATGCTTTTTGGACTTCATGGACTAGAAACGTTATGATCTTTTGCCTTTCCTTTAATCCATGCAAGTTATCTTGGCCCTTTATGTCATTTTGGGTGTATTAAATTTTACATCTTGAAAGTTTGTGGCATCATTATGGATAAAGTTGGAATCTTGATCCATCTAATAATCATGTTGATTTATATCTGAGGGTTTGAGACTTAGACATAATGTATTAAGTGAGAAAGATGCATTATTGGTCCCTTTGAGACTTAAAGTTTAGATGTGTGGTTGTTTGAACCATCCTAATGGATAAAGTTGTGAACTTTATCCATTATGAAGCTACTATATACCAGATCTAAAATTTTGGAAGCTTGGGTTTAAGGGTTAATTGTTTAACACATTAAGTTGTTAAGACCAGATCCCGCGGCTTGGCATGTTGCTCACCATGACATGGAGGTTGGTATCACCACGATTGTTTTGTCATGTAGTTGCCACTTCATGGCCTATGGGTGTCCACGATGTGGAGGTCAGTCGGGACTAACTTTGACCGTTAACTTTTTGATCAATTTCACTTTTGGTTAAACCGGTAGAGGTCTTGAGTTATAGTCTAAGGTTTAGCATGTGAATTGTTTAGGAGGTTCGTGTAGCTGATTTTGTGGGACTTTGAGTAATGGATTTTAGCTTTTAGTTCAGGTGAGTTTTCTTACTATATTACCTATATCATAGTTTGTGTATGTCAGACCAGTTGTGTCTTATTTTTTTTATTGTTGTTATATGTGTATCTGAGTTGTTGATAACTCCAAGATTGCTGATAGTCTGTAGGGTTGATGATAACCCATAGGGTTGCTGATAACCCCTAGGGCTGCTGTGAGCCTATAGGACTACTTATAGTCATAGGGTTACTGATAACTCATAGATATTTATATTGTTATGTTGTATGTGATATTTATGATCGTTGATAGTCATCATGACTGTTGATAGTCCCAGAGTTGTTGATAACTCATAGTTGATTATTATGGTGTGATGTATGTGATATTTTGGGGAAGTCAATAAACTTTGTGCTTACATTTTTGGATTAAATGTTTTTCAGGTACTTGTCGAATGGTGAATGCGAGACTGTACACACATCAATAGTTTTATTATTCGAGATTCTGCATTTTTTTCCTTATAACTCTGATTTAAAATTGTGGTTTATAAACAATTTGTTTGACTTAAATGTAACTTTATAAAAATAGTCGTTTATTCTATTTTAAAAAAGAAAATTTTATTATGGAATTTGGGACATTACATTGTGTATAACTCAAAAGGACATTTTTATTTACAATAAATATTATTACCAATTTGTTATGGTTATGGGCACTATTCTCTATTAGTTATGAAATAAACAATGCTTGGGACATAAGGAATCAACACGAATACCACAAGAATTTGAATGGAAACACAAAACCACAAATGACTAATATTATTCTTATAAAAACCGACAATGGTGAGATGTTACAATGGAGCTGGAATGGCAAAATAGAAGGGAAGAAGAAAAAAGATGATTAAATGAATATAAATTACTTTTAGATGACTTTATACAATATACTTACAAATAATCCTAATGATATTCAAATGACCTTAATAAATAAGAAACATTCATAAATAATATAAGTCTCAATAACCATCCAATAACTCCATAGTATGTGATAATTTTAGAATTCATATTAAAATAAATATGCAGCAACCATGAAAAGGGTTCGGGGTATATTCAACAAGATGCATGCTTAGATATTCTTACAAGTTTTTTTATTTTCTTCGTTAATCTAAATTCTGCATATGTAAATTTAGTTGATTTATGCATCATTTTTCTTTGGAGTATTTTGAACCTTTTTTTTTTTCAGGATGTCATCAATGAAATATTTGTTTTTAAGCTCATTTAGATAACCTTTCTTTTTAACATGTGTCTTGATGTCACGCATAAAAAACATTAATTATAAAAAAAAAATACTACAATAACTAAGTATTAAATTTATTAATTATACAAAATATTTCTTGCTAAAAAATATGAAATATATAGAGATATTTTATATAGTTAATGTATTTTATATATAATTACTATTTTTTGTAATTAATGTTTATTATATATGTATTTAACACATTAAAAAAAATCTCTTTTTTTAATGAACTTAATCTGAACACTTCTTAGTCTGGTCATTATATATATATATATATATATATATATATATATATATATATATATATATATATATATATATATATATATATATATATATATATATATATATATATATTAACGGGTTTTTTTTCACTTAATATATAGAATAGATCTTAATACGTAAAATGAGAGAGGGGTCTCTTTGTCTATTTTATTTTACGAGAGGTTTAAAAGAAAATCTCCTAGATATTTATCTTCGTGATTCATCTTCACGTGATAACAAATACTTGCCAAATCTCAATTGAAAATTTAATCACATATCTACCATTGTTTTGTTTCTTCTGGGCCTGGGATTTTGTTCAATTATAAGTCAATATTGTGTGTTGGTTCAACAGAAATAATCATTATGAAAACATATATGTGTATTTTGTATAAATGTTTAAATTGACATTATATTTGATTTTGCAGCGCAAGTTCTTGGCAAGACCTAAATAAATAATTATTTTTAATTTTTAGTTCAGGGTAAATAGTTATTCATTTTTATTCGAGTTGTCTAAAAACAAAACTATAACAGATGTGATTTTGTGTTTTAAATCATGGTAAAACATTTTTTAGATTCAGTCGGTACATTTAATCAAATGTAAAGAATATTTTATTAGCAACAATTAATCAATTCTATATCATTATAATTCAATACAAATTTGGTATTTAATATGAAAAAAAAATCACTTTATAAACTCAGTACTTAACTTGGAAAAAATAATAATAAATAAATAAATAGAGGCTTTAGAATGTTTAGCTTATGTACATAAGATGCAATCTTGACAATTTTTATTTATAATTTAATTCCATAATTTTTGTGTTACCAAATCCACCAAAAAAGTTTTTTATATAAAATAAATATTCAAGAAATCAACATTCATATGAAAGAGTAAATTAGAGTTTTGGTCCTTTAGGTTTACATTCATCTCTAGTTTTAGTCTAATCTTTTGATTTTTGCATGGTTCATCCTTATGGTTTCATTTTCTTGCAACTTTAATCTTTGGAGTTGACACCGTTATATTTCCGTCGTTAAATAAGAGGGAAGAAAAAGACTGATACACCCCTAGTTTTGGGTTTTGTGTTTTTTGTTCACTTTCAATATTACAAGTGTCGGTTATGTAAATCTGAAGGTTTTTTTGGCACATGTCCTCTTCTCTTTTATTTGGATACTTGGCATTTTCTAAAATTTTTAAATTTTTTATTTTCCACTTATCATTTTATTGTATTTTTCATTTTATTAAATTAAAGTTCCACATTTAATGTGTAAGGTAATATATATGTAAAGTATTTTTTAAAAAGGGTTTATATATGTAATTTATTCAATACACTAAAGTTTCAATAATTTTAATAATTCATTTTTTTTCATTTTTCTTATAAATTCAAACTTTTCAAATTGTTAAAATTTTATATATTTTTTTTAATTAAACTCATGTAATAAAAATGAAGCCCTACGACAACATTCAATCTATATATATTTTTTTCTAACATGGAGTAGAAAATGGAATAAATATCTTTTTGTTTCTAACTCTATTTCATTTTTTTGGTCACTTGTTAACCCAAATAATATATTTCTAATATATTTTATTTTTATAGCTTACATAGATCTATGTAACATCTTTCTACTAATTATCTTTTAACGACTTATATTCTATATTTTTTATCACAATGATATTAAAAATTATGTTATTATAAATTATAACAAAATTATAGTTCTTACATGATTAATTTGAATTAGTTGTGAATTTATTGAAGAAAAATCTATTAAATAAATAAGATTATATTTATAATACACATTTAAATATATGTTCTAAATGCAATATATAAATATTAAACATAAATTTTATTAAAAAAATGATTTTTAATTGTCGGTTTTTATTAGATTAGTATTATAATATATATATATATATATATATATATATATATATATATATATATATATTTGTGTGTGTGCGCGTGCACTAACTACAATTTATTATTAGAATATTCATATTTATACGATATATTTCAATTATAAGTTTTTTATAAAATATGTTATTATGTTTCAAAATTTTAATATGTATTTAGAATTTTATATGAATTTGATACGTAAACAAATAAAGTTTATATTTATGATTAATTAATATCATTTAATATAAAAGGATATTGCGAAAATTAATTATTGCATTTAAATTAATACTCCTTCCATCTTAAAATTATTGTTCACAGACAAAAAAACACACAGATTAAGAAAATATTAATTATCACTAACTTTATTAAATGAAAGACAATTGTACCATTTTGTTTCATTTAGTTTCATCATTTTGTTGCATTTAATTTCATGGCATGTTAATTAATAATGAGGGGTATTTTGGTAAAAGAGATGTAACATCCATAAAAATCATATCAAATTTAAACTTTTTAAAACATTTACAAACCAACAGTTATTACCAATTTGTTTTCAAAACAGTTCTATATCATAGTATCCCAGAAACATAGTCATAAAATGTGAGGAGTTGTACGATCACGCCTTTGTTTTCCCGCGATCATCTGAGGTACCTGAAACCAAAACTGAAACTGTAAGCCTGAAGCTTAATGAGTTCCCCCAAAATACCGTTGCATAGCAAATAGCACATATACAAATAACAGCATGTAATGGATCCACAGCTTTACAGACTGGATTACTCCTGGGCCCATAGTGTGAGTCTGGCTTGCCTTCCGGGCCCACAGTTCACATTTGGCTTGCCACTGAGCCTACAGTACGAGTCTGGTATGCCCTGCCGGACCCTCATCTCGTATCTGGAATGCTCCTAAGCCCACAATACGAGTCTGGCATGTCCTGCCCGGCCCACAACTCGTATATGCAATGCTCCTGAGTCCTTAGTATGAGTCTGGGATGCCCTACTCAGCCCTCAGCTCATATCTGGAATACTCCTGAGTCCTCAATATGAGTCTGGCATGCACTGCCCGACCCACAGCTCACATCTGGAATACTCTAGGGTTTGTTGTCTATCGCACGAAGCAGTACAACCTTAACCCATCCCACATAACATGTCGACATATAACATAACTAATTCATAAACAGATAATCATATAGTAACACAGGTAGTCCTACAGATCTACCAATTGGCATAGCAACTAGCATGCATAACTAACTAATACTCAACATAATACCAACTACTAGGATATTAGATCCAATGGGCCGACATTGGTGCCTTCGACCCCTTAGTATAGTGAGGCTAACTCACCTCACGCTATTGAAGTCCCACGGATAAACTCCAGCTGCTGGTTGACAGATTCCCGAGCTGTCAGTCATTAAAATAACACCCAATCAATAATTGGGTTCCAATACATAACCATAAGTTCATGCTTGGGGTAAAAGGATACTTTACCCCCAACCTAGCTTGATTCGAGCCCAAGGCCTAACTCACACTCCAAGGCCCAAAGGTCAAGTAATGGGCCAAAGCCCAAAATATGGCCCAATTTTCCAAATTGGGCCCATACCTCTAAATGGTCTTTCCTTAAGGCCCATCCATTTATTCTAGTCCAAACTCTTGGTATTCCCATGACCCAAGATCACATAATCATCAAGGCCCAGTTATAGCCCACCTATGGCCCAATTTTCTAAATTGTGCCCAAATCCTTCACATGGGCCTTATCCTAAAGCTCATCTAATTAGTTTGGTCCATTTACTTGTTCTTGGATATCCCATCAATAGTTTAATCACCAAGGCCCAACAGGAAGGCCCAACTCAAGGCCCAAGTGAAATTAGGGTTTTCACATTAAATGACGATTAGGATTAAGTGTTCCTACTTAACCTATTAAGGACTTAATCCATTAAGTCCAATATTGCATTAGGTTAATTTTCATATGATTATTAAATTAACATTTTTAGTTTAGTAATTAATTCAAGTATGGGTCTCGATAAATCCCCAAAATTAGGGTTTCATGACATTAGGGTTTTCCAAACCCTAATTAGGGTTTCCAACCCAATACAAGCCCATTAGTAACATGATTGGGCTATTAGGTCAATTAGGCCTTCATTGGGCCCATTAGGGTTTCATTAGGCCCATTAGGTTTCATTAGTTGGGCACCACCCACTACCACCTCGGGTAGTGGTGGTCAACAGCGGCTCACGGCGGCGGCCACCACCTCATGGTGGTGGTTAAGATTTTTGGCTAGAAAATTCCAAGCATCCCAAACAAATCAAAACACAAACAAGCACACCGCCACCCAACACGGTGGCAGGAGGTAGAAGCCACCACCTCACGGTGGTGGTTATGAGTTTCTTTTTATTATTCTAGTCACTAATTACAATTATATAATGAAATAAATCAAGATAAACCCACACACACACTAAAACACATCCACACATCCACCCTTGTGGTAGCCGGCGGTAGTATATGGTGGCAGCCACCACCTCACAGTGGTGGTGGCGGCTTCCTTGGTTTTCCAACCACACAAAACACACACAAACCCTAAGACACCCACTACAGATTTACGAGATGCACCCCAGCCACCCACCTGGTGGCGTTTGGCGACAACAAAGGCATGAAACGGTGGGTAGCAGCGGCACCGTCAGCGGCAGCCACCATGGTTAGCAACCATGGTGGCTCCCTCGGGCTCTTCTATCCAGCGAGCACCCCTCTAAACTTCGTGGTGGACAGCAACACACGAACGAAGGCGTCTCCGATTGAGCTATCTTCGAGATGACGACGACAACAGTGGTGGTTAACGAAAGGAATAGAAGAAGATGGTAACAGTGGGTGTTCCCGGTGGTCCTCGTCGGTAGCTTCGTTCTCAACATCAATAGCACGACGGCGGCAAGAGGTAAGAACCCGACAACAAGATCACCTGCTAGTCCTCAATGGTCTTCAGTTTCTCCGGTCATGATGGATGTTGTCGGTGGTCTCAATTAATCGGAACAAATAAGACGGATAGGTGGTGGCTGAAAGGTCTCGCATGGAAGGTGGCAGTTGGAGGATCACTACTAGGGTTAAGGTTTGGTGGTGTGACGAGGGAAAGCGAACACGATTTAAAACCCCGACTCCATACTAAACTTCTACCCTTTTAACACAAACGACCCTTCCTTCTCTTTTTCCTCTCATAATAAGTCCCAAAATTACCATACATCCCCTTTTTGACAAATTCTTTTCAACTTAGGTACATAATTTACCCTTTTAGCCCCAACCATTCAGAATCCTTTCATAACAAGTCCAATATTTTACTAAAGACCCCCTGACTTCTGAAAATCTTTACAACATAAATCCCGAAATTACACTTTAACCCTCGTAAATCAAAATTATATCATTTGGCTCTCTGAAACCAACAACCTGCTAAATATTATTGATTTTAAGGAAATTATAAAATAATATAAATTATAAATTTACACCTTGGATGTAACATCTGGACTTCCAGGTATATTGTTTATTTATTTATTTATTTATTTTGTGGATTATGAAGCGACTCGATGAGTTGCTGCTACAACTCATCGAGTAGAGCTGGGTTGTGCCACGTGGATTGGTGATCTACTCGAAGAGTCTAAGAGCCGACTCGCCGAGTAGACGTTATGAAGAGAAACCCTAAGTCCCCAGGTTTGGGGCCTATTTAAGGGCACTTATAGCCTCATCTACGGCTCATCAGCTGCTTACCTTCACTGAGAGAAACCCTAATCTCCCTTTGAACTAATAGAGAGAGTGTGTGAGTTAATATTGAGTATTTTGGTGCATCTTTGGAAGATAAGAGAAGGATTTCAAGCAAGGAACAAGAGGAGGTTGTTAGATCTATTGTTATTCATCCAAGAGCTTCTGTAAAAGGTATAAAGTTTGTACCTTTCTCACTAGTTTTGGTGGATCTCATATTATTGGAGTTTAGGGCTTCTTTTCTATCTAATATTGGGACTTTGAGTGTTTTGTACACATACAGAGACTTGGACATCAAATCTAGACCTTGTGAGGTCCCTGGAATCAAAAGATCCCTGCTTAATGCAGCCATAATGGAGCCTTGAGTGAAAAAGCCTTATTAGAGCATGGTTTTGGCATTTCAAGCCTTAAGTGTCATGCATGAACGTAAATCTTGTGGCTTTACGTGTGTAACACCCCAAAAATACGAGCCAAAAACTTCATTTTTGAAAACATAAGTTTAGCAAAACATTCGAATTAAAACGTTTACTGATCAATATATTTTAATAAGATATCGCATGTCTGGAAAACATTTCATCAAACATAATAATGTTAGAGTACAAATCCCCAGGAAGATCTCATGATGCAGAATACGAAGCATGTGTGTGATGGGCTGCTACCGCGCCAGCTCCTTCCCCTTCGAAGAAGAGGTACCTGAAACCAAAACTGAAAACTGTAAGCATGAAGCTTAGTGAGTTCCCCCAACTTACCACATACCATACAATCACATAACATGCATATATTGTCAGGCATATCTAGGTGTCCGACCTACCCCTTCGGTCCTCTCGACCGGATACTGTCTAGCATAATTGGGAGCTTGCCTCCCCTTCGTTCCTCTCGACCGGATACTGACTAGCATATCTAGGTGCTGGTCTCCCCTTCGGTCCTCTTGACCGGATGCTGACTAGCATATATGGGTGCTGGTCTCCCCTTCGGTCCTCTCGACCGGATATTGGGGACTATTTCACCCCCTACTACTACCTCATAACACACATATCTCATAATCTATCTAGCATGGCGGGGCATGACCGCCCCTTCGGCCCTATCGACCGGTAATCTAGGGACTATCTCCCCCTACTATCACTAGCACATAGCAGCATATCATACTAGCACATAAACATATCACAGGTAGTAGCAACCTTAGATGAATATCACCGAGACAATCATCCATCATACAACTCCTACTGGTGGGTCGGCATTGTGGCCGTAGACCTACCGCTACTGGAAGGTAACTCACCTCGTAGTAGCTGATGATCTGTGTGGGAATAGTCTGTCTGCTGTTGCTGCTGCTCCGGAAATCCTCCGGCTGTAATTCCCACCAAACACTTAGTCAAATACTGCTAACCGCCCTCAGGGTAAATTGTCCATTTACCCTGAACAAGTCATGAGTCAAGTCACAGTCAACTGCCAGTTGACCAGACTCGCCGAGTTAGCTTGCCAACTCGCCGAGTCCCTTTCTCTGTACCCAAGTCCAATAGTCCTTCATCCTACTCGCCGAGTTAGCCTTCATTCGAAGAACACTCTAAGCTGTGACTCACCGAGTTGTATGAACAACTCGTCGAGTTGTTCTTGAGACAAGAAGATTGCCATGAACTCGACGAGTCATGGCACTGACTCGCCGAGTGACTTCATGAGTGAGTCTGGCTTCCAACCCACTGAGTCATACCCTATGACTCACTACTCCAACTCGCAAACACAAAATGGAAAAACCTTGGGACTCACGACCCGACTCGCCGAGTCAGATGAACAACTCACCGAGTCGGCCACATGCAAAAACTATACACGCGATTTTGCTTGGATCCAGCTCATGCCATTCATAGATCTGGGTTCCTAGGGCCTGGTTTACACGTAAAGTTTCCAACTTTACGTGTAAATAAAGATCCATGAGAGTTTTAGGGCTCAAATGCACCAAAAGGGTAGATCTAGGGCTTACATACACTATGATTCCATAAAGGCAGTAGATCCAAGCTCCTGGAGCTCAATCATGCCTAGATCTAGAGGCTAAACAACTTAATATCCACTCTAATACACAAACAAGCTTGGGGAGAGGCTCAATAAAGACTTTCATGGAGCTACACGGGACAACAAGCATAAAAACAGAGGGAAAATGAGTTATACCTCAAGGAAATCACTGATATAACACCAATAAGCCTGGCCTCCTTCTTCTCTTCTTGACCTACTCTTCTTTCTCCTCAAAAACTTCAAGAACACACCCAAAACACTTCAATCTCATAAGGAAAAGGGCAAAAACAATGTTGGGGGCTCTGAGGATGAATGGGGGCAATCTTGGGGCGGAAATGAGGGTTTAAATAGGGTGCAAACCCTTGAAATTTAGGGTTTCATCAAACAGCGGTGACTCGCTGAGTCCAGAATATGGACTCGCCGAGTCGCCAACTTAAGCGTGCCCCTGGACCGCGTCCCTACTCGGCGAGTCGGACCTACAACTCGCCGAGTCCAAGGCTAAAATGACAAATACTTAGATAAATTTTTACGTACCAGGAACCAGGTGCTACAACGTGATAAGCAAGCCTTGAGAGATTAGATCTAGAGTGTGAGAGGGTTTCCTGTCTTGAAATCGTTTGTTTGAGACATAGGTCTGAATGGACTCGCCGAGTCCATGAGCCGACTCGATGAGTCAGTTAGGGTTTTGTCCCGATGGGCTGGCCATGCTATAGCTCAGCGAGTTAGGGGTTAACTTGATGAGCTGAACCTTCACGAAGACTTCTAATGGATGAGTGGACTCGACGAGTCACATGAGTGCACTTGGCGAGTCAGGTCAAACTTGGGCTATTGACTCGAGTGTGACTTCTGTTGACTTTAGGGTTTGGTCAACATGAGTATTGGAAAGCATGGAGGGGTAAAATGGTCTTTTACCCAATCCAAGAATTTGAGAGAAAGAGAAAGCAACCTTTGGTGTATTTGAGTATGAATAGAGTATTACTTAGAGATTATTATCATATGTATTAGGCGGAGGCTAGTTAGAGATTTTCGAGTACGAGACTTTTACTTGCTAGCTTACGAGGTGAGTCTTCTCAATATACTTACCATGAGTGGTATATTCGTGTGACTGAGATGTATTATGTATGTATCTGTGTAATGTGATACTCTGCATTTTGTCCTTGTGGTTTATGCTCATTTTTATGAACTTATTGAGTTAGGACCGAAGGGTCCACCCGAGTTGTGGGACTGGAGGGTCTCCACTGTAACACATTGATCAGAGGGTTGTATTGAGTTAGCCTCGAGTGGCTAATGTGATGTGTGTGGTATTTTTGGGAACTCACTAAACTTTGTGCCTACCGTGTTATGTGTTATGTGTTTCAGGTACTTCTAAGGATCACGGGAAGGAGCTGGTTTGATTGTACACACATCAAAGATTGAGTTATGATTAAAAGGGTCCTAGAGTTTTGATATATGAACATTTTTTGATATGAGATTTGATGATTTGACATTGTGACATTTTGAGATTTTACTATTGAGATAAATGTGTTTATTTTTAAATTGACAAAAATTTGGTTCGAAAATTTACGTTGTTACATTGGGGCTCCGGGTTTATTATTTAATTACTCTATTTTAAACAAGATGTTACAAGAAATATTTATTTTTAGGAGTGGGATATTATTTGGAACAAACCAAAAATGAAACATGGACTATTAATATAGGACGGAGCAGGGCCGGTCCTGAAAAATGAAATATTCTTAAAGGTCCAGGACGAACAAGAAAAAAAGGGCCCTTATCTTTATTATAATTTTGTATTTTTAAATAAAAATATATAATCAAAAAAATTAGGCACTGTGCAGCTGCCCACTTTGCCTTCCCTCTAAGCCCCCCATGGGACGGAGGAAGTATCATTTATATAACTAGATCTAACGTCGAAATATTAACTTAATCGGATAAAATTTATCCATTCTAGTTTTAATTCAATCATTGTCATAATGTGGACGACTTTTTTTATAACTATGGCATATTTCAAACTTGGCGTTGTGGTAGCGGCGAAGAGAAGATGGTAGCATTGATGGTGGTTTTTGGTGAGAAAAGAGAGAGGAGGTTGCGATCAATGAGATACAAATGTATCTAGGAGTAGGGAGGAGCAACATAACATTATACCCGCTTCCGAAACTGGAACCACCTTAAGTTGTTTTGTGGGGTTCCGATCCCGGTTCTCACTTTTATAAAACCATTACCCATTGGGTACCCTCTAAAACCAGTATATGTGACGCCCGTAATTTAGGGCTAGGCGTTTAAGAGATTTTAATTATAATTTTTCATTTATTGAATAATTAAAATCCTCAAATACGATATATATATATATATATATATATATATATATATATATTCCTTATACATGTTATGGGCTATATAAGTATCTATTTAATATATGCACATTATGTAACAAATATTATAAGTATATAATATTTATAGAAAATATTATTATAAAATTTATCATTAAATCGATAAAATAAAGTGTAAAAATAAAAGATTATTTTGGATAAATAATCTAAACAAAATATGTAGTAGTCGTGATGACGATCCCGTAGATATAAAGAATGCTCAAATCTGATTTCGTATAATGAAGTTATAATTTTTCGAAGTTTTACGTTCAATCCTACACAATAATGTGTGTCATAGAAAATGAAATGGATATTGGTTCCTTTTTAGCCAAATCAACGTAAAGAATAATCGAAGTACTCGTAAATACGGATTCGTCAATATATAGAACGTCGAGAACGGAGTTCGTATTAAGAAGTTATGATTTTCACAAGAGTTTTAACAGTATAAGCCTTTATAAAATATAAAGTAAAAATAAAATGAGAATTAGGCAATGAGGCCTAAAGGAAAGTCGTAGTATTCATTAAGGTGAATGCGGGTATATAAAGAATGTTGAAAACGGAGCTCGTATGCAAGAGATATGTGTTTTTGAAGATCTAAGGTTTTACCTGCGTCCAATGCCACATGTCAGCACCAAAATCGTTGCTTCTTTCCTGTGCTTGTACATGATGTGGCAATCAATGTACCATGACGTGGTGGCCTCCTAGACAACCTATAAATGGCAACCCAAAACTTGATCATTCCTCACATCGATTAGCTCCAATTTTTCCATTCTCTCTAAAAAAAACCTCCCATATTCTGAGCCCAATTTCTCGGAGTTTCTAGCTACTTTAGCAAGGATTTGAAGCATCAGAGTACCTAATGAAAAGAAGTTTCCGGAGTTGAAGTTCTGCTTATTAACTATCTGAACTTTTGTCTGAAAACTCTATAAGTTAATCTACACTTACTATGCTTTAAGTGTAACTTATATTTATATTCATAGTCGTTATTATGAATTTATAAATGAGACTTATCAGTGATTCCAAGTCATAATATTGATTGATCTACTTATGGGAGTGATGTCTAGGCTAGATCTAGTGAGGTGTTTAAAGTGGATTTTCCAAGCAGTATACTATATATACCAAACAGATCCTATATTCGATATGATTTTACCTGGTTGTTTCTTATCAGCTAGAGTTTGATGTATTCGTTGGGATTATTGAGGAATCTAGAAAATAGTTATAAAACATGTATAAATACGAACGAATACTAAGATGTAGTTATACTCATATTTAGGTTGTTTAAGAGAGATAAGCTGAAGTGATAGGTAAGGAGTTGGCCTAACCATGGATCTTTCACCTCAATCAGGTGACTACATAGTTACTTTCATGACCATGATTTTAATATAACTATTTATTAAAAGTATTAAATATATGTCGAATTTTATATGTGAGTTAAATGTTTATTATCTAGAATATGTGTTAAATGTTTACTTTATAACATACGTTGTGCGAACCAGATATGGTTATATATGTGTGTTAAAGAGTTTATATAGTATTATTACATGATAATATTAGTAGAAGTATTATTAATTAAAAGATTAATGTATATTAAATGCCTTATACTCTATGTTAATATATATACACTGAATTAGGATAGTGTTATCTAAACATGGTTGGTATTGGAAGTTAATTAAGGGGATTGTAGTCTACTCTATTTTTAAACTAAGACGTATAAAGTATATTTAGATCCAGTTAAGTTGGATAAAAGTGTATTCACGTACTGCATTGTGATAGTATTTTTTAAATAGGAAAAAGGTTTTGGAAGTTGATTACATGCATCATAGTCTTGTCTAGTGATAAAGTAAGACTTATTAATGATCCTTAGTTCAAAGTGAGTTGAATAAATGGGTAGTAATCTAACAAAGGATGTATGTGAGAATGGAACAGATAGTAGAGCTTTATTTTATGGCATTATCATGTGTCACGATACGGGTTACGTACTAGACTTATTTGATAAGTTAGATATTGGGTAGTCACATTTTGGGTGTGTGTGAGATTGGAATGGATAGGAGAGTTATGTTTTTCGTGCCACTATCATGAGCCCGGGAGCAGGCTCCATATAAGTCATATGTCAGAGTAAGATGACGACCACTGTGACATCCCCAAAATCACGGCCAGAAAAGACCGATTTTGTTTATGCTTTATAAAAATCAGAGTACTTCATTTTATAAAAAGGTTGTGGAATTTGTTCCCAGAAAAACACGATAAATACGTTATTAAAACATTTTCGAAGAAACGTATTTTTATTCATCTTAAAACGTTTGGGATGTCATCGTTAATACAGAAACATAAGCATAAACAGAACTTACATTTATTTACACTAGTGATCTACATCTCTTTAAATCTCTCAGTGTAAAGTGACTTCATATCAACACCTGTGATATACATAAACTGAGTGGGTCAGGTTGGGAAACCTGGTGAGTACATAGGGTTTTCAACCCACAATAATATAATTGTTATGTTTAATCATCAAACAATTAACCCCATTACCCATCCCCGTTATCTTCTTTACTCTTGAAGATTTAACCTAAGAGTCGTCTATCCTGCATTTGTTTATTCCGAAGTCCCTTACTTCCAGGGTTATAGGACTGGCACTAAATCCATAGCTGCCGATGTTAGTTCGTAAAGCACTAATTCCATAGCTGCTATATCCTACTTATCGGGTACTAAATCTATAGCTACCAGCGTTCAACAGGTACTAAGTCCATAGCTACCAATTCCTACAGGTACTAAATCCATAACTACCGGTGTTTGTCCCATAGGCACTAAGTCTATAGCTGCCAGTGTATACTCACGTCATCTTCTATCTCTCATCATCTTTCTACCCATCATCATACCCCACATATTCGTATATATAAAATACGTATACAGTTTAAATCCTTTAAAACATGTATAAAACGTTCATCCAACATAGACAGCAAGTATTCAGATAATATGCACACATAGCAAGTAATTTATATAAAATACTTCATATCTATGTGTAAGATGAAAGGGACTATGCACTCACCTGAGAAGTTGGTGACTCGGTACTCGGACAGCGCTTCGTTTACTTTAAAATAATTTCCTTTGACGAAACCTAGTATTATCACCACTAGATTTTAGTCTAATATTACCGTGACTAATTATTAGTCTTATTATTATTATTATTATTATTATTATTATTATTATTATTATTATTATATAAGCGTTTAAACAATACTTTCCAACTACTATGTACAGACAGGGGCCAGACATAAAACACCGGAGGGCAGGACCATTTTGGCGTATAGCACTTCTGAAATCCAACAACCCTATGCGGCCCTTTAAACCAGATTCTCCGTACCGCGAGTAGTTAAAAGATATTATAACGACACTTATATAAGTCATAATAATAGCTCAAATATTTATTATAAATTTATAATAACAATACTAATTTTAAATATAAACTATATTTAAAATAGGGTAAGCATAACTTACTTTCAAGGGGATTTTAGCTAGGAGTCGGGCTCTGCAGGGGCAGAACTTCGTCGTTGAATCTTTCTAAGAAAGATTCGTGCAGCGCTTCAGCGCTCACCTTACTATACTAAAACTACAGAAAGAGAAGTCGAATCACGAGGGACCGAAATGCTCGGGGGATAAGGAGAGAAAGACTCTTGAATCAAGAGAATGGTGCAAGAAATATGAGAGCCCAAGGCTCTTATTTATACTAATTGAATTTTCAAAAACTACCCTCCATAATTACTTAATGACCTTTTAGTTATATAAACAACTAAACACCCCTCTATAATACTATTTTAAATGGATTTAATGATATTTGTACTAAACTAATGTCGAAAGAACTCAACATTAGTCTTATAATGACCGCATCGTCGATACCTTTCTAATGATATATACATATGTATATATATGTGTACGTTTACATGATTTATACTTTATTTTAATACGTAAATATGCTATTATAATTTGTAACTCGTTCATACGAACTCCGTTTTTGATGTTCTTTATATCCACGCGTAGGTGGAGACGTACTCTACAACTTTCGTTTAGACTCCGTCGGCTAATTTTGACTTTATTTTTAAAGTTATATTTTTAACAGGCCGGGACAGGATTGGTCCGTTAAAATCTCATAACTTCTTTATCCGATGTCCATTTTCGTCTGCATTTTTATCGTTATGCTACTAATAACGAGATCTTCAATTCTTGTTTAGGTTGTGTCGGCTAAAAATCAATCGATCTAAAATTCGAATTTCGAGTTGTACACCGCTAATCCGAAACTTCGAAAAATCATAACTTCTTCATACGAAGTCAGATTTGGGTGTTCTTTTTATCGATGTTCTTAGTTTAACATATTCTACGACTTTCGTTTAGAGCGCTAAGGCTAAATCTCTCTATATCATAAATTTACTATTTACGCTTCCCAGCGCCGCGCCGGTTCCGACGCGAAACTTCGACGGGTCATAACTTCTTCGTTATAACTCGGATTTCGGCGTTCTTTATATGTACGGAAACCTTGTGACATATTCTACAACTTGGTTAAGATTATTTATTCTAAATAATCTTTTTGTACAAAGTCGTTTTCGACCCCTATTGCCTCTAAATTGACTAGCCCGGATATGCGGGCGTTACAATTATCTCCCCCTTAGGATGATTACGTCCCAAGATCATCAATGAAACAGGGCTTGTATAATGACTCCATACGTCATCTCTTCATCCTAGGTAATAATTATAACTTCTATATTCCTTCAAGTCTATCTCTTAGACTCATTGACTGTAAGCAGTACTCGATCGTGCACCTGCTCTCTACCTCACGCTAGACTTCAAATTATGACCTATCATCATGTGATGCACGTTTAGACTTAGGTCTCTTAGAGTTAAATTCTAAAATAGACTATGCCTTCCTTCATGTTCTAATGTGATATAATCACACTTTAACATGTAGCGTTTCTGGCTACCAACTTCTTTAACAACGAACGCGATACTTCTATTGATCGCTTTGATTTCAATTATTTGGTTTAAGTCGGACGCTACATCGAACTTGGTTCCCTGAACCACGCAACATACTCATGGTAGTCGGACTCAATTCGGTACGACCACTAGGGTCGGGAATTAACAATCTTTTTAGTCATTATCGAAACGATGGTAATGACATACTTGAAAAAAAAACAGAATCCGTTACTAGCTTCTTGGTAACCTTGTGACTTTCCCTGATCCAAGTGTGAGTCTTGTGCTTCCGGTAGTATAGGCCTCTACTACCATTCACACCTACTCATACTCGTCCCAAGTATTGTCTCGCAGTTTCCCAATTCACCATGCAGCAAATCACACAATCATTCAACACATCAGATAACAAAACGAAGGTTTTATTTTATTACTTGAAACGATTACACAGGTGTTCAAGTTTACCCTAAACTATGCCTCTACTAGGCTACATCATACGAAACTATGGCTACTGCATAATCTGATCTTCGGGTAAGAAGTCCTCATTCTTGATTCCTTGCATGGTTCTCTGCTTCATTGAGGATCATGTGAAATGCCCTTGGCCTTGGTGGCGTTTCTGGTCTTGCTGCTTTATTTTTCCTTGGGCAGTCTCTGGACATGTGCCCCTTGCCTCCACATTCGTAGCATACTTTGTCATTATGTGTGCAGTCTTTGGAATAGTGACCAGTCCTCCCACACTTGTAACAGGTCACTTCTTCGTTGCACTTCCCACCATGCTTCTTCTTGCATTTATCACACCATCTTGCTTCACTTCCATCTCCTCCTCCAAACTTTGAGAATTTGCTTTCCTTGTTCGACCTCGAAGATCCTTCAAACTTCCGCTTCTCTCCTGCCTTATCTTTTTCTAGACCCTTTTCTCTTATCTGGGCCTCTACGTTCTTAGCTGCCCTAACAGCTGCTTTCAAGGTAGTTGCCATTTTGACCATTGGGCCAAAGTCAGTGGGCAGTCCGTTAGCAAACCAATCAATCTTGGAGAGTTCAGTAGGCACCAAGTAGGGGAATAGCTTCATCCTCTCGGTGAATGCGGTGGCATACTCATCAACACTCATCTTCCCTTTCTTCAGGTTCTGAAACTCGTTGTTTAGGTCTATCAGATCCATCTCTGAGCAGTATTGCATTTTCAACTGTTCCAAAAACTCTTCCCACGACATCCTTAAGGTTTCTCCTCGTGGCATCGTATCTGCCAATAACTTCCACCAACTCAAAACTCCAGTTTTCAGTTGTCTTACAGCGAAGACGGTCTTCTGTTTCTTGCTACAGTCACAACTCTCAAACACCATCTCCATCTCGGAGATCCAATCCATAATCTCAACAGGCTTTGGGCTTCCTGAGAGACTTGGTGGTTTCACACCCAAGAAATTCTTGTACATCCGCCCATCCTTGATGTTTCTCCCTTCTGGGCCATCCCTTTCTTAACCTTGAGTCCCTACTTGACTCACTTGGCGGCTGTAGTTCCCTTCCTCAGATTGCTCGGGAATTGGCTCCGTCGGTTCAACATGTACGGTAGGTTCGTCCCTATTCAACATTTGTCTCATTTCTTCCCTTTGTTCAGCTAACATAGCCCGAATCATGGCTTGAACTCCAGCCATGGTGACTGGCTCAGGCGCAACTTCTTCAACAACAGGTATTTGCTGAACCACTGGGGGTTGGTTTCTTTTCCCATTCACATTTACGTTTCCGCTACGGGTTCTTGCCATCCTGATCTCTACACCGAATAAGGTGAATCTAGACCTTTACTTAGGATTGACGTTTAAATCATCCTTATCACTCCGAAACGTTTATATGCTAGTTCTAATATCGTATTCGTACGTTTAGAATCCTAAACACATAAGGTTTCCAGATCCGGTCGGCACCAGACCATAGATCCGATCAAACTATAGCATAACAAATCATTTAGCACATAAAAGTAATTTAGGCATCATTCCTAAATTAAGCTAGTGCTCACACCTCACAATCATCGCTTAGCATTCTAAGTTTAAGTTTAGAAATAAATCCATATTCCTAGTTCGCTTAAACTAATGCTCTAATACCAACTGTGACATCCCCAAAATCACGGCCAGAAAAGACCGATTTTGTTTATGATTTATAAAAATCAGAGTACTTCATTTTATAAAAAGGCTGCGGAATTTGTTCCCAGAAAAACACGATAAATACGTTATTAAAACATTTTCGAAGAGACGTATTTTTATTCATCTTAAAACGTTTGGGATGTCATCGTTAATACAGAAACATAAGCATAAACAAAACTTACATTTATTTACACTAGTGATCTACATCTCTTTAAATCTCTCAATGTAAAGTGACTTCATATCAACACCTGTGATATACATAAACTGAGTGGGTCAGGTTGGGAAACCTGGTGAGTACATAGGGTTTTCAACCCACAATAATATAATTGTTATGTTTAATCATCAAACAATTAACCCCATTACCCATCCCCGTTATCTTCTTTACTCTTGAAGATTTAACCTAAGAGTCGTCTATCCTGCATTTGTTTATTCCGAAGTCCCTTACTTCCAGGGTTATAGGACTGACACTAAATCCATAGCTGCCGATGTTAGTTCGTAAAGCACTAATTCCATAGCTGCTATATCCTACTTATCGGGTACTAAATCTATAGCTACCAGCGTTCAACAGGTACTAAGTCCATAGCTACCAATTCCTACAGGTACTAAATCCATAACTACCGGTGTTTGTCCCATAGGCACTAAGTCTATAGCTGCCAGTGTATACTCACGTCATCTTCTATCTCTCATCATCTTTCTACCCATCATCATACCCCACATATTCGTATATATAAAATACGTATACAGTTTAAATCCTTTAAAACATGTATAAAACGTTCATCCAACATAGACAACAAGTATTCAGATAATATGCACACATAGCAAGTAATTTATATAAAATACTTCATATCTATGTGTAAGATGAAAGGGACTATGCACTCACCTGAGAAGTTGGTGACTCGGTACTCGGACAGCGCTTCGTTTACTTTAAAATAATTTCCTTTGACGAAACCTAGTATTATCACCACTAGATTTTAGTCTAATATTACCGTGACTAATTATTAGTCTTATTATTATTATTATTATTATTATTATTATTATTATATAAGCGTTTAAACAATACTTTCCAACTACTATGTACAGACAGGGGCCAGACATAAAACACCGGAGGGCAGGACCATTTTGGCGTATAGCACTTCTGAAATCCAACAACCCTATGCGGCCCTTTAAACCAGATTCTCCGTACCGCGAGTAGTTAAAAGATATTATAACGACACTTATATAAGTCATAATAATAGCTCAAATATTTATTATAAATTTATAATAACAATACTAATTTTAAATATAAACTATATTTAAAATAGGGTAAGCATAACTTACTTTCAAGGGGATTTTAGCTAGGAGTCGGGCTCTGCAGGGGCAGAACTTCGTCGTTGAATCTTTCTAAGAAAGATTCGTGCAGCGCTTCAGCGCTCACCTTACTATACTAAAACTACAGAAAGAGAAGTCGAATCACGAGGGACCGAAATGCTCGGGGGATAAGGAGAGAAAGACTCTTGAATCAAGAGAATGGTGCAAGAAATATGAGAGCCCAAGGCTCTTATTTATACTAATTGAATTTTCAAAAACTACCCTCCATAATTACTTAATGACCTTTTAGTTATATAAACAACTAAACACCCCTCTATAATACTATTTTAAATGGATTTAATGATATTTGTACTAAACTAATGTCGAAAGAACTCAACATTAGTCTTATAATGACCGCATCGTCGATACCTTTCTAATGATATATACATATGTATATATATGTGTACGTTTACATGATTTATACTTTATTTTAATACGTAAATATGCTATTATAATTTGTAACTCGTTCATACGAACTCCGTTTTTGATGTTCTTTATATCCACGCGTAGGTGGAGACGTACTCTACAACTTTCGTTTAGACTCCGTCGGCTAATTTTGACTTTATTTTTAAAGTTATATTTTTAACAGGCCGGGACAGGATTGGTCCGTTAAAATCTCATAACTTCTTTATCCGATGTCCATTTTCGTCTGCATTTTTATCGTTATGCTACTAATAACGAGATCTTCAATTCTTGTTTAGGTTGTGTCGGCTAAAAATCAATCGATCTAAAATTCGAATTTCGAGTTGTACACCGCTAATCCGAAACTTCGAAAAATCATAACTTCTTCATACGAAGTCAGATTTGGGTGTTCTTTTTATCAATGTTCTTAGTTTAACATATTCTACGACTTTCGTTTAGAGCGCTAAGGCTAAATCTCTCTATATCATAAATTTACTATTTACGCTTCCCAGCGCCGCGCCGGTTCCGACGCGAAACTTCGACGGGTCATAACTTCTTCGTTATAACTCGGATTTCGGCGTTCTTTATATGTACGGAAACCTTGTGACATATTCTACAACTTGGTTAAGATTATTTATTCTAAATAATCTTTTTGTAGAAAAGTCGTTTTCGACCCCTATTGCCTCTAAATTGACTAGCCCGGATATGCGGGCGTTACAACCACTGACCATTCTAAACAGTCTGATAGATCACTAGCAAGATCATTATGTATAGGTGTTAATAAATCATAATATTTGGGAGTATAGATTGTGTGTTCATTCAAGTACTCCATCCTCTTCATGGTTTCCTTTCATGACTTACATTGTCCAAGGAATCTCTTAGCTATGTAGTTAAACCGTTGTTTTAAATGATTCGCCAGGTAAGTATTCTTCCAGATAATCATTAATTAGAATTCCTGAGAATCGATTGCGCGGGGCATGTATGGGTACATTGTTTATAGATGTCCTCGTTGGATTATATATCTATAGTGTTTAGTAATAATTGGTTTTGCAGGTTTATTGATTATGGATTATTATCATAATAACATTGTGGGGATTGAAAACCGTATGTATCTCACCACGTTTCCCAACCTGGCATCCTCAATTTTTATGCATCATAGGTAGTAGTGTTAATATTGATGGAGACTTGAATAAGATGTTGAGTGATTAAAGAGAAGACCTACAATAGTGTTCATGATTATTAGGTCTTTATGATGTAACTATGCTTTCTATTGATTATGACATCCTTAGAGTGTTATTATTTTAAAAACAAACATATGTACTCAAAAATGTTTTAATATAGTGGGAATTTTCAGAAACAAAGATGTTATGGTTTTTCAAGCGTAAAGAAAAAGTTCTTTTTGATTCTAGAAAACAGGGGATGTCATTGTGTGTGCGTGCGTGTGTGTGTGTGTGTATATATATATATATATATATATATATATATATATATATATATATATATATATATATATGGGACGCTTCACTTGATATTAAAAAAAAAAAAAAAAAAGTAGAGATCTTGAGATTCAACCTCAGCCACATATTTTTCATTTGTCGCTCTAATGCTCCAGCGTATCGGCAGCAACAAAGTATGCCTAATCATAAATGATCATACATATATGTTTGTTTACAGATTGAGAATCAGAAATGATTATGACAATTGGTGGCAGAAGGGTGGTAGTGACAGAGATGGTGGTGGTATAAGTAACGGAGGTGACATTGGTGGGGTCGGTTGGTGGCTAGTGTCAGAGATGGTGGTAGTGGTGGTGGTGGCGGCGGTTATGGTGGTGGAGGATAAAGGAATGTGTGGCGTTGTATAATCATTTATGATTATACCAGGCCTGTCGCACCGGTACGCTGGAGGCTAAGAGTGGCATATGTGAAATACGTGGCTGAGGTTGAATATCAAAATCTCTATTTTATTTTTATTCTCAACGGAACCTAGCTATATATATATATATATATATATATATATATATATATATAGGATATAGATCCGGTAAGAAATTTTTTTTGGTAGGAAGATAAGAAATTTTTTTTCTACATATTTTTTTGACGAACAAAAAAATTGAATCACTAGATGATTCATTTGTAAGATGATTCACAAGAAAAAAATTCTCAAAAAAACATCTATATGATTCATTTTTAAGTACATTAAGAAAAAATCCACTTTTATGACAATTTTAGTGAATAACAACAAAATCATTATATAAGTGAATCATCGAGATGTTTTTTTGAGAATTTTTTCTTGTGAATCATCTTACAAATGAATCATCTAATGATTCATTTTGTTTGTTCGCGAAAAAAATATGTAGAAAAAAAATTTCTTACCTTCCTACCAATAATTTGCTTCTCATTTGATCTTGACTATATATATATATATATATATATATATATATATATATATATATATATATATATATATATATATATATATATATATATATATATATATATATATATATATATATATATATATATATATATCACAATCGCATACTTCATACAGCATCTTCAACATCATTAAAAATTCTAGAATTTTGAATAATTTGTTTTGAACATTTAAATGTCCATGTGTAATTTTTATTTTCAAATTAAACTATCCTGGTTCAAAATAAATTTGTAGACGGTAGGCATAATATACTATTATGTTCAAGTTAAATTTAATTGTTTGAATTTTTAATATCAAAGGTATGTATTTAAGATTCATGAAATCTTTGGAGTTTATTTTTAGGTTTTAAGAACCTTGCAAATATTTTTTCTTCATGTTATTCAAGCTACTGATATTTTCTAATCCTCAATTTTAATACGTAACGAATTACTTATTGATGTTATTAATAACTTTCTTGTAAGTTTACAATAGATATATTTTTATAAGTTTTAAAAAATCAAGGAATTAAACGAACCGGGTACCAGATATTGGAACCGCTACCCAGTGGTTCCGATTCCAGTTCCAAGATTTTAAGAACCGTCAGTTCCAATTCCAGTTAATTATCTGGGAGGAGAGTTTCAACCGGGTGTTGGGGCTTCAGTTCTAATTTATGTTTATTTATAAAACTGTTCCCTATAATTTAGAAATTGACAAGATAAATGAAACTGAAACCAGGGATACATTAGTCCTTTTACTCCAACTTAACAGCTTCTGCCTCATAGATTTAGCCCAAAGGAGCAAAGTTGCAAGAAAATTAAATCATACGGAACAGTCGTGCCAAAAATAAAAAATTTGGACTAAAACTGCAAATGGATGTAAACATGGACCGAAACTGTAATTTACTCTATGGAGTATCAAATGTTGATCGCACATAAAAACTACGGCACCAATGCTTAGAAACTTCGGTGGAAACCCAGAGTAAAAGACAAGAAACGTACAAAGCATGCATATGTAATCATATCTAGAAGCACATAGGCTTTAAATACACATCAACACCAAACCAGCAAACCCTTCTAGATTCTCATGTTTTAATATTCATTTAAATCCCTTTCAATCGTTACTTTAATAATTTATCGACGACTAAGTCGACCTTGTGTATAGTCAACTCGAGCGACAGATATAGTTTTCAATCATCAACCTTTTGGTGTTTATATACAAACCCAAAAACCAATCATACATGCCAGCATCGTTGTATTAATTAAAAGAAAAGATGATTAAGCCTCCTTCCCTCATCTTCATGTTCCTTCTGATTACCAGTTATAGATTCCAGTCTCATCCTCTGATGACAGAAGCAAGATCACTCTCCATCATCCCTCAGCAAAGTAAGCACCAACGACAACCCAGAATCTGTGTTTCTAATTGTTTCTATATAAAATTACTTATGCTAAATAAAAGTTGTTTTGGTCATTTTTGCAGGATATCTAAGTAGTTTCGATACACTTGGAATGATATGTAAATGTTGTGATCTTCCTAAGAACGAATGCACAAGCAAATGGAATGGATCTTGTTCTAATATCCAATGCATTCCTTGGAGATTTCATTGACGCCTTTTCATATTTCGCATCCATGTATCATATATAGAATTCTTTTTTGGTTTAATTAGAATTGCAGCTTTTTGCATATTGATGTGTAGGAAGGAGATATCTTACTGATTCTCACCTTCTTATTGCTGCTACAAAAAACATGATGGAAATTAGAAATATCATTTAGAAGACTAACAATATTGTAAGTACTTGAATAGATGATTAAGACCCACTTCTTGCGAGAAGGTTTGTGCACCACATATATCTTATCTAACCATTAGATTTCGTTTTTTTTTTTTTATGTTTTTCTTCATCATAACGTTGGATAATTTATCTATTTCAGTTCGTTCTGATAGTCGATGAAAACATATATAGAAGAGAAATAGCGCATAAGAATGCAAATATTAACTTTGCCTTTGCTTTATTTAAGCTTCAACCAATATTCATACATATCGAGTATATGTTTTAACAAATCTTATGTCGTTGGTCTAGAAACAACTCATCAATTGAAATGTTCACCTAGTCATCTTTTAGAGGGCATATAAATTTGATGTTTTATTTAATGTAGAGAAGTAATTACTACAAAATAGAAGCGCAAACTTTACTTTCCTTTATAATCGACCTAAATCCTACAAAATTTTAAATTTTAAACCATAAATAGCTCCACACAGTGTACCTGTGTACCTGATACATATATACAGTACAATAGTACAATATTGTATCAGGCACACTAAGCCCATGCTTCAACATGGTACTTTCCACCTCTCTCCAACATCCTCAACCACCTAACCGCCGCTTCTCTCTCCACCCCACTTTCTCTCTCCACAATCTCCTCAAAAGCCGCCAAAACATCCGCCGGCATATTACTCGAAGACCCCGCAACATAAACCGCCGCCCCTTTACTCAAAAGCTCCCACACTTTCCCACTTTGTTCACGCATCTTATGTTGTACATACACTTTTTGCGGTTGGTCTCTTGAAAAAGCAACATAAAACCCTCCGCCTTTTTCTTCCGAAAGTACCCCTCCATTTTGCGAATGGGAAACCCAAAAATCTTTGTATAAGAAGTCATTATCCTCGTTTCGACATCCAAAAAAGAAAAGAATCGGCCCAGAATTACTTGCGTTTAAGGCCCGCTCCTCCACGAACCCGCGAAAAGGTGCACACCCGGTTCCGGGCCCAATAAGGATGAGGGGGAGTGAGGGGTGTGGGGCAGGGAGTGAGCCTTTGTGAAACCATGCTGGTATGCAGACTCCTGTTTAAAAAAATGAGCAAAAACAGTAAGGTGGTGTTTGGTATGATGGAATCGAGAAAGGAATGGAATGGAATTGTTGATTCCATACTTTGATGAGGATGAAGTGAAGCTAGCCAGTTGGAGCATAAACCGATGCGTTTCCTCTTAAAAGGAGTTGTCCATGAAACTATGCTGACTGTGAGGTGTACTTGATTCGGGTGAACATTAGGAGAAGAAGAAATTGAAAAAGCTCGTGTTTTCAATGGAGGAGTCAGCTGCACCAACCACTCAAATGGCATATCTACAGATGGGAAATCCTCGAGTACCTGTAAAAAAAAAAAGACCATATTGCCCTTCCTTCCTTCACCACCAAATAAAATAAATGCGAAAACTTTCTTTTTGGCAAAATAAAATTCAAAATATATATATACCTCTAAAACAGTCCTTCGTTCTTTCTGGTTGTATTGGTAGAGATCATCTCTTCCTTCTGGTGAGGCGAAATATTCAAGCCTCTCTTTTTCATGTTCAGCACTCGCAAAAAAACTCATGACCTACACGATATTGGAATGGAATGACTTATTACATTCCGTTTTCACGTTTGTTGGCGTGTAGGAATGGAATAGGTTTTCATAAGAAATAATTGGATGCTAAATCATGAAATATCACATACACCCTTGTTTGATTATAATTAATGAACTTGTTATTAATTAGCATATAAAAACACCAAAAAAATTGTTCAGACATTTTACCTCAAAAAAGTAACGTCTGGGTGAAGCTGATGCAATATCCATAGTCAACTCGACAAATGTTTTTAGTTTTATGGGATCTTTTGAGGCACCAACACCATCTTCAAGAGAGTCTTCTTTATTTCTAGACTTAACCTGAAATTTAATGTTTAGATTATATGCTATAAATGGATTTTACAACTATTTAAACAACATTACTCACAATGATACAGGATTCAGGGTTTAAATTACAGCGAGTCATGAATGCATCGATTGCTTCAGGGCTTTGTGAAGGAAGAATCTCAAGGACATCACCAACTTCATACTCGATAGTCTGAATAAAGCAAATTAGAAGCAATTTTATTAAGAGGGTTTCTTTTTATGTAAACTGTTATATATCATTAACCAAAAAAACAACTAATACATATAAGCTTTGATAATACTTACAGATGAAAGTGGCTCAAATTCCAAATGGCGTACATCTTTGTCATAACTTGTTCTAGTAATTGGTTGGTTTTTAACCTAAATCAAACAATCGTACAAATTATAAATTAACAAAAGAAGAATATAAAAAATACCAGGAAATTTCATCACTACCAGTTTCAAGAAGCAATCAGGTTTACTCTTGTCATTTGACTTTTTTGCAGACAACATTGACCGACACCTCACTATATCCTTCTCAAGTAACTTCAAATCTGTTACAAAAAAATAAGTTACAGTAAATAAAATCTGAACTTTGAAGGTTGAAAAAATAGTGAAATTTGAAAATAAACAAGGCTATATACCAATTTGTGCTGAAGGTTGTGAATGCACTGCATTCGAGTCAAGATATGTGATTTCCACTTTTGGTTGACCAAGCATCTTCATATCAGACACAGAAATATTTAAACCTTTTGGGAAGAATTTTGGATTTTTATTATATAACATGGTCCATAAAGATGACATCCATGGATCTAAGGACCCTTCATATCTGCATAAGAAAATCATAGCAACTTTTTTTAGTTTACCTATTATATATAATACAGAAAGATTATGCAACAAAGTTGTATAATACTGGAAATGACAAAGATACCCTGAAGGATGTTGATCATCTCCCAAACCTCTTTCAAGAATTGTAGTTCCCCCGAGATCTGTAAGTCTTTTGTCAAGCTTCTTTGCAACAAACTGAAATCACATGACAGATTTAAGTTATTACACAAATGTAATCTATAAGGATTACATACATGATAACTAATTCAACTTACATTGTATTTCTGATAACCAGAGTCTCCCAATCCAAAGACCGTGTAGTTTGTTTTTTCAAGCCACTGCCGGTTTAAACTTCTTTGCAAAAGAAATGTCCAAAACGCCTAAATTTGGGTAAGAATTAGAAAGAAGAAATAATAACAGATGCAAAGTTTGAAAGTTAAAGCAGTGATAAAGAACCAACCTTCATGGAATTGGGGGTGTCCCCTTGTCCAGTTGTGGACACCACAAAAATTACATATTCTTCACAGGGTAAGGAGCTCTGGTATAAGCAACAAGTAACATGCATAGCAGAAACACATAACAAATTGATTAGGAAATTGTTTGCGTAAACAAAATAGAGAAACCAAATAATCATTGGAAAGTGTAGCAAGGGGGCGTGTAATTGCATAAAGTTCACTTACGGGGTCAAATTCGTCGAGGGATAACATACGAATAGGGCAGCCTCTTTTTTCAGCTTCACGGCCTAATCGTTCGGCAGCATCTAACGCGTTGCCCGTCTCAGTGGCGTATAGAATCAACAGTGATCGAGATTTCGCCATTGCTATAAGAATTCAGAACTGTTGTATTATAGTAGTCTTAAGCTGAGATTGAAACAGTATAGCACACGCCGGAAACGGCGTCGGATATTGCTCTTTCAATGTGTGCTTCGCGGGCCAGGGAAAAATTAGCAAGGTTTTTAGCGGATTTCGTCTGCCAGAAAAAATTCTGGAGGCGTTTGGTTCACCAAAATCTTGTTAGAGAAAGAAAATAGATCGGGAGGCTCTGTTCATTTACTTTAGAGGGTTGAAGACAGCGTTGGTCGAAGATCGAAGGAGGACGGCGCTAGTGACAAAGAGATCGGAAGGTTCTTTGTTCTGCTAAAAGCTCTGGTCGGAGATGCGAAGAGAACGGCGCCAGTCGGAGAAGGCAGAGGACGGCAACAGGAGTTGTTACGGCTTTTTCTCTGTTGAAAACTCCGGTCACGAGAAAAGAGAAGAGAGGGCAGTGAAGGAAAACGAAGGAAATAGAAGGGTTGAGAGGGAGTGTAAACGCTGAATTGTTCAAAGGTTTTTATGGCCCCTCTGATTCGGCCAGAGGTAGAATGTTGGTGTTCCAAGGAGCCACCATGTTATAATGTTCGATTTTGTTAGGCATAGGAATCGTGTCGTGTTTGTGTTGACGTGTTGTGGGTTAGAGGATCAAAATACATTAATCCGAACACGATCTATTTAACTATATAGGTCACGGGTTGGCGGGTATGGAACATAAACTCATATACAACCCGCCAACCTACTTATTTATACGGGTTCATAAGTTGGAGGTTTGTGGGTTAGATTTGAATTCGTGGGTTTGTGGGCCAAATTCTATAAACAGTTCAAAGTTTTTAAGTTTCAATGGTTGCTTCGATTATGTAGTAATGACAAACAGGTGTGGAAGGGAAGTTGACAATGATGGGATTAAGATGGATTTAAGATAATCCCCTATGATTATCAAGATGGAGGTCCAAGAATTTATGGAGAGGTCCGAGAATTTTAAGCTTCGATGGTTGCTTCTAGGGGTGCAAACGAGTCAAGCTACTCACGAGCTACTCGAGATCGGATTGTTAAAAGCTCGACTCGAAACTGATTTTAGACGAGCTCAAGCCGAGCTCGAGCTTAATATTAAGCTTGTTTATTAAACGAGCTCGAGCTCAAGCCTATGTCACAAAGCTCGATTAGGCTCGCAAGCCTAAACGAGCCTTTATATCATATTATTTATTATTATTTATATATATTAAAAATAAAAACATAGTAGGGGAATTATGAATTTTGGTAAATAGTACACGAGCTTTTTAACGAGCTCGAGCTGAGCTTAAGCTTATTTAGGCACGCCCGATAAAAACGAGTCGAGCCCGAGCCTGAGCCGAGCTTGTATAACTCTTTACGAGCTCGAGCCGAGCTCAGTATAAGAAAGCTCGAATCGAGCCGAGCTCGAGCTCGAGCCTCATATAACTTAAACGAGCCCGAGCCGAGCCTGACCAGGCTCGGGCTCGGCTCAGCTCGGCTCGTTTGCACCTCAATTTTGCAGAAATAAAGAACGAACATAGATGGGAAGATGACAATGGGGTTTAAGAGTATCCATTGTGATTATCAAGATTGTGGTTTAAAAATTTATAAGGTGGCTAGATTTTTAAGCTTCAGTGGTTGTAGCGAATATTTAAAAAACGAAGAATGGACATGGAAGACAAGACGACCAGGGGAGGGGGGTTAAGAATTATTTAACTATTAAGATTAAGATCCAAGAATTTACGGGGTGATCCAAGATTTTTAAGCTTCGACGGTTGTTTCGATTTTACAAAAATAAAGAACCGGCATTTTACAAAAAAAAAAAATGGAGGTTTTAAAGCATCGATTGTGATATTCAAGATTAAGGTGCAATAACTTATGGAGTGGCGGAAGTGAGCACCACCCCTCCGAGGACATGATGGAGCAGAATTGTTGATGTGGCGTCTCTTTACACTAAGAGGTGTCGCCTCCATAAAATAGTCTTATATGTCATCAAAATTTATATGGTGAATAAATACATAAAGCAGCCGGATCCATTTATAAATGCTCAAGAGTTAGGGAGTGCAACTTTAGTTCTTTACTACCCCTCTCAATCCACATGCCACATAGACGCCACATCAACATTTCTTTCTCTTTGTACTTCTAACATTCTCATCCCTAAAAACTTGGAAATACATCTCTCTCAACCCACAAACCTTGGTATAACTTTTATGCATCTATCACAACAAGAGAGATAGATAGAGAGAGAGAGAGAAGGGAGAGAGCAGCGAGTTAGGAAAACCGTCCAACCCACACAAATACGGTACCGATTAGCCAGCCGGTCATACCCACCCCCTACCCGTACGACTATGTGCATCCTTAGGCTGGAGGGAGTCCATCCCTCCTAACCTAAATATGTGTTTGGTTGGTTGGAATGGAATTTAATATGGGGGAAAAAGTATCCAATTTCACCACATTTCAATGTTTTCAACTTTGCATGACGGAATTAAAATCCTAAATGAAAAAACCTTTCATCAAATAGGGAAAAACACTTTCCTTCCAGAAGATGATGAAATTAATTCTATGCTATGAAAGAAACTAGCATTTTACCTTATTACTTTTGTTATATTTCACAACATAACTCTATTATTGTTTCTATGTTGCAACTAACACATATGTTCTCCATACATCATGACACAATCAACCATCATCTCCTCTATTCCACACCGGACACCTTATCCTCGTTTCAACGGTTCCTCCGATGAAGTTTAAATCACATCTGTTCTCCATATCTCACGATGCAATTAGCCCTCATTTTCTATGTTCCACACGGAGGAACATGGTTTTACACATTGTTGTAGTCATCTTGTTAGTGATCAAAAACCATATAGATAAACAGACATATTAAGTGTATTTATTCAAATGTAGATCCATACCTAATACCAAATGAAATAGTTTATGAGAATGACACAATGTTTATATCACAAAGGATGTCTAGAACATGTTTTAAAAAGTTATGACATATTCTTGAAACATTTAGAGGCCTAAAATGAACAAGGAATATAGATATCGATAAACAAGTGGTCGTGTTTCTACATGTACGTGCTCATAATGTTGCTCGCTCGTAGTTATGTTGGAAAATTGTTGCTTGCTTATCATTGTGTTGGAAAAATTGTTGCTTGCTTATGTTTATGTTGGAAAAATTGTTCCATTTCTAAAATTAATAGTGATACTTATCTATTGGTTTTTGTTATGTTTATAGGTATGATTTTTTGTTATGTTTATAGGTACGACAAATCAAATTAGAACTTATAAGACATGGACAAATAACGAAGAAGCAAAACTAGTTGAAGTGTTGGTGAATATGACAAACGTTGGATTTAAAACCGGTAATGGTTTTACATCAAGTTATTTACAACACATTGAGCAAACATTGAAACAATCACTTCCTTAGGTAAGCCACGTATTGAGTCAAAGATAAAAACCATGGAAAGAGATTAACAATGTTTTAGATGTTAATTTGTATTTTGGATTTTTAAGTTTTTTTGGGATATTTATTAGGATGTTGATTGGCATTTTGGATTTGTAAGCTTTTTGTATCTTCGATTCGATTGGGATGTATCGAAAGATTGTTTTGCTTTTTGATAACATTATTGGGATGTGAAGTGGAATGACTTTAAGTTATGATGTTTATTAACATGACTTTCGTAATATATTGACATATAAGTTAGAAAACAAAGTAAATTTAAGCAAAGTAGATAAAAAAAAAATGACTTCATTTCCTACGAACCAAACGACATGAAATTGGATTCAAATTTCATTTTCTATCAACCAAATAGGATATGAAATTGATTCTTTTTCCGATTCCAATTCTTTCATAAACATTTTGCGAACCAAACAGCATCTTATTTCTCCTGACACTTCCATCTTTCTAAAACCACACATTTTAGTACAAGCTTTAATGCATATCGTAAAAGTGGAGAAAAGAGAGGAGTGTGGGGGTCGAGCTAGCCAAACCCGCTCAACCCACCAAAACCAAACCGTGGTCCCTGCCACCACGTGGTGGTGTTGGTAACCAAATCCGTGAATATATAGAAAAAAGGTTTATGGATGGTGGGATAAATTCATAACAAAATCAGCTATGCTTGGTAACCAAATATGTAATTTACTCGTATGTGGAAGTGGACTCCTATGAAGACAACAGAACCATCACCCACATCTTATATTAACGGATTAACCTCATACAAATGATCGAGACCGATAAAATGAACATATAAATGACCAAAATGAATAGGTAAAACATTTCTCTAGGTATTGTATTTCATCAAAAAAAAAAGGGGGTAACAGAAAGAAAAAGCAGTTTATTGAATTAAGAAACAGGAGTAGATGCCAATAAACCAAGAAAAACACACACACAACTTAAATGGCAATCACCTCTATCAACCTGCAACAGGTCGCCACAATCTGCAACATATCTAAAGGATTCACAAGAACTTACTGTATATCACCACCACTCTGCTGCCACAAGTTAATGATATCAGTAGCTTGATTAAGAAGAATAATCACCTGCTTTTGAGAAATCCATGGCTTACTCTCGAGCATCACTTTAAGCTCTTCCCAAGCATCTTTCCTTGGCCAAAAATAGTAAGGACTTACTGGAATACTCCCGTGTCCTGGAATCACTTGGTCTAGTGCTAAACCGATGTTTTTCTCCATCCAGATGAACTTCAACACTAACCTTGGTTTCTCCATCGGCTTCACCACCACTCCCAGCTTCTACAATTTCACCCAATTCAATTCAAAAAAGTATCAATAAGCCTGATTTTGTCTTTTTTTAATACAATTTTTAGGTTTCATATTCGAGTTATTGACTTTTTGAATAAAATTATAGTAACAAACATCATATCGATTTGCATTTCGTAAAGTAGTAGGTTTGAAACAGATAGGTTTTACGTAATTTTTTTCTCCCAGTGGAGCCCTAATTTGCAGACAATTAAGGAACACAGCATTAGATATAATTAAAGAGATATATATAGAGATGAACTAAAACCTCAGATTCTAGGGGCGTTTCTGTTGCAATTGTTTCCGCTGCCGCCGCTATAGCAGGAGCGCGGTTCCGAAATGTTGTGGAACCATGGATAAGTTTAGGGTGAGCAGAGAGCTTGGGTAGGTTGAAATTAAAGGTGTGGGGGTTGGAAGGGAGTGAGTCACCATGGAAACTTGTTGGAGTAGAGGGTTTGTAAGAGCAACTGCATATCATCCCTAATGACGATAACATCCTGATGAGATGTTGGAGACGAAGAGAATGGGTAAGAAAATAATGGTTTACGGATAAAAAGGCTTCCTTTTTTTCTTTCTTCTAATTGTTTATTTATTATAAAATTTTGAAATAATACACTAAGACATATACAAAAATATATCAATATACTTTGCTTTGTTAAGCCATTTAATCATACATATGTTTTTTTTTTTGGAAAACTGAGTAATGTAATCCTTCTTATAAACTATCATTTTAACAAAAATAACCAACATTTTTTTTTTTTGATAAAATTACCACTTGCTCTGGAACATAGCATTACGGAGTTGTGGTCTCCATTTCAGAGTACATATTTTGGAGTTCCTATACTGGATTATAACCTCGTTTTTTTCGTCTCCTTTACATATGTACACACACGCCCATATGTGCTTTGAACTTTACTTTCAACCAAATAATTTGTAATTATCTTTTATAAAACTGCTTCAAATGAGTTTCTTAGAGAGTTAGCACGAAAAAAGTTTTAACAACCTGTCTGTTTATATTCATAACCTTAGGCAAACTAACATGCATACTTACACTTACATCAAAATTGATTTGATGGATCGTTTCGAAGCTTGTTTTGTGGCTATTGGATAGGTGGTATATTTGTTTTCTGTACTTTTTCTATTGTTTCTTTAAGATTGATAATGTTTCTACATCTAAATTAAGTTGTTTTTGTTCCCAAAAAAGACAACTCTATGCATTCATAGGCTGCTTTTTGCATGTGATCTTCATAGGCAGTGTCCCTCTTAGAGGGGACTACCTAAAAACAATGTTTGCAGCGGTTGTTATCGATAGGAACAATCAGACCCTCTCTATAACATTTGGTCTGGCCGTGAAGAATAATCTTTATTGTTGTACCTAGTTCCTTATGAGATTAAGAGAAGCTATGAGACAGGGTAGGGAAGTACTGTTCATAACAAATAAGACGATGTTGTTAGTTCTTGCGTAGAGCATGTATTCCCTGATTATTATAATGGGTATACTTCTAAAAGTGTGTTCAAGTATATGCGCAAAAGAGACGTCTCTGGTAAAACATTACAACCTTTGTTCCGGATGACATCGAACTCATATATTATGTCTGATTTTGAAGAAAACTTTGTCGGATGACCCCTGATGCTCGTGAAGTGCTTGCCAGCATTGGTCATGTGAAATGGGCAAGAGCCTATTTCCTAACATTCGTTGGAATGTAGTCAACATTGATGTTCCCTACCTTTTTTGTGTTATCTGTAAATCAACGCAATGTACTAATAATAATGCTTAGCGAGGCAATTTGTGACTACATTCAACAGACTTTCGATGAACGCAGATTAATGATAAGTAAAATACCCAGAAAATTATTAAATTTATTTAATTACTTGTATAGGAACCTTATTTGATCATATTTACTTTTCAACTAGTTTGACTACCGTACTCACCCCGTATGTTGAAATGGTGCTTCATATAAGGATCCAAAAGTTTTTTCGGTAACAAGCAACTAATATCCCGCCAGACATCCCGTCTCCACTCCCGCCCGAAATTATCGAGTTTTTGATTAAAAAAAATTGTGTTGTTGATCTGAAGCGTCATACATGTTCATGTGGGAAATGACACAGTCTGGGTATAGCGTGCAGTCATGCTATTGCGGCATCACATCATTCAAACATCCATGAATTACCTGATATTGTTCAGATATATTACCAGACTAATGTGTTTCAGACTGCCTACCAGACACAAATTATGCACCCTATTCCCCCTCCATCAGAATGGGAAATACCAGACCTTTGATTGCAGTTTTACTGCCAATGTAATTGCAATTAATTAAGCTTGTAATTTATTTGCAGCGTGTAATGAAAAACATTATTATTTCCCTAATATTTGTTACATGTTACAAAGATAGAAAAACATAATTTACAAGTACCATAAAAATACTAACAAACAAGTGTGTGTAATGGGATTTTCAATATTATCATTCGTTGTTTCGCACGTTCATAATCACGAATCATTTTAAATGTAGTTATATCAACAAGACGGTGTTGTTTGTCTTCAAAACGTGGTATAACATAGTCTATAAGCAACTCATCATCATCATTCGAATCACTCGATGTTGGAGACTGAAAAAGAATATACATAAATTATATTAATATTCTATTTAAAAACCAATATGCATACAAGTATTTAACAATTAAAAAAACACTTCCTGAAACATATTAAAAAAAAACATATTGCAACTAATCTATCATAATATGTTTGTCTGTACTTGCTCCAGTCTCTTCTTCTGGAGTCCTATTTGCTTTCAATTTAAGTTTTAACACCATTTCTGGTTTTTTCTTAATTTTATGGGTGCCTTTGTTAGTTTATTTTTTATCTTATTTTGAAACTCAACATCTTTATTTTTAATTTGTAAAAACAAAATTCCAATAACATTTTAATACATTAACGTAAAAATAAATTATAATTATAAAATTATTGTTTTTTGATTTTATCTTTAGCGGACACAATTCTGAAAGCTCTTGTAACTGGATTACAACTTATTTGTCCGTGAAACCCATTTTTTTTAACAACATCCACGCTAACTCGTCTTTGGACTAACATGAGTTATTAAACAATACTTAGAATATATATATATATATATATATATATATATATATATATATATATATATATATATATATTATTCCGGATCATCATGTCGAAAAATATCATCGGGTTCCAGAGCATGTTCATAGTGTTCCGGACCTACATTACCATTCTGGAACCCTACAATACCTAATTTCGGACTAAAACAATCGATTGGAAGCACATTACAAAGTACTTACATAACATTCATACATGTACAACGAGGAAAAGATTCAAATAATAATAATAATAATAATAATAATAATAATAATAATAATAATAAGGATAATTTGGATATTATGGAGTTATTCCTTGTATTCCAGACCATTCTGGACAATTAAAGAATATGTAAATCGTTTCAGAAAATCAAATTCAAAGTAACTTAAAGTGTAGAACGTACTTGGTTTGACGCATCCGTGCTCAAAATTTGATCCGAAATGCAGGTAGATTCGTGCTTCGGATCTGCTAATTCAGAAACGTGTATTCCGGATTTTTTTTGTGTAGGACCTATACACACACACCATTGGGCTATAGTATTGAGCTTGAGCCGGTTTGCAGGTTCGGAATGACCCATTCCGGATCAAAAGGTTAGTTTAAAAAAAACTTTGTAATATTCCAGGTTCTAAATAACGTGAGGCATGTGTTTGACAGCAATGTCAAATTTAAGTCATGGAAAAGCTTTGGCGAGCCATGACATTTTTTAAGGTGTGACTATTTTATATAAATTAAAAAAGATAAATCATATAATTATTGAATTTTATCAAATATATCAAGTTTTTAGAAGTGTTATATTAATATTTAGTATCAAAAAGTTAACAAAAACTCGATTATTTTAAGGCCGATCAGGAAAAAAAAAAAAAAAAAACACGCCATAACACGATAAGGCAAATCATGACACGTTATTTGGACATCACGCTTAACAAAACCGCTTTGAACATTTTCGTAACGGCTAGGTCACGAAGAGCTTAGACAGCAAGCAAGCGAGAAGGAATCCCTCAAAGGCACTGAGGCAAGGTCTTTCCGATGCGCGCTAAGACAACCACTCATGTCTACTTCTAATGCGCACGAACCAGAGCTCTCTCCCGGGAACCCCTTCCCTAGTAAAGAGGTACTGGCGCTGTGACGTGCTTTCTAAACCATGGTTATATTTTAAAAAATCCCGAAAAAATTGTTAGATTACTCGATTTCTATTTTTTCTTAACAAAATCATAGTAAATTTAGACATCTTTTTAAAGCAAACATCCTAACGACAAACCAACAAATGCAAAAGAATACAAAAACAAATAAAAGGGTAGAGATTTTTTACACAATAATTTTTAGTCGTACATAACAATTTATGCATTAGATTATTGTACTATAAAATTCCATAAAATATAAATTATTGTGTACAAATCATCCCCTCAAGTAAAATGTTACAAATGGAAATTTAAACGGTCCGTAACATGATCAACCCAGAATATCAACTAAATCAGCCATAATTAGAGATAACAAATTTTAGCATAAAAACCCTAAAATTATCTAGGCTACTTAAAATCAACTATTACCAATAAAAGTTGGATACAAGTTTAGAACATAACTATGTAATAACATGTATACTATAGGGTTGACTAAAATAAAACAAAATTGAAACTTTTAAACAAATTGCTTAGTAGTATCTTTTGAAGTAGGTACAAAAAGAATAATTTTTTTTTCATAAAACTTCATATTCTACAGCCAAAATGTACAATAATAATAATAATAATAATAATAATAAATAAATAAATAAATAAATAAATAAATAAATAAATTCATATTTGATAAATGAATAGTGAACATGTTTCAACGAATTCACATTGTTTTAATAATCAAATAGTGATAGAACATGTGCACACAGCCTAAGTGGTAGTTCATGCGCTTGCGGTAGTTCGCGTTGCTTTAGAAATCCACATGACGGTTAATTTGATTTCAGTGATTAGTTTTCTTTAGAAGGGAGGTTGATGAACAATTACTTTTCATTGATTAGTCTTCTTCTGGAAACATGTAATATGACAAAAATGTCAACCATCTAACTTAAAAGAAATCAAAGGCAAAATCTAAGAAATGGAATATGTGAGTGTTGAATGGATGGTATTTGTTAGAAGTTTCAATATAATATTAATATTTTTGATGAAAATACATTATCCTTTTTACTTAAAGTGTATATAATGTTATATAGATCAATTTATTGAGTGATGTCATCCAGAAAATCACCATGGAGTCAATCGAGTCCGAATCTCGGATATATGTTTTGATGCCATTAGCGAACCCTAATGTGATTCTTGTCACACTCCTAAACGAGAATCGTTAGAGTCGCCCCAGGACTTGCATCCCAGGAGCGGCCTCCGACAATCAAGTTAGTATTGATACAAAATGTGGGTCGGGTCCTTCGAGTAGAAGGAATCCAATTCTATGTATGACGTGTGTCTAGAGAGATTTTAGAGTTTATCTTTGGAAGTGTCTTGAGAGGTATATATAGTGTCTGAAGTATCTTTCTTTCTACCTTGGAGAGTAAGGGGTCGTTTGATAGTTGCTGATTGAGTTAGAGTTGATTAAGTTAGAAGATGACTGGGTTAGAAATGATGAATGAGTCCACATTTGACTGAGTTTATGTTGTTTGATTATTTATCTGACTGATTGTGTTGAATGATAAAAATGACCATATTATCCTTATGTCGTCCCTTGTGCTAGATAAAATAATTATAAAAATAAAAATTATCACATAAAATCCAAATTAAACATACATCATTTAAAATCCAAATACAAAGTGTAATACAAAATCCAAATACACATTGTCATACATAATAAAAAAGTATATCATTTAACGTGAACCATTTGAAAGTAACTGATTAGCAATCTAGCCACGTAAAGTAGTCATATACTCAACGACTTCTGAACCCTATTCTATGCCTTGTATGTTTTGGCCCTCACTTCCTCCACCTCCCACATTAAAAGTAACCATAGTGTTTTGTTCAAAGTTTGTAAATAAATCATCTTGAATATCGTATTTCCTTATAAAATTATGGACTGCAACACAAGCAATGAATATGTCTCTTTGCACCGGAAAAGGATAAGGAGCCATACGTTTTAAAATTGGAAATCTCGCTTTCAATACACCATAAGCACGTTCAATGATATTTCTAAGTTGTGCATGAGTATGATTGAACCTTTCTTCCTTAGTTAAAGCTTTGTTTCTTTGAAAATCGACTAACCAATCCCTAGTATTGCGGTAAGGAGCCATAAATCCATGGGTGTTGGTGTATGCGACATCACAAAGGTAATATTTATTTGTAGATGGGTGACAAATTAATCATATAAATAATATAGATAGTAAAACTTATAGAAAAATGACAAACCTGGTGGAGGGAATGGAAATCTAGAAGTCGGATTAAATGCAACTTCTTTCAAAACTTTAGAATCGTGTGTTATGCCCTCCCATCCAGCCCATACAAAGGTGAATATCATATCAAAATCACAAATTCCTATTACATTTTCATAGCATTCACCTTTTCCTCTTCCCCTATAACGAGTTTGTTCATCAACGGACACAACTGCATGTACAAGTGTTCCATCTAGTGCACCTAATGCTCCAGGAAATATGTTTTTTAGCCGTTTATATCGTTCCGAGGTATTTCTTGTTGTATTAGAAGATATTGATACAATAATTTCTCTTGCAAAACATATCATTGCTTTTAGCACTTCATGAAAACAATGATGAATCGTTTGTATGGAGTGGTGAAACCTTTCTTTATCGGCTCGAAAACGTTTATTGTGTCCTATAACATGTAAAAATATAGTAATCTTCTCTTCAATGGTTATTGTCCTACTATGCTGCAACAAATTTCTTTTAGTAAAATGACTAATATGAATGCATCTTGTGAAAGACGCATCATACTTGAGTTGACGGGAGTATCTTTTGTCTTAGGGAATGAGCAGATCAAAAATGACCAAACCATCGCGCAAGCCGAACCATAGAAAAAAGACGCAACCATCATGAAATGGTCGAACCATAGTAAAAATGCCAAATCATCGTGAAATAGCCGAACCATAGGAAAAAGGTCGAACCATCGTAAAATGGTCGAACCATCGTAGAAAATGTCGAACTGTCGTGAAAAAGCCGAACTATATGATAAATGTTGAACCGTCGATAAATAACCGAACCATCTCTAAAAGACCGATGAGATATGTATATCAATATTGAGTAAGCTGATATATAACTAATTCAAGTCAAATTTGTTAATACGAGTTTCATAATAAAAAATGATAAGTACTCGTTTTGTTAATACGAGTTTCATAATAAAAAAATGATAAGTACTCGTTTAGAAAAAAAAAAATGGTGGTGGTCGTTGGTACATAGAATGCAAGCCTTGTCAATTAAAATATATTAAGTTATATATTTAAGAATTACATAATTTTGTATAATATAAATTTTATTTAAAATAAAATCTTTTTGTATTTTTAAATATTACATAATTTTATATACTATAAAACTGCATAAATTTGGATAGTTTGAAGAATAAAATTTTCATTTAGTATATTATTTAGTCAGTGGATTCCTACAAATTTGGAGTTTAAAATCCATTTGATGCCATATTATGTTGTAAATAAAACAATTTAATCTTGTTGAAATTTTATATAATGTATATTTTTTTCAATTCCCAAATGTTGTCTTAGTTGTTTACTTATTAATGTCCAACTGTTGACTTGTTTTCATTCTAAGTAAACATCACAAAAGTTACTAAGTAATAAAAATTCTAACTTCTCTCTTATTTTTGAAATCCCTAAAATTATGCTGATCTTTTAGGATTTGATATAATCTTTAATATGGAAATTCAATAGATTTTAAAAGACCAATGGAATATTTGGTAGTTCACTTTGAGAGTTTCTAGATGGGAAAAACTTGGAAGGACCTAAAAGATGTCACATATGAAGAAAAAGATGCCACATGTCAAGAAATTGACTCTTTTATTATTAGAACAGGGGATTAGAAGGATAAAGAAACCTTATAATTGGATACATTTGATTGTCTTTCTTTACAAGTCAAAAACTAGGAAAACCAAACTCTATTTTAGCGGTCGTTCGGAGCAAATTTCACATAATCTTTGTTAAGGATAATCGTGACGTTTCACTTTCGTTGTTCACTTGATTCTTTTCCATCAAAATTGCAACACCTATGAAAACTCTTTGTCATTATTATACACAGTTGCATAAGAATTTCAACTTCATGCTATACTGATATTAATTAGCTTGAGTTATTTTTGTAAAATTCTTAAAAGTTTAGTTCCTTAACTTATCATAACTTGAAGGGAAGAGTATTAATAAAAATTGAGGAGTATTAATAAAAATTGAGGAGTATTATTACTAGATTGGAGAATAAATATTACTTATGTCGGGATTGTTTATTATTTAGGGAAGGTAAAATTTTGTGAAGGATCACGATGATGTTGATGTTTTTATTGTTGGAATCCTAAGTCACTTAGGACCTTGGAGACCAAGCAATCAATAATATGGCAAGTTGGTCATATTTCCTAATTGTAATCTTATTCTACAAGTTGGTAGTTTAGGAGTATATATATGTATAGATACCGAGATATGGTTTGCACACACAAAACACAATATAGGTTTTGAGCTATTTTCCTATTAATCAAAGAGATATTTTGATTATTCGTGTTTTTATTCCTTGAATTGGTATCAAAGCTTGAGTCAAGAAGCTGTGAGATCAAATTCCTTACCTGTTGACAACATGACAGATATAGGGGGAGAAGGAGAAGCTCCGGTAAGGGTAAAGGAGGTTGGTACAACCTCAGTCTCCTGTCCGATGCTTACATCCACAAATTACACCGTATGGGCAATGCGTATGAAAGTCGTCCTGCGAATCCACAAAGCCTGGACTGTGATTGATCCAGGAACCGAGGACAATGAAGAGAAAGACTGTCTCGTTGTGGGTCTACTGTACCAAGCCCTCCCAGAAAACCTCATAATGCAAATTGGAGAACAGGATTCGGCCAAGAAGCTGTGGGAAGCGATTAGAACACGAAATATGGGTGCTGATAGAGTTAAAGAAGCCAGATTACAAACCTTAATGTCGGAATTCGATCGATTGAAGATGCTGGAATCAGAGACAATCGACAACTTTGCCGGAAAGCTGTCCGGAATCGCATCAAAATCAATGGCGCTGGGTGAATCGATTGAGGAATCGAAGTTAGTCAAGAAATTTCTGAAATCGGTGCCAAGGAACTTCATCCATATTGTCGCTTCCTTGGAACAAATACTTGACCTGAAGACAATCGGGTTCGAGGATATTGTGGGAAGACTTAAGGCATACGAGGAGAGAATTGGGGAGGACGAGACCGGTAGTGAAGGTCAGACGAGGGCCCTGTTCGTCGACCACAGTGGAAACTCGAATCGGAAGAAGATAGCGTCGAAGGGCAAATGGAAAGGGGCTGGAGGATCGGGTGGGTATAACCAGCATGAAGGATCCAGGTTTGGGTCTGCTGGATCACAAAACTCAAATGGGCCAAAATTCAAAAAAACCCCACACGGAATTAACCAAAATAAAACAACACAAGCCCAAGGAGGAAAGCCCAATTCTAATTTTGAAACGAACTGCAAACCTAAAAAGGACCGCTCCAATATTATTTGTTACCGGTGCGATAAACCGGGCCATTTTGCGTCTCAATGCCCGGACCGAATCAAAAAATTACAAGAAAGTAATTTTGTTGAATATGACGATACCGACGAGGCCGTATTTTTACACGAGACCGTGTTTTTGAATGAAGAGAAGGTGATACCGTCTCGATACGACCCACAAGAAAACGATGTGTGGTATTTGGATAATGGGGCGAGCAATCACATGACGGGGAACCGGTCATTTTTCTCCGAGCTTAACGAAAGCATAACCGGGAGGGTTAAATTTGGAGATAATTCGTGTGTAAAAATCAAGGGAAAAGGTGCTATACTTTTCCAAGGCAAGAAAGGTCAACAAAGGCTGATGACGGAGATTTACTACATACCGGATCTCAAGAACAACATTATAAGTCTCGGACAAGCAACTGAAGCCGGGTGTGATATTCGAATGAAAGACAACTATTTAACCATGCACGATGCCGATAATTGCCTATTAATGAAAGTACAAAGAACTTCAAACCGCCTTTATAAAATAAAATTACAGATTGGAGTTCCTATTTGCCTTCATTCAAGACTAAGTGAAGATGCGTGGCGATGGCATGCAAGACTTGGGCACATCAATTTCGAGTCAATGGAAAAGATGTCCAAGAAGGGTTTAGTCAAAGGGTTACCAAAATTGGATCATGAGAATCAATTATGTGATTCCTGCTTAGTCGGCAAGCAAACAAGAAAGTCCTTCCCAACCATGACGACATACAAAGCAAAACAACCATTAGAGCTTGTTCACGGTGATTTGTGTGGTCCGATCACGCCGGCAACCAAGGGTCAAAATAGGTACATTTTTACACTAATTGATGATTTTTCACGATTTATGTGGATTTATCTCATAAAAGAAAAGAGTGAGGCGTTTACACACTTCAAAAAATTCAAAGCTTTGGTGGAAAATGAAATTGAAAAGCCTTTGAAAGTGTTTAGAAGTGATTGAGGAGGTGAATTTACCTCTCTCGAGTTTAATTCTTTTTGTGAGCAAAACGCAGTTAAACGCCATCTCACCGCCCCATACTCTCCGCAACAAAACGGAATTGTGGAACGAAGAAACCGAACTCTTATGGACATGACACGAAGTATAATGAAGGCAATGCATGTTCCAAACTACTTATGGGGAGAAGCGGTAAATCACTCAACAAATCTAATCAATCGAGTTTACACAAGAGTCCTTGGTGATACAACTCCATACGAAAAGTTGTATAAAAGAAAACCGAATTTAGAAAATGTTCGTATATTTGGGTGTCTAGCACATGCAAAAGTTGAACCGGTTAATCAAAAGAAGTTGGATGCAAGATCAAGACCACTAGTCCATGTTGGTTTCGAACCGGGTACGAAAGCTTACCGGTTATTTAACCCGGTAGCACAAAAAATAATCGTGAGTCGAGATGTTATTTTTGATGAAACCAAAGGGTGGGATTGGATTAAAGAAGCAAGAATCAACAATGAAGAACCGGGTTCATTCATAATACCATGGGACTATCCAAGAGAAGATGTGAACAACAACCAAGGAAACGATGTAAACAATGATCCAATTGAATCGGATCAAGAGATTGGAGACGGAGCGGATGTACAAGACAATGAACCACTAAGTCCGGTAAATAATAATGTTCAACAAGGAGTTGCAAACCAAAGACCTTTGAGAGCAAGAGTACCTCCAAGACGATTTCAAGATTATGAGCTTGATCTTGACAATCTCGAAGAACTCCTTCTAACAACCAATGACGAGCCAGTATCGGTTCAAGAAGCGAAGAAAGAACCAGAATGGGTCAAGGCCATGGATGCGGAAATCAAGTCGATAAACAAAAATAATACTTGGACTCTTGTGAACAAACCTATGGGGGTGAAGCCAATTGGACTCAAGTGGGTGTTCAAATTAAAGAAAAATGCAGATGGCACCATTAATAAATACAAGGCAAGGTTGGTTGCTAAAGGTTACGTGCAACAACCCGGTATTGATTTTCAGGAAGTGTTTGCCCCGGTAGCTCGAATTGAAACCATTCGGTTTCTTATAGCCTTAGCAGCTACTCATGGGTGGGAGCTTCACCACTTAGATGTAAAAACAGCATTCTTACATGGAGAATTAAAAGAAACTGTTTATGTGTCACAACCGGAAGGCTATATAAAGAAGGGCAACGAGCATAAAGTATATCGCCTTACAAAAGCACTATATGGTCTAAGACAAGCACCTCGAGCATGGAACACGAAGCTTGATGGGATTTTGAAGAATATGAAATTTCAAAAGTGCATGAAAGAACCATTGGTGTACCGGAAATGTGAAGGATCTAACTTGCTAATTTTAGCAATTTATGTTGATGACTTATTTGTCACAGGTACAAACTTGAGCATGATCAAGAGGTTCAAATTAGAGATGTCCAAGAACTTTGAGATGTCGGATCTTGGAAGATTAACTTATTACCTTGGCATTGAAGTTAAGCAAGAAGAATCGGGGATTACTATAAACCAAGAAGCATATGCTAAACGCATTTTAAAAGAAGCCGGTTTATATGATTGCAATCCGACCCACATACCGATGGAACCAGGAAATAAATTGTCGAACGCCGAAGATGAACCCGAAGTCGACCCAACACAATATCGAAAAGTGGTAGGATGTCTTAGATACCTCTTGCAAACAAGACCCGATATGGCATATGCGGTTGGAGTTGTTAGTCGATATATGCAAAGTCCAAGAGAATCACATGGTGGTGCAATCAAACACATTCTAAGGTACTTACGAGGAACAACGGGATACGGAATTAAGTACGAAAGAATGAGACAAAAGCGGCTTATTGGTTATAGTGATAGTAGTCACAATGTTGACCCGGATGACGGAAGAAGCACAACCGGTCACATTTTCTACTATGGGTCATCACCAATTACATGGTGTTCACAAAAGCAAGACACCGTTGCTTTATCATCTTGTAAGGCTGAGTTCATGGCAGCCACAACGAGTGCATGTCAAGCAATATGGCTTCAAGATTTTCTTGGGGAAATCATGAACAAAGCACAAGAGAAAGTTATTCTTAGAGTTGATAACAAGTCGGCTATCGAACTAACTAAGAATCCCGTTTTTCATGGAAGGAGTAAACACATTCACACAAGGTTTCACTTCATTTGTAATTGTGTCGAAAGGGAACAAGTGGAGGTGGAATACATTCCCGGTGAAGAACAAAGGGCGGATATTCTTACGAAACCATTAGCTCGAACCAAGTTCAAGGAAATGCGGAGCTTGATCGGGGTTGAAGAATTCTCTAGAAGGACTTAGAGATTCGGGGGTGATTATTGGAATCCTAAGTCACGTAGGACCTTGGAGACCAAGCAATCAATAATATGGCAAGTTGGTCATATTTCCTAATTGTAATCTTATTCTACAAGTTGGTAGTTTAGGAGTATATATATGTATAGATACCAAGATATGGTTTGCACACACAAAACACAATATAGGTTTTGAGCTATTTTCCTATTAATCAAAGAGATATTTTGATTATTCGTGTTTTTATTCCTTGATTTATAGCCAAGGAAAATAATTTAATGCAATCTTATGTCTTAACCAAATGTTAACGACCACCAATGGCCAATAGGGTTGTTTTGTTTTATTTTGATCTTTAAAGGAAATCTATATAAATTCGGGATAAGTGTACACATAATATAAAAGTTTATAAAAACAAGTTGATTTAGGAATAGCATGAAATCGGGTCATGGATAGATTTGTCAATGGGGTAGGGTTTGACCCTGATTCGCATTCAAACCCATAAGAATTTTACGGATTTGGATTTTAATTTTCAATTTGTTTACCCGTTTACGACCCTTACCCATTTACCATTTTATTAGATAAGTTGGGTATGGATCATTGTCAATTCGCTCCACTTATAATCCGTCCCATATATATATATATATATATATATATATATATATATATATATATATATATATATATATATATATATATATATATATATATATATATATATATATATATATATAGGGTTAGGTTCATGTGAGACAACCTAATTTTGTGAGACCGTGAGACGCATTTTTTTATTTTTTTTTTATTTTTTTTAGTTCATTCAAATTCCGAAAATAATATTAAATTTTTTTTATTTTCCCATTTATTTTGCATTTTAAAATTATTTTTAGAATATGTACAGTGTAATATTATATTTAGAATATTTCACGTATTTTTCAAAAAAAATAGGATTTTTTTTATTTTTTTAGTTAATTCAAGTTCCGAAAATAATATTTAAAAAAAGAATTTTTAAATTTTTCCATTTATTTTGCATTTTAAAATTATTTTTTAGAATATGTCAGTGTAATATTCTATTTAGAATATTTCACGTATTTTTCAAAAAAAAAAAAAAAACGGGATTTTTTTTAAATTTTTTTAAGTTAATTCAAGTTCCGAAAATAATATTTAAAAAAAGAATTTTTGAATTTTTCCATTTATTTTGCATTTTAAAATTATTTTTAGATTTGGTCTCACAGTCTCACAAAATTAGAATGGTTTCAAATGAACCTGAACCTATATATATATATATATATATATATATATATATATATATATATATATATATATATATATATATATATATATATATATAATTTTTATTGTATTGGATTTTGAGTATCAAGTAATATATATTTGTTTATGTAGACCTTTTATCTTTTTTGATAAATATTACTTGGTTGCACACATAGAAATTATGAAATTTTAATATTGTAAAAGGTTCGGATATTCATTGATTCGGTGGATATGGGTATGAATTTGATTATTCAAAACCCTGAGAGTTATTGGAGCAGGACGGATCATGTTTTTAAATTTTTTAAAGAGTTTGGATCAATGGTGATTCACTCCAAACCCGTCTCATTAACAGGTCTAGTCATGGACCGTGAAACAGGGAAAAATACGATGATGTGTCAAACATGTCATGTCAACAACATTTACCACAAAACCAATAAAATGAATATTTAACTATCCAAATGAAATAGATTTTTTTCGAGTGACATGCAAAATATTATACGATTGTCATTGAAATAATATGGAACGTGTCTAAACATTTCTAAAAAATATCATGAGGTATTTTAAGTTGGAAGAAATTAAAAAAAAAAAAATGGCTAAGTAAGAAAATTAGTGAAGTTTCGAAGATGAGTAGCCATTCCTCAACAACATGATCTCCATTTATATGAGAATGATTGGTTGATGTGCTAATGATGAACAACATTCCTCAATGAGATTCAAAAATAAGCAATGAACCAAGTCTATGATAAGACTATAATGACTATTGATATAAGGATAAGCAGCCGCTGACCCAAGCATAAGCAACATTGCTTGATAAGATACGACAATGAGCAGTCTTGTTCCATATGTATTAAGCATGTGCAGCCATGATGAGAAACCTTGTACATGACCCGTATTGACGAGCAACCTCAAACACAACAATGAGCGGTCAACGATAGTCAACCCTATAAGCAACCCCAACTTATTGATCATATGAACAGTCAACGAAAGTCAAGCATGGTATGCAGGCGCTTCTTAAAAGTTAACTTAATGGCGCCGAAAATAACCTGACAGAGATAAACACACATGGAGTTTCACATCAGGTGGTTATTTTAAGGAAAATGACACATATGGATTTTAGCAATGTAAAGGCTACTGTAAGATCAAATGCTCATATAAAAGATTCATTTTGCACATATAACTCTTCTAATGATTTTCCAATACACCTAATCTTATCCACTCCATTATAAAAGGAAATGATGTGTCATACCTTTCAACCACATCCTTATAAAATTTCATACATACTCACATATTATCTCTCACCATTATCTTGTAACATCACATTTGTGAAAGAATAATGCTTATCTTTTCTCTTATTTTTTCATTCTTAATCGGCAAAATTTATATTTATACAACAAAACGATCCTTATTGCTACCCTATAAAATTTTCCCTTCAATTTTGGTGGCACATTCTTGTTGCACAAAACTCTTGTTGTTACATTCCTTTTTAACTGTCACACATTTATGTTATGTGTAATGGCATTCTCATAAGCCCCTTCTTTATGGATCATATACCCTAGTTACTTCAAACTCTCATTTGGGTGTAAAACATGTTCATTGAAACATACTTATATAGGTACTTATTTTTCTTAATATTTCTACATTAGACGTATGAATAGGTGAATCGCCTCAATAGTAGACCTCCTAAATATGTTATTAAGTACATTACATTAACTATTCTTATAACTACTCTAAGTACGTCTTAAAAAACTAAAATATATTAACTATTCTTGTACCATAAACCATTTCTTAAATATGCAACATAAAACATTCCAAAAATACATCTTAAAAAACTAAAACCATGCCAAATATGTTATTAAGTAAATGATATAAACCATCCCTATAATTTACTCTAAATATTACATTAGTATAAGAATATGTTAGAGAATTTAAGTGAATTTAAGTAAATGATATAAACTATCCCTGTAATTTACTCTAAGTTGCTAATTATTATTTCCACTAGTTATAAAACCATGTATTACATGAGTTAATTTTTTTTTTAAAAAAAAAAGTTAAATATAAACATCAAAATATTTGACAACTTTGAATTTATAAGAAAATAAAAAAAATTAATGAATTATTATAATCGAAATGTTTTTTATTTTTTAAATCTAAACAAATAATTTAAATAAATAAAATAAAGTAATGAGTTTTAATTTTGAGAAATTTGAAATTAAAATGTAAGTTCATTAATGAAATTGATATCCATTTATTGCAATTATTACATTAAAATATTATGTGGAATTTAATAAAATAGAAAAACTTATAAAATAACACGTGAAAAAAAAAATCAAAATAACCACAAAATGATATTTGACAAATTGAATGAGAATATAACAAGTGGAAAAAAAACATTCATTTATTAAAGAGGATCTATGATTTTTTTTTATTTTTATTTGGATAGTAAATATGAACCATATAAGTAATCTATGTTGGCCCGAATGGCTTCAAAATGACGTAAAAGCTATAAATCTGATGTAATTTTAATTGAATCAAGTAACCGACACTTATGAAAACAAGATGAGTTATTTTCTTGAGTTATATGTTTATAGATCGAGACAAAGGAAAGGGGAAATAGATACAAATGTATTTTCGGGAAATGAGTTCTTAGTTTGTATCATTAATCTTCATTTCACAATGATCACCGCAGATCCTGTCGAAGAAGATGGAAGAGGATGAGATGGGTGGTGGTTGGTAGTTTATGGGTGGGTCCTATCAGTTTACAATTTAAATTGAATATAAAATATATATATATATATATATATATATATATATATATATATATATATATATATATATATATATATATATATATATATATATATATATATCCAGTAAATAGGGTATGCTCAGGGCCAGTCCAGACGGTTGGTAACCCGGGCGACCGTCCAGGGCCCACATCTTCAGGGGATCCAAAATTTATGTAATGTATTTAGGGTGTAAAATTAGTTCAAACTCAAATTAGCTCAGAAAGATAAACCATTTTGCTTGTTTGTTATTGCTAATTGAACACGTCTATACCGAAGAATAAATGGTAATTTTTTAATCTTTATTTTATTTGTTTTTGAGAAATCCTTTTTTTTCTTTTCACCTCAGGTCTCACATACGTTTGGACCGGCCCTGAGTATGATTATATCAAAATATTTGCTGAAGATCAATAGTATCAAATTATTAAAACTAAGACTAAACATGTAGAAATATGTATACCAAAAGAAGCAAAACTACAATTTACTCGTTAAATATACAAGTGGCATAAGTCCACTTGCTCAAGTTGTTCTCATGCGCTGCCGTTAAGAGAACGTTATTGTGACAGTGTGACTAGATACCTCAATAATTATACAAATCGATCCTAAAATCCAATGGTGAGAATTCGTTTTGATTAAATTGAGGGATATCAGTCGAGTTGTTGAACGTGATATTGCCTTCACCTAAAAAGAATTTATAATCTCTATAGGATTTTGGTTTTCTGGCATGAACAAGAAATGTGCATGTTGCAATCACTTGACCATATTAACGGCAATTGGCAAATACATTATAAAACTAGAGATAAAAAAAAATAGTCATGCGATTTTTTATACTATCCCGTTATTTTTTTTTTCAAATAAAAAATTATCTGCCGCAAGCTTATGAAAATATAAATATATGTTTTAGTAAATATTTGTGCTTATTTATGTAAACTAAGGGGGACCCACCGCGCCATTAGTGCGGGTTTCGATGGGTATGAACCATATTTATGTAAATAGATTTTCAAGATAAAATGGTAGTACATATGAACGTTTACAAAACAGGTTTTTTGTTACGAAGTGTGTGAGATTTTTTTTTTTTTTTGAATGTGTAAAATAATTGAACAATTCCAACATCAACATATCTTTTTTATTCTGATTAAAATGGTTGGTTTACATCAACTTACAATTGAGACCTCACTACATAAATCTCTCACACTCTAACAAACAGATTAACAACGAAAAAAAACTAGAAAATGCAGACTCAAGATAAACAGAGTATCTAACAAAAACTTAACCTAGAAACCCTACGACTTAAGTGAGAAGACAAGAGATTAATTTATGGGAGTTTTATATGAATAAATGAGCTGATCTTTTAAAAGAAGTCTTGCAATCTTCATTTATACCACGAGTAAATTATCTGTCCATCAAACTTTCATCCTTTAGCTTTCTATATCTTGACAGATTATACCCTCTTTAAAAACAACTTGCAAAGTAACTTTTTCAAGTTAAACCAATATAAAGCATATTTATCGTTTGTTTCATTGGTAAGATTGAACAAATTAAGGTATTATTCAACAGAATGGAAAAGGGTAGTATTTATGATCTCTTATGTATTCTCTTTTTGAGTATAATCACACTGTCTTTTAGAAAGTCCAAAATCAATGAACTTAGTTAGCCTTATCATCTATTAACACTCATTAGATATTATTTTTAATGATAAATACTTTTAATATTAAAACAACAACAGGGAGCTAGAAAGAGACTACCTCATACAAAAATAGCAAAGTTTAATAATACAAAGAAATAGCGACCGCAAAACTATAAAACTTAGGTGGTGTTTGCTTCACAAAATGTTTTTGAAAGAATTGAATTCTATTAAGGAATTGGAATCTGTTAAGAATTTCAAATTTCATATTATGTTTGGTTGGCAGGAATGAAATTTGAATCAAATTTATTATTATGTTTGATTGGCAAAAAATGAAACTGAAATATTATAAAATGACAAAATTGTTCTCTTTAATTATTTTTACTTTGTTTTATAACTTATATGTAAAAATATATTACTATAAATTATAAAATTAGTAAATGATGAAGTTGGAGGCAGTGATGTTAACGGTGGTAATAATGGTGATGGTGGGTAGTGATGGAGGTGATGACGGTGGTGGCGGTAGTAATTGTGATGGTTGCGGTCATGAGTAGTGGCAGAGGTGGTGTAGTGGTGGAGGTGGAAATGGTGGTAGTAACGGTAGTGGTGATGAAGCTGGTGGCGAAGGTGTTGGTGGTGGTGGCGGAGGTTATGGTGGTTGTGATGGTATGGTCGTGGTGGTGGAGGTGGAAGGTAGTGTGGTGGTATATGTGGTGATGGTGGTGGGTGGTTGTGGCGGTGGTGGTAGAGGTGGTGTGTAGCGGGTGATGATGGCGGTGATGTGTGGTGGTGGTTGTGGCGGAAGTTGTGATAACGATGGTGGGTAGCAGTGGCAGTAGTCGATGGTGGTGGAGGTGACGATGCTAGTAGGTGGAGGGTGGTGGTAACAGAGGTTCTGGTGGTAGTGGTGGTGTGTGGCGGTGGAGGTGGTGGTGGTGGTGTGTAGTGGTGGTGGTGTGTAGCGGTGGTGGTGATGATGGTGAAGGTGGTGGTGATGGTGGCGACAAAGGGGTTTCATATGTGGTGTTAAAAGTAAAAAGGGTAATATGGTAACATTCAACATTCTCACTTTAAAGGAATTTGGATGTAATTTATTTTCTCTTGCTAGAAGGAAAATTGAACTCCCTTAGGAATCTAATTCCTTTCGAAATCTTGAACCAAACAAAGGAAAGTGATGGAATTAGATTCCAATTCCTTCTAATTCCAATGGATTTCCGCGAACCAAACGACACATTAAAAAAATAATCTACATATGTCAGGGGTAAAATGGTCAATGGAATCAAATATTAACCATATGAGCAAGTATAAATTAAAAGTAATTTGATATAGCCCAAGGATGTTTAACATCTAATAACACCAAAAGAAAACCATACTTTCATATTCAATTGAACCAATAGAACTGTACCATGTTTATGTTACAAAGCCATTATCCAAAAGAGTTTGAACATCTCTCGAATCATGAGGTGGTAATGTTAGTGGACGTATTATATGTATATCCATGTATTATTATCAGTCCATAGTAGCCCATTGTATGTTCTGTGCATATTGGTATTCGACCCATGTGGTTTGTATTTATTGTGTATTCTAATGATAATGAAATTGAAGGGGAAAATACTTTCTATCATGGTATCAGGCTAGACTTCCCAACCTTACTTTCAGCCGATCCTTTCTTCTTCATCATGTCTCGTTTTCTTCTTCTAGTACTTTTTTTCCCGGTCACGTTCTCTTCTTCAATCAAGATGACCGGTGATGAATCAACAACAACTTCAAACCTCCCCACAAAGCATATGGAATAACCAACATCAAAACGTATGTTCCTCTTATTTTGGATCTCACCACTTAAAACTATGAAGCTTGGAGTGTTTGCTTCAAGGCTCATTGCATTGCCTATGATGTTCTTGATCACATAGACGACACTTACGACGCACCAAATCAGCCTTCTACTGACCCGGAATAGGAGAAACTCGACTCCATGGTGCTACTCTGGATTTTTGGATCGATCTCCCAAAACCTTATCACCACCGCGTACTCCAAACCTCCAACTACTCATAAGATTTGGCTCAATCTCCACTCTCTTTTTTATGACAATAAAGAAGCTACTGACACGCAACTAGAGACCGAACTCTAAAACATCTTCATGGGGGATCTTTCTCTCTATGATTACTGTGGCAAAGTCAAGAAAATAGCGGATCTCCTTGACAGACTCAGTGAAAACAATCAAGGAACGCAACGTGATTCCTCATGCATTAAATGGCCTCCCGAGTAAGCTCGATAATGTTTCCAACATAATCCGGTTCTCCAAACCGTTTCCTTCTTTCTCACAGATGTGTTCCATGTTGGCGGTGGCGGAATCTCGCTTCAATAGTTCTTGGTCTATCACTCCCCTTCACGAAATGATTCATCTTCTCCTCAATTATTGCATGTTGGGTCATCCTCCAATAATCGTGTGAGGGGTCGTGGGTCTCACCGCAACAATCCTCATCAAAACAGTCGATGAGGAGGGACAACAAATGGAGGGCAGCGCTATTTTTTTCTCAATCAAGAGGTGGTGAAAAAAAATTAATGGTCCTCATCACATGCATGACCCACCTGTTGGGTGGGTATTTTTTCCACCCTCAAGCAACACCAACAATTTGTGGCCTGCTAATTCTCAAACCCAACATTTTTGGGCTCCACCTTATCAATCTACCGGCCAACAAAACCAACAATAGTGGAGCCGACCCACTATCAGTGACCCATAAATCCTTGGAAGCCTGCCAACTCATGTCTCATAGCCCACTAGTGCAATCCCACTTCACTACCAAATTTATTTAGTTCTATAACTCTAAATTATCCGGGAAATGGCGGATGGGTTATGGACACCGGAGCTATAGATCATGTCAACGCCAATGCGGGTATACTTAAATCCATTTCTAATAGTCATTATCCTCAATCTATTTATGTTGGTAACGGTTCTGAAATACTTGTCACGACCTTGGTACATTCCATTTTTCCTATTCCAAATATCTATCGTCCTCTTCATTTAAAAAACGTTCTTATCACACCAAATATTATTAAAAATCTTATTTATGTACATAAACTTACTACTCATAATAATTGCTCTATTGACTTTGATCCTTATGGTTTTACCATTCTTGATTATCAGACACCTCGTCCTCTCGTCCGTTGTGATAGCTCAGGCCCCCTATATCCGGTCACAAGCTCCACAAGTTATGCTTTTATCTCTACTTCCTCCACCACTTGGCATCAATGACTTGGTCACCCCGGAGATCAAGTATTCAAGCATTTATCTTCTACCAGTTCTATATCTTGTATACCTAAAAATAATGTTACTTGCCATGCTTGTCAACTTGGCAAACACACTAGGCTTCCATTTTATTTGTTTGATTCTAATGTTTCTACTCCTTTTGAAATAATCCACTCTGATTTTTGGACTTCTCCCATAGCTAGCAACGGTGGTCTAAAATATTATGTTTTGTTGCTTGATCATTATGTGACAACCCGAGACTTTTTTTGTTATCTTTAACCAATTTCCGTTAATAAAATGTGGATTTTATTGGAATTCCGTCAAACTCCTTGGTTTGGAAGAATTATTACGCTTTCTATATTTAAAATTATATACGATTCGGAACCAAAGTCGCTCGAAAAACCCAGAAAGTCTCAAAATCTAATAGTTTTCGGCCTAAGTGGGTGTACGGCCGTAAACACGTATACGGTACACCTGTTTACGGCCGTAAACCCGTGTACGGTTGGTGTTAGGTGAACCCCACCACCGACCATACCCCCAACCTATAAATACAAGACCTCCACCTTCATTTGAATCTTCTTGACCGAAAACTCTCTCATTCTCTCTGTAAGATCTCTGGCCGTAAACACCTAAAACACCTCTTTTCTTCCGAAAAACATCAAAAATTGTCATTTGGGGTCGATTGGGAGCATCTGGAACACGTTTTCTTCGAAATCAAACACCCTTGTTCTTGAGTTTACGGCTGTACACCCTTCAAATTTGCAAGGAACGTAAACCCATCCAAAAGGAGTTTACGGCCGTAAACCCTGTTTACAACCGTAAACCCTGTTTACGGCCGTAAACTGCCTGTTTTGCTTAAACCACTTTTATGGTTTTTAAACATTTTCAGGGGGAATACAAGCCAAACACAAATGATTTTATGAACTAAAACAGAAGGATTTTCAACCAGTGTAAAACTTATGCAATTGATACAATCCAACAATTTCTATAAAATATATAGATATTTTATCCCCTTTGTATTATGTGAAGCATAAGGCGCATTTTCAAAACATAATTGCATAGTTTTCAGAACGATTCACGAACATAACATTTCAGTCAAACTATAATAGGTATAGTTTGGGGAATTCATTAACAGTTTTACCGATACGTACTACTTATTTGATTAAACATATAAACTATGACAAATTTAGTTTATGATATTCATTACTACGTTCAATTAACAAGAGTATAACACTAAGTAATTATTTAAGTATAATTATTTATACTCTACCAAGTATACAAACGACTTTAATTACAAGAACACAATACAAAACAACACGTAGTTAATACAGGATTGTGAGACATCTCTTCAATTGTACCCTTCGAGGTACTAGTAAAATCCTCAACATTTAGTATAGCCAGAGTTTCTTGGAGGGAGAGCGTGAGATTTGTGAATAGATCTATTCGGGACTGAAAATCCCACACCTATACTGCTAGCTACAGTTAGGCAGGCATGCCTTGGGTGAAAAATATCATATCATACGACACTTGAAGAAACGTCGTTGAGGTCATTAGTTATATCAAGCATGGTTATACGAACTCAAAAAAGTATAAACTAACATTTGTTTACATGATTTCATTCTTCACTAGTTTTATTTTAAATAATAGAACTACTACACATGACACTGGAGGGTTTCCACGGATACAATACATGGTTTTATTTTAAGTAATAAAACTACTATACATACTGGTGGTAGCCAAGTTTTTTTTTTTCAAACAGAACATACTATACATACTGGTGGTAGCCAGGGTTTTCAAACTAAATATACTATACATATAATAACGAACAACATGTTAGAAAATATTGGATTTTTTTTGGGAAACATGCATACATTATTCGGATTCATTAACATGTTTTCACTACAAAACATTCTTATGAACTCACCAGTAGGAGCGGGTCGAAGGCACCAATGTTGGACCGTTTATGTATGTTAGTATATGTTGAGTTAGATCAGATGACAGCGATAGCCCGATGTAGTTTATATGTTTTTGGATTTCGATCCAGTATCGGGCGAGGCCCGAGGAAGGTTATTATGTATGTTTCTGAACTACGGTTCGATGTCGGGTGGTACCCGAGAAAGGAATGCATGTTTAGTTATACTTGTTGTCTTTATACCTGGTAGGGAGGTAAGTGTCGGCGGGGGCCCGTATCTCAACCCTAACTGAGTGCGGATGGGATTCCATATCTCATTATTAGCAGAGTAGGAAGGCGGGACCCAAGATAGGCGGGGCCTTAAGACTAGCAGTTACAGTGTTGTGTTTATCTGTTATGTACTAGCATGATTATGATTATGTTTTTGTATGGGTATAGCGGGCGGGGCCCAAAGACAGGCGAGGTCTGATAGAAACAAATCTGTATACCGAGCGGGGCTCGATGTCAGACTGGGCTTGATGTTGGATTCGTCCGATGTCGGGCGGGGCCTGAGGTAGCGGGCTAGGCCTAATGTGTGTTGTTATGTGATTATGTGTATGGTATATGGTAGCTTGGGGAGACTCACTAAGCTCCGTGCTTATAGTTTTCGGTTTTGGTTTCAGGTACTTCCACTAGCAAGGGGAATAGCTCGGGATGACTGCATGGCACACACCACAACTTTTAGCTTAGGAGGATTTACCCTAATATTTTTATGATGATTTGAGATACATGAAACATGATCTTTATGTGATGTTAGATGAATTATGGCTTTCTTAAATGGTTTTAAAACGATAATTTTGGATCGTATTTTTGGGAGTTTCAATGACAAGTGGAGAGAGAGAGAGAGAGAGTAGGATTTATTATATGAATAATAAATTGGTACTCAAAATGATTTTATTAATATATTCAAGATTAATATATTATTTGGAAATCATATTATTAATTAGTGATTAATCATAAATTAATCTAGTATTAATTTTGGGATTAAAGGAACTGATTAATAATATAAGGATTGGTTTTGCAAATCTTTGATAGTTGTAAAATTGGGCTTAGGACTCATTGATGAGAGTGGACGAAATTTATGAGCTTGGGCTCATAAGATTTCATCCATGGCATCTTATGGAGGTCCATGGGTTGCTTTGGGCTTAAGTTAGGAACTAGGGTTTCCTTATTCAAGTCCAACTTAAAGGTTAAGCAACCTACCCCTATATAAACCCTCTAAACCTTAAGGATTTCGCCCCTATGAGTTTCTTATAGATACTAGTCGAAAATCCTTACTCTCCATCTTCATCCTTTGCATTGGGTGTCTGTGATTTCATTAGAGGTACAACACTTGGGCACTAAGCTTTCAAGAGTCAAGGAGTACTTTTTATTACAATATAACAAGTGAGGTAGTGTTCCAAACCTAATTTACATATGAATTTTGAGATTGTGTATGCTAGTCTTAGGGTTTATGCTTTGGATGATTACTTGCATGTATAACTTGAGAAAAACCTAGATCCAAAGCAATAGAGTTAAATGTACATCATATGAATGTTGTAGTACTCAAAACCCATCAGTGGTATCAGAGACTAGGGTGTTTTTTTTTTGTTGTATTTGATGCTAATACGAATTGTTCAAAGCTGGAAGAAAATCGTTTTTTTGCATCTGCCTGATGACCACGACATCGTTAAAATCACCACGATGTGGTGCCTCATCAGTTGGCAGATTTTCAGATTTTTGGCCTAAATTAGATATGGATAATTACCATAAGTAGTTTTACTAATCAAAATTCAAATTTTCTTATATGGTAATTGATATCCTAATCAAGTTGAAAGATAATTGTCAAATTTTAAGATAATTACAAGATTATATGATAAATTAATTATTTGTAGAATTTGATTTGAATTATCTTACCATATAAAATAGATCAGGTCAAATTTTTGATAAAGATAAAATTATATGGTTAATTTAATTATTTTAAATTTGATCTAGAAGTTTTGAAAAGTTTCAAATTTTGGAATTTAAAATTTGATTAAATAAGTTTAATTTTGAAATGTTAAATTATAAAACCCTAGTGTTTTTAAAAATTTAAAAATACACCGTCATGGATTTTATTAATTAATTAATTAAGTGTTTTAGTTAAAGGATAATTAATAAGTCCATAGATAGGTTTAAGTTTAATTAAATTAAAAGTCTAATTTAAATTAAACCTTAGTATTTTAAATATATAAAATACACCCTTATACTATATAAAATTAAAAGTCGAATATATTATATATGTATAAGTAAAAGGTCAGTCTTACTATTAGTAGACCTCATTCATGAAGCTGGTCTATAAGGGGTGTTTAAGGAAGCGATCTGTAAAATAATCGCCATTGGGTATCCACTCTTACCCATCGCACGCTTGACCAGTGGAGGGTCGTTAGCTGAACGGGTTTCATAGGACACTTAAATCCTCATTAAAAGTATAATGAAATATAAAGTAACTAAATGTTTTATAAATTCCCAATCTTAGTTACTTTTGGAAAAATGTGAATTTGATGCTAACCCATCAAATTGCACATTGCACCTTATTGGTCATTAGCGGAGCGTGTGTGGTTAATCGACACACTAATATGGGACTAATAAAGGATGACAACGGGTGGCTCGTAGATTATCATAGATTAATGGAGCTTGTGTGGTTAACCGACACATTTATTACGTGATAGATGACTTCAAGAGTACCAAGCTAATTTGCATGATTATTCACAACTTGTTTGTGATCATCAGTATCCTAATCACAAACTTGAAGAGCATAATCGATATTAAACATGCCATCGAAAAGTTCAATGAATCTCAAAAGATCTAGGATTTTCATCTAAAACCTAATTCGTTAAAATTTTGTTTTTGTGTTGGAATTGGTAAATCGTCATTTACCAACCTTTAAATAATTTGCAATTGGATTACGGCATCCCTCTTCTGAATTTTAAATTATTGTGTTGGGTTATAGCCTTGATATTTCATTTGGGTGTTGTATTAAGGATTAAATCAACTAACTTGAATTTCTCCACTTGTAGATGTCTAGTTCTGACAACTATGGTCTTCCTTATCCTTTTGGAAAAAGCTTTCCTCAAGAAGATGATTTTTCACATGTCGATCGAGGTGAAAGATTAATCCCTTCTTCGTGTAATGGTGGAACTAGAAATGATTCTTCACTTCCTCCACCTCCTCCAGTGATTCTTCTTGACCCACATTCTCGAAGACTTGAAAAGTTCAAGGTTACTCAAGCCATATTGACATGCAAACATCGAGATGGAAGTTCTGTGTGTGCGCATGTTCTGAACATGAAGCTACACATTGACAAACTGGTGATGTTGGGTGTCGTTTTTCCAGAGGAGTTGGCTGTTAACTTGGTTCTTCAGTCACTTCCCGATTCATATGGTCAGTTTGTTAAGGACTACTACATGATAGATCACGACGTGACCCTTATTGATCTAACATAATTGCTTATTGTTGCTGAAGCAGAAATGTTGAAGAGCATTGGTCAAGAAAAAGAGTTTGAAGGATCAACCTCCAAAATTTCCATGGATATTGGTGATGGAAAAGGTGATAGTCAAGATATGGTTTCCCCTCCTAAGGGAGAGAAATCGTCCATGTTAGAAAATTTTGATCATAAGAGAAAAGCAAATTCTGAGATTGTCCCATGTGTCATTCCCAAGGAGTCCACATGTTTCTATTGCCAAGAGAATGGGCATTGGATGCGAAGCTGTCATGTTTACCTGAAGGATCAGAAGGATGGTAAAGTCAAAATGTATGACTCTTCTTCAGGTAAGTACACTATTTAACTCTATTAAGTTCCTATTTATAGATTATTAATACATGATGTGATAAGATTGCATTTTGATGTTTTTGTAGGATCGAAGAAAAGAAATGAAGCTTAAAGGAAGAGTAAGTTGAGTCTGGTCGTGAAGCGTTGGATTTTGATCGTATGGTTCGATGTAGGGGTGTCAATTTATGACACGACACGACAAAAATACACGAAACGAAATGAAATCGGGACAAAATCAAAATTCGAATTCGTGTTCGTGTCGTTTTCGTGTCAAGATTAAAAAACATGATGTCGTGTCGTGTCGTTTTCGTGTTCATAAATCGACACGGAATTTACACGATTAAGCATGTGGTTGTCGTGTTTTTCGTGTTTGTCGTTTTTGTCGTGTTATATATCTGTAAGTATGAACGAAATACACTAATATTTATGTAATATTATCTTTGTCGTGTCGTGTCGTGTTGTCGTGTTTTAATTGGTTCGTTTTCGTGTTAATAAAAAAAACACGACAACGTGTCGTGTCATGTTCGTGTTATACAAAACCTTGTCGTGTCGTGTTGTGTCAGACAAAAACACGACACGACTGCCCGATTTGACAGCCCTAGTTCGATGATCAGATTTTTAAGCTGCTGCTTAAGAGTTGTGATAGATTGTTTAGGAATATTTGGTAACATAGTTTTCAAATGTATTTGCTTTGTAAGGACAAGTTTTTTCCACATTTTTATAAATAAAGAAAATTTTGATTTTATCTTATTTTATGATTCCTTGCAATGACATTTGTGAAAATTGTTGTTTATATGTTTCTATTAATATCAATGTTGAAAATGTTTGATTCTTAGTTATATCGATTGTGGTAGTGTCATAATTTTCTAAGTAAGGAAATATGCTCATCGCCCAAGTTTCAATTGGACAGAAACTTGGAATCATAAGATTTGAATTATGTGATGTATGGAAATCTTGGTACTTAGAGAAATTGGGACTAATTCCTTGTTCGCATATGTATGTGAGTCAAGTGAATGACTAAATGATCTAGTACACGTTGATGTGAACTGGTCAGATCCACCAGTAAGGATGGTAAAGTCTATTCGTCATGATTTACTAAAAGTTTAGTAAATATAGTTATGCTTACAAGATTACGTGTAATTCTGAATCATTGAAAAAGTTTCAATGTATAGCAGAACGAATAAGAATAATCAAATTAGGTAGAAAGATAAAAGTTTCTCCAATCTGAAAGGAAAGGAGAGTACTTTAGTATCGTGTTTTATGATCATCCTATTGATTATGGAACCATGTCACAATTGATCCTTTACGGACACCTTAGTGCACTTGTATGGCTAAGAAGAGGAATTAGGAATTATTGAAATTGTTAAATTAAGAAGATGAATCATACTTCGTTCCAAAATCGAGTCCTAGAGTCATACTCTAAGATTGTGCCTTGAGTGACACATCTAAGTTGGTTTATAATGCCTCATAAAATGTGAAGTAGAAATGTCTTCTTACTTTTGCACATTTGAAATTGGTAGTTGTGATGTTTTAACAAAGACCAACTAAGACCAATTAGATGAAGTGTTATCTTGATAAGATCCCACACTAACTCTTGAATATTTTTTGTCGAGGAATGCTCCTAGACAGAGAATCTTATATGTTAAGAAGACAGTGGGATTCTAAATGCTCTTGAATAGTTGCAAGAACTAATCAAGAATAAACCTTTTAGTTATCACTAGCACACGACTTGAGGTTTATAATATATCGTGTTGACATATTCTTATTTTTTGCCTATTCATGTTAAGATGGTTATGTTTGTGAGTTCTATGAGTTCTCAATTGATTGCATAAGGTAACACACCTTGATCAGTGATAGTTCATTGATCAATAATCGTGAGCTGCTCGATAACTTGGAAGCGATGGTAGGCCCTTGTGCTATTAGATGGCAATAAATTAAGACTGAACAAGTTTAGTCCATATGAGTTTGAATTTGTCATAGACCTTATCTTATGATAGTGGTTGGAAATGACAAATTCGCATGGATAGGAACACATACACCATAAAATCTAAGTGGCAAGAGGTTTCCCTCTACTTCATGAAAATGATTGTGAGGAAACACTTTCACTAGTAGATTTTAAGGGATATCATTAGTGTTAGCAGTTGTGGTAATTGCATTCTCAAATTTGAGTAACATCCCTCTTCATAGTTTGAATTGTGAGAAAATGGCAATTAGTTTGAACATTTGAGACTTATTGCTATAAGTTCTGAAAAACATTTAAACACACACTTGTGCTATATAATGAAAGGTGTACGATCTTGATAAGTCTAGATAAGGACTTTTCAAAGCACCACGTATCATAAATATGAACTTTGGAAAGAAAGTCAATAAGTATTGATTTTTAGAAGTGCAGCTGAGTTCTGGGTACATGTCAAAGCTAGTGGGAACATAAGTGTTATGATAGTAAGAGTATAATTTTTATGCTAGTGGGAGCATAATTATACTTAGTGTTGCAAGTAGGCAATGTTATTTATAGAAAACAAAAGTTGCAAAATTCCAAAGTTTCAAATTTAAATGTTATTTCGCTATAGAAAGTAGTAGGGAGAAGGTACTCATACTTCATCTAAAATCTAAAAGCTTACATTGAAATTTTAATTTAGTCATTGGCATATATGAATGTTATGTTGAAATGATTCAACATAAAGAAATTCTACATATGGAAACATTATAGCAAGTGACTGGTCAAGTATCATGTCTTTATGAAAGACATTATGAATTGTATCCCATATGCTTCGGGTATAGGATCGATTGCATACGTTATAATGTTCACATGTTCTGATTTTTCCAAATGCCTAAGGCATTACGATGGAAAACGGATCAAAACCGGATATGACAAAAGTAGTTAAACAACTGTCAAGGACGATCAAAGGTTCGCCAAGGATTGGTTGCTTAAGGACAGTTGGAAGTATAGTAATGGATGGACCATATTGACATTATTATGAATATATAGGATTCTATTAAGAATGAAATGTCATATGGAAACTATGGAAACGTTTCCATAATGGGAGTTGGATATTGAGAATCTAAGTGTAGGTTAGAAACTTTTATGCAAGAAGGATGTTCAAAGGAATGTGCTTTGAATTTGAGACTTTGCTTCCACGAAATTGTTTTGTTATCAATCTCTAGTGGAATGCTTTGTGATATCATTGACAAAGTCTTTGTGACTTTGGGGCCTTGACATTACAAAAGGATCATTGCATGAAAGGTTAGAATCTAACACATTCTAATAGTGGCATGAATTTGGTATTCTTACACTTATGATAAGGATTTGGAATTGTGAAATGAGCATCATTGGAAATGTGTTCAGATTGATATATTTCATAAAGAAAGGACCATAAGTAAACATAGTGTGCATGCTTGGAGCATGGGATAACTATTGTTTTGATTCAAGTATTAAGTTGATTAGTTGAAACATCATACAATGAATAATATGTAACTAATATGGTGATTAAATAATAAGTGTTTTATTTATATTCAAAAGTTTTGAGACCATATTGGACTAGATTATTCTTATGTTTCACTTCGCATGTTTTACTTCCTGAATAATAAGATTATTCGAACATCCTCAGTCAATCATACTTTGGAAGTAAGTAATGAGGTAATATTGTCATGGATCTGACTGTAGATTGTCTAAGTGTTTAGACATAGCACAAGGTTGATGCAGTATTCATGAGTACTCCTGAAATAGGATTTGAGTATTCGATTAAACCCACGCTCACGTAAATGACTTCATGGATTTTATCACGAGTGATTGTGAGACGATAATGTCTTATATTCTTGAAACGTAGACATATGAGTTATAGTTTACAAGTTAGTTGCACATTGATGATGCGTAAACGCACCAGTAACTTGGTGTTATAAAATGTATTATTGTGTGTGATTTGATGAGTAAATTGAGCAAGCATATGAGTCAAAGTTTATTTGTTCCTTTTACCCTAAGAGGGATAAAAACAATATCTATGGGCCCTTCGATGATTTAGTGATGACACCCTTAGCGCTTGGCCAAGCCTGGACTAAGTTGATGTCTTCAATTATAGTCTGAAGTCATTCAACATAAATCAGGAATCGGGAAACAACACATGGACAGAGAGAATTATTATAAATTCATGTCTCATATCAATACGATATCTTGTAGAATGGAGGAATATTTGATCCCTTATATAAAGGACATGTTACTGATATGATCAAAGTTTAACAACGGCTTTTGAAAGCTACAATTTCTAATCAAATTTCGAAGTCATACTTGCAATAATAGTTATTAGACTTATTCAAGTAGGAGACTGTTGGATTAAGTGTCTAAGCCCATAACTATTTTTGGTATGTACTTGATTTGATTATGAGCATGGTCCTTTTGGGTTGCCTTCACTCATGCAACTTGATAGGATGACAAGTAAAGAGAGAGGGAGAGGGAGAGAGAGAGAGAGAGAGAGTAGGATTTATTATATGAATAATAAATTGGTACTCAGAATGATTTTATTAATATATTACAAGATTAATATATTATTTGGAAATCATATTATTAATTAGTGATTAATCAGAAATTAATCTAGTATTAATTTTGGGATTAAAGGAACTAATTAATAATAGAAGGACTGGTTTTGCAAATCTTTGATAGTTGTAAAATTAGGCTTAGGACTCATTGATGAGAGTGGGAAAAATTTATGAGCTTGGGCTCATAAGATTTCATCCATGGCATCTTATGGAGGTCCATAGGTTGCTTTGGGCTTAAGTTAGGAACTAGGGTTTCCTTATTCAAGTCCAGCTTAAAGGTTAAGCAACCTAACCCTATATAAACCCTCTAAACCCTAAGGATTTCGCCCCCTATGAGTTTCTTAGAGACACTAGCGGTAAAATCCTTACTCTCCATCTTCATCCTTTGCATTGGGTGTTTTTGATTCCATTAGAGGTGCAACACTTAGGGCACTAAGCTTTCAAGAGTCAAAGAGTACTTATTATTACAATATAACAAGGAGGGTAATGTTCCAAACCCTAATTTACATATGAATTTCAAAATTTTGTATGCTAGTATTAGATTTTATGATTTGAATTATTACTTGCATGTATAACTTGAGAAAAACCTAGATCCAAATCATTAGGGTTGCATGTACACCATAGGAATGTTGTAGTGCTCAAAACCCATCACACTGCATCCTCACGCTAATCACATTGACACCATTAATCACTACTGTATATTACCACCACTAGGAAGGCATTTTCATATCACATTTAAATCATAAGTTGATATTTTGTACAAAAACTCAACTTCTTCCACATCATAAATGGATCCTACAGGATTGGTTGAAGTTGCGTTAGGGGACGTAATAAAGAAATCCTTACGGTTTAAACACAATATCATTCAATTAAAAAAACACCATAACGAGCAACAAACTAATCTTCAATGAAATTGAGAAGCTAATTGAAGTATTGGATCGACTGAAAAGGCAAAAAGAGAGGTTCTTCGCTCAGATGGAAGGTGTTGATTCTCTCGTTCTCAAATACGAGCGTATCAAACGGAATTTCTATAAGAAATACACTCATGTGTTGAAGCTAGATGACCTAAATGCATCGTTTATTAGATTTTATCGGATTGATCTTCAGTTGCTGAATACTATGGGTATATTGGATATGTTGGTGACGAAATATGTGCAAATGAAAATGATGAAATGCGATGTATTTAGTTGGTGGTCTGGTGCTCCATTGCTGAAATACATTGTTATTTGATTTGACTATGGAGTTAGGGATAAGATTCGACTAGTGATGTTGAATGTTAATTTGTAGTTGTTTCGACTTTTGGAGGTTTAGATAAGGCTACTTTGGTACTAATGCACTATTACGATCTCACTATTCAAACTATTCAAATATATTCCATTTTTTAATAAAATGTATCCATTATTTACGAACGTATTCTCATTTAAACATAAAACCTTGGTAGAAACATCTACTGTGCTACTCATCAGTGTACTTTAGGTAAAGGTTTCTTTTCAACACTTTCAACCCCGTTTTTCACTTTGCATTGTGTTCCATCATAACAACAATATAAACCTACCACATAATTTGGTTTTAAAGGTCGACAATATTCATCCACTTTCACAATTTACAAGTTATATATGCATCAACAAATCCATCACAAAAAACTCATCAAAACCTTTTAAAGATAACTAAGCGGTTGCTTCTTTTTAACTTCTATGATTGTTTCTTTTAGTACATGATATATACATGCATTCAATACATCTAATTTCATCTACTAGACCTTGAATATCAATTGGATGAACATTAAACAACCATTTCTCTTCATATCCAGTAGGACCTTCAAGTAGATTACCCACTTCAATTCCATAAGGATCAAAAACATGTGTATCTGTATTTCGTGTTTCAGATCCCAAACCAAGATTGATTTGGGATTTACTTCAAATTTAACTTTACCGTTCATACCTTTTGATGTCTTTAGAGTTTTAAATTATTTTTCCTCCAAAAGCTAAATCGATGTCAATTTTGAAGCTGTAAAGCAACTCTTTTTTGACATCCAAAGTCAAAACGTAGCTTTTCGGTAAATATGGGGAGTAATATTGTATCAATATCATCTAGATTGCACATGTTATTTGAAATTTTTTTGGTGATAACATTAGTTGTTTAGTAATTGAAGTAAGGGATGATATAAAAAAGTTATCTCTGCAATCTAGGGTTTGCATGATATCACATTTTACTTTCTGCTACGTGATTTACATTAAACTTAATGAATGATGGAACCTAACGTGCATTGATATATTTGTATATAAACAGATGACAACTATAATGCCAATTGTTCAAGACCAGTTTTCTGGAGAAAGATGTCAGAAAAGGACATCTACAAGTCAACCAGTCAGCTGTCCAATCATTGTAGTCAAGAAACATTTGTTGACCATGATATGGCCTCTGTACCAGAGGCTAAACAATCCCAAAAAATTCTAGGAAATCATTTAGATGCAATGGAAGTAGTTCTATAAGGTCACAAGCACCATATATGGAAGCTTCCATGAATATAATAGTAGTAACTGATGCAAATGTTCTACAAAACGACCAAGGATCTTCTTATCCTGGAAAATAAAACATTTCAGGTAAAAGAAAATAATACCTTACTAATACTTTAACATTATTCCTATATTTTTTTCTTGCTTTTTAAACTTGAGGCTAAACAAAAAACAACCGTATATGGAAAACGAAGTGATAATAGAAATGGAAAAGTTCCTAAAAGCAAATGTGATTCTTTTTAGTTCATATGATGGTGGAAATAACATACTTCGTATGCATTTTTTGGAAATAAATTATTCTTTGGTAATACACTTAATAAAATGTTATTTGATTTTTGGTCGAGGGTATATAGTTCGAAACATGATATTTGTGAATTTGGAAAACATGTAGATGAAGTGTTACTAAATGAGCTTTTTAATGGTAGTTACAAGTTTCCTGATTCCATTAAAGACAAGGAAAAGAGAACATAAGTTGTAAATGGAAGTATTTTACTATTAATCAAAGAAGCTTGCTCAATTCTTCAACTTTAAAAGTCTGGTCAAACTATTCAAACCCCAAATATGGCACATGTTGATGGTAATCATAACCATAATGTTTATTCTTGCTTACCAAATGTTGTTATTTATAGAGCTAACATGAATGATTACAATAAAGGAGAAGTAGGAGATTCATCTGCTTGTAACAAGGTTAGTCCAAGTTTAATGTTTTTTTTCTAGTGTTGTCTGGTTGAAGTGTAAATTACAAATTTGGTCCCTGTAGTATACTCATTTGTTTTTTTTCTGAATCAAAAATGTGAAAACTAATCGTGTCTAAATAAATCATATGTGATTGGATACATATAATCACATTTGATTAAACACAAGAGCATAACTATTGAATCGAGAATGCAAAAATGAAATTTGTCAACATAAATCATATGTGATTAGATCATATAATCGCATTCGAGTTAAATAGACAAAATTCGCTATCACCTTCTCGATTCAATAGTTGTGCTTGTGTATTTAATCACATGTGATTTTTGTGCACAAGATTCATTTTCCCGTTCACAAATAAATAGTTGTTCTTTATCCATATAATCGCATGTTATTAAATACATAAGCAAAATTATTGAACTGAAAGCGTGAAAATGAATCTTATCCGTATAAATCATATGTGGTTATAAAAGTATAATCACATGTGATTATATACAAGGGAACAACTATTGAATCAAGAACGCGGAAATAAATCTTTTCCATGTAAATCATATGTGATTAGATACACATAATCACGTGTGATTAAATTAATGAGACCACCTACTAAATAAAAAATGTAACAAATATAGGCCACATCAATCATATGTGATTGGATACATATAATCACATGTGATTATATATATCTAATCACATATGGTTTATATGGAAAAGATTCATCTTTGCGTTCTCAATTCAATAGTTGTTCTTTATCCACTTTAATCATATGTGATTAAATACATTTAATCACATGTGATTATATGTATCTAATCACATATGATTTTATGAAAAAAAAAAAACAAATCTTTTCCATATAAATTATATGTGATTAGATACAGATAGTCACATGTGATTATATCATTGTTGCAAAAATCAGCCTAAGCGGCCTATTAATCACATACGAGAACAACTATAGAGTCAAACACATACAAAACATTTTTTTTTCCATATAATCATATTTGTTTAAAAATATAATCGCATGTGATTAAATACACGAAACCAACTAGTGAATCATAAATGCAAAAGTAAATATTGTCAAATTAAATCATATGTATGACTTGATGTTTAAAATGAAAAAATTTTATCAGTATTTGTGGGACGTTACATTTAAGGTATACTAGGATGCTCAAGATTGTTCAAGGATGCTCGGATGTTGAAGATGCTTAAGGTGGATGCCCCAAATGATATGATGCACCATTTGAAGGAGAATGTGCCATCATGATGGAGGATACTCCATCATGATGCACCATAAGCATTCCTAATGATCCATCTTGGTTCATGATGCTCCATTATGTGTTTTCTTGATGCTCATGCAATGTATATCTATGATGAAGGTTCTAGAAGCAATTGCATGGCAGATTGTAATTGTTTGTCACCTTTCATGAGCCTATGGATTAATAGGCTTGGGTTATTAGGATTTTAGGTTTGATCCATAATCTATAAAAAATGATGTGTACTAGTCATCTGTTCGTATCTTGAATTCTAGTGAGTAGGAAAATATTTGTTGAATTGTACATGTAACCTCTATTTGAGAACTCATAAATAAAGAATACTCACCTCCTGCCGTAGACGAGCTTAGGGACTTGTGGTTTCATGTTTTATCCGTGTTACTTCTTGACATAATGGATTTGGAATTTGCATTTTGTAGGATTTGGATTTAAAAAGATTTAAGGTCGATAAGAATTTTAAATTATTTGGTATGAAAGAGATTTGAAGTGTATTTAAGATAAATGACAAAAACATTTAATAAAAATCTTATGTTTATTATTTTTGTAACAAACGAATATTAAAACTTTTTTTGATTATGTTGTTTTAGTGATTTAAATATGTTATTATTCCATTACTTTGTTTTTAAACACCCCTTTCCATACGGGGGGGGGGGGGGGGGTGGACATTTAGTAGTTGAGATGCAAAATTCCACATAGAAGATCCAATATTCAAACCTTTGCATGCCCACATTACTATTATTGATATGTAATTGACCTCGCACATGAGAGTTTATAAGGGTTTATATGAATCGTTCAAATAGTATTGTTTACCATTTTTAACCCCATCCCTGTACAACTTAACTCATTCGTCAAGGATGGTAATTGGCATTTACAATACGAGAGTTAAATTTCTAGATTTATATATGTATGTGTCTTTCAGATTCTATTTATGTTTTCTTCTATTTATACCATTTCTACCAAATCTATTTGGAATGTTAAATTTATTTGGTTCATCCCATGAAAACACATGGGAGTATTATCCATTTGATGATAATAACTTCTTAATGTATAAGAGCAAAACAATGCTCCATGCAAAAACATAGATTTCAAGATGATGCAAATCATAAATGGTGATCCATATGAGCCTATTGGTTAATTTCACTACAAATAAAATGATATTTAGTGGCACAAAAAAGTGACACTAAAAACCGAAAAAGTGTCCTTAAAGGCCCCATGTGAATCAGAGGCACAAAAAAAGTGCGACTAAAGAACTTTAGTGGCACTTTCTGGTTGTGTCGCTGCAATCTTATTGGGTTTTAGTGACACTTTTCGATTATGTCACTAAAATACTTGTAGGTTTTAGTGATACTATTTTTATGACACTATTTATTTGTTAAATTAAATATTATTTTCATGCTTTTAGTAACACATTTTTAACACAACGATATTATATTAACAAATAAGTTCCATTTTTTTTAATTTTAAATGGAATATAAAACAATAATAAGACAATTAAGATAATAAATAGAAACATAATATCATTTCTTCAATGGTTCATTTTAAACTTGTCTAACAATAATATTCTTAATATTTAAAACACAAATGTCTTAAAAAAATTAATAAGTCTAAATGTTGTGCCAGTAATGTTAACTAGAAAACAAAAATCATATAAAAAACGATCCATGAAGCTTCCTTTGAAACACAAATCTCCATGGACTTCCATTTCATTCTCCATTTCTTGTTCACTTCCTTTGAAACCTGGAATTAGAAAGAATAAAAATGTTAACCAAAAAAGCTGATCCATGAAGCTATTACTATTTAATTGAGTAAAGTTAAAGAGAGCATTAGAAGAAGACATAAAAATTATGCATACATGAAAGGATTGGGGCAACTGTTACATGACACATACCATATTGAAACTATACATATCTCAATCAACCAAATTAAACTTTCTAATAAAATATGAAAATTAAACTTTTTTTTTTCTTCTAATTAATAGAATTTTAAGGTTCACATACACGTCTGATTAACTTTCAACCAATTTATAGGAATGACCACCACCATAACCATTTGATTTCTTATGTTTTTTCTTATTGTGAAATGTTGAATCATAAGCCAAAATTATGTTTCTACCCCTGCAATGCCTTGTTTACAAGATCACTCCCTTCTAAAACCGAAGCTGGAGTTGTTGGTATAGAATCCACAAATAACCATAAAGTTGCTGAAAACCACGAACTCGTGTCATTGATATTGTCCAAGTCATTTTCAGGACATTGATTTACATAAAATTCAGAATTCACTTCGATTATTACACCTAGGAAAATCATGCAAAATAGAAAAAGAAAAAAATTTGTGTAATACGCTATTAATTACATATTATATATGTAATATCTAATGAGGAGCTCTTAAAAAGCATGGTCTTGAACTCCCTGAGAAAAGCTCAGAGTTCTCATGTCATTAGCATCTAGACACGAGCTCTTAAAATGTTAGAGCGTATCATCCATAAATGCAAGACATAACAACCTACTTTTATTTATTTCTTCATTATTTAATTATAGCATCCTACTTTCAACCTTCTTTCTTTTAGAAAACTCTTCCCAAAATTTTACCACATTACCCTTTACTCTAAATAATCACTTAAAGATTAATGAAAATTTGGTTTATGTGTGAAGTAAGAACAAATGTATCTTTATTTAAGAAGGGTAAAGTGGTTATTTACTCAAACTTTAATATTCATTCGATCTAGAAACAGAAACAGTCTCACTTACTTAATGGGTGTTTCGTTTAGACTTGATTAAAAAAGAACCACTTAGAAGATAAAGTGTGGCAAAAGATCTTTTTCCCAAAAAGTTTCAACTTTTTTACAAAAATTTCAAACATTATTTATCATTTTTAATGGGAATAAAAAAAGAAAAAGGCCTTAGTACCTGATGATGGATGAGAAATAGCTTGTTGAGTTGTTTGAGTAGTTATGATGTTGCTATCTCCATGATTATTGTAATCCCACAAATCACAACTTATTTGAAATTCATCATTTGTAACACCCATAAAAATCATGCCAAATTTAAACTTTTTCAAGACACTTAAAACCATTTCACATTACAAAGTTTGTTTTCAAAATAATAAATATCAGCGTATCCCAATATCAATCATAAAATCATAACAACAGGAGGAGCAGTACGATCATGCATTCACCTTCTCGCGATCACCAGAAGTACCTGAAACAATAATCAATAGATGTAAGCTCGATGACTTAGTGAGTTACCCCCAAAATATCAACCTCATATAACCATAATCATATCATATCAACAAATACAGAACAACATGCATAATGAGCCTTTAACTTGACTGGACCGCCTCACAGGCCTTCAGTCTATCTAGACCGATCTTTGAGCCTTCGACACGTCCGGACCGCCTATTAGGGCCTTCAGCCTATCCAGACCGCTTGCTGGGCCTTTGGTCTGACTACTATACCCTTTCGGGTTTGTAGTCTATCTGGTCCGCCCTGGTATGTTGGCCTTCAGCACAAAGCATGACCGTCTCAACCTATCCTAAATCAAAACAAACATGTGTACATAACTATCATACCCTGGCATACATATATAACAATGAAACCGATCTAACAGATCATATAACATATCCACATCCTATAACCAGGACACCGACCTAACCAGGTCACTAAGCTTAAACATAACCTCATCCTAACAATAATATAATTGTTATGTTTAATCATCAAACAATTAACCCCATTACCCATCCCCGTTATCTTCTTTACTCTTAAGGATTTAACGTAAGAGTCGTCTATCCTGCATTTGTTTATTCCGAAGTCCCTTACTTCCAGGGTTATAGGACTGGCACTAAATCCATAGCTGCCAATGTTCGTTCATAAAGCACTAATTCCATAGCTGCTATAGTCTATTCATCGGGTACTAAATCCATAGCTACCGGTCTTTATCTAATAGGTACTGACTCCATAGCTACCAATGTTCAACAGGTACTAAATCCATAGCTACCAACGTCTAACAGGTACTAAGTCCATAGCTACCGGTGTTTGTCCCATAGGCACTAAGTCTATAGCTGCCAATGTATACTCACATCATCTTCTATCTCTCATCATTTATCTACCCATCATCATACCCAACATATTCGTATACATAAAATACGTATACAGTTTAAATCCTTTAAAACATGTATAAAACGTTCATCCAGCATAGACAGCAAGTATTCAGATAATATGCACACATAGCACGTAGTTTATATAAAATACTTCATATCTATGTGTAAGATGAAAGGGACTATGCACTCACCTGATTAGGTGGTGATTCCGAACTCAGACAGCACTTCGTTATCTCAAAACAATTTTCCTCGACAAAACCTAGTATCAATACCACTAGGGTTTAGTTTTTAACGTTAACCATGACTAATTAATACTCTAGCTATTATTACTATTATATAAGCGTTAAATAACACTCAATATAACTCATAATAATAGCCCAAATAATTATTTTAAGGTCCTAATAATGTTACTATAATTAAATAAAATCTATATTAAATATAGTATAGGCGTAGCTCACTTACAACGAGTTTTTATTAAAAACCGGGCTTCGTTGGAGCAGCGTTTCCAAGCCGAAAGCTTTTCTTCTCGGAGCCATCGAGCGCTCCGGGGCTTTCTTCTCGTGCTAGGGAGGTTCCGTAGACTTGGGAGGGGTTTAGGGAGGCTAGAGAGAAGTTAGAGAGAGAAAGAGAGGCTTATGGTGTGAAGAAAATATGAGGAGTTCACCCTTGTATTTATAGGAGTTTTATAGTAAAGTAGTCTCCAAGCTTCGTCTGTACCTTTTGCATACGAGCTCTGTTTTTGTCTGTCTTTTTACTGATGAGTTCCTATTAATGAGATCTTCAACTTTCATTTAGACCTCGTTGGCTAATTCTCATTCTATCTTGGATTTACAAAACTGTATCGAATTCGCCGCGCTCGAAAAGTAGGGACTAAGCTTCGTCCATAACTTTCGCACACGAGCCCCATTTTTGTCTGTCTTTTTACCTTTGAGTTCCTATTAATGAGATCTTCAACTCTTATTTAGACCTCATTGGCTAATTCTCATTCTATCTCGGATTTACAAAATTATATCGAATTCGCCGCACTCGAAAAGTAGGGACTAAGCTTCGTCCATATCTTTCGCATACGAGCTCTATTATTGACGTTATTTATATCCACGCGTTGGTATTTACGAGTACTACAACTTTCATTTAGATCCCGTCGGCTAAAAATCGACCGATCTAAAATTCAGATTTCGGGCTGTGCACTACTATGCTAAATCTTAGAAAAATCATAACTTCCTCATACGAAGTCAGATTTGGGCGTTCTTTTTATCTATGTTCTTAGTTTAACATATTATACGACTTTCGTTTAGATCGCTAAGGCTAAATCTCGCTCTATCATAAATTCACTATTTACGCTTCCCGGTATCGTGCCGGTTCCGTCGCGAAACTTCAACGGGTCATAACTTCTTCGTTATAACTCGGATTTCGGCGTTCTTTATATGTACGAAAACCTTGTAACATACTCTACAAATTGGTTAATATTATTTATTCTAAATAATCTTTTGTCGAAAAGTCATTTTCGACCCCTATTGCCTCTAATTTGACTAGCCCGGATTTGCGGGCGTTACAATTATCTCTCCCTTAGGATGATTACGTCCCGGAATCATCAACGAAACAAGGATCGTATAATGACTCCATGCGTCATCTCTTCATCCTAGGTAATAATTATAACTTCTTTATTCCTTCAAGTCTATCTCTTAGACTTATTGATTGTAAGCAATACTTGATCGTGCACCAGTTCTCTACCTCAGATTAGACTCCAAATTATGGCCTATCATCATGTGATGCACATTTAGACTCAGGTCTCTTAAATTATAAAACAGACTAAGCCTTCCTTCATGTTCTAATGTGATATAATCATACTTTAACATGTAGCATTTCTAGCTACCAACGAGCGCGATACTTCTATTGATCGCTTTGATTTTAATCGTTTGGTTTAATTCGGACGCTATATCAAACTTGGTTCTCTGAACCACACAACATACTCATCGTAGTCGGACTCGATTTGATATGACCACTAGGGTCGGAATATCAACAATCTTCTTAGTCATTACTGAAACAATGGTAACAACACACTTGAATAAAACGAAATCAATTACTAGCTTCTTGGTAACCTTGTGACTTTCCCTGATCCAAGTGTGAGTCCTGTGCTTCTGGTAGTATAGGCCTCTACTACCATTCACACCTACTCATACTCATCCCAAGTATTGTCTCGCAGTTTCCCAAGTCACCATGCAACAAATCACACAACAATTTCACACACCAGATAACAAAACGAAGATTTTATTATTTCTCGAAACTCTTACATAGGTGTTCAAGTTCACCCTAGACTATGTCTCTACTAGGCTACATCATACGAAACTATGGCTACTGCATAATCTGATCTTCGGGTAAGAAGTCCTCATTCTTGATTCCTTGCATGGTTCTCTGCCTCGTCAAGGATCATGTGAAATGCACTCGGCCTTGGTGGCGTTTCTGGTCTTGCTGCTTTATTTTTCCTTGGGCAGTCTCTGGACATGTGCCCCTTGCCTCCACATCCATAACATACTTTATCATTATGCGTGCAGTCTTTGGAATAGTGACCAGTCCTCCCACACTTGTAACAAGTCACTTCTTCGTTGCACTTTCCACCATGCTTCTTCTTGCATCTATCACACCATCTTGCTTCACCTCCATCTGCGCCTCCAAGCTTTGAGAATTTGCTTTCCTTGTTCGGCCTTGAAGATCCTTCAAACTTCCGCTTCTCTCCTACCTTATCTTTTTCTAGACCTTTTTCTCTTATCTGGGCCTCTACGTTCTTAGCTGCCCTAACAGCTGCTTTCAAAGTAGTTGCCATTTTGACCATTGGGCCAAAGTCAATGGGCAGTCCGTTAGCAAACCTATCAATCTTGGAGAGTTCAGTAGGCACCAAGTAGGGGAATAGCTTCATCCTTTCGGTGAATGCGGTGGCATACTCGTCAATACTTATCTTCCCTTTCTTCAGGTTCTGAAACTTGTTGTTTAGGTCTATCAGATCTACCTCCGAGCAGTACTGCATTTTCAACTGCTCCAAAAACTCTTCCCACGACATCCTTAAGGCTTCTCCTCGTGGCATCGTATCTGCCAATAGCTTCCACCAGCTCAAGACTCCAGTTTTCAGCTATCTTACTGCAAAGACAGTCTTCTGTTTCTCATTACAGCTACAGCTCTCAAACACCATCTCCATCTCAGAGATCCAATCGATAATCTAAACCGGCTTTGGGCTTCCTGAGAGGCTTGGTGGTTTCGCACCCAAGAAATTCTTGTACATCCGCCCATCCTTGTTGTTTCTCCCTTCTGGGCCATCCCTTTGCTCACCTTGAGTCCCAACTTGACTCACTTGGCGACTGTAGTTCCCTTCCTCAGATTGCTCGGGAACTGGCTCTGTCGGTTCAACATGTACGGTAGGTTCGTCCCTATTCAACATTTGTCTCATTTCTTCCCTTTGTTCAGCCAACATAGCCCGAATCATGGCTTGAACTCCAGCCATGGTGACTGGATCAGGCGCAACTTCTTCTACAACAGGTATTTGCTGAACCACTGGGGTTGGTTCCTGTTCCCATTTGCGTTTACGTTTCTGCTACAGGTTCTTGCCATCTTGATCTATACACCGAATAAGGTGAATCTAGATCTTAATTTAGGATTGACGTCTTAAATCATCCTTATCACCCCGAAACGTTTATATGCTAGTTCTAATATCGTAGTTAAACGCTTAGAATCCTAAACATATAAGGCTTCCAGATCCGGTCGGCAACAGACCATAGATCCGAACAAATAACAACATATCATGCACAAAGCATTTAGCACATAAAAGCAATTTAGGCATCATTCCTAAAATAAGCTAGTGCTCACACCTGACAATCATCGCTTAGCATTCTAAGTTTAAGTCTAGAAATAAATCCATATTCCTAGTTCGCTTAAACTAATGCTCTGATACCAACTGTGACATCCCCAAAATCACGGCCAGAAAAAACCGATTTTGTTTATGCTTTATAAAAATCAGAGTACTTCATTTTATAAAAAGGTTGCGGAATTTGTTCCCAGAAAAACACGATAAATACGTTATTAAAACATTTTCGAAGAAACGTATTTTTATTCATCTTAAAACGTTTGGGATGTCATCGTTAATACAGAAACATAAGCATAAACAGAACTTACATTTATTTACACTAGTGATCTACATCTCTTTAAATCTCTCAGTGTAAAGTGACTTCATATCAACACCTGTGATATACATAAACTGAGTGGGTCAGGTTGGGAAACCTGGTGAGTACATAGGGTTTTCAACCCACAATAATATAATTGTTATGTTTAATCATCAAACAATTAACCCCATTACCCATCCCCGTTATCTTCTTTACTCTTAAGGATTTAACGTAAGAGTCGTCTATCCTGCATTTGTTTATTCCGAAGTCCCTTACTTCCAGGGTTATAGGACTGGCACTAAATCCATAGCTGCCAATGTTCGTTCATAAAGCACTAATTCCATAGCTGCTATAGTCTATTCATCGGGTACTAAATCCATAGCTACCGGTCTTTATCTAATAGGTACTGACTCCATAGCTACCAATGTTCAACAGGTACTAAATCCATAGCTACCAACGTCTAACAGGTACTAAGTCCATAGCTACCGGTGTTTGTCCCATAGGCACTAAGTCTATAGCTGCCAATGTATACTCACATCATCTTCTATCTCTCATCATTTATCTACCCATCATCATACCCAACATATTCGTATACATAAAATACGTATACAGTTTAAATCCTTTAAAACATGTATAAAACGTTCATCCAGCATAGACAGCAAGTATTCAGATAATATGCACACATAGCACGTAGTTTATATAAAATACTTCATATCTATGTGTAAGATGAAAGGGACTATGCACTCACCTGATTAGGTGGTGATTCCGAACTCAGACAGCACTTCGTTATCTCAAAACAATTTTCCTCGACAAAACCTAGTATCAATACCACTAGGGTTTAGTTTTTAACGTTAACCATGACTAATTAATACTCTAGCTATTATTACTATTATATAAGCGTTAAATAACACTCAATATAACTCATAATAATAGCCCAAATAATTATTTTAAGGTCCTAATAATGTTACTATAATTAAATAAAATCTATATTAAATATAGTATAGGCGTAGCTCACTTACAGCGAGTTTTTATTAAAAACCGGGCTTCGTTGGAGCAGCGTTTCCAAGCCGAAAGCTTTTCTTCTCGGAGCCATCGAGCGCTCCGGGGGTTTCTTCTCATGCTAGGGAGGTTCCGTAGACTTGGGAGGGGTTTAGGGAGGCTAGAGAGAAGTTAGAGAGAGAAAGAGAGGCTTATGGTGTGAAGAAAATATGAGGAGTTCACCCTTGTATTTATAGGAGTTTTATAGTAAAGTAGTCTCCAAGCTTCGTCTGTACCTTTTGCATACGAGCTCTGTTTTTGTCTGTCTTTTTACCGATGAGTTCCTATTAATGAGATCTTCAACTTTCATTTAGACCTCGTTGGCTAATTCTCATTCTATCTCGGATTTACAAAACTGTATCGAATTCGCCGCGCTCGAAAAGTAGGGACTAAGCTTCGTCCATAACTTTCGCACACGAGCCCCATTTTTGTCTGTCTTTTTACCTTTGAGTTCCTATTAATGAGATCTTCAACTCTCATTTAGACCTCATTGGCTAATTCTCATTCTATCTCGGATTTACAAAATTATATCGAATTCGCCGCACTCGAAAAGTAGGGACTAAGCTTCGTCCATATCTTTCGCATACGAGCTCTATTATTGACGTTATTTATATCCACGCGTTGGTATTTACGAGTACTACAACTTTCATTTAGATCCCGTCGGCTAAAAATCGACCGATCTAAAATTCAGATTTCGGGCTGTGCACTACTATGCTAAATCTTAGAAAAATCATAACTTCCTCATACGAAGTCAGATTTGGGCGTTCTTTTTATCGATGTTCTTAGTTTAACATATTATACGACTTTCGTTTAGATCGCTAAGGTTAAATCTCGCTCTATCATAAATTCACTATTTACGCTTCCCGGTATCGTACCGGTTCCGTCGCGAAACTTCAACGGGTCATAACTTCTTCGTTATAACTCGGATTTCGGCGTTCTTTATATGTACGAAAACCTTGTAACATACTCTACAACTTGGTTAAGATTATTTATTCTAAATGATCTTTTGTCGAAAAGTCATTTTTGACCCCTATTGCCTCTAATTTGACTAGCCCGGATTTGCGGGCGTTACAGCCAGCCACCATGGTGGTTCTTCTCAGTTGCTGGTCAACAAATCCTGTTAGGTGGCGCACAACAAGCGACAACAACAACACCCTTGGCTGCAGGCGTCGGATAATATAACAGTGAAAAAGGGTGGCAGTCGGACGGAAGGCGGTGGCTAGAGTAGGCGTCGGAACCGCGGTAGCGAAACATGAGGACAAACAACTATTGCTCGTCACCACCGGCAACGGAACAACAACAACATTGGCGCCATCGGTCGGAGATAGTGGCGGTAGTGGCGCTAATCGACTTATTTCTCTTCGTCTCCTCCTGAACGATGTCCTACCACGTCGGTCTTCATTGTTGTCGGTGAAAAGGGCTGCTTGATGGTGCAAGTGATGGGTTTTGGTCATAAGATATCCTATGTGCTCATACAAACCCTAATGCTTGGATCTAGGTTTCTCTATTGTACATGCTTTGAATCCAAGACTATAAACCCTAATTCTAACATACAAGTAATCATATTAATATGTAATTAGGTTTAAGATCATACCTTGATTGTTATGTAGCAATAATAATCCTAATTCCTCCTTGTATTGACTTTGGAAGGCTTAGAGTCACAAGTGTCACTCCTCTAATGGTTCACAAACACCATGAGCAAGAGGATGAAGAGGAGAGAGGTTGGAGGCTTCCAAAAACGTGTAGAAACCCTAGCAAGATCATTAGCCACGTTTTTGAGCCTTAAGGGGTTTTTATATAGTTGGGCTATTAGGGTTATCTAACAAGGAAACCCTAATTTGGATGCTTAAGCCCTAAGCAACCCATAGACTCCTTTAATTAAGCCCATGGACGATTTCCTTATGGGTTTCCCATTAGAATTCGTCCATCCTTTAATACAAGGCAATCCATGGCCCAAATTGCAATTATCTTATAATTACAATTCCAGTCCCTTAAGTTTAATTAATCTCTTTTAGTCACAAAACTAATTACCAATTAATTATTGACTAATATTAATTAAACAATATGATTTCTCCTTTAATATATTATTCTCATAATACATTAATAAATCATATTTAATCCTTACTCTCCATAATTCATCCTATCAAGTTGCTTTGGTGAAGGCAACCCAAAAGGACCATGCACCATCGGGTCAAGTACATACCAAAATAGTTATGGACTTAGACACTAATCCAACAGTCTCCCACTTGGATAAGTCTAACAACTATTATGCGTATGACTTCAGATCCTGATCTGCAATCGTAGCTTTCCAAAGCCGCTGTCAACTCTGATCCTATCAGATACGCGTGTCCTTAGATAAGGGATCATATATTCCTCCATTCTAGATATCGTATGAGATATGATTTCAAATCATTCTCTTTGTACTATATCTCGATTTCCGATTTATGAAGACAGACTAATTGAACAAATCAAATTAGCCCTAGCCCAGCCGAGCATTTACGTATGCATCACTAAACCATCGAGGGGCCCAAAGATATCGCTTTTATTCTTTGAATAAAAGGAACGGATAAACTTTGATACAATGCTTGCTTGCACTTACTAACCAAATCACACACAACAATATGTTTTATAACACCAATTTACTAGTGCGTTTACATATTATCAATGTGCAATCGATTAACAAGATACAACTCACACATCTCGGTTTCAAGAATATAAGGTGTTATCGTCTCACTAATCACTCGAGATAGTGATCCAAGTGAGCGTGGGTTTAATCCAATGCTCAAATCATATTCATAAGCACTCATGAACGTTGCAGCAAACATTTGCTTATGTCTAATACTTTTCTAGACAATCCACACACCAATTCATGATAGTCTTCATTCATATCTACTTCCAACATATGAACGACTGTGGCCCGTTTGAATAATTCGATTATTCTTAATAAACTCAATTATTCTGGAAGTCAAAACATGCAAGGTGAAACACAAGAATAATACTAATCCCATATGGCCTCAAACCTTTGAGTATAAACAAAACACGTTTTATTTATCACCATACCGATTACTCATTATTTGTCGTTTTGGGTAATCAACTTCTTACTTGAATTCCAACACTTGTCCCATGCTCCTAGCATGCACACAATGTTTACCTATGGTTCTTACTTTTGTGAAATAGACAAATTGAACACATTTCCAATCATTCTCATTTTACCACTCCAAATACATTTTGTTAAGTGTAAAAATATCAAATTCTTGTTACTTATAGAATATACTAGATTCTAACACTTTATGCAACGATCCTTTTGTAATGTCACTGCACCAAAGTCTCCAAGACTATTACCAATGATATTACAAATTCCTCTAACGGAGATTGTTACAAGATAAATCCTTAGATACGATGTCTCTCACTCAAAGTACATTCCTTTGAACATCCTTTTGCATAAAGGTTTCTAATCTAGTCATAGATTTTCAATATTTACTTCCCAATATGGACACGCTTCCATATTTTCCATATGACAACTAATTTCTTAATAGAATCTTATCTATTCGTAATTATGTCGATATTGTCCATCCAATATGGAAACATTTCCATAATTTCCAATACTATACTTCCAACTACTCATAAGCGACCAATCCTCGTCGAACTTTGGATTGTCCTTTGATAGTTGTTTAATTATTTTAGTCAAAACCAATTCTAGTCCCTTTTCCCTCTAAATGCACTAGACATTTGGAAAATTTTAGAATGGTCAAACATTAAAGCATTTGCAATCCATCCTATACCCGAAGCATATGGGACACGACGCACAATGTTTTATTTTCTATGTTCTCAAAATTCGAATTGTGAAGAGGAATGCCGTAATCATAATCGAAATTTTAAGAACACACTATGTACCTTTGACTAAATTTATTAACATTCCACAATCTAATCCTTTAGATTTGAAATGAAGCATAATATTCTCTCCCTTAATTATAGCAAAACAACTTTTCAACTCTTACAACTTTGCAAAGTATGACTCTTGTTTTCTATAATTAATATTGCCAACTATGCAATGCGTGCCTTAATAATCATACAATCATAACATTTATGCTCCCACTATCATTATGATTATTATAAAACATAACACTTATGCTCCCACTAGCTTCGACATGTATTTATAAACATCTTAACTTTCAGAAAAACAATACTTATTGAATTTCTTAAGTTCATGTTTCTAATACTTAGTGCTTTGATAATCTTTTATCAAGGCTTCTTGAACTTATACACTTTTGCCTTAGATAGTTCATATGTGTGTCTTAACAATTAAGACTAATTGCCAAACCTCACAATTCAAATTATGGAAAGGGATGCCGTAACCATGATCGAATTCGAGAATGCAATTTTACAATCACTATCTTTTAAAATCTTTCTCAGTGAAAGCATTTTCTCACAATCATTTTCATGAAGGAGGAAATCTTATGACACTTAGATTTAAACGGTGTATGTGTTCCTATCCATGTGAATTTGTTAAAAACCAAAGTTTACGACAAATTCAAACTCATATGGATCGAACTTTCTTAATCTTGATTTCTTGCCTTATGGTAGCACAGCTGCCCGCCACGTCTTCCAAGTAGTTAAGCAACTCACCTTTTCCTATCAATGTACTTTCCATTGATCAAGGTCCTTGCCTTTTATGCATTCAAATGAGAACTCATAGGACTCACATGCATAATTAACTAGATTGGATTGGCACAGAAACAAAATAATGTCTTCACGATAGGTTGTAAACCTCAACTCGTGTGCTAGTGATAATCGATAAGGTTTATTTGATTTGTTCTTGAAACTTTTCAAGACTATTAAGACTCCCACTGACTCCTTGACATATAAGATTCTCTTGTCAATAAACATTTGTTGACAACCAAATATTCAAGAGTTAGTGTAGCTTTTTATCAAAACACTTCATAATTTTGGTCTTAGTTGGTCTTTGTCTTATCCAAGACATCACAACTTTCCACAATTGATGAATGTTATAAACCTTCTTAATACTATTCACTCAATATCACAATCTAGACTTTAAGACTTGTTTTTGGAACAAAGTATGATTGTCTTCTTGATTTGACCATTTCATCAATCTTTGATTCCTCTTCTTGGACATACAATTGTACCAAGACTCACTTAGAGGATCAATTGAGATATGGTTCTCAATCATTAAGACCTATCATAAAGCATAAAAGGTACTCTCCCTTCTTCTTAAAATGGAGAAACTTTTATCTTTCTGCCTACTTGACTCTTCTTATTCGTTCTGCTATTGATTTAAACATTTTCAATCAATTCAGAATTACACTTAATCTTATAAGCATAATCATATTTACTAAACCTTTAGTAAATCATGACGAATATCTTTGTTACTCTTATGGTGAACTTGATCAACACACAACTTTGTGTACTCGATCTCCTAGTTCTTCACTTGACACTTTGTCAATGAATTAGTCTAATTTCCAAATACGTAATTTCTCATTCATCGTGTATCCACGTTGCATGATTCCAAGTTTCTTTCCAATTGAAACTTGGGCGATGAGAAACTCTCCCTATTTGGTAAATTCTTGACATTTCCATAAATAACATAACTAAGAATCATATCCATTCGTTGTAGAAATATTCAAACATCAATTTTCATAACGATTTCATTGCAAGGAAACAAATAAATAAGTGAGTCAAAATTTATTTTATTTATAAAAGCAGCGGAAAAACATTTGTCCTTACAATGCAAAATCCATTGAAAACTATGTAAAAAATGAAAATTTTCTAACAACTCTATCATAACTATCAAAGCTCAAAATCCAATCTTCAAGTCCATGCGATCAAGATCCATCTCTTGTGATTAGATTCATCTTGCTCTCCTATCAAGCTTCCTTTCTTTTCACCGATCCTTCAAAACATTCAAATGCAATCTTATCACATCATGTATTAAGAATCAATGAATAGGAACTTAATGGAGTTAGATAGTGGATTCTTACCTAAAGCATAGTCATACTTTTGACTCTCCCATCTCTTAGATCTCTTAGGTAAATAGGGCAACTTCGTCTCCAATGCCCCTTCTCTATTGGCAATAAAAGCAAACTGACTCTTTTGGAACAACACATGGAACTACCTCAGACATCGCCTTTCTCTTATGATCAAACTTTTCGATCATTGCATGTCTTTCATTGCCATTGTCTATATCCATAGAGGTCTGAAGGCAGATTCACCAATCAACTTTGCTTTTCTATTGCGCCAAATCATTGCAGATTCAGCAACAATAAGCATATAGGTGAGATCTTTAAGGGTCACGTCGTAGTTCATCATATAGTACTCTCTTACGAACTCACTATATGAGTTAGGAAGTGACTGAAGAACCCAATCAACAGCCATCGCTTCACCAACAACGGATCCCATCATTCTTAACCTATCAATGTGTGACTTCATCCCTAAGACGTGTGCATACACCGACTTGCCCTTTTTATGTTTACTTGCCAAAAGGGCTTGGGTGATATTGAACCTTTCAATTTTACAATCTTGTGGGTTGGGGAGAGTAATTGGATGAGGAGGAGGAAGTGAAGCATGATTTCTTGTTCCTCGATCGAATCGTGGAATATCATCTTCATGTGGAATGCTTGTTCCACGGGATTTGAGAAGACCATAGTTGTCGAACTTTGACATCGGGAGAAAAATGAATTCAAGTTAGTTGATTAATTGAGTCCTTGGTAAATCACCCAAATGAAATTCCAAGGCTAGGACCCAACACAATATCCTACAACTCGGGAGAGGGATGCCGTAACCCTAATTGCAGAATATTTGAAGGTAAGTGAATGACGATTCACTAATTTCCACCATGAAAAACGAAAAAGAAATTTAAGTTTTAAATCTATGAAAACTCCTAGATCATTTGAGATTCATTGAACATTTCAATGGCATGTTTAAATCTCGATATGCCCCTCTTGTTTGTGACTGGGATGCCGAGGATCACAAAGCGGGTGTGAATAACCATGCAAACTACATGGTGCCCTCGCATGTTACAATCACCTATTCGATGTGCCGGTAAACCACACACGCTCCACCGAACTATGACAAACATTGAGTCACCCTTTGCTACCTTTGCTTAGAACCATTTAGTGTGCCGATAAACCACATACGCTCCACTAACGTCTTCGCAAGGGCACAAAGTGTAATTTCATGGAATTGCATCAATTCACTTTTGCCTAAGTAACTAAGATTGGGAATTTGAAAAACATTTAGTTACTTTGTATTTCATTATACTTATAATGGAAGGTTTCGTCCTATCCTACCCGTTCGGCTAACGACCCTCCACTAGTCAAGAGTGCGGTGGGTAAGAGTGGATACCCATTCAATCGCCATTTTATAGGCAATTTCCTTAAACACCCCTTATAGACCAGCTTCGTGAATGAGGCCTACTAACGGTAAGACTGACTTTTACTCATACATACATACATACATATATATATATATATATATATATATATATATATATATATATATATATATAATGTTAGACTTTTAATGTTATATATAGTATATGGTGTATTTTATACTTTTAAAATACTATATGGTTAACTCTAACAATTACACTTTTAATTCAATTAAAAGGTTAACCTAAACCTTTATGGATTTATTAAATCTCTTTTAATTATACTCCTTAATTAATTAATAAAACCATAAGGGTGTGATTTGAACTTTTCAAAACATTACTAGGGTTTTAGAATTTAACATTTCTAATTAAACCTTTAATCAACTTTTAAATTCCAAAACTTGAGGGCAAGTTTTGAAACCTTTTTCAAAACATTAGGATTTTAACTATTTAAATTTCAAAACTCCAAAACTTTTGGGTTCAAATTTAAATTATAAAACTTAAAGGGGAAAATATGAAACTTTTCATAACAACAAGGATCAAATAACAAATAATTTTAAATTAACATTTAATCACATAATTATCCATATTTGATTTGTTTAATGATTTCTTGCAAAACAATTTATCAATTTACTCAAAATAATTAATCAATTATCTTATAAGGAAACAATTATCTTGTTAATTGATAATTATCTTTAATTAGATCAAGAATATAGTCATATATATCATAAAATCGGATTTATATTGATCTAACATGATAAGGTAACTATCCATATGCAAAAACAGCAAGAAATCCCGAGATAAGCATTATCTGACAAGTTGACTCGTCGAGTCAGGCATGGACTCGTCGAGTCTGTATGGACTCGGCGAGTTCAGCCATGGACTCGGCGAGTCCAGCCTCCATAAGCCAAAAAATCGAATTTTTTAGTTACACAATGCATCAATACAATTGAAACCAAGCTAGGCTCTGATACCACTGATGGGTTTTGGTCATAAGACATCCTATGTGCTCATACAAACCCTAATGCTTGGATCTAGGTTTCTCTATTGTACATGCTTTGAATCCAAGACTATAAACCCTAATTCTAACATACAAGTAATCATATTAATATGTAATTAGGTTTAAGATCATACCTTGATTGTTATGTAGCAATAACAATCCTAATTCCTCCTTGTATTGACTTTGGAAGGCTTAGAGTCACAAGTGTCACTCCTCTAATGGTTCACAAACACTATGAGCAAGAGGATGAAGAGGAGAGAGGTTGGAGGCTTCCAAAAACGTGTAGAAACCCTAGCAAGATCATTAGCCACGTTTTTGAGCCTTAAGGGGTCTTTATATAGTTGGGCTATTAGGGTTATCTAACAAGGAAACCCTAATTTGGATGCTTAAGCCCTAAGCAACCCATAGACTCCTTTAATTAAGCCCATGGACGATTTCCTTATGGGTTTCCCATTAGAATTCGTCCATCCTTTAATACAAGGCAATCCATGGCCCAAATTGCAATTATCTTATAATTACAATTCCAGTCCCTTAAGTTTAATTAATCTCTTTTAGTCACAAAACTAATTACCAATTAATTATTGACTAATATTAATTAAACAATATGATTTCTCCTTTAATATATTATTCTCATAATACATTAATAAATCATATTTAATCCTTACTCTCCATAATTCATCCTATCAAGTTGCTTTGGTGAAGGTAACCCAAAAGGACCATGCACCATCGGGTCAAGTACATACCAAAATAGTTATGGACTTAGACACTAATATAATAGCAAGGTGGTCGGAGGACGGATGGGTGAATGGTGGTGGCGCCGCCAGAGACAATGAAGGGGGTGGCTGCCGGTGGGAGACATAAGGGGTGATGGCTGGAAAGGGTTTAGTTAGGGTTAGGGTTTGTATGGCTATATACCCGAGCCCTAACAAACTAAGTTCCATAATGTCAAGATCAACCCCTCCATCCAAATATCCTTTCAAAATAAATCCCATATTTACCTTTTATACCCCAGCATTACAAATCCATAGCAATCTATGTACAATATTTACAAAACAACCCCTTTGCCTCCAAAATATCTTCAAATAAAGTCCTAGGAGTTACCATTTAGTCCCTGCCTTCATAAATACTTACAAAACCAATCCGGAACTTACACTTTTAACCCCCACTCTCTAAAATTGTGACAATTAGCTCCTTAAGACCAACACCTTACTATATTATTATTGATTTTAGGGCTATTATACATTCATTAATTAATTTAATTATTTATCAAATAAACGGGATGTTACATCATTACCATGATTCAAAAATTCACTCCCAAGACCCGGGTTTTCAGATCCATACTCCACGAACCCTGAAATCATTTCATGGTAGAAATCGAATTCCGCCAGAGACCCAAACTCTGGAATGGAATTGACAATTCCGGTTTGTCGACCAACCAAATCCTCCATTTCAAGAAAATCTTTCAAATCACAACTATTCCCAGTCTCTTCCACTTCTGGGACTTGAGGAAGAATCTCTGGTTCATCAATAATTTTGTTCAAAAACTCAACAATATCATTTGTAAACACATTCTCCTCTTATTATCACAAAAATTTCACATCATTCACCGGAATCGAAATCAGATTTTGTTCCTGTACCAAAAAAGCATCAAGATCCACACACTCTTCATCATTCCATTCCTCCTCGACAAATGGAGCCTTGTATTGCTCCCAATTTTTGGGTCAGGGCATGCTTTTTTTAAAGATTTTGTAAAGGACATAATGTTCTTGGGTAAACAGACATCTTTTAAGCTCTAATTGGTTCGTCTGCCTGAAGGTGCCCGACCTTGGTAATAGAAACTGGATTAAAAAACAGTGTTTCGAAGCGACTTGCAACAAATTACAAGAAATTGGGTTAAAAAGAAACTAAAAAAACTTCTAACAAACAAGAATTGACTTTGAAAATCTGAAAATTCTAGAGCGGCGTAGATACAAACCTTAAAGTGTGTCAAGGATGAGCTTTTAGTAGGATAGAGAAGGCGAATGGAGATATCGATGGGCAGAGCTGGTTATATATTACTTGATAAAACTTATAGCAATGAAAAGACATTTAAAATACAATCCATTCGTATATTTTGCATCAAGTATTATGTATTAAAAATGAAAATATTTAAGATCAAAGTTGAAAAATAAATACTTCAAAAATCAAATGTGGACAATTAATTTGTGACAAAGGTACTAATAAAATTTCTATAGGTATTTTGGGTGAGCCAGAAAAAGCGGGAATGAACTTTTAGCAAGCAACGGGAACGAAAATTTATATGCGACTAAAAATCAGAATATAGTGTCACAAAAATTTTGTGCCACTAAAAACCATAATACAGTGGCACAAAAATTTTATGCCACTAAAAAGTTGTGCTATGTAAATTTATTTGTAGTGTTCTTTGATTCGTTTGCTTATAAGAAACTTGATCACATAACAGAGAGTAGTCTTTTCTCACTAAGCATTAAGCTTTCCGGTCATTTATGTTGGGATAAAAGAGAAAAAAAAAACCTACTCTCAGAGACAGTATAATTTTTACGTTGCATTCAATGTTAAGTATTTGTCAGTCAACTACAATGATTGGTTTATGTTTAATTAATGACATTACAGTAATATATTTACATCCCGTTAAAGGGCAACCACACTTAGGAAATCATAAATCTCTCTTGTCAGAGCCTCTTTCTTGTCCAAATCCAATCTACGGGGTTTATTGGTTTAAGACATTACCAAAAAAAAAAAAAAAAAACTGGTTAAAAAAGAAGATAATTAAGGTTTTCGGAGAAGGAATGAATAGTAGGTGGCCATTCAAATCTATAAAACTCATAATGATAATTAAAACAAAAATATATATGTTTTAGGGTAAAATAGTCACAGAAAAATGTATGATGGGGACTAAAATTGAAACAAAATCAAATTACTATGCGTGTCATTTTATATTTGAAAAACGTGCAGTGGATTTGATTAAAAAACTATATAATCATGTGGACCAAAAAGGTAATTTTCTCTAAATTGAAATTGGTATGATCGATAAATTAGCTTTGTGAAAATATATGTGTTGATGTGTGAAAAAACTCAAAAAGTGGATTTGATTACAAAAAACCTTTAAAAGTGTACCAGCGTTATTGCTATAAGATACATTGACTTTCAGAAATTAATTGGACGTGTTTTAAAACTTCAAGTTCGTCAACCATGACATATACAAAAGGAATAAATACGTATATAATAAAAGGGAATTGTTTTCATCCATTGACAGAATACGAAACCGTCAAACAACTCAGACACAAAAAGTGGATTGATCGTATCAGATGGTCCACACATAATAATAATATTATAAATATAAGGATTGAATTATGCATGCGCAACTTGTAATATAAGAAACGCATTGAGCTACTTACATTTGACTTCAAAAGATTGTAAACATCAAATGATGATGAGAGAAATATTCCTTCTCCTCCTCTTCTGTTCCTTGATCAAATCATCAGCTTCAAAGAACACCATTAAAGATCATCTTCAGAGGGGTTCCTCTCTATCTGTTAATGATGATTCCAACGTGATAAGGTCCCCAGACAGCACTTATACATGTGGTTTCTATGGCTTCCAAAGCAACGCTTATTGGTTTGCAATCTGGTTCACAAACTCCAAAGAACGAACCGTGGTTTGGACTGCAAACCGCAACACACCTGTGAATGGCCGTGGATCAAAAATGACATTTCGGGGAAATGGGGCCATGGTTCTGACAGATTTGGATGGCATGATTGTGTGGGAAACAAACACAACCTCGACAGATGTGGATAGAGCAGTGCTGCTGAATACAGGTAATCTGGTATTGAAGAACCCAAACGGTCAGATTCTTTGGCAAAGTTTTGATTATCCAACTGATACTCTTTTGCCTTCTCAAACACTAACAAAGAGCAAAAGCTTGATATCTGCTTTAAGAAGAGGAAGCTTTGAATCTGGGTATTTTGGTTTAAGCTATAACAGTATTAACGTTCTAATACTGACTTATGATGGCCCAGAAATATCAAGTGTCTACTGGCCTAGTCCTGATCCTGGTTTTAATGTTTGGAAGTTTGGAAGAACCTCGTATAACAGCAGCAGAATGGCAGTTTTTAACGATGTGGGTGAATTTAACTCCAGCGATTGGTGGAACTTTCGTGCTTCAGATATGGGTTTTGGGATTAAAAGGAGGCTAGTCATGGACTATGATGGTAATCTCAGGATTTATAGCTTGAACGAGTCAACTGGGTTATGGTCAATTTCATGGCAAGCTATTGCACAACCTTGTAATATCCATGGAATCTGTGGGAGAAACGGGATTTGTGTTCATGGAGTACCACCGGAATGTTCATGCCCACCTGGTCATAAATGGACTGACCCTAATGATTTTAGTCAGGGTTGTAAGCCTACTTTCGATCGAACATGTGTAAGTGTAAACTCAACAAAGTTTGGATTTTTGGAACTGCGGAATACAGATTACTATGGGTTTGATCTAAATTTTTCTACACCCATGTCGTTCGAAGCTTGTAGGGACATCTGTTTGGGAGATTGTAGATGTGAAGCATTTAATTACAGGCTAACAGGTGAAGCTTTTTGCTTTACAAAAAGTGCTCTTTTCAATGGCTATAGATATCCTACTTTCCCAGGAACCATCTATTTGAAAGTACCAATTAGCATGGAAACAACAGATTCTGCCTTACTCCTTGCTACTTCTATGGCCACATGTCCCGAGGTAACAGTTATGGTGGGTTCTCAATCTATGTATCAATCATCTGGCAAAAAGGTGAAATGGGTTTATCCTTTCTCCTTTGTTATAGGTATTGGTGTGGTTGAAGCTTTGGTTATCTTTTTAGGGTGGTGGATTTTCTTTAAGAAAAATGCCATCCTAACCAACTTAGAAGAGGGGTATCGAATGGTATCAAGTCAGTTTAGGGGGTTTACTTATCAAGAACTGGTGAAGGCGACACAAAACTTTAAGGAGGAGATAGGGAGAGGAGGCTCAGGGACTGTGTATAAAGGGGTTTTGGAAGATGAAAGGGTGGTGGCTGTGAAAAGACTAGGAGATGTGAGCGAAGGTGGAGAGTTTTGGGCAGAAGTGAGCACAATCAGTAAAATCAACCACATGAACTTGGTGCGAATGTGGGGTTTATGTTCACAGAAACAACACAGAATTATAGTTTATGAGTACGTGGAAAATCTTTCTCTTGACCAGAGATTGTTCTCCTCGAGTTTTCTTCAATGGAAAGAAAGGTTCAAAGTTGCCATAGGCGTAGCAAAAGGTTTGGCTTATTTACACCATGAGTGCCTAGAATGGGTGATTCATTGTGATGTTAAGCCAGAAAACATTCTTTTAGATGAGTCGTTCGAACCAAAGATTGCAGATTTTGGTCTGGCAAAGTTGACTCAGAGAGGTGGTCAAGGCTCGGAGTTTACCAGGATCAGAGGGACAAAAGGATATATGGCTCCAGAATGGGCTAGCAACCTTCCTATCACAGCAAAAGTTGATGTGTACAGCTATGGGGTTTTGGTTTTAGAAATGGCAAGGGGAATTCGACTTTCTAATATGATTATGCAGGAAGGAGAAAAGGAGGAATCGGAGCTTATGAGGTTTGTAAGGATAACGAAAACGAAGCTTCAAGGAGAAGAAATGGAGTCATGGATTGAAGAGATAATTGATTCGAGGTTGGGAGGATTGTTTAGTAGGAAGCAAGCTGTAAAACTTGTTGAGATTGGTGTAAGTTGTGTGGAGGAAGACAGAAATAAAAGGCCTACAATGGGTTCAGTTGTACAAGTTCTAATTGATTGTGAGTCAGAGTAGATGTGCTATGAGGCATAGGACTTCCGTGTTTTCGAAAAAAAAAAGTTTAATAATAGAGCAAGTGGAAAACAGGAATTGAAAAAAGAGACGTGTAGCATGATTTTATGGTTGTAACTTGTATATTTGTAGCATGATCACAAAAGATACTTCACTACTTAATCGTAAATAAATTGGCAATTGTTAATTAATTAGTTCGTACTAAAGATCAAATTCTCGAATTAAGTTAGTTATGTTGTCGCATTGATATTAGTTTACATAAAATTTAATGCATGGAGAGAGGTTGGAAAGGAAGTGGTCCATTGACTTAGAACATGTATGTTTGGGTCTTGGGGAAGGCATGTTACATGGTTGCTTTTTTTTTTTTTTTTTTTTAATAATTATTTATTGTTCCGTTTTTTTTTTTATCAAACACGACCATTGTAAAGCACTTGAATCTAATAGAAACATTCAAATTTCATACAAAGATATTCAACTCTAATATAAATTATCAATAAATCTTACAATACCAAAACATTCAAAGTTCAATAGAAAATTAGTCAAAGTTTAACAAAAACCAAACTAATTATCTTAGCTAGAGCCTTGCTCATCGTTACTCTCGTCATTTGCTTGATGGATGGATTGAATTGAACTCACGAGGGATGAAAGTGGAATTGTGTTGGTGGTGTCGTAGTTGGGATTCCCAACCATGACCATCAACCTTAATCAAATTGTCATTGCAAATATTTTGTAAATTATTGAATCTATTGTTGAATCATTGCAAGTACTTATGTATTTCTGTTGCTTCTGTGTGCATGTGAAGTGGTTGTACTCGGAATGTAATAGGTAAACCATACTTAGCCTCAAATCATGTTCAACTCCCTCTTATGTAGATTATAAGAATTTCCAAAGATAGAAGACGTTCACTCTAAGGCACTTTAGAATGTCAAATCAGCCCAAGTTGTCTTGGTCAGCCTATGCTAACTATGTCCTTAACACAAAACTTAATTAGCTCACAAAACCACATATAATACTATCGATATAAAAAGTTTAAAATAAATGTTAAAATATACTAAAGCTGTAGGGTGTCATACAGTTTTTATTGTCGGCATGCTTATTTGACAGCTTTTAACAGCAGTAAACAACACCCCTCACCCAAATATTTTGTCAGCAGTTCTCTCTCTCTCTCTCTCTCAAAATGACTCTTTTTCTTTTGGGTAAATTACACCGTTGGTCCCTCGTGCACATGCCAGAAAGCATGTTTAGTCCCTATTTCCAAAATTTAACTCGTGCAGTCTCTCGTTGTTATTTATCTTGCATGGTTAGTTCCTATGCACGTTAACTGTTAAATTCTTCCGTTTAAGCTACCCACGTGCCTTGCACGCAGGGGCATTTTCGTCTTTTCAGGGTTTGTATATATGAACCAGTATGGCGCGACTTCGATAACCGATCATTTCTGATTTCATCCTCCGTCGACCCTTAGCATTGCACGAGAAAACCCTAGTTTTCTACGATGGTGAACTGGAGGATTAGGCAAGAATGGGAGGAATACGATCTCCAAAGCTCATACGGTAAAATTTTCTACATTTTCAGTTGATCATCCATTATACGTTCCTAAAACGTAATTTTTTTTTGGGTTCGCAGCTGACAATCCATGTATGTTCTCGATACGATTGAACTATGGTGGAGTTTTTACGAAGTTTCCAGGCCGCAAATACATAAAGGGGAAGATGAAATATATTGATGGCATTGATAGTGACTTGTTCTCGGTGCATGATATGGATGAGATAATGGAATTGCTTGATTGTGTGGAACCAGGTAAAAGTATTTATTATCATTTCAAACGACCAACCTGGGATTTAGATTTTGGGTTGTATGCTTTGGGTTGTGACGAAGATATAAACCACTTTAGGTCATACGTGTATGAACACAAGGTGATAGAAGTGTATACAGAGTTTTGGGAAACCAAGCTCCATACGTATCAAATGTCCCCAAACCCTGCAAAGATAAAGATACACGAAATTCCTGAGTCCCTTTGTCGTAAAAGCTTGTTATTGACATGGTCAAATTAAGGGGATTGTCCTAGTGAAGAAGCCCCTGTTTTTGAGAATGTAGAAACTATGGACGAACCCCCTAGTACATTACTTGAAACAACCTTGGAACAACTCCTTGTTACATTGAGTGAAACAGTTGAGTCAACCCCTGCCTATATACCAAGAATTGAAAGCCCTTTGACTGAACCAATGATAGGAAGCACATGTCCTAATGTTGATGGTTTGGGTGATACATATGAATGGTGTGAACCTTTTGGTGGGACTCCTATGGAACAAGATGAACCAAATAGTGAAAAAGCAGGTGAAGACAGTCAAGCTAGTAAAGACAGTCATGATAGTGATGACACTGAAGATAGTGAATACAGTCAAGATAGCGATTACATAGTTGATGAAGATAATTTGTTAGATGATCCAGAGGTTGATATGAAGAACTTTCACCTCAACATTGACAAAGAGGTGGAGTGGGTTGGAAGTTTTCCTGATGACCGAGATGAAGCAGTAGAAGGTGATGAAGAATTAGAGGTTATAAACACTGAAGAATTTGTATCTGCATCTTCCTCAGATGAGGGTGAAGCTAGTAAAAAAAGGAAGAAGATAAGAGATTTACGAAGAGCACATAAGAATGAAGCAGCTGCTGTCAAAGATCCATTTTACATCCACCAGACTTTTAGCACAGCCAAGGAAGTTAAACAACAAATTTATCTTCATTCCATACAGAGTAGAAGGGAGTTAGACTTCGTCAAGAATGACAAAAATAGGATTAGAGTGGTTTGCAAAGGGATAATACCAAACCTTGGGATATTAGAAACAGGTGGGACCAACAAAAGTAATGACAAAGTGGGACCAAGTCAAAAGAAAAAGAAAGTGAAAGATGGTTCTATTCATAAATGCCCATGGGTCCTACTAGTGAGTAAGTGGAAAAAAGACATTAACTGGACTGTTAAGACCTATGAAAAGCAACATACGTGCCTTCAAACAAGGAAAATTAGGGCATGTAACTACAAGTTTCTCTCTGAACAGATTGTTGACACAGTGGAGGCAAACCCAGAAATACCACTTAGAGCATTACATGAGATGCTTGAGAAGAAATACCAACTTGGATTGTCAGACATGAAAGTTCATAGGGCGAAAACGAAAGCCCTGGAATCAATTAGGGGAGATTTTGCTGCTCAGTACTCATGTCTAAGAGACTACTTATAGGAGGTGCAGAGTAGAAATCCAAACACTACAGTCAAACTTCAAGTGCAAAGTGAACCATGTTATGCATCTGAGACCAGGGTATTTGAACGAGTATACATTTGTCTTGGTCCACTGAAAAGTGGATTTGCAGCAGGGAAAAGAGATTTACTAGGGCTTGATGGTGCATTCATGAAGGGTCCATACCATGGTATGATCCTGACAGCAGTGGTATGTGCATAATCATATTTTAGTATTTGATTAATGTTTAACCATAGTTAATTGTTTGCTTATTACTGTGTTTGACATGATAATTCAGGGTTTAGATGGGAACAATTGCACATACCCTTTGGCATATGCAGTTGTTGAAGCAGAGAACTTTAATTCATGGACCTGGTTTTTAACTAACTTAGGAGATGATCTTGGTTTGTATGCAAACTCCAACTTCACTTTCATATCAGATAGACAGAAGGTAAATAAAGTTCTCCATTCATTTTCACATGCATGTTTTACAATTCAATAAGCAACTTCACTCTTTTGATGATTTAGGGGTTATTGCCTGCACTTGAGAAACTTTTCCCAGCAGCAGAGCATAGATATTGCCTAAGGCATCTTCATGAGAACATGAAACGCAAATGGAGGGGCAAGGAATTCAAGGATTGTCTTTGGAAATGTGCAACATATACCACCATACCACAATTCAACAGTGCCATGGAAGAACTAAAGAAACTTAACAGTGAAGCATATGACTGGCTTAATTCTATTCCACCTAAGCACTGGTCCAGATCCCACTTCTCAGGTATATAATATTATGTTTATAAGTGTATAATTTTTAAATATAATCTAATACAGTTGTGTTTTATTAGGGAGGGCACATTGTGATGCTTTGTTGAATAATATGTGTGAGAGTTTGAATAGCAAGATAGTGAAGGGTCGTGATAAGCCAATTATCAGTTGCTTGGAGTTTATTAGGGAGTATATCATGAGGAAAATTGTCATGGTTCAAAAAGAAATTGATAAAGCTAATGGCCCATTAACTCCTACAGCCACTAAGACCCTTGAAAAAATTAAAGAAAGGGCAGTACAGTGTAGGGCAGTGTTCTGTGGCAATGGGAAGTACCAGGTTACAAGTGAAGGTACTAATCAGTATGTGGTTAATATGGACCAACAAACTTGTTCATGTAATAGGTGGGAACTGACAGGCATACCCTGCAAACATAGTATAGCAGCTATATGGGATATGAGGCTCAACAATGAAAATGTTGGAATACCTGAGACATAGGTACACCCAACTTATTGGCTCAAGACATGGAAAGAAATGTATGTCTTCAAAGTTGAACCTATTAATGGGAGGTTATTGTGGGAAAAAAGCACATGTCCTACCAAGTTGATACCACCAAAGTATCGTGTCCCTATTGGCAGACCAAAAAAAAAAGAGAAGAAGATCTGCAACAGAAGATGATGGAGTGTCCACAAAATGGAAATTTGTAACATGCACAAAATGTGGAAATGTGGGCCATAATGGAAGGACCTGCAAGGGACAATCACAGACTGGGAATGGAACAGGAGAAGGTGCAGCAGGGAATACAACAGGAGAAGGTGCAGCAGGTAGCAGTGGTGGTGTACAAAATGGAGTTGGGAACAAAGGAAAAAGCCCCATGCTTTGAGAATTTGTAGTTTGGTATCATGATCATGAAGGATAACTATGTTTTTGTTAGGCATTTATTGCCATATTACTTTGTTGTTATGTTTTGTATTTTGATACTTTGTTGCTGTGTAGGATAACTATTTGTATGCCATAAGACTATGTTGTTATTTTGGATGTCCCTTTATGTTAATGGTCAATGGTTATCTTGGATATTTTAGAGTTTTTGTCCTTTTTAATTGTTATATTGGATGCTAGTATTGAATGGTATATTGCATATGTTGCAAATACCACATTTTCATTAAATTTGAACACCAACTGATAACACCACATTATGATTACACAATATATTGTAACTAAAATTGAATTTTTTTTGTTAATACAAATAACATTACAAAGAGTCTCCATTACAAAATACACATACCAAAATACTAACAACTTCATTACTTAACCTACACTTTATATATAAGGACTGAAACAAAAAAAACCCAACTAATAACTAGGTAAAGCTTCAATTTGCGATTTTGTTCTTCAAGTTTCATCCTAAACGCCATACAATCACAGTCCTGATCATAATCATTCACCCATCCTATGAACTTGCATAATGGTCCCTGAACCAATTAAAGTAGATGAAGAATTAGGGCAAAATTAGAGAAGACAAAGAACGAAATTGAAATCATTAACCTTACCTTTACTGTACAAGCATGATAGAGTTTCCCAGGGTTTCTTTTGCTATAAGATGTGCGAATCACTGCAGTGGCTCCACAATTGCATTTAATATCGATCATTGTTATGTATTTGGAAGAAATCGATCGAACGAGGGGAAGAGACGAACGAGAGGATACAGAGGAAAAGAGGGTTGCAGTGTTCTTTATAAGATTTAAGGTGTAACGGCATTAAATATGGACACAAACCCTAAAAAGACGAAAATGCCCCTGCGTGCAAGGCACGTGGGTAGCTTAAACGGAAGGATTTAACAGTTAACGTGTATAGGGACTAACCATGCAAGATAAATAACAACGAGGGACTGCACGAGTTAAATTTTGGAAATAGGGACTACACATGCTTTCTGGCATGTGCACGAGGGACCAACGGTGTAATTTACCCTTTTCTTTTTTTGCATACGGTAAACACCACCTCTCTCTCTCTCTCTCTCAAAATGACTCTTTTTCTTTTTTTGCATACGGTAAACACCAAACCTTAACCATTTTTAAAAATGGTAAATATGTCCCCATCTGCATAATGGATACATATTACCGGTGGTATGATATGGTTTAGTTTAAAAAGGGTAAAATATCATTTTATATTCATTCAAGGAAACATAAATAACATCATCTAAGTGGTGACCATGGATAAAATAAATAGAAACTAAAATGACAGTCCAAGACAAAACTTCAAAAATGGTCCTTGTGGTTTTCGAAAATATCAAGTTTAGTTCCTAAGTTTAAAAAACCTCATGGATCGTATCTGTGGTTTCAAAACTTTTAACATTTGATCATTCCGGCTAACTCCGTTACCATTTAGCCATTAAGTCAGGGGCATTTTTGTCATTTCACTACACAGGGACCATTTATGAGGTTTTCTATTACTTTTTTTAAATAAATAAATAAATATAATATGCAAGGGGTCCCACACTTCTCTCTCTCTACAAGGGGTCCCACACTTCTCTCTCTCTCTCTCTCTCTCCATGTGCACCGATCCTCCTTAACCTCATTCTCTTCTTCATCTTCTTCATGACTTTCCCCTATCATCTTTGTCTCTCTGTCATCACCCTTCCCTACCCATGAATGATCTCTATTATTGCCACGTATCTCTGATGAGTCAAAACTTATGGAATCATCAATCAACCCCAAACCAGTTCGTTCAACTGGTTTTTGACCGAACCGGATTTTGTAATCTAGATCATGGTTTAGTTGTTCCAGTTTCCTTTCTTTTTCAAGTATTCTGTCACTTAAACTACTGCTGCTTTGGTTTCCATTTCCATTAAATTCGTTTTTTGCATCTGAACCAGAATTCTATTCTCTCTTTAGATAATCTATCTCTTCCTTCAAATTCTTTATCGCTTCTTCTATGTCAGACCTGACAAAAAATTAAAAGGCTCAACAATTTATTATGATGATGGGTATTCACAATAGAAACACCAAAGGTTACTAAAAGACCAAGTATGAAGATTAATATGCAATATTTCTACAGTTTCTCGATGATGATGATGATGATGATGATGCTTGAATGGAATACCCAATTTCACATAGCCAAAGACCAGAGATGTTCATCAAGTGTCAAGAGAAGAATAGAAAATAATAGATAGGAATACTAACCTGCCAAGCCGACGACGCTCCAACTCTACATTAATCTTTCTGCAATCAATACCTTTTTCTCTTGAAGCAAAACTTCTCTGGAGTTAGCATCGCCAAAAGGGTTCACCTTAGACCTTGTCTTCTCTAATCCCTGTGGTTGCAATGCAGTCCGTCACTCTACTGAACTGCCGGAATGTGAACTCGTGGGCCGACTGCTACTTTTCTTAGCATCAATTTCCAAATCCACCTTCTTGTGAACCAAACCTTTCCCAGCCCCTGGGCCTAGCTGCCCCAAAAGGACTCGGTTTATTGGTGTGCGCCGATGGCTCAACTGGAGCACTTTCACCCTTTGGTGGATCTAACGCCAAACGTCGGCGTTCCGTTGGTCGTTCCTGATCACCATCACGAGGCACAACTCCCCTTTTCTAACAATCATCTTCAGAACCACCGGAATCCCGAAAACCAGGACCGGAATTAGAAGAATTGGTGAGTGGCATGGGCTCCTTGCTCGCCGTCCAATTATCAATCTCGTCAGCTCTAGAAATCTCGTTATAAGAAGGCATCATAGGTTTCTTCGTCACCCCCCAATTATCGACCTCGTTTACCCTAGATGGTTGATCATATTCCAAAATCCAAGGAGCTGAAACTCTACGATCATCACCAAACTCACCATAAGACTGTTAGCTTATCTCATCGGAGTTGTGGCTTCGTGGAAAACAAGGGTCGATCAAAGCAATAATAGAGGGTGTTTGGGGTGATGCGTCTTAACGAGAGAGAGAGAGAGAGAGAGAGAGAGGGGAGGGAGAGAGAGAGAGGGAGGGAGGGAGAGAGAGAGATAGAGAGAGAGAGAAAGAAAGAGATGGAGTGGGACCCCTTGCATATTAAATACTAGTTTATAACCCGTGAGAACCACGGTTAGAAAATTAATTAAACTTTCTAAGTAAAAACTCAAAACTATTAATTAATAATTTTAAATAACTTATTGATTAAAAGATATTTTTTAGTTATATATAAAATTATAATCATTGATTCAAATAAATACGTAAAATATATCATCTTATAACTTGTATAAATTTTATTTTATTATAATTGGTATAAATTTTATTTTATTTTTATTCTAATATTATTAATTTAATGTAATTAAAATGTGATTTAAATTTTGAAATTTGAAATTTGAAATGGAGAATTAATAGATTGAAAAGTACCATGATATTAATTACAATACTTAACATGGTAACACATGGCAAAAGAACTACTCTTTTATTAATATAGAGATTAAATATTTATTTATTTAAAAAAAAGTAATTAAAAACCTCATAAATGGTCCCTATGTAGTGAAATGATAAAAATGTCCCTGACTTAACGGTTAAATGGTTACGGAGGACCAAATGTTAAAAGTTTTGAAACCATAGGGATGATCCGTGAGGTTTTTTGAACTTAGAAACTAAACTTGATATTTTCGAAAACCACAGGGATCATTTTTAAAGTTTTGTATAAAACAATAGTCTTAAGGACGAAATCCATAACCAGTAACATATCTAAGGGACGAAACATGTAATTTATTCTAAATTAGGTAGTCACTTTTTTTCTATGAAAGGAAAAAGGAAAATAATGCATACGAATGAGCAGCTGTAAGCGGCTACAGGTACTCAACTCTCACATTTCCGGTGCTCCCCAACAGTCTTCTGCGATGGCGTCTGAGAAAGACGCAGCTCTTGCTGCCGTTGCCTCCGACTCTCCCACCATGTACACTCTTCCTCTGCCACTATTTACTCATCTGCTAGTGCTGGATGATTATCCACATAACCTTTTGATCTACATCGTCTCGTCTGTTGTCGTGGGCTTATCTATGGCTTTCCGTTGTCATCGTGCTCCTGATTGTATAATTAATGTTTTGTACCACTGATTCGTTAACTAAACCCGTGTCTGTCGTTTTATACTCCCTAAGTCCCAAAACAGGGATAACTTTAGGGTTTTGCAAGTCGATTTACGATGTTATTCAAATGCAAAAAATTGCCATGGCTTTTGGTAATAGTTCATCACAAATATATCTCCTTGATAGGTCCCAAATGTAGAGACCAGAGAGCAAGGAACTTGAATTGATTATCTTCTCTTCGTGTACAAACATTTCTTGAGTGACCAAACTGGAGCATTTGTTACAATTGGTTGCTAACTTGCTATTTAATGTATTTTACCCTCTATAAAGTGGTGTATTCATTAAATCTTCGAAAATGGCATTCTGCTTGTTTATTCATTAAATCTACATCCTTGATCCTTCTTAGGTTGTAGGCTCCAGTGAAGCTTCTGAACATGTATTCTACTTAATATCTGTACACTTCAACTACCTTTGACTCTTCTTACTTTACCACAAAATCTTGTATAGATTTAATGATCTATTTTATTTAAAATGGAAGACTTAATGCTTAGCAGTTTCTACCATTTAGATTGGTTTCTTTTAAAATTTTCTAGTTGATTAGCTGGTGATTGCTATAACAGTAACTATACCTTTTGATATAGTAGGGGCTTACAGTTTTTCTTATAAATTTATACTGCATCAAAAGACTTTTCAGTTTTCATTAATTATGTCTTGTTTTGATATCTTCTAAGCTTAAAATATGCTTATGTTGGCCTCCTTTTCTCATTTTACAGCTTTGACAAGATTATTAACAAGCAAATACCAGCAAATGTGGTTTATGAGGATGATAAGGTAGCAGCACATTACTGTTTTGACTTCTAGTTGTTGAGATATTTTATACTTTGAAGTTTGAACTAAGTCACTAACTACCAACATTTGTTTAATGATCAAATTTGTACGTACTTGAATTCAACCTTCTTGGAAGAGGTTGTAACATTTTTAATTAACCATCTAAATGCCAATGCAATATGAGACTTTTTTTGACTTAATCTGGTCAGAATGACTTAATGGGTTAAGCCAAAAAATCTGGCTTAATGTATAAAGACACCACCCTTTATTAGGTTAAGCACTTAGGGGCTGTTATTTTTCTTAAATTTCACACTCCTCTTCTTTGGCAGGTTCTTGCATTCAGGGACATTGCTCCTCAAGCACCAACACACATTTTGCTTATTCCAAAAGTTAGGGATGGTTTGACTGGTCTGTCTAAGGTAATTAAGTATATTCACATTTTACACCATCATATATTAATTTAATCTATAAAAAATATATATATACTTTTGTAAATTTGTATGGTTTGATTTCATTTTCATGTGATGTTGTATTTGTAGGCTGAGGAGAGGCATTGTGAGATTCTTGGTCATCTTCTGTACACTGCAAAGGTTGTAGCAAAGCAAGAAGGCCTTGAAGAAGGTTTCAGAATTGTGATCAATGATGGACCAAATGGGTGTATGTATACTTTTATACTTTTATATTAATATCATTATTATTATTATTATTATTATTATTAATTTTGTTTTGATGCATTTTTATTTTTTATATACAATGTTTTACAGGCCAATCTGTTTACCATCTTCATGTTCACCTCCTTGGGGGACGACAAATGAACTGGCCACCTGGCTAATCTAATATGGCATTTCCCTCACTACTCAAAGCCTAGTTGTTTGATATTGTTGACTGAATTGTAATGCACATTTATGGGCTGTGTTTGCCTTGAAATTTAAACCAATTAGCAGGACCCCCTACTATTAATGGCAATGTTCATAATAATAATAAATCTAGGCTTTGAGTACATATTGTATGGCTGTCCAAGACTTAAAAAGACCCTCTTTTATTGTGTTTCACATTTATTAGTCTGATGTGAATGGGACAAAAATTGTAATTTTTTTTTTTTTTTTTTTTTTGCTTAATCTTGTCTGAACAAAAGACATGAATGCCTTAATCATTGAACATAGCCCTAAAAGATTGCTGAATCTCTCAGTCATTTCGGCATATTATGATATAGTATAAATTACCCCCACAGGTGACATTTGAAGTAGTTTGTAGTTTAAACATAACAGTACTACTAATGCAAGCATCATCCAGAGAAATAATAGTAATTTTATTACTTAAATTAAAACTTATTTAAATTCTCATTAAAATATAAAATGTTCACGGTCTTCCGTGTAAAATGGACTACTCCAGACTCTTTTGGAAAACCTGCTACAAAAGTCGTGAAAATATTAATGTATCAATTCAGATTCTTTTAATGCATGAAGTTTTAATACGACTTAGATGTAATTATTAGGGCTGAAAATCTACCGATGTTATTGTTCATAACACCTTAGGGCTGCTATAGACTTTTAGAGTAATCCTATTTATGGATCATTTTTCTTTATAATAGAATAGGCCTCATCAAATTTAGGTTCAGGTTACTGGATTAAAAGTGTTGGGGGATTGGGTTAAAACATTTACTTAGCCCACTTGGCTTTCTTGGCCAGCGTTACATCAGCAAACAAAACACCATCAAACAAAAGAAAAAAAATAGGGTTGGTCCTAAGGAATTAAAAATCTTCAAAAGTTCGGGACGAGCTAGATAAAAAGGGCTCGTATCGTTATTATAAATTTTTATTTTTCAATTAATATATATAATAAAAATAAATTGGACCTTGTGCAACTGCCCACTTTGACCCCGTCAACGCCTTTTATGAGAAAAAGTAACCCTTTTGATTTGGAACATACCAAAGATCTAGCGGAAACATTTATGGACAAATGGGAACATAACAAAAATGGGAACATAACAAACAGGATCAAAAGAAACCCATAACTTTTGATCCATACGTAGTTGGAGATGTGCGATATACCAACGGAAAGATCTTTACAAGCACGAGCTCGGTTGATTCTCAAATTCCACTGTTTCGGCTTCCGAATCTCAATTTCCCTAATTTTCAGGCAACTTCCGTTTTTATTATATTTTGAGAAAATATATGCTTTCTTTATTTTATGAATTTCCTACTTTTATTTAAATGCTTAATTGGAGGAATTTAATGTTAATTCCGGTTTTCCAAAATTTGGCATACTTGCCAAATTAGATCCCTTTACAACCTCTAGGTAAAGAGTTTGTAAGCCTTTTATAGGCATCATGAATTGAGTAATAAAGTCTTATTGAATCTTTATTGTTCTTGCTTTTGTTTTGCATCCGTTGATATTAGAGCACGTTTGCATCTTTATGGCGAACGACATTAAAGATGGTCCATAACCAAACCCTAATGGTCATAGGGATGTCAAAAAGTCTCGTGGGATCCCATACTTGCCAAATTAGATCCCTTTACAACCTAATGGGGGCGGGGGCAATGTTAACCCCCGTTTTAGTTTCGGAGGCGGGGGCGGGGGTGGGTAGTCCCGTCCCGAACCCCCAGTGGGGACCCCGTTAATATATTAATTATAAAAATATAATAAATAATAATAATGATATTAAACTTTCAAATTTCAATTAAATATCATGTTTTTAAGTTTATAGTATAACGTTTTTAAGATGTTATAATATTTTTATTTTAAATATATAAACTTATGCTATAAATAACTATTTTTATCCAAAATAGTTTCTTTTAGCTCAAAAAATAATTTCTTTTAGCCTAAACAACACCTTCGTTTGCCAAAAAAAAGTCAACCCAAACGGGGGCGGGGGTAATCCTGGGATTTGGGGGCGGCGGCGGGGATGGGGATGCTAGAGATTTCGGGGGCGGGGGCGGAGGCGGGGGAACAGAAAAATTTCGGGGGTGGTGGCGAGGAATGGAATCCCTGCCCCGTTTGCCCCCGTTGACATCCCTAAATGGTCAGGGTCGCACAATTGAAGATCTTTGGTGGGCATTTAATGCTCTTATGAACTAGCTGACTGAATCATGCATTGTGATCGTAGATGATCGTAATAGCCGTGGAAATTAGGAGGTTGTAAACAATGACGACAATCAAAGGAAACAAGACAACACCCGTAGTGGTGCTAGGGGAGGTTGGCGTCCTCATGCTAACAATACAAGAGTAGTCCATGAGAATTAATTTTATGATGAAGAAAATGAAGAATGGTTTAATTGTTGTGGTAGAGGGGAAATAATGATTATGGATTGGGCTATTGAATCAAGGCGAAGATCCTAAATTTCAATGGGAATACGGACCTTGAAGGTATTCTCGACTGGTTGTATGAGGTCGTTAAATTTTTCAATATCATGGACATCCCATAGCATCAACATGTGAAGATCGTTTCCTAAAAACTTTTTGCTAAAGTCGGAGCTTGGTGGGACCATGTTTAGAAGGGACATACATGACAAAAGAAGTGTTTGGTGGAAGAGTGACACCCATGAAGATGCCAATAAAAATGAAACTCAAGGAAATTGACATGTCACGAAATATATTGCCAAGTTTATGCGGTTGTAGGTACCATCTACATGTAACAAAAGAATAACAAGCACCACGTTACATCGATGGCCTAAAGTAAAATATTCAAGACCATATGGGTCTACAATGTATTTGGTTTATTGATCAAGCCCAAAACTAGCCCTAAAGACACAATGGCAAATATCTAGATCTTTCTATACTCCCAGTCATCCACAAATAGACACAATCAAATGAGTCATAGACAATATCTAAATTGAGCAAAAATAATTGTTTTATATATATTGTTTAGAGTTTTTTTTTTTTTTATTTAATCTTGTGTGTGTGTGTTGGGGGGGGGGGGGGGGGTATGTGGTTCATTTTGAAAGAACATAAATAAGTTGATATTTTTTGAAATAAACAGTTCTATTTCGCAATATATCTATAAAATAACAATATATTTTAAAAGTAAATTGTCAAATGTTGGATTACACAGGAATATCAAAACAAATGATACATAGCATGTCTACTCCGACTCGCAATTGATTAGATCGTGAACAACAGAATCCATAGTAGGCCTTTTATTGCGGTCTTCCTCCACACAACTTACACCAATCTCAACAAGTTTTGAAGCTTGCTTCATACTGAACAATCCTCCCAACCTCGAATCAATTATCTCTTCAATCCATGACTCCATTTCTTCTCCTTGAAGCTTTGTTTTCGCTACCCTTACAAACCTCATAAGCTCGGTTTCTTCCTCTTCCCCTTCCTGCACAACAATATTAGAAAGTCGAATTCCCCTTGCCATTTCTAAAACCACAACCCCATAGCTGTACACATCAACTTTTGCCGTGATAGGAAGGTTACTAGCCCATTCTGGAGCCATATATCCTTTTGTTCCTCTAATCCTAGTAAACTCCGAGTTTTGACCACCTCTTTGAGTCAACTTTGCCAAACCAAAATCTGCAATCTTTGGTTCGAACGACTCATCTAAAAGAATGTTTTCTGGCTTAACATCACAATGAATCACCCATTCTAGGCACTCATGGTGTAAATAAGCTAAACCTTTTGCTATGCCTACGGCAACTTTGAATCTTTCATTCCATTGAAGATAAGTCATGGAAAACAATCTATGGTCAAGAGAAAGATTTTCCACGTACTCATACACCAGAAGTTTGTGTCGTTTGTGTGAACAGAATCCCAACATTCGTACTAAATTCATGTGATTAATTTTACCGATCGTGCTCACTTCTGCCCAAAACTCTCCACCTTCGCTCACATCTCCTAACCTTTTCACAGCCACCACCCTTTCATCTTCCAAAACCCCTTTATACACAGTCCCTGAGCCTCCTCTCCCTATATCCACCTTAAAGTTTTGTGTCGCCTTCACCAGTTCTTGATAAGTAAACCCTCTAAACTGACTTGATACCATACGATACCCCTCTTCTAAGCTGGTTAGGAGGGCATTTTTTCTATAAAAAAGCCACCACCCTAACAAGATAACAAATGCTTCAGCCACACCAATAGCTATAGCGAAGGAGTAAAGATAAACCCATTTCACCTTTGTTTCAGATGGTTCATACATAGATGGAGAACCCACCATGACTGTGACGACATCTACACATGTGGCGTTAGAAGTAGTAAGAACTGAGACAGATTCTCTTGTTTCCATGTCAATCGGTACTTTCAAGTAGATGCTTCCTGGGAAATTAGGAGACCGAAAGCCGTTGAAAAGAGCATTTTTAATAAAGCAAAATCCTTCACCAGTTAACCTGTAACTAAATGCTATACATCTACAATTTCGTAAACACATATCCTTACAAGCATCGAACGAAGTTGGTAAGAATGCATCTATTGAATTTAAATCAAAGCCATAATAATCTGTATTCGGCATTTCCAAAAATCCAAACTTTGTTGAGTTTGAACATGTTGTATTGAAAGTAGGCTTACAACCTTGACTTACATCAGTAGGGTTAGTCTGCTGGTGGTGGGGTGGACATGAACATTCCGATTGTAGTACTCCGTTATCACAGATCCCGTTTCTCCCACAGATTCCGAGAACATTGCATGGTTGTGCAATAGCTTGCCATGAAATCGACCATAATCCAGTTGAATCGTTCAAGCTATAAATCCTGAGATTACCATCATAGTCCATGGTTAACCTTCTTCTGATCCCAAAACCCATATCGGAAGCACTAAACTGCCACCGATCGCTTGACCTAAATACACCAAAATCATCAAAGAATGCGATTCTGCTGCTGTTATATGAAGTTCTTCCGTAAGACCAGACATTAAATCCAGGATCGGGACTAGGCCAGTACAAAACTGTTGTTTCTGGGCTGTCGTAAGTCAGTATTAACACGTTAATACTGTTATAGCTCAAAACAAAATACCCAGGTTCAAAACTTCCTCTTCTTAAAGCAGATATCAAGCTTTTTCTCTTTGTTAGCGTTTGAGAAGGCAATAGAGTATCAGTTGGATAATCAAAACTTTGCCAAAGAATCTGACCTTTTTGGTTCTTCAATACCAGATTACCTGTATTCAGCAGCACTGCTCTATTTACGTCTGTGGAGGTTGTGTTTGTTTCCCACACGACCATGCCATCCACATCTGTCAAAACCATGGCTCCGTTTCTCCTAAATGTCATCTTTGATCCACGGCCATTCACAGGTGTGTTGCGGTTGGCTGTCCAGACCGCTGTGCGCTCTTTGGAGTTCGTGAACCAAATTGCGAACCAATAAGCATTGCTTTGGAAACCATAGAAGCCACAGGTATAAGTGTTGTCTGGGGACCTTATGACGTCTGAACTATCATCAACAGATAGAGAGGAACCCCTCTGAAGATGGTCTTTAATGGTGTTCTTTGAAGCTGAAGATTCGATCAAGGAACAGAAGAGGAGGAATAGAAGGAATATTTCTCTCATCATTTGCTGTTTACGATTTCTGAAGCCAGGATGTAAGCATTTTATTTGGTTTATCAAGCTGTAGAAGATTTCAGTTTTGAGATTCTATATTCCACAAGTTGACCGTGCGTGGACTACCTCAGTCGTTTTAAACTGCATAATTTAGTCATGGTTGGAATTTTTTTTTTTTTTTTTTTGTACGTATTGTATTTTAGTTGGCTGTTTTCTTGAAACAACTATTGGATTAAATTAAACGCAGCCCTCTAGTGCAGGGAAAGCAGTGGGTCAGCCATGGTTGTTACTTGTTAGCTTCCTTACTCTATTAGTCATTAATAATTTGTTATTTTTAATATTTGGTTGGATTTATACTCCAAGTTGGACAAAAACTTTTGACACATTTTCTCCAAGTTGACAGACTTGGAGCAAATGGTTTTTGCAATCGGTTAAGTTCTAATATAAGAAAAAGGAAAGCCAAGATTACCTCACGGAATTATTATTACTAACTACCAAATATACACGTGTTACGCAAAAATACTTATATAGTTGAAATCATTATAAATATTTATTTTTAATATAATTATAAATATGTATTTTTAATATATCAAATAACGTTGTTGTTAAGTTTGATATAATAATTCGTATACTAAATTGATATAATATATTGATTATTTTGAATTATATGATAATATATACATTTATTATAACCGTATAATCTCAAATGTTTGAATAACTTCTACCCTCGAGTGATATATAAATAAAATTAAATATAATATATGATTTAATGATATTTATAATTGTTAATTGTTATTGTTAATTAATTTTTTAAAATTTATTTGCTTAATATTTTAATTTCTATCATTATAATTATTTAAAACATCAAACATTGTTTTTTGATTTTAAAAATAACAATATAATCATTTATATAAAGTTATTTTTAACTATTGTTATTGTACACTACTAGAAAATTGGTGCAATAGCTACAGCACAATTCGTAACTATTCCGTAGCTATAAGCGGATAGCTACGAAATTGCTACGAAAAGTTAGCTGTAGCATAATGGCCCGTGGCTAAATTATAGCTACGGATTAGCTACAGAATCACTTCGGAATAGCTACGGAATTTTCCGTAACTACTGTAGTTACGGAATAGCTACGGAAATAAATAGCTACAGATTTCTTACGGAATAGTTACGGAAGTGAATAGCTACGGAACTAAATAGCTACGGAAATTTGTAGCTACTCCGTAGCTAACTTCGTTTTATTTAAAAAAAATTTAAATTTAAAAATTTCCAATTTTTTGTCAAATACCACATTCAATTCACATTTGTCCCATATACCATATAAAATACACCAAAAAATGTCCCTAATACCAAGTTCGATACATTCTATTCAATTGTCCAAAATACCATACAAAAATAAGCACCAACAATACATAAAGAATACCAAGTGTTTACAAAATCAATTGTTCCAAATACCATACAAACTAAGCACTAGCAAAACAAACAAACAATATCAATTACAAATTCAATTGGTTCAAAATACCTATCAATCGTCCTCGGGTGGATTATCGAGGGACCACATGATTAATTTGAAGACATATCCATCATCCTCAACCATTTCCATTTGTTGTTCCATGGTAGAAACTTGCACACGCAACCTATCAACCTAAAAAAGAGTAACACAATTCAATACTTAAACAATAATAACAATGTACTTTAGTTTATTATAACAATGTATTTTAGTTTATAATTATAGCAATACACTTAACTTTAAATCCATAATTGCAATGTACTTTTGTTTAATATCAATTTAATCTATAAAAACAACATACAACTGAACTTTAATCCATAACTTTAAAACCATAATAATAACAAGGAGATTATGCTAACCTTCAAAAAAGTCAAGCTTCGTTCTATTGTGCCAATTAACTGATTAGCCCCTACTCAAACATAATCACATTATCTAAAAACCAAAACAAAAACCAAAAATCAATAATCAAGAAGCCAATAATAAAGAAGCAATAATCACATAAACCATTTTCTAGCCAAGCCTCATTCTACTCTACAACCAATAATCAAGAAGCAAGTTACACAAACCGAAAATCAATCATTTGCTGGATTATATTATCAAATTGAACCAAAAATCAGATACACTTAGACCTACTCTAAGCTTGCACTCGAAATCTTCACAGTAAGAAGAGAACAAAAAGAGATGTCACTGGAATAGCTACAACAATAGCTACAACAAAAGTACTTTATTTTTTTAATTACTATAATGAAGTATTAATGCGACACCGTTACAGTTGAGGGCCTGGCAACGGCAGGTCGTCGCCAAACCTTTCTTTTGCCCAAACATTAGAAAACAAGGCGCTTGGTTTCATTCTTACACTCGCAACATCGTAACTCTCTCCTTTGTGTGCTGAATGTTCGACAACACTAATTCCAGTGACATCAAGTTAGTGACATTTGGGTCTATACTCTATACAAAAACAAAACAATAGCTACAGAAAATTGGTGTTGAATGTTCGAAAATATTACTCTGTACTCAAAACAAACAAAGCAATCAATGATGACGATAAATGAATCCCAACCCAAAACGAAAACCTAAGTGAAATTAAATAAAAAAAACTTACTTGAAAGATTGATGATGATGGCGATGACAAGTAGATGACAGCGACGGGAAGGAGATGCCGACGACGGCAAAGAGATGACGGCGACGTAACTCCGGTAGCGGCAGAAAGAACAAACTCCGGTAAGAAAATGACATCGATTGAAAGAGAAGATCGAAGGCGAGGGTGTGAGTGGGAGGTGGAACCGTCCGATTGATAAAGAAGAGGGAAACGAAATGAAGGAAATGAGCGGGATATTAAAAAAATCCGCGTTTGAGCCCGCTTAATGGAGGCTGAGGCGGCCAAATAAAAAATTAAACCCTAAATTGGAGAAGGCAAAAAAACATGAAAAAGGGTGGGGTAAGACTTGAACTCAGGGAGACTCCGCATATAACCAACGACACTACCGCTTGGCTAGGAATGCCACATCCTTACTTACTTTGTCTACATTTGCTTTTCACCACTTCCATTTTCGTTATTATTATTATTATTATTATTATTATTATTATTATCATTATTATTATTTATTATTATTATTATTATTATTATTCGAGTCTTAATTTTTTTTTTTGGATAAATTTACTTACATATTTAAGACACGAATAGTTAACTTTCTAAAAATGGTCAACTTTCTAAAATTGGATTTTTGATGCATTTTTTTAATATAAAAAAAAATTCGCGTTGACCTGGCAGCTCGATCCCAGCCAGGGGCTCTGCCCCTTGGATCCCGCCAAGGGCTGCCGCCCCTGGGACCCCGCTCCCAAGGGCGCTGCCCCCATACCCCCGTTCGTTTAGGGGCTTCTTCCCCTAAATAACAATGTACTTTGAATCTTGAAAAACTTGAACAAGTGTGCAGTCCTACACCATTCTAACTTGTTCAATATTCAACAAGATCACCTTTGGTCAACAATTTTAATCATATTACAATTAAATAATATTAATGATATAAACTCACCAACAAACCTCCCCCATTTAAGTGTAATCCTGATTAAACTTAACACAAAACATAAACAACAACAAACTGATGCATAAATGATGACGATGAGCAGGATGATGATGATGACGATGACTATTGCTAGTGTGATGGTGATGGTGATGGTGGTGTTAGTAGTGGTGGTGGTGATGATGATGATTATGGTTATGGTGATGGTGATGGTGATGGTGATGATAGTGATGGTGATGGTGATGATGATGGTGGTTGTGATGGTGGTGGTGGTGATGATAGTGGTGTGATGGTGATGATGGTGATGATGGTGATGGTGATAATGATAATGATGGTGGTGATGGTGATGATGATGATAGTGGTGTGGTTGTGATGATGATGATGATGATGGTTGTGGTGATGATGATGATGGTGGTGGTGGTGGTGGTGATGATGATGATAATGGTGACGGTGATGGTGATGGTGATGATGATGGTGATGGTGGTGATGGTGATGGTGGTGATGGTGATGTTGGTGATGATGGTGATGATGATGATGATGGTGGTGATGGTGGTGATCATGATGCTTATGATGATGATGATGATGATGTAGGTATATGTGTTTATGAGATGTATGTGTATGTATTCATAAGCACTATAATGTTAAACCGTTAAACGAGCAAATGGATCTCGTATGTGCACACGACTTTATAAATGATATTAATAGCTATAAATTGGTGAAAATATAGATAATTATGTATAATAAAGGTGTGAAAAAAACGGAGTGAAAAAAACGAAGTTTGGTGCCCGAAAAACCGAAAATAAGAAAAATCCGTAGCTATTTTGCTACGGATTATGAAACGACCCAAAAATTTTTGTTTTTAATATAATCAAAACTGTCATCAGAGTATCATATAATAAAACCATGCGTGACGTATTCCAAAACATGATAAAAATACTATGCGGAAAGCTGTATCATACTACATCAAATCAAACAACTAAATCAATCCCAGGCTAAAGCTGAGGCGGTGGTGTGTGCGATGCCGTCATCCCGAGCTCTTCCCTTTGCTTGCGGAAGTACCTGAAACCAAAACTGAAACTGTAAGCACGAAGCTTAGTGAGCTCCCCCAAACTACCACATACCATACAATAACATATAAACACATATTGGGCCTTGCCCACTGCATCGGACCGAAGTCCGGAACTGACTGGAACCTTGTCCCCTGCATCAGACCGAAGTCCGGAACTACTGCATCGGACCGAAGTCCGGAACTGACTGCATCGGACCGAAGTCCGGAACTGACTGGGACCTTGTCCCCTGCATCGGACCGAAGTCCGGAACTAACTACATCGGACCGAAGTCCGGAACTGACTGGGACCTTGTCCCCTGCATCGGACCGAAGTCCGGAACTAACTGCATGGGACCGAAGTCCGGAACTGTCTGACTGAACATGGCATGGCATAACACATCAACTAGCATAACACATATACGACATGCTACATCGGGCCGTGGCCCGGAACACATAATACTTAACACATAAAACATAGCACACAACCCTGTTCGAACCACGAAGGCATCGAACATACTAACTGCTGCATCGGACCTAAATCTGGAAACTACTGCTAACTGAACGGGCCGGCATTGTGGCCTTAGACCCGTTCCTACTGGAAGGAAACTCACCTCGTAAGCTGGCTGCTGAGTGTGTGGCTCGGAAAGCTAACGGCGGCTGCTCCTGAGTCTCCTCGGCTACAAGTCCATAAACACACTCAATCAAATACTAAACACTGCGCTTGGGGTAAAATGACTCTTTTACCCTTGGTCAAAGTCAACTCTCTTTTGGGCTGACTCGCCGAGTTGGCCACCCAACTCGTCGAGTCCTACTCTCACTTTTCACTTCTGCTCACTGCTACTCGTCGAGTCTGGCATCGACTCGACGAGTACCCACTTGATCCAAGAACTCAGACAATCTTCATCTGACTCGCCGAGTCGTTCTTGATCCCCAAGAAGATTGCCTTGGACTCGCCGAGTTGATGAACAAACTCGTCGAGTCCCTCCATCACTGAGTCCACTCTCTAACTCACCTCGTACACTCGACACTGATAAAAACTGAAGGACTCGTGACTCGCGACCCGACTCGTCGAGTCGTTCTTCCGACTCGCCGAGTCGCCGCCATGCAACTGATTTCTACTTGATTTTGTTTGAATCCAATGCATACAATCGATAGATCTGAGTCCAATAAGCTGTTTTACCACGTAAAGTTTCCAACTTTACGTGCACAACCTCATGAATAAGGGAAACAAGGCTAAAAGATGCATAAAATGAGTAGATCCATGGCTAATATGCAATGTAACTCCAAAAAGACAGTAGATCTGGGCTCTACAACACCCCAACATTCAGATCCAAAGGTATTTCGACTTATTAAGACATTCATGCAAACATAAGGCTTGGGACAAACATCAAATAGCTCTTGGAAGAGCTCTAATGGAAGTTTAAAGCATATAACAAGAAGGGGACTCCGAAAATACCTCAATAAACTCATATTTGCCCTTGGATCTTTGCACTACAACTCGTTTCCTTGCTTCTTCCTTCTTCTCCTTCGTCACACCTTCACAAAATGGCACCAAATCACTTATAAGCTCTCAAAGGAGGATTAGGGTTCTCTCACTGTGTTCTCTGGGTGAAAGTGGCGAGAATGAGGCTATAATGTGGTTTAAATAGTGGGCAAACCCGGGGATTTAGGGTTTCACCCAGACGGACGGACTCGCCGAGTCCGGGATATGGACTCGCCGAGTCCCCGGCTCCCGCGTGCACAAAATACGCGACCCAACTCGGCGAGTCAGGCTAGAACTCGCCGAGTCCCTCTTGAAAACTTAGACAATTAACATACCTGGAACGGGTCGTTACAAATCTCCCCCATTTGTCTCAGACTTCGTCCTCGAAGTCTGCTACGGCTGGATCTGCGAATAACTCCGGGTAGTGCGCTCTCATCTCCTCCTCAGCCTCCCACGTCCATTCAGATCCCTTCCGGTGCTGCCACTGCACCTTCACTAGCTGTATGACCTTGTTCCTCAAGGTCTTGATCTTCAATATAATTCAGGCTGCTATCAACCTGAATATCCTCTAGGGGAACGACTGCTGACTCATCCACCAAACACTTTCTCAACTGCGACACGTGGAAGGTGTTGTGTATCTGACTAAGCTCCTCAGGGAGATCTAACCGATAAGCAACCCGACCCACCCGGGCCAAAACCCTGAAGGGACCAATAAATCTGGGGCCCAATTTGCCCCTCTTCCGGAACCTGATGACACCTTTCCAAGGTGAGGCCTTCAGAAGAACCATATCTCCCACCTGGAACTCCAAGTCTGAACGCCTCCTGTCGGCGTAGCTCTTCTGTCGACTCTGCGCAGTCTGCAGCCTACTACGGACCTGCTGGATCAACTCCGTCGTCTTGAGCACCACTTCGGTGCTCCCTATGACTCGCTGACCGACCTCACCCCAACAAATCGGGGTCCTGCACTTCCTGCCATATAACATCTCAAAAGGAGGTCGATCAATGCTCGCATGATAACTGTTGTTATACGAGAATTCCGCTAACGGAAGATACGTATCCCAACTGCCCCCAAAGTCTAGAACACATGCCCTAAGCATGTCCTCGAGAGTCTGAATCGTCCTCTCGCTCTGCCCGTCAGTCTGAGGATGGAAAGCGGTACTAAAATGAAGACGAGTACCCATCTCGTCGTGGAACCGCTTCCAGAATCTGGAGGTGAAACGGACATCTCGGTCTGACACCACCGATACCGGCACTCCATGACGTGCCACTATCTCCCGCACATAGATGTCGGCTAACTTTTCCGCCGATATACTCTCCTGGATCGGGATAAAATGGGCACTCTTCGTCAACCGATCCACCACTACCCATATCGAATCCACTCCACGTGCGGTCCTGGGAAGTTTGGTGACAAAATCCATGGTGATATCCTCCCATTTCCACACGGGAATGTCTAACGGCTGCATCTTGCCGTGAGGTCTCTGGTGCTCCGCCTTGACCTTCCGACAGGTCAAACATCTCTCCACATACCAAGCGACATCTCGCTTTATGCAGGGCCACCAATAATCTGATCGAAGATCTCGATACATCTTCGTCGCCCCTGGGTGGATAGAAAACCGAGACTTATGAGCCTCGTCCATCAATACTTGCCGTACTCCACCCCAGTACGGTACCCATATCCTACCATGAAGTGTCAGCAAACCACGACTGTCGTAATCAAATGAAGCTACTCGGCCCACTATCCTCTCACACTTCTGCCTCTCCTCCTTGAGACCCTCCATCTGAGCCTCCTTGATCCGATCCACCAAGGGAGTGATCAATGTCATCCTCATACACAGATCTCTGATAGGGGCCGTCGACACCTTGCGGCTCAGGGCGTCGGCCACCACATTGGCCTTCCCTGGATGATAAAGGATCTCACAGTCATAGTCCTTCAGCACGTCTAACCATCTCCTCTGTCTCATGTTCAAACTCGTCTGATCCATAAGATATCGCAAACTCTTGTGATCCGTGTAAATAGTACAGCGGACCCCATAAAGGTAATGTCTCCAAATCTTGAGGGCGAACACAAATGCCCCCAATTCCAAATCGTGGGTAGGATAATTAGCCTCGTGAGGCTTCAACTGTCTCGAGGCATAAGCTACCACATGGCCTCGCTGCATCAATACTGCTCCCATACCTGTGATCGAAGCATCACAGTAGACTACGAAATCCTCTACGCCCTCTGGCAAAGTAAGGATCGGAGCCTCGCACAATCTCTGCCTGAGAGTCTCGAACGCCGCCTGCTGCTCAGGCCCCCAACGAAAAACCACCGACTTCTTGGTTAGTCGGGTGAGTGGCACCGCTATCTTGGAGAAGTCCTGGATAAATCTCCGATAATACCCTGCCAATCCTAGGAAGCTCCGAATCTCAGATGGAGACCTCGGGACCTCCCACTGCATCACGGCCTCAATCTTGTCCGGATCTACCAGAATACCCTTCTGGTTGACGAGATGGCCAAGAAACTGCACCTCACGCAACCAGAACTCACACTTGGAGAACTTTGCGAAAAGTCTCTCCCTCCTCAAAGTCTCCAACACCTCCCGCAGGTGCTCCTCGTGCTGCCCCTGAGTCTTGGAATATACCAAGATGTCATCTATGAATACTATCACCGACCGATCCAGCATCGGTCTGCACACGCGGTTCATGAGATTCATGAACGCGGCTGGGGCATTGGTGAGCCCAAAAGGCATCACCACGAACTCATAATGACCATACCGGGTCCTGAAAGCAGTCTTCTGTACATCCTCATCTCTAACCCTCATCTGATGATAACCGGAGCGTAGATCGATCTTGGAGAACCAAGACGCTCCCTGAAGCTGATCAAACAAGTCATCTATCCTCGGAAGTGGGTAACGGTTCTTCACCGTTACTTTATTCAACTCCCGATAATCAATGCACATACGATGCGACCCATCCTTCTTCCTCACAAATAAGATCGGCGCTCCCCAAGGCGAACTGCTCGGCCGAATGAAACCCTTGTCTAACAGCTCCTGAAGCTGCGTAGACAACTCCTGCATCTCAGGGGGAGCTAGCCGATATGGCGCTTTGGCTATCGGAGCCGCACCAGGAACTAGATCGATCCTGAACTCAACCTGTCTCTCTGGAGGTATCCCCGGCAAATCCTCGGGAAACACATCCGGGTAGTCACGAACAACAGGAACATCATCAATCGCCGTCTTGCCCTTCTCCCGGGCATCCAAGACGTAGGCTACAAAACCGGCGCAACCCTGCTGGACATAGCGCCTCGCCCTCGCGGCGGAACAAAAGATCGGTCCTCGCTGGGGCCTCTCGCCCTGAATCACTATCTCTCCCCCACTGGGAGTGCGAACCCTCACTAGCTGTAGCTCACAATCAATCACCGCCCCATTGGGGCTCAGCCAATCCATGCCCACAATAACTTTATTCCCACGCAGGGGAATAGGAACCAGGTCCACTGGAAACTGCTCATCAAATATCTAAAGGGAACACCCTCTATGTACTCTGCCGACCCTCATGGTCCTATCATCTGCTATCTAAACCTCTAGTGGGCAATCCAGCTCCTCGGGAGCTCTGCTAAGTCTCTTGCTAAGCGCAAGCGATACAAATGATCGGGTATCCCCCAAATCGAACAATACCAAAGCGGGGATGCCGTTCACCGAGAACGACCCTAAATAAAACATATCATCAAGTAATATTCAAGCAATATAATAACAAAAGATGAAGGAAAGATTCATACCCGTCACCACATCAGGAGTCGCTCGCGCCTCCTCTGCTGTCATCTGAAATGCCCTGCTCTTCGCCACCGGTGCATCAGCTCGGCCCTGCCGGCCATCCGTAATCCTCAGGGTGGCAGGGGCAGGTGCAACCACCTTCCCTGCTGCAGCTAAACTGGGACACTGGGACCTTTTGTGTCCCCTCTGATTGCACTGAAAGCAAATCAGATCTGATGCTGAAACCGCAGTAGTAGGGGCCGTACAATCCCTGCTTATATGCCCAACCCGACCGCACTTGTAGCAGCCGGAACTCCCTGCCTTACACGCCCCCTCGTGCATCCTCCCACACTTGCCACACCGACCGTGGCTCTGCTGACTCCTGGACCTGTGATCTGAAACCTTGGGCTTTTTGCCCGCACTACCTGAACCCGAAACCGCCTCCGGTTTCCTCTTCCTCTCCATCTCGAGATCAATCTCCCTCTCCCTGGCTCTAGCAATCATGTCGTCCAGCGTTTTACAACTGGACCGGCTCACAAACATGCGGATATCACTCCGCAACATCTCATGATAACGGGCCTTCTTCATCTCCTCATCGGCTGCATACTGAGGAACAAGAAGAGCCCTCTCCCTGAACTTGGCGGTGATCTCCGCCACTGTCTCGGTAGTCTGGGTAAGATCCTGGAACTCCCTGGCTAGCTGCTGCACCTCAATGACCGGTGCAAACTCCGCCCTGACCCTGGTAGAGAAATCAGTCCAGGTCATAGCATCCAACGCCGCATCATCCCCGATGGCGTGTCCAACCTCCTCCCACCAATCCCGTGCCCTGTCCTTCAGAAGACAGGACGCCAATCTGACCTTGTCCCCTTCGGGACATCTGCTGGTGCGGAATGCGTTGGCCACATCCGCCAACCACCTGGTACTCGCTATGGGGTCCCGCGGCCCATGATAGTCTGGAGCTCCGCACGCCCTGAACTCCCTGAATGTAAGAGTGCGCGACCCCATCACGGCCGCCATCTCAGCCCGAAAAGTACTCAATCGCTCATCCATCAGCTCTAAAATACCCTCCTTGATCGAAACGAAGATCACAGGAGTCTGCTCTAGTATGATGCGGGTAACCTCGGAAGCAAGGAACTCCCTAGTCTGCTCATCCATCTGCCCGGCCTCCGGGCCTGATCCCGATCCTGATCCCCCTCCGACATCTGAACTGCCGGCTGCTGGCCTCGGACGCAAAACTACCATTCTGAAACATATCATAACAACATCAGAACACTAAAATATTTCAAGGGATCATGATATGACTACTAGCTTCCTGGTCTTGTCTTGGCCTTCCTTAATTCGAGTGCGGATCCTCTGCTTTCAGTAGTATGGGCCCCTACTACCTTCCACATCTATCCGTACTTTCCTCAAGAACCGCCTTGACTCCACCAAGTCACTTCTACTACTGCCATTCTCTGATACTCTCATCCTAGGCTTGCCCTAGGGAAACTTTAAGCTCGACCCAACTGGTCCTCAGCTGCTGAAGGTTTCCTCATAACGCTAATTAGCCATTACCTAAACACCATCACATGGGATGAGGATCAGATAATCCTTCGAGTAAAAGACCCGTCCCTATAACGGTTGGACTCAAACAAGAGCTGCGCAATAGGGCCAGTTCCAGTACTCTGAGATTATTCAATCCTAGTCACATGTGGTGTGACGTGTTCACCTAATGGCTAACTCCCATCACTCGGAACCCCACTAAGCACAAAGCAAGCAGCATTCGGACACGGAAAACAGACTCAAGCAACTATTCTCATAACACGATTCTGCACTAGCATAAGATGCTAAGCTCGTACTATCAGGCATAACCTAACCAGGCTATCCTACTGCTGTCTACTCAATTCTAGCATGCAATACTCATAAAGCTGTAACACATAAACAGGCACATAAGGCATTCTCCTAGATCCTTAGCCCTATACTAGCATGCTGTTCTATTGAAACTGAAACTGGACAATAATTTGTATGGGTAATTTGGGAGTACTTACTTGAGCTCGGCTGACCGCATGCACACACCTCTATCTTGTTAAAACAATTCTTTCTTTCTAAGTATTTTCAAAATTCTGTTTGTAAAACATTTTTATTTATTAAAATCTTTTATTTCCCTTAGTTTGAGTTCAGATACACCCAAAAGTGTATCCGAATCCCTCAAACCAGGGCTCTGATACCAACTTGAAACGACCCAAAAATACGACCCAAAAATTTTTGTTTTAATATAATCAAAACTGTCATCAGAGTATCATATAATAAAACCATGCGTGACGTATTCCAAAACATGATAAAAATACTGTGCGGAAAGCTGTATCATACTACATCAAATCAAACAACTAAATCAATCCCAGGCTAAAGCTGAGGCGGTGGTGTGCGATGCCGTCATCCCGAGCTCTTCCCTTTGCTTGCGGAAGTACCTGAAACCAAAACTGAAACTGTAAGCACGAAGCTTAGTGAGCTCCCCCAAACTACCACATACCATACAATAACATATAAACACATATTGGGCCTTGCCCACTGCATCGGACCGAAGTCCGGAACTGACTCGGACCTTGTCCCCTGCATCGGACCGAAGTCCGGAACTACTGCATCGGACCGAAGTCCGGAACTGACTGCATCGGACCGAAGTCCGGAACTGACTGGGACCTTGTCCCCTGCATCGGACCGAAGTCCGGAACTAACTGCATCGGACCGAAGTCCGGAACTGACTGGGACCTTGTCCCCTGCATCGGACCGAAGTCCGGAACTGTCTGACTGAACATGGCATGGCATAACACATCAACTAGCATAACACATATACGACATGCTACATCGGGCCGTGGCCCGAAACACATAATACTTAACACATAAAACATAGCACACAACCCTGTTCGAACCACGAAGGCATCGAACATACTAACTGCTGCATCGGACCTAAATCTGGAAACTACTGCTAACTGAACGGGCCGGCATTGTGGCCTTAGACCCGTTCCTACTGGAAGGAAACTCACCTCGTAAGCTGGCTGCTGAGTGTGTGGCTCGGAAAGCTAACGGCGGCTGCTCCTGAGTCTCCTCGGCTACAAGTCCATAAACACACTCAATCAAATACTAAACACTGCGCTTGGGGTAAAATGACTCTTTTACCCTTGGTCAAAGTCAACTCTCTTTTGGGCTGACTCGCCGAGTTGGCCACCCAACTCGTCGAGTCCTACTCTCACTTTTCACTTCTGCTCACTGCTACTCGTCGAGTCTGGCATCGACTCGACGAGTACCCACTTGATCCAAGAACTCAGACAATCTTCATCTGACTCGCCGAGTCGTTCTTGATCCCCAAGAAGATTGCCTTGGACTCGCCGAGTTGATGAACAAACTCGTCGAGTCCCTCCATCACTGAGTCCACTCTCTAACTCACCTCGTACACTCGACACTGATAAAAACTGAAGGACTCGTGACTCGCGACCCGACTCGTCGAGTTGTTCTTCCGACTCGCCGAGTCGCCGCCATGCAACTGATTTCTACTTGATTTTGTTTGAATCCAATGCATACAATCGATAGATCTGAGTCCAATAAGCTGTTTTACCACGTAAAGTTTCCAACTTTACGTGCACAACCTCATGAATAAGGGAAACAAGGCTAAAAGATGCATAAAATGAGTAGATCCATGGCTAATATGCAATGTAACTCCAAAAAGACAGTAGATCTGGGCTCTACAACACCCCAACATTCAGATCCAAAGGTATTTCGACTTATTAAGACATTCATGCAAACATAAGGCTTGGGACAAACATCAAATAGCTCTTGGAAGAGCTCTAATGGAAGTTTAAAGCATATAACAAGAAGGGGACTCCGAAAATACCTCAATAAACTCATATTTGCCCTTGGATCTTTGCACTACAACTCGTTTCCTTGCTTCTTCCTTCTTCTCCTTCTTCACACCTTCACAAAATGGCACCAAATCACTTATAAGCTCTCAAGGGAGGATTAGGGTTCTCTCACTGTGTTCTCTGGGTGAAAGTGGCGAGAATGAGGCTATAATGTGGTTTAAATAGTGGGCAAACCCGGGGATTTAGGGTTTCACCCAGACGGACGGACTCGCCGAGTCCGGGATATGGACTCGCCGAGTCCCCGGCTCCCGCGTGCACAAAATACGCGACCCAACTCGGCGAGTCAGGCTAGAACTCGCCGAGTCCCTCTTGAAAACTTAGACAATTAACATACCTAGAACGGGTCGTTACAAATCTCCCCCACTTGTCTCAGACTTCATCCTCGAAGTCTGCTACGGCTGGATCTGCGAATAACTCCGGGTAGTGCGCTCTCATCTCCTCCTCAGCCTCCCACGTCCATTCAGATCCCTTCCGGTGCTGCCACTGCACCTTCACTAGCTGTATGACCTTGTTCCTCAAGGTCTTGATCTTCCGATCCAGAATCGTGACCGGTCTCTCAATATAATTCAGGCTGCTATCAACCTGAATATCCTCTAGGGGAACGACTGCTGACTCATCCACCAAACACTTTCTCAACTGCGACACGTGGAAGGTGTTGTGTATCTGACTAAGCTCCTCAGGGAGATCTAACCGATAAGCAACCCGACCCACCCGGGCCAAAACCCTGAAGGGACCAATAAATCTGGGGCCCAATTTGCCCCTCTTCCGGAACCTGATGACACCTTTCCAAGGTGAGGCCTTCAGAAGAACCATATCTCCCACCTGGAACTCCAAGTCTGAACGCCTCCTGTCGGCGTAGCTCTTCTGTCGACTCTGCGCAGTCTGCAGCCTACTACGGACCTGCTGGATCAACTCCGTCGTCTTGAGCACCACTTCGGTGCTCCCTATGACTCGCTGACCGACCTCACCCGAACAAATCGGGGTCCTGCACTTCCTGCCATATAACATCTCAAAAGGAGGTCGATCAATGCTCGCATGATAACTGTTGTTATATGAGAATTCCGCTAACGGAAGATACGTATCCCAACTGCCCCCAAAGTCTAGAACACATGCCCTAAGCATGTCCTCGAGAGTCTGAATCGTCCTCTCGCTCTGCCCATCAGTCTGAGGATGGAAAGCGGTACTAAAATGAAGACGAGTACCCATCTCGTCGTGGAACCGCTTCCAGAATCTGGAGGTGAAACGGACATCTCGGTCTGACACCACCGATACCGGCACTCCATGACGTGCCACTATCTCCCGCACATAGATGTCGGCTAACTTTTCCGCCGATATACTCTCCTGGATCGGGATAAAATGGGCACTCTTCGTCAACCGATCCACCACTACCCATATCGAATCCACTCCATGTGCGGTCCTGGAAAGTTTGGTGACAAAATCCATGGTGATATCCTCCCATTTCCACACGGGAATGTCTAACGGCTGCATCTTGCCGTGAGGTCTCTAGTGCTCCGCCTTGACCTTCCGACAGGTCAAACATCTCTCCACATACCAAGCGACATCTCGCTTTATGCAGGGCCACCAATAATCTGATCGAAGATCTCGATACATCTTCGTCGCCCCTGGGTGGATAGAAAACCGAGACTTATGAGCCTCGTCCATCAATACTTGCCGTACTCCACCCCAGTACGGTACCCATATCCTACCATGAAGTGTCAGCAAACCACGACTGTCGTAATCAAATGAAGCTACTCGGCCCACTATCCTCTCACACTTCTGCCTCTCCTCCTTGAGACCCTCCATCTGAGCCTCCTTCATCCGATCCACCAAGGGAGTGATCACTATCATCCTCATACACAGATCTCTGCTAGGGGCCGTCGACACCTTGCGGCTCAGGGCGTCGGCCACCACATTGGCCTTCCCTGGATGATAAAGGATCTCACAGTCATAGTCCTTCAGCACGTCTAACCATCTCCTATGTCTCATGTTCAAACTCGTCTGATCCATAAGATATCGCAAACTCTTGTGATCCATGTAAATAGTACAGCGGACCCCATAAAGGTAATGTCTCCAAATCTTGAGGGCGAACACAACTGCCCCCAGTTCCAAATCGTGGGTAGGATAATTAGCCTCGTGAGGCTTCAACTGTCTCGAGGCATAAGCTACCACATGGCCTCGCTGCATCAATACTGCTCCCATACCTGTGATCGAAGCATCACAGTAGACTACGAAATCCTCTACGCCCTCTGGCAAAGTAAGGATCGGAGCCTCGCACAATCTCTGCCTGAGAGTCTCGAACGCCGCCTGCTGCTCAGGCCCCCAACGAAAAACCACCGACTTCTTGGTTAGTCGGGTGAGTGGCACCGCTATCTTGGAGAAGTCCTGGATAAATCTCCGATAATACCCTGCCAATCCTAGGAAGCTCCGAATCTCAGATGGAGACCTCGGGACCTCCCACTGCATCACGGCCTCAATCTTGGCCGGATCTACCAGAATACCCTTCTGGTTGACGAGATGGCCAAGAAACTGCACCTCACGCAACCAGAACTCACACTTGGAGAACTTTGCGAAAAGTCTCTCCCTCCTCAAAGTCTCCAACACCTCCCGCAGGTGCTCCTCGTGCTGCCCCTGAGTCTTGGAATATACCAAGATGTCATCTATGAATACTATCACCGACCGATCCAGCATCGGTCTGCACACGCGGTTCATGAGATTCATGAACGCGGCTGGGGCATTGGTGAGCCCAAAAGGCATCACCACGAACTCATAATGACCATACCGGGTCCTGAAAGCAGTCTTCTGTACATCCTCATCTCTAACCCTCATCTGATGATAACCGGAGCGTAGATCGATCTTGGAGAACCAAGACGCTCCCTGAAGCTGATCAAACAAGTCATCTATCCTCGGAAGTGGGTAACGGTTCTTCACCGTTACTTTATTCAACTCCCGATAATCAATGCACATACGATGCGACCCATCCTTCTTCCTCACAAATAAGATCGGCGCTCCCCAAGGCGAACTGCTCGGCCGAATGAAACCCTTGTCTAACAGCTCCTGAAGCTGCGTAGACAACTCCTGCATCTCAGGGGGAGCTAGCCGATATGGCGCTTTGGCTATCGGAGCCGCACCAGGAACTAGATCGATCCTGAACTCAACCTGTCTCTCTGGAGGTATCCCCGGAAAATCCTCGGGAAACACATCCGGGTAGTCACGAACAACAGGAACATCATCAATCGCCGTCTTGCCCTTCTCCCGGGCATCCAAGACGTAGGCTACAAAACCGGCGCAACCCTGCTGGACATAGCGCCTCGCCCTCGCGGCGGAACAAAAGATCGGTCCTCGCTGGGGCCTCTCGCCCTGAATCACTATCTCTCCCCCACTGGGAGTGCGAACCCTCACTAGCTGTAGCTCACAATCAATCACCGCCCCATTGGGGCTCAGCCAATCCATGCCCACAATAACTTTATTCCCACGCAGGGGAATAGGAACCAGGTCCACTGGAAACTGCTCATCAAATATCTAAAGGGAACACCCTCTATGTACTCTGCCGACCCTCACGGTCCTATCATCTGCTATCTAAACCTCTAGTGGGCAATCCAGCTCCTCGGGAGCTCTGCTAAGTCTCTTGCTAAGCGCAAGCGATACAAATGATCGGGTAGCCCCCAAATCGAACAATACCAAAGCGGGGATGCCGTTCACCGAGAACGACCCTAAATAAAACATATCATCAAGTAATATTCAAGCAATATAATAACAAAAGATGAAGGAAAGATTCATACCCGTCACCACATCAGGAGTCGCTCGCGCCTCCTCTGCTGTCATCTGAAATGCCCTGCTCTTCGCCACCGGCGCATCAGCTCGGCCCTGCCGGCCATCCGTAATCCTCAGGGTGGCAGGGGCAGGTGCAACCACCTTCCCTGCTGCAGCTAAACTGGGACACTGGGACCTTTTGTGTCCCCTCTGATTGCACTGAAAGCAAATCAGATCTGATGCTGAAACCGCAGTAGCAGGGGCCGTACAATCCCTGCTCATATGCCCAACCCGACCGCACTTGTAGCAGCCGGAACTCCCTGCCTTACACGCCCCCTCGTGCATCCTCCCACACTTGCCACACCGACCGTGGCTCTGCTGACTCCTGGACCTGTGATCTAAAACCTTGGGCTTTTTGCCCGCACTACCTGAACCCGAAACCGCCTCCGGTTTCCTCTTCCTCTCCATCTCGAGATCAATCTCCCTCTCCCTGGCTCTAGCAATCATGTCGTCCAGCGTTTTACAACTGGACCGGCTCACAAACATGCGGATATCACTCCGCAACATCTCATGATAACGGGCCTTCTTCATCTCCTCATCGGCTGCATACTGAGGAACAAGAAGAGCCCTCTCCCTGAACTTGGCGGTGATCTCCGCCACTGCCTCGGTAGTCTGGGTAAGATCCCGGAACTCCTTGGCTAGCTGCTGCACCTCAATGACCGGTGCAAACTCCGCCCTGACCCTGGTAGAGAAATCAGTCCAGGTCATAGCATCCAACGCCGCATCATCCCCGATGGCGTGTCCAACCTCCTCCCACCAATCCCGTGCCCTATCCTTTAGAAGACAGGATGCCAATCTGACCTTGTCCCCTTCGGGACATCTGCTGGTGCGAAATGCGTTGGCCACATCCGCCAACCACCTGGTACTCGCTATGGGGTCCCGCGACCCATGATAGTCTGGAGCTCCGCACGCCCTGAACTCCCTGAATGTAAGAGTGCGCGACCCCATCACGGCCGCCATCTCAGCCCGAAAAGTACTCAATCGCTCATCCATCAGCTCTAAAATACCCTCCTTGATCGAACCGAAGATCACAGGAGTCTGCTCTAGTATGATGCGGGTAACCTCGGAAGCAAGGAACTCCCTAGTCTGCTCATCCATCTGCCCGGCCTCCGGGCCTGATCCCGATCCTGATCCCCCTCCGACATCTGAACTGCCGGCTGCTGGCCTCGGACGCAAAACTACCATTCTGAAACATATCATAACAACATCAGAACACTGAAATATTTCAAGGGATCATGATACGACTACTAGCTTCCTGGTCTTGTCTTGGCCTTCCTTAATTCGAGTGCGGATCCTCTGCTTTCAGTAGTATGGGCCCCTACTACCTTCCACATCTATCCGTACTTTCCTCAAGAACCGCCTTGACTCCACCAAGTCACTTCTACTACTGCCATTCTCTGATACTCTCATCCTAGGCTTGCCCTAGGGAAACTTCAAGCTCGACCCAACTGGTCCTCAGCTGCTGAAGGTTTCCTCATAACGCCAATTAGCCATTACCTAAACACCATCACATGGGATGAGGATCAGATAATCCTTCGAGTAAAAGACCCGTCCCTATAACGGTTGGACTCAAACAAGAGCTGCGCAATAGGGCCAGTTCCAGTACTCTGAGATTATTCAATCCTAGTCACATGTGGTGTGACGTGTTCACCTAATGGCTAACTCCCATCACTCGGAACCCCACTAAGCACAAAGCAAGCATCATTCGGACACGGAAAACAGACTCAAGCAACTATTCTCATAACACGATTCTGCACTAGCATAAGATGCTAAGCTCGTACTATCAGGCATAACCTAACCAGGCTATCCTACTGCTGTCTACTCAATTCTAGCATGCAATACTCATAAAGCTGTAACACATAAACAGGCACATAAGGCATTCTCCTAGATCCTTAGCCCTATACTAGCATGCTGTTCTATTGAAACTGAAACTGGACAATAATTTGTATGGGTAATTTGGGAGTACTTACTTGAGCTCGGCTGACCGCATGCACACACCTCTATCTTGTTAAAACAATTCTTTCTTTCTAAGTATTTTCAAAATTCTGTTTGTAAAACATTTTTATTTATTAAAATCTTTTATTTCCCTTAGTTTGAGTTCAGATACACCCAAAAGTGTATCCGAATCCCTCAAACCAGGGCTCTGATACCAACTTGAAACGACCCAAAAATACGACCCAAAAATTTTTGTTTTTAATATAATCAAAACTGTCATCAGAGTATCATATAATAAAACCATGCGTGACGTATTCCAAAACATGATAAAAATACTGTGCGGAAAGCTGTATCATACTACATCAAATCAAACAACTAAATCAATCCCAGGCTAAAGCTGAGGCGGTGGTGTGTGCGATGCCGTCATCCCGAGCTCTTCCCTTTGCTTGCGGAAGTACCTGAAACCAAAACTGAAACTGTAAGCACGAAGCTTAGTGAGCTCCCCCAAACTACCACATACCATACAATAACATATAAACACATATTGGGCCTTGCCCACTGCATCGGACCGAAGTCCGGAACTGACTGGGACCTTGTCCCCTGCATCAGACCGAAGTCCGGAACTACTGCATCGGACCGAAGTCCGGAACTGACTGCATCGGACCGAAGTCCGGAACTGACTGGGACCTTGTCCCCTGCATCGGACCGAAGTCCGGAACTAACTGCATCGGACCGAAGTCCGGAACTGACTGGGACCTTGTCCCCTGCATCGAACCGAAGTCCGGAACTAACTGCATCGGACCGAAGTCCGGAACTGTCTAACTGAACATGGCATGGCATAACACATCAACTAGCATAACAAATATACGACATGCTACATCGGGCCGTGGCCCGGAACACATAATACTTAACACATAAAACATAGCACACAACCCTGTTCGAACCACGAAGGCATCGAACATACTAACTGCTGCATCGGACCTAAATCCGGAAACTACTGCTAACTGAACGGGCCGGCATTGTGGCCTTAGACCCGTTCCTACTGGAAGGAAACTCACCTCGTAAGCTGGCTGCTGAGTGTGTGGCTCGGAAAGCTAACGGCGGCTGCTCCTGAGTCTCCTCGGCTATAAGTCCATAAACACACTCAATCAAATACTAAACACTGCGCTTGGGGTAAAATGACTCTTTTACCCTTGGTCAAAGTCAACTCTCTTTTGGGCTGACTCGCCGAGTTGGCCACCCAACTCGTCGAGTCCTACTCTCACTTTTCACTTCTGCTCACTGCTACTCGTCGAGTCTGGCATCGACTCGACGAGTACCCACTTGATCCAAGAACTCAGACAATCTTCATCTGACTCGCCGAGTCGTATGAACAGACTCGACGAGTTGTTCTTGATCCCCAAGAAGATTGCCTTGGACTCGTCGAGTTGATGAACAAACTCGTCGAGTCCCTCCATCACTGAGTCCACTCTCAAATCGCTGAGTCCACTCTCTAACTCACCTCGTACACTCGACACTGATAAAAACTGAAGGACTCGTGACTCGCGACCCGACTCGTCGAGTCGTTCTTCCAACTCGCCGAGTCACCGCCATGCAACTGATTTCTACTTGATTTTGTTTGAATCCAATGCATACAATCGATAGATCTGAGTCCAATAAGCTGTTTTACCACGTAAAGTTTCCAACTTTACGTGCACAACCTCATGAATAAGGGAAACAAGGCTAAAAGATGCATAAAATGAGTAGATCCATGGCTAATATGCAATGTAACTCCAAAAAGACAGTAGATCTGGGCTCTACAACACCCCAACATTCAGATCCAAAGGTATTTCGACTTATTAAGACATTCATGCAAACATAAGGCTTGGGACAAACATCAAATAGCTCTTGGAAGAGCTCTAATGGAAGTTTAAAGCATATAACAAGAAGGGGACTCCGAAAATACCTCAATAAACTCATATTTGCCCTTGGATCTTTGCACTACAACTCGTTTCCTTGCTTCTTCCTTCTTCTCCTTCTTCACGCCTTCACAAAATGGCACCAAATCACTTATAAGCTCTCAAGGGAGGATTAGGGTTCTCTCACTGTGTTCTCTGGGTGAAAGTGGCGAGAATGAGGCTATAATGTGGTTTAAATAGTGGGCAAACCCGGGGATTTAGGGTTTCACCCAGACGGACGGACTCGCCGAGTCCGGGATATGGACTCGCCGAGTCCCCGGCTCCCGCGTGCACAAAATACGCGACCCAACTCGGCGAGTCAGGCTAGAACTCACCTAGTCCCTCTTGAAAACTTAGACAATTAACATACCTGGAACGGGTCGTTACAAATCTCCCCCACTTGTCTCAGACTTCGTCCTCGAAGTCTGCTACGGCTGGATCTGCGAATAACTCCGGGTAGTGCGCTCTCATCTCCTCCTCAGCCTCCCACGTCCATTCAGATCCCTTCCGGTGCTGCCACTGCACCTTCACTAGCTGTATGACCTTGTTCCTCAAGGTCTTGATCTTCCGATCCAGAATCGTGACCGGTCTCTCAATATAATTCAGGCTGCTATCAACCTGAATATCCTCTAGGGGAACGACTGCTGACTCATCCACCAAACACTTTCTCAACTGCGACATGTGGAAGGTGTTGTGTATCTGACTAAGCTCCTCAGGGAGATCTAACCGATAAGCAACCCGACCCACCCGGGCCAAAACCCTGAAGGGACCAATAAATCTGGGGCCCAATTTGCCCCTCTTCCGGAACCTGATGACACCTTTCCAAGGTGAGGCCTTCAGAAGAACCATATCTCCCACCTGGAACTCCAAGTCTGAACGCCTCCTGTCGGCGTAGCTCTTCTGTCGACTCTGCGCAGTCTGCAGCCTACTACGGACCTGCTGGATCAACTCCGTCGTCTTGAGCACCACTTCGGTGCTCCCTATGACTCGCTGACCGACCTCACCCCAACAAATCGGGGTCCTGCACTTCCTGCCATATAACATCTCAAAAGGAGGTCGATCAATGCTCGCATGATAACTGTTGTTATACGAGAATTCCGCTAACGGAAGATACGTATCCCAACTGCCCCCAAAGTCTAGAACACATGCCCTAAGCATGTCCTCGAGAGTCTGAATCGTCCTCTCGCTCTGCCCGTCAGTCTGAGGATGGAAAGCGGTACTAAAATGAAGACGAGTACCCATCTCATCGTGGAACCGCTTCCAGAATCTGGAGGTGAAACGGACATCTCGGTCTGACACCACCGATACCGGCACTCCATGACGTGCCACTATCTCCCGCACATAGATGTCGGCTAACTTTTCCGCCGATATACTCTCCTGGATCGGGATAAAATGGGCACTCTTCGTCAACCGATCCACCACTACCCATATCGAATCCACTCCACGTGCGGTCCTGGGAAGTTTGGTGACAAAATCCATGGTGATATCCTCCCATTTCCACACGGGAATGTCTAACGGCTGCATCTTGCCGTGAGGTCTCTGGTGCTCCGCCTTGACCTTCCGACAGGTCAAACATCTCTCCACATACCAAGCGACATCTCGCTTTATGCAGGGCCACCAATAATCTGATCGAAGATCTCGATACATCTTCGTCGCCCCTGGGTGGATAGAAAACCGAGACTTATGAGCCTCGTCCATCAATACTTGCCGTACTCCACCCCAGTACGGTACCCATATCCTACCATGAAGTGTCAGCAAACCACGACTGTCGTAATCAAATGAAGCTACTCGGCCCACTATCCTCTCACACTTCTGCCTCTCCTCCTTGAGACCCTCCATCTGAGCCTCCTTGATCCGATCCACCAAGGGAGTGATCACTGTCATCCTCATACACATATCTCTGATAGGGGCCGTCGACACCTTGCGGCTCAGGGCGTCGGCCACCACATTGGCCTTCCCTGGATGATAAAGGATCTCACAGTCATAGTCCTTCAGCACGTCTAACCATCTCCTCTGTCTCATGTTCAAACTCGTCTGATCCATAAGATATCGCAAACTCTTGTGATCCGTGTAAATAGTACAGCGGACCCCATAAAGGTAATGTCTCCAAATCTTGAGGGCGAACACAACTACCCCCAGTTCCAAATCGTGGGTAGGATAATTAGCCTCGTGAGGCTTCAACTGTCTCGAGGCATAAGCTACCACATGGCCTCGCTGCATCAATACTGCTCCCATACCTGTGATCGAAGCATCACAGTAGACTACGAAATCCTCTACGCCCTCTAGCAAAGTAAGGATCGGAGCCTCGCACAATCTCTGCCTGAGAGTCTCGAACGCCGCCTGCTGCTCAGGCCCCCAACGAAAAACCACCGACTTCTTGGTTAGTCGGGTGAGTGGCACCGCTATCTTGGAGAAGTCCTGGATAAATCTCCGATAATACCCTGCCAATCCTAGGAAGCTCCGAATCTCAGATGGAGACCTCGGGACCTCCCACTGCATCACGGCCTCAATCTTGGCCGGATCTACCAGAATACCCTTCTGGTTGACGAGATGGCCAAGAAACTGCACCTCACGCAACCAGAACTCACACTTGGAGAACTTTGCGAAAAGTCTCTCCCTCCTCAAAGTCTCCAACACCTCCCGCAGGTGCTCCTCGTGCTGCCCCTGAGTCTTGGAATATACCAAGATGTCATCTATGAATACTATCACCGACCGATCCAGCATTGGTCTGCACACGCGGTTCATGAGATTCATGAATGCGGCTGGGGCATTGGTGAGCCCAAAAGGCATCACCACGAACTCATAATGACCATACCGGGTCCTGAAAGCAGTCTTCTGTACATCCTCATCTCTAACCCTCATCTGATGATAACCGGAGCGTAGATCGATCTTGGAGAACCAAGACGCTCCCTGAAGCTGATCAAACAAGTCATCTATCCTCGGAAGTGGGTAACGGTTCTTCACCGTTACTTTATTCAACTCCCGATAATCAATGCACATACGATGCGACCCATCCTTCTTCCTCACAAATAAGATCGGCGCTCCCCAAGGCGAACTGCTCGGCCGAATGAAACCCTTGTCTAACAGCTCCTGAAGCTGCGTAGACAACTCCTGCATCTCAGGGGGAGCTAGCCGATATGGCGCTTTGGCTATCGGAGCCGCACCAGGAACTAGATCGATCCTGAACTCAACCTGTCTCTCTGGAGGTATCCCCGGCAAATCCTCGGGAAACACATCCGGGTAGTCACGAACAACAGGAACATCATCAATCGTCGTCTTGCCCTTCTCCCGGGCATCCAAGACATAGGCTACAAAACCGGCGCAACCCTGCTGGACATAGCGCCTCGCCCTCGCGGCAGAACAAAAGATCGGTCCTCGCTGGGGCCTCTCGCCCTGAATCACTATCTCTCCCCCACTGGGAGTGCGAACCCTCACTAGCTGTAGCTCACAATCAATCACCGCCCCATTGGGGCTCAGCCAATCCATGCCCACAATAACTTTATTCCCACGCAGGGGAATAGGAACCAGGTCCACTGGAAACTGCTCATCAAATATCTAAAGGGAACACCCTCTATATACTCTGCCGACCCTCACGGTCCTATCATCTGCTATCTCAACCTCTAGTGGGCAATCCAGCTCCTCGGGAGCTCTGCTAAGTCTCTTGCTAAGCGCAAGCGATACAAATGATCGGGTAGCCCCCAAATCGAACAATACCAAAGCGGGGATGCCGTTCACCGAGAACGACCCTAAATAAAACATATCATCAAGTAATATTCAAGCAATATAATAACAAAAGATGAAGGAAAGATTCATACCCGTCACCACATCAGGAGTCGCTCGCGCCTCCTCTGCTGTCATCTGAAATGCCCTGCTCTTCGCCACCGGCGCATCAGCTCGGCCCTGCCGGCCATCCGTAATCCTCAAGGTGGCAGGGGCAGGTGCAACCACCTTCCCTGCTGCAGCTAAACTGGGACACTGGGACCTTTTGTGTCCCCTCTGATTGCACTGAAAGCAAATCAGATCTGATGCTGAAACCGCAGTAGCAGGGGCCGTACAATCCTTGCTCATATGCCCAACCCGACCGCACTTGTAGCAGCCGGAACTCCCTGCCTTACATGCCCCCTCGTGCATCCTCCCACACTTGCCACACCGACCGTGGCTCTGCTGACTCCTGGACCTGTGATCTGAAACCTTGGGCTTTTTGCCCGCACTACCTGAACCCGAAACCGCCTCCGGTTTCCTCTTCTTCTCCATCTCGAGATCAATCTCCCTCTCCCTGGCTCTAGCAATCATGTCGTCCAGCGTTTTACAACTGGACCGGCTCACAAACATGCGGATATCACTCCGCAACATCTCATGATAACGGGCCTTCTTCATCTCCTCATCGGCTGCATACTGAGGAACAAGAAGAGCCCTCTCCCTGAACTTGGCGGTGATCTCCGCCACTGTCTCGGTAGTCTGGGTAAGATCCTGGAACTCCCTGGCTAGCTGCTGCACCTCAATGACCGGTGCAAACTCCGCCCTGACCCTGGTAGAGAAATCAGTCCAGGTCATAGCATCCAACGCCGCATCATCCCCGATGGCGTGTCCAACCTCCTCCCACCAATCCCGTGCCCTGTCCTTCAGAAGACAGGACGCCAATCTGACCTTGTCCCCTTCGGGACATCTGCTGGTGCAGAATGCGTTGGCCACATCCGCCAACCACCTGGTACTCGCTATGGGGTCCCGCGACCCATGATAGTCTGGAGCTCCGCACGCCCTGAACTCCCTGAATGTAAGAGTGCGCGACCCCATCACGGCCGCCATCTCAGCCCGAAAAGTACTCAATCGCTCATCCATCAGCTCTAAAATACCCTCCTTGATCGAACCGAAGATCACAGGAGTCTGCTCTAGTATGATGCGGGTAACCTCGGAAGCAAGGAACTCCCTAGTCTGCTCATCCATCTGCCCGGCCTCCGGGCCTGATCCCGATCCTGATCCCCCTCCGACATCTGAACTGCCGGCTGCTGGCCTCGGACGCAAAACTACCATTCTGAAACATATCATAACAACATCAGAACACTGAAATATTTCAAGGGATCATGATACGACTACTAGCTTCCTGGTCTTGTCTTGGCCTTCCTTAATTCGAGTGCGGATCCTCTGCTTTCAGTAGTATGGGCCCCTACTACCTTCCACATCTATCCGTACTTTCCTCAAGAACCGCCTTGACTCCACCAAGTCACTTCTACTACTGCCATTCTCTGATACTCTCATCCTAGGCTTGCCCTAGGGAAACTTCAAGCTCGACCCAACTGGTCCTCAGCTGCTGAAGGTTTCCTCATAACGCCAATTAGCCATTACCTAAACACCATCACATGGGATGAGGATCAGATAATCCTTCGAGTAAAAGACCCGTCCCTATAACGGTTGGACTCAAACAAGAGCTGCGCAATAGGGCCAGTTCCAGTACTCTGAGATTATTCAATCCTAGTCACATGTGGTGTGACGTGTTCACCTAATGGCTAACTCCCATCACTCGGAACCCCACTAAGCACAAAGCAAGCAGCATTCGGACACGGAAAACAGACTCAAGCAACTATTCTCATAACACGATTCTGCACTAGCATAAGATGCTAAGCTCGTACTATCAGGCATAACCTAACCAGGCTATCCTACTGCTGTCTACTCAATTCTAGCATGCAATACTCATAAAGCTGTAACACATAAACAGGCACATAAGGCATTCTCCTAGATCCTTAGCCCTATACTAGCATGCTGTTCTACTGAAACTGAAACTGTACAATAATTTGTATGGGTAATTTGGGAGTACTTACTTGAGCTCGACTGACCGCATGCACACACCTCTATCTTATTAAAACAATTCTTTCTTTCTAAGTATTTTCAAAATTCTGTTTGTAAAACATTTTTATTTATTAAAATCTTTTATTTCCCTTAGTTTGAGTTCAGATACACCCAAAAGTGTATCCGAATCCCTCAAACCAGGGCTCTGATACCAACTTGAAACGACCCAAAAATACGACCCAAAAATTTTTGTTTTTAATATAATCAAAACTGTCATCAGAGTATCATATAATAAAACCATGCGTGACGTATTCCAAAACATGATAAAAATACTGTGCGGAAAGCTGTATCATACTACATCAAATCAAACAACTAAATCAATCCCAGGCTAAAGCTGAGGCGGTGGTGTGTGCGATGCCGTCATCCCGAGCTCTTCCCTTTGCTTGCGGAAGTACCTGAAACCAAAACTGAAACTGTAAGCACGAAGCTTAGTGAGCTCCCCCAAACTACCACATACCATACAATAACATATAAACACATATTGGGCCTTGCCCACTACATCGGACCGAAGTCCGGAACTGACTGGGACCTTGTCCCCTGCATCAGACCGAAGTCCGGAACTACTGCATCGGACCGAAGTCCGGAACTGACTGCATCGGACCGAAGTCTGGAACTGACTGGGACCTTGTCCCCTGCATCGGACCGATGTCCGGAACTAACTGCATCGGACCGAAGTCCGGAACTGACTGGGACCTTGTCCCCTGCATCGGACCGAAGTCCGGAACTAACTGCATCGGACCGAAGTCCGGAACTGTCTGACTGAACATGGCATGGCATAACACATCAACTAGCATAACACATATACGACATGCTACATCGGGCCGTGGCCCGGAACACATAATACTTAACACATAAAACATAGCACACAACCCTGTTCGAACCACGAAGGCATCAAACATACTAACTGCTGCATCGGACCTAAATCCGGAAACTACTGCTAACTGAACGTGTCGGCATTATGGCCTTAGACCCGTTCCTACTGGAAGGAAACTCACCTCGTAAGCTGGCTGCTGAGTGTGTGGCTCGGAAAGCTAACGGCGGCTGCTCCTGAGTCTCCTCAGCTACAAGTCCATAAACACACTCAATCAAATACTAAACACTGCGCTTGGGGTAAAATGACTCTTTTACCCTTGGTCAAAGTCAACTCTCTTTTGGGCTGACTCGCCGAGTTGGCCACCCAACTCGTCGAGTCCTACTCTCACTTTTCACTTCTGCTCACTGCTACTCGTCGAGTCTGGCATCGACTCGACGAGTACCCACTTGATCCAAGAACTCAGACAATCTTCATCTGACTCGCCGAGTCGTATGAACAGACTCGACGAGTTGTTCTTGATCCCCAAGAAGATTGCCTTGGACTCGCCGAGTTGATGAACAAACTCGTCGAGTCCCTCCATCACTGAGTCCACTCTCAACTCGCTGAGTCCACTCTCTAACTCACCTCGTACACTCGACACTGATAAAAACTGAAGGACTCGTGACTCGCGACCCGACTCGTCGAGTCGTTCTTCCGACTCGCCGAGTCGCCGCCATGCAACTGATTTCTACTTGATTTTGTTTGAATCCAATGCATACAATCGATAGATCTGAGTCCAATAAGCTGTTTTACCACGTAAAGTTTCCAACTTTACGTGCACAACCTCATGAATAAGGGAAACAAGGCTAAAAGATGCATAAAATGAGTAGATCCATGGCTAATATGCAATGTAACTCCAAAAAGACAGTAGATCTGGGCTCTACAACACCCCAACATTCAGATCCAAAGGTATTTCGACTTATTAAGACATTCATGCAAACATAAGGCTTGGGACAAACATCAAATAGCTCTTGGAAGAGCTCTAATGGAAGTTTAAAGCATATAACAAGAAGGGGACTCCGAAAATACCTCAATAAACTCATATTTGCCCTTGGATCTTTGCACTACAACTCGTTTCCTTGCTTCTTCCTTCTTCTCCTTCTTCACACCTTCACAAAATGGCACCAAATCACTTATAAGCTCTCAAGGGAGGATTAGGGTTCTCTCACTGTGTTCTCTGGGTGAAAGTGGCGAGAATGAGGCTATAATGTGGTTTAAATAGTGGGCAAACCCGGGGATTTAGGGTTTCACCCAGACGGACGGACTCGCCGAGTCCGGGATATGGACTCGCCGAGTCCCCGGCTCCCGCGTGCACAAAATACGCGACCCAACTCGGCGAGTCAGGCTAGAACTCGCCGAGTCCCTCTTGAAAACTTAGACAATTAACAATTAATTAACATACCTGGAACGGATCGTTACAGATTAGCTACAGAATTCTAACGGAAAGCATATTCCGTAGCTAAATAGCTACGGATTAGCTACGGAATATGCTTTCCGTTAGAATTCTGTAGCTAATCCGTAGCAAAATAGCTACGGATTTTTCTTATTTTCGATTTTTCGGGCACCAAACTTCGTTTTTTTCGCTCCGTTTTTTTCACACCTCTATTATACATGATTATCTATATTTTCACCAATTTATAGCTATTAATATCATTTATAAAGTCGTGTGCACATACGGGATTCATTTGCTCGTTTAATGATTTAACACTATAATGCTTATGAATACGTACACATACATCTCATAAACACGTATACATGTACACATATACCAGAACTCATTCATGTATATAAATATACATATACAAACATAATCCATCACAAGTTGGTGAAAAGTATAGGCATTACAATGTTAAACAGTGAAACGAGTACTTGATCCCGAAGGGGAACACAACTTTATGAACGATATTAATAGATACAAGTAGGTGAAAGTATAGATAATCATGTGTAGTAGAGGTGTGAAAAAAACGAAGCGAAAAAAACGACGTTTAGTGCCCAAAAAATCGAAAATAAAAAACATCCGTAGCTAATTAGCTACGGATTAGCTACGAAAATTTCATATTTTTGATTTTTCGGGCATCAAACTTCGTTTTTTTCGCTCCGTTTTTCACACCTCTATTGTACTTGATTATCTATATTTTTTCACCAACTTATAACTATTAATAGCATTCATAAAATTGTGTGCACATACACTCATTTAGTGGTTTAACACTATAATGCTTATGAATACGTTCACACACATCTCACAAACACGTATACATACACATATACCACAACTCATTCATGTGTATAAATATACATATACAAACATAATCCATCACAAGTTGGTGAAAAGTACAATGTTAAACTGTGAAACGAGTACTTGATCCCGAAGGGTTACACAACCTTATGAACGGTATTAATAGCTACAAGTTGGTGAAATATATATAATTATATATAGTAGAGGTGTGGAAATAACGAAGCGAAAAAAACGACGTTTGGTGCTCGTAAAATCGAAAATAAGATAAATTCATAGCCAATCCGTAGCTACTTAGCTACGGATTAGCTACGGAAATCTAACGGAAAACATACTCCGTAGCTAATCCGTGGGTAATTAGTCTCCGTAGGTATTCCGTAGCCATTCCGTAGCTAATTAGCTACAGATTTTGCATCTGTAGCTATTATGTAGCTGTTCCGTAGCTAATTAGCTACGGAATAGCTACAGACGCGAGTCTGTAGCTATTCCGTAGTTATTCCGTGGCTATTCCGTTACTAAACTAGGGAATCTCATTCTGTAGCTAATCCGTAGCGATTCCGTAGCTAATTAGCTATGGAACAATTTCCGTAGCTATTTTCCGTAGGGAAATGCAATGTCTTCTAGTAGTGGTAAGTTATTTTAAGGTGCTTATTTGAAAACTTTTGACGATTATAAAAATATATCTTTAGGAAATATTTTAGTTAAATTGATATTACTATTTCGTTTTTGCATTTATCACTACAATTTATCACTTTTAATTATTTACAAAATATTCTTTGGTTTTTTAAGTGGAACTGAAATTTATATTTAAGTTAACATTATAATGTTATATTGAAAATAACAATTTAAGTATTTTGTCCAGACTACTCAAAAGTTGTAGCTTTAAACTGATAATGGTTTACATACAACAACATATTAAATCTAATAAATTAAGTATAATATGTTAAAAGTTAAAGAATAAGTAGAAGTAAAAATATTATTTTAAAATTGAAATTTAGTATATTTATGATTACACTTTATGTTTGATATTTATTTAACCTTATTAACCAACTTATAATCATTATTAGAAAAAACACTACAATTAATTACTTTTAACTATTTAAAAAAATATTATTTGGGTTGTTTAAGTTAACCTAAAATTTATATTTAAGATGACCCTGCAATGTTATATTCGAATTAATAGTTTAAGTATTTTATACAAATTGTCCCAATATTGTATCTTTAAAATAATAATGGTTTACATCCAACAATATATTAAAACTAATAAATTAATCATAATATGTTAAAAAAAACATCATTTAATAAGTAAAAATAAAGATATTATTTTAATATTGAAATTTAGTTTATATATGATTACACTTTTGGTTTGATATTTATTTAACTTTATTAACCAACTCATAATCATTATTAAAAAGAAATTGAAAACTCATGACAGTTTCAAATGAATGTAGTGAAAAAAAAAATCATAGAAGTTTCAAATGAGTGTGGTTATAGGAAAAATATTTCCTTTATAATATAGTATGATGATATGATAATTAATAAACCTTTATTATTTATCTTTAAATGCTAAGTAAATGGGTTAATATCATTGTAACCCAATAAACTTTTGCTTTTGGTTTTAAATGGTCCCTGACGTTTTTTTCCCTGTGTTATACATCCTTAAACATATATTTGACCGGTTAAACCTTAAACTTATATTTGACCGGTTAAACGAGGGTCTGAAGAGATTTCCTCCAGGTTTGCGAGTTAACAAAATTTCGAGTGGGTATATGACATGGACTATTTTTGAGTTCCTGTCCACCTAAATTCCACATGTGTGTCTATATATATATATATATATATATATATATATATATATATATATATATATATATATATATATATATATATATATATATATATATATATTATTTAATAAATTATTGTTTTTCCTTTTTTGTTATTATTCAAAATCATTTTTGCTGATGACCATTAAATCAAAGAACAGAAAACAAAAGGTATCCAAAATCCAATAAAAAAAATACCTTCCACAATAAAAAATAAGTCTTCATGATATATATATATATATATGGAAAAGTTCAATAAAGAACCATAACTATTGGTTCCTCAAGGAACCAAATCTTTTTTTCAATTTCTAGAGTTTATTCGTTATCGAAAAAAAATCTAAAAATATCGAAATTCATATATTAACATTGTGAATGTGAAAAATATTTTTCGGATTTACGTTGTGAATTTTCAAAGATTCACATTGTGAATTTTCAAAGATTCACATTGTGAATTTGATGTAAAAAAAATCGAATTTTATATCATTGGAAAAATGATAAAAAGTTATGAATTTCTGTATTTTTAGTTTGTTTTTTTGATAAAAAAATAAGTTCTAAAAGTTGAAAAAAAAATTGGTTCCTTGGTTTCTTGGTTAATTATGGTTCTCTATTGAACCCCACCATTTATATATATATATATATATATATATATATATATATATATATATATATATAAAATATGGATTATACATTACAGCCCCACCTAAGCTTAGGTACTAAACCTCTAAAATATGTCGTTTGAACTTAGTAAAAATACCCGGTTTGGTTTTCACTTAGCAATATATCATCCACGATAACATTTCCTTCATCCATTATCGTTTTATCATCCATGTTTTCTTTCATCCATTATCATTTATTACTTCATTCCAGCGAACATTATTGTTTTCTACTGTCACGAAGGCCGAAGATAATCAATATTCTTACTTCCTTATTAAAACTATTGTGTCGATCCTGACTCTACAACTTCAAGTGTTAATCGTGAATCCCTGAATCACAATCTTTGTATAGTAAAACAACATATTTTCATGTGGTTTAGTACCTAATTTTTGGTGGGACTGTAATGTATATTCACTTAATTCGTTTGCTATTTCCAACGAGCACCCCAGGTTTGAGCTCCTTTACAGGGCAAACCCAGCCACCATAGGGATTTCCAGGAAAAAGTTCCACACATGTGGCACCACAAGAGGTAGTTTAAGGGAATGGAACTCCCAACCTCACGCCCTACATGGGTATAAAACTCGGTGCATTAACCTAGCTAGGTTGGACATCACTTGCTATATATATATATATATATATATATATATATATATATATTAATGCACATAGGTCTTAGGAACAGTACTTGAGTAGGATACTGTTCATTTGATTACTTGTTGGGTTAGTTTAATCCCTCCACCGATCCACCACCTCAAATCGTTTTCCTCTACGATGTTCACGGCTTCCTTATTCTTCTAAAAGAAGGTTTGTCACTTTGCATACACCTTCTTCTCTAATGTCCGCAGATTCTAGCTAGTCAATTTAGAGATAATAAACATCAAAAATGACTTTTTAATAGAAAATTATTTATAATGAATAATCTTAACCAACATTTAGTATATGTCACAAGGGTTTCGTACATATAAAGAATGCTGAAATCCGAGTTATAACGAAGAAGTTATGACCCGCTGAAGTTTTACGGTTAAACTGGCAAAGCACCGCGTAACGTAAAAAGTGAATTATTAATAAATTACTTTTTAGCCTTAGCGATCTAAACAAAAGTCATAGTAGACGTTAAACCTAGAGCGTGCATAAAAAGAATGTCAAAATCTGACTTCATATGAGGATGTTATGATTTTTCTAAGATTTCGCACAACAGTACACAGCCCGGAAATCGAATTTTAGATCGATCGATTTTTAGCCGACACAACCTAAATGAAAATTGAATATCTCATTAATAGGAGTTGAACGATAAAAAGACAGTCGAAAACGGAGTCCGTATGTAGAAGTTATGAATTTTACACGGTCGTTCATAGTGTAGTGTTCTCATACGGTTAAATTTAAATTCGTTCAAAAATTAGTCGATGGAGTCAAAAGGAAAGTTGTAGATTTTGTCAATACATACGTGTGAGTATGAAGAACGTCAAAAACGGAGCTCGTATACAAAAGTTACGGATTTTAGAAGATAATTAGGTTTTGGAGTAACCAGCGAGCGACATATGGCACGATCTGAACCACTGCTTCCTCACCACGGCTTGGCACCATATGATGACACCTGGCCACGAACGCACAAAGTTCAGCAAGGGAATGCCCCACGTTTGCACCGAACTTAGCCTATAAATAGAGACGCAAATCACCTCAAAAACTCACACATTTCCCATTCTTTCTCTCTCAAACAATCCTCTAAGCCCCTTCCATTCCCTAGCACTTGTCAGGTGCTAGAGGTGAGTCCCAGAGTTCTAGACGGCTCCGAGAAGAAGAGCTTTTGGCTCGGAAGTTTTTGCCCCCGCAGAGCCCGGTTTCTAGTCAAAAGTCTCGGTACGTGAGTTATGTTTACCTTACTTTAAGTATAGCTTATGTTTAAGTTCAATATCGTTATTATAAACTTATAAACTATATATATATATATATATATATATATATATATATATATATATATATATATATATATATATATATAATTATAATATATAAAGTTTTATTATAATATCTTTTAACTCCTCGCGGTATGGGGAATCTGGTTTGTAGGGCCGCATAGGGTTGGATTTCAGAAGTGCTATAATGCCAAAATGGTCCTGCCCTCCGATATTTCATGTCTGACCCATGTATGTACATAGTGGTTGAAAAGTATTGTTTAACACTTATAAAACAATATCGCCCGTAAATAGTCACTATAAATATTATACTAAAATCTAGTAGTAATGATACTAGGTTTCACCGAAGGAAAATATAATTGTTAGAAGTGAAGCGTTGCCCGAGTTTGGAATCATCACTTTAACAAATGAGTGCATAGTTACTTTCATTTTACACATAGATATGAAGTATTTAATATAAATTACTTGTTATATGTGCATATTATCTATGTTCTTGATAGCTATGTTGGATGAACCGAATATATATGTTTTATTTGATGTAAACTATATATCTATTTTATACCTATAAAAATATTGGGTAAAGATGGGTAGATGAATGATGAGAGATGAAAGATGATATAGATGAACATTGGCAGTTGCGCCACAACCTGTAGATGTTTTTGAACTACGATGTACTCTAAACATCCTAGCAGTTGTGCTTAATAGAGCACATCATAATCCTTGAAGCTACGCCTAAATGATAATATTGGCAATTGTGCCTAATTGATAACATTGGCAGTTGTTCCATTGGCAGCGATGGACTTCGTGCGTATTCCTTAGGAATTAATAAATGAAGAATACATGAGTCTTAAAGTAGATCCTTAAGAATAAAGAAGATAATGGGGATGAGTAATTTTGTTAATTGTTTGATGATGAAACATAATTACTTTATTATTGTGGATTGAAAACCCTATGTACTCACCAGGTTTCCCAACCTTACCCACTCAGTTTATTTGTATGACAGGTATATAGATACGAAGCTACATTACAATGAGAGAATAAAAGAGATGTAAATTACTAGTGTAAATGAAAGTAAGGTATGTTTATGCTTATGTTTCTGTATTGACATCCCAAAGTTTTAATATAAACAAAATACATTTTTCAATACTACTTTTCAAAAGGGATATTCTGAGTTTTAAATAAGCATAAATAAAATTTTTAAAATGACTGTGAATTTGAGGATGTCACACCTTCAAAAGAACAAAGATACCCTCCTAAGTCGATATCTTCAAATACTACTTTTCAAAAGGTTAACCCTGAACAACACCGGAACACCAAACAAACAGTAGCATGTCTACTCTGACTCGCAATCGATTAGATCGTGGACAACTGAATCCATAGCAGGCCTTTTATTGCGATCTTCCTCCACGCAACTTACACCAATCTCAACAAGCTTTGCAGCTTGCTTTATATTGAACAATCCTCTCAACCTCGAATCAATTATCTCTTCAATCCATGACTCCATTTCTTCTCCTTGAAGCTTCGTTTTCGTTACCCTTACAAACCTCATAAGCTCTGTTTCTTCCTCTTCCCCTTCCTGCACAACAATATTAGAAAGTCGAATTCCCTTTGCCATTTCTAAAACCACAACCCCATAGCTGTACACATCAACTTTTGCTGTGATAGGAAGGTTGCTAGCCCATTCTGGAGCCATATATCCTTTTGTTCCTCTAATCCTAGTAAACTCCGAGTTTAGACCACCTCTTTGAGTCAACTTCGCCAGACCAAAATCTGCAATCTTTGCTTCGAACGACTCGTCTAAAAGAATGTTTTCTGGCTTAACATCACAATGAATCACCCATTCTAGGCACTCATGGTGTAAATAAGCCAAACCTTTTGCTATGCCTACGGCAACTTTGAACCTTTCTTTCCATTGAAGAAAACTCGAGGAAAACAATCTTTGGTCAAGAGAAAGATTTTCCACGTACTCATAAACTATAAGTCTGTGTTGTTTCTGTGAACATAAACCCCACATTCGCACCAAGTTCATGTGGTTGATTTTACTGATTGTGCTCACTTCTGCCCAAAACTCTCCACCTTCGCTCACATCTCCTAGTCTTTTCACAGCCACCACCCGTTCATCTTCCAAAACCCCTTTATACACAGTCCCTGAGCCTCCTCTCCCTATCTCCACCTTAAAGTTTTGTGTCGCCTTCACCAGTTCTTGATAAGTAAACCCTCTAAACTGACTTGATACCATACGATACCCCTCTTCTAAGCTGGTTAGGAGGGCATTTTTTCTGTAAAAAAGCCACCACCCTAACAAGATAACAAAAGCTTCAGCCACACCAATAGCTATAGCGAAGGAGTAAAGATAAATCCATTTCACCTTTGTTTCAGATGTCTCATACATAGATGGAGAAACACATGTGGCGTTAGAAGTAGTAAGAACTGAGACAGATTCTCTTGTTTCCATGGCAATCGGTACTTTCAAGTAGATGCTTCCTGGTAAATTAGGAGACCGTAAGCCGTTGAAAAGAGCATTTTTAATAAAGCAAAATCCTTCACCAGTTAACCTGTAATTAAATGCTATACATCTACAATTTCGTAAACACATATCCTTACAAGAATCGAACGAAGTTGGTGATAATGCATCTATTAAATTTAAATCAAAGCCATAATAATCTGTATTCGGCATTTCCAAAAATCCAAACTTTGTTGAGTTTGAACATGTTGTATTGAAAGTAGGCGTACAACCCTGACTTACATCAGTAGGGTTAGTCTGCTGGTGGTTGGGTGGACATGAACATTCCGATTGTAGTACTCCGTTATCACAGATTCCATTCCTCCCACAGATTCCGTGAACACTACATGGTTGTGCAATAGCTTGCCATGAAATCGACCATAATCCAGTTGAATCGTTCAAGCTATAAATCCTGAGATTACCATCATAGTCCATGGTTAACCTTCTTCTGATCCCAAAACCCATATCTGAAGCATTAAACTGCCACCGATCGGTTGACCTAAATACACCAAAATCATCAAAGAATGCGATTCTGCTGGTGTTGTATGAAGTTCTTCCGTAAGACCAGACATCAAATCCAGGATCGGGACTAGGCCAGTACGAAACTGTTGTTTCTGGGCTGTCGTAAGTCAGTATTAACACGTTAATACTGTTATAGCTCAAAACAAAATACCCAGGTTCAAAACTTCCTCTTCTTAAAGCAGATATCAAGCTTTTTCTCTTTGTTAGCGTTTGAGAAGGCAATAGAGTATCAGTTGGATAATCAAAACTTTGCCAAAGAATCTGACCTTTTTGGTTCTTCAATACCAGATTACCTGTATTCAGCAGCACTGCTCTATTTACGTCTGTGGAGGTTGTGTTTGTTTCCCACACGACCATGCCATCCACATCTGTCAAAACCATGGCTCCGTTTCTCCTAAATGTCATCTTTGATCCACGGCCATTCACAGGTGTGTTGCGGTTGGCTGTCCAGACCGCTGTGCGCTCTTTGGAGTTCGTGAACCAAATTGCGAACCAATAAGCATTGCTTTGGAAACCATAGAAGCCACAGGTATAAGTGTTGTCTGGGGACCTTATGACGTCTGAACTATCATCAACAGATAGAGAGGAACCCCTCTGAAGATGGTCTTTAATGGTGTTCTTTGAAGCTGAAGATTCAATCAAGGAACAGAAGAGGAGGAATAGAAGGAATATTTTTCTCATCATTTGCTGTTTACGATTTATGAAGCCAGGATGAGGATGTGAACCTTATATAAACGGGTTTATCAAGCTGTAGAAGATTTCAGTTTTGAGATTCTATATTCCACAAGTTGACCATGCGTGGACTACCTTAGTCGATTTAAACTGCATAATTTAGTAATGGTTGGAATTTTTTTTTTTTTTTTGTACGTATTGTAATTTAGTTGGTTGTTTTCTTGAAACAGCTATTGGATTAAAAGCAGCCCTCTAGTGCAGGGAAAGCAGTGGGTAGCGCATGGTTGTTACTTGTTAGCTTCCTTACTCTGTTAGTCATTAATTTATTATTTTATATATATGGTTGGATAAGATTTATATTTGTTGGACAAAAACTTTTGACACATTTTCTCCAAGTTGACAGACTTGGATCAAAATGGTTTTTGCAATCCGCTAAGTTCTAATATATGAAACAGGAAAGCCAAGACTAGCTCACGGAATTACTAATAATTAATAAACTATAAATTAAATACATATAATATGTGGTTTTGTTTTAGGTTAAAATTTAATAAAAAAAATATTAGTTAGATTCATTTTTAGAGTTTTTGAACCAAACTTATTAGATAAAAATATTTAATATTTATATTAAAGCAATTTGGTTTTTTAATACAGTAATTTTTAACATAAATCATCTATGTGATCTTTGTTTAATCACAACATAATGCGACTTCTTGATTAAAACATATTGTATAGTAGCTTTATGAATTGATTATGTTCGGTGTACCAACCCCCATGGAGGCTTATATCGCTTTTTTCATATTGGCTCTTTAAAACCAAATACAACAATAAGTTGTTACATATACCGACAACATTAAATTCTGCAAAACATTACAAATAAAGTAAATTGTTATAACCATAAACATCAAATTTAGACATTGTAATTTGGTCGATTTCAAAGTATTTTTTCCTTATAAAAATGAAAATATGATTTTTCAGGCTACACCTATATATATATATATATATATATATATCTTCCGATCAAATAAATTATTACAAAAAAAAACATGTTATGAACAAAAATATAATATTAGTTACATAATTTGCTAAAGGTCAACACTAATAAATAATAATGAACTTTCACAAATCTTGCATTTTGATCACTACATCCAACTAACAAACGAAATTCGGTTTATAGGATTGATTCAAGAAGTTCATACATAACTTCTTGTAGCTGAATTTTGGGAAATATTAAGACCTACTGAGATATGAGAGAATGGTCTGTGAGGCTACGATTAGTTTCTATATGGCAATGCAAATTCAAAATCGTTAGCACATATCTTTCCTACCTGCTTCAATTATCAAATTTAGATCAAACTTGTTAAAATCAAATTATTAAAAAAAAACAGATTTGTAACCTAAGAATCAAACAACATATTTTTCATTGAAATAAATATCATAAATCTACAATTTACACTTTATATATTATTCTTAAATTGTATATTACCTTTTCATCTTTAATGGTCACTAACACATATTTCTGCATTATTGTTGTGACACACATCTATATCTAAAACAAGAGAAATAACTATATATAAGAATGTTGATAGAGTGATACTTTATTGAAAATGCAGCAAAATTCTTCATTAAGCCATTAGGATTCTTCTTTAGACTACTAGATGTCTATATAGTGCCAACCGAAGTAACATCCATGAGAACGAACCACTTAAAACAACAATTTTGATTAATATAAGTGAAAAAATCTTTTAGAATGCTTACCAGTTGTGAGTGTTTCCACTTGGATGTGAGCATTAACATTCTTGTAGAGAAATAAAACTTCAAATGAACCCTACATAGCCAAATCTACAAACATGACAACACAAAAAGAAATTTAACTTGGCATATAACCAAATTTTCAACAAATTTCAACATTTTAAGGTTTTGTTGAACAATTTTTTCAATTTAACAGAAATTTATTTTATTACAACGTTATATGAGTAATCAAGGATCCAAATCAAGCGAAAGAAGTAACCATTCATTTAAATCCAGTAAAAATTACAATATTATGAAATTGCATATAATTTACATGTTTGCTTGTTGTCTTGGAGGTACCCGACCACTTGGATATGTACTATTATTTTATTAATTAGTGCATAAATTACATTATATAATATGCAATTTAACGATTGTTCAAATTCATTTATACTTGAGTTAACAATAGAAAATGGACAAATTTATAATCATAAAAGTATGCTTAATTCAACAAATTTGTCATCAAAATTAATAGAAAACTGAGTTTCTTGAAGAAACAAAACAAATACATAAAAATAAATAAAAAACAAAGAACATTTGAAGATCATGTCAGAAAGGTATGACCAATAAGATCTTTTTGGCACTTTTCAATATAGACATGGTTAATTTTTTCTCATCTTTAGGATGATAATTGTAAGCGAGTAAATAAAACAAATTTATAATCATAAAAATATACTTAATTCTAAAATTTTGTTATTAAAGTTAATGAAAGTACTTTTGTCGAAATAATCAATTATTATGTATGTAGAATATTACCACTAAGGGATTTTGAGTTTTGAATCATCCTCAAGCTTCAATAAAAACATCAACTAATGCTCATGACTTTCAAGTAAAAATCTCTGCAATTTAAACTTAATTATAGTAAATCTAATCAACAACGTTATAGAAAAATTTGGGGAGTGCATATGTTATGGCTTAAAATTTGGGGAGGATTTGAATATTATTTTAGGGATAAAAAAATTGGTGAAGGTTTGAGCGAAAAACATTGATGGACAATGTGTTTGACCAAACATTGGTCAAGATGATGTAAACAATTTGATCTAAGGGTGGAAATGGTATAATCGGAACACAATCAAAAATATTTATTGCTTTAGATGATGACATAAAGTTTCTGTTTTAGACATATAATTCAATCTTCCATTTTGTAAATGTAAATGTCTTACAATTAGGTTGTGGTGACTTAGTAAGACATGTGGAAGATATGGTGGATAACCTATTAACCCATGTTCATATCCTGACATTACTCAGCCTCTGTGGCCATGGAGGTTCGCCTGCAGTGACTCCACAATTAGGTTGTGGTGACTTAGTAAGTCACCACAATTAGGTTGTGGTGACTTAGTAAGACATGTAGAAGATATGGTGGATAACCTATTGACCCATGTTCATATCCTGACATTACTCAGTCTCTATGGCCATGGAGGTTCGCCTGCAGTGACTCCAGTAGATGATGCATAGCCTCATGTTTGCATCGGGGATTAGTCGGTGTGCGAAAGTTGTTTCGGAAACCCTCGTTAGGGAAGTTCCATTTCCAAAAAAATGTAAACATCTTAGTTTTCACCTCTCTCAAGCATCATTGTAATGAGTTTTATTATTTAAATCTGTAAAATTATGGATATCATTAATATCTAAAAAATAATAATATTTCAATGGTAGATGTTTACTAATAAATTTATCAATAAATTCACAAGGAACTATAAATAATTGTTTTAGAATGGTTAGAAGATTTATAAAAGTTTATAATTTCATAAAAAGTTATAGTTTGTTAATATTTATATTGAAGTTGTAATGAATAACATTGTAACAATGTTGACAAATTCACATTCAAACGGAATAATAGAGTAAAAAATGATTAAAATTATAAATTCATGAGTATAAACCCAAAAGGAAAATAGATGAATAATTTAACATTTCATAAAACCCAAAATGTATTTAAATGATCAAAATTCTAACCCAAAAAACGAATACTATGAAACAAAGTAATCAAAAACCAAACCCAAAAACCAAATAGTATGTAAACATAATATGAAATCAACAGTATTCAAATTACCTAACTACTCATATAAAATCATGAAAATCATATATTATTTTTCTTTCTTTGGAATTAACAGTTTTGGCTTGCCTTCTCCATAAGTACGATCTGTCATTGATGTTATTGATTTTTGGTTGAGGACATTGTTTCCAGATTATCAACATTATAAACATCTTCCAAGTTGTGCTTTAATTCTTCATGTGTAAACACTTTTTTAAAGGATGTCCACTTAGTTGGTGGACTTGTTGCAATACTTTTATCAAGATTCGAAATGAGTATGATGTTATCACTAGTAAACGAAACTGCATCCTAAATATAGATAATAAATTCATATGTCAATCTGAAAGTTAATAATATTATAAAGTATTAAAAATATTAGATTTAGTTATATTTTATTTAAAACCTTTAAATTTAATGTGTCTTGACATCCGAATTTCACCGATAAAACATTAAACAAATCAGATTACAAAACCTATATTTGTAGTATATAGAAATATATTAGTTGATCAACTAAAATATAAAAAACGAATATAATAAGTGTAGTGTTTGTAATATGTTTCGTAAAAGAATGTTATCTGTTCGATGCTAATTTTCTTTTTCCAATTCAACTGTGATTTTCTTATCAACATTGAAGTTTGAGATTGCATAACCATCAACATTGTTCTTCAAATTATAATGAGAAATTTGAATTTTGAAAGTCAACAAGTAATTTCAAAGCAAACGGATAAATCTTCATATTACCCTCCTAAAAATGAAAAAATTAACGGTTATAAAAATAGACAAACAAAATGTAAAAATTAGTTTTATGTAAATGAAGTTAATATCGATAACCTCATTAAACTTTATAAGCAACACTTGTGTGCTTTGTTCTAGAAGTTTCTTTGTGTCATGATCAAATAACATAAGTGACACCACATCGGTAAAGTCTTGTACTATAATGGTGATTTTGAAACTAAACCATTGATTTAAACAAATTCAATAATATAAAATTAGAAAATTTAATCGAAGGTAATAATATATATAAGACTTATTGAAAACCTTGAAACAACAGATACGTGTTTGTTCATGCAAGTTGAAGTGTAACAATACAAAATTTCTTTATCCTGCTTTTGGTCCGTTCCACTAGCTTTGTCATCATGCATTAAAACGACTTTTATGGCTTTCTCTTGACAAACATAGGTCAATGCATTAACAAATCAATATAAAGGGTATAATTTTGTTTCTGAAATTAAATGAATGAAACTAATATGCTTAAAGTAGATTGATTAATTTTTTTCATGACCTCTCAACAAGAACATAGTAATAACAAATAATAAGAACATAGTAAATGCAATAAATTGAAGAAGAATAAGGAAAACAGAGTAAAGTAGGAGCTTGGAAAAAACAATTGGAGAAGAAGATTGCTCAAGAAGAACATTGTAAATCATAGGACTCAATCTAAAATTGTAAGAATAATCACTTCAGTGTAATCGTATATATAAGGTGTTTTGAATAAGGAAATCATTATCTTCTAAAATGTTGGGATCCTAAGATATCAACTTGGAGATTTTCGCTATTCATCTGGAAAAAAAGAAAAAGAAAAATATCAACTATATTAATTCAAAACTTCAAATTAATTGACTTTCTTATTTAATCAGTTTTAAAATTCAAACAATTATCTCAAATTGATTCATTTTATGTGGGATATATTGGGAGATAAATTATTAATAATATTAAATTTAATTTTGACTCTTAAATATTTTGTTGATTTAATGGGATTAGATTAGATTTTATAGGTTAATAACTTAATTATTGATATACTTGTTTGATGAGATTTTAAAAAATAATAATAAAAAAAAATAAAATATCAACGGGTTTGAATTTGAAAATCAAAACCCATAAATAATGGAGTTAAATTAGGAACAATATTAATTAGAGAAACTGATATCATGTATATAAATAGAATGATATGTTTCAATTGATAAAATAATTACTGAATTTAAAGATTCTATAATTATTACAGATTCTATAATTAAATGTAATTATGTTTGAATTTTATTTGGAAAAAATGGTGTCAGCAATTTGATTTAAAGGTGGAAAATAGAATATTAAAACACAATCAAGAGTCCCGATTGCTTCATTGGTGAATTAAGGGTTTTCTTTTAGTAATATTTAGAGACTTTTAGTTTTAATATGGTACCATATTTTTTTCCTGTTTATACCTCTTTAAACTTGTATTTGACCGGTTAAATGAGGGTATGATGAGATTTTCTCTGGGTTTGCCGGTTAAAAAAAATTTCAGGTGTATATTACATGGACTATTCTTAAGTTCTTGTCCACCTAAATCCATATATATATATAATTTAATAAATTAATATTTTTCCTTTTTTTGTTATTATTCAAAATCATTTTCACTGATGACCATTAAATCTAAGAACGAAAAAACGAAACATATCCAAAATCCAATAAAAAAAGTACCTTCCGCAATCAAGAATAAGTCTTCATTTTTAATAAAAGAAACACACACATGAAAACTTTTTCTCCCTCTTAAACACACTAGTTGTCATTATGACATGGCTAAGCAATCTGACTCACATTGAGCCTAGTACCCAAGTGGTTTGGCCGATAGTGGGCCAAGAAATATTGAATGGTGATGTGAGCGGGGGCTTTCGAGAAATACACATTTTTTTTAAGATTTGACGAGCATCTGGACTAACTACCGAGTTACAACTCTACTGTACCGTAATTGGTGTATTGGTCTTCACAACATTAATGTGTTTTGGTTTAATTATCATAAAGTTGTTTCAAAACTAGTTTGTAGGGTCAGCCTTACTGTTATAAAAAATAAGCCCTTGCTTAAGGCCCATAATTCTAAGGGGCCCCCTTAACACAAAATTAAATTGGTGGATTGTTTTTTTAGATTCTTCATTCACACACATCAGCAGAAACCATTAGTACATTCTGCACAAACTGCGACTCGACAACTGTTCTTCACTTCTTATGTCTCCGTCCTCTGAATCTAACTAACGATTAGTGATTTCATTCTTGATTCTACTCAGAATCGTAGAAACCATTACTCCTCTGATTCTCTACTCTTCTTCTAATCTTCTTCTTGGCGATTTTTGATAAGTTGATTAATTCTTCTTTTTGAAAATGACATCATGTGTCAAGATTAACTCAACTGATTTGGTGATTTCTGTCCTGAAACTTGAAAGGTTGAATTTTAGAAAGGTATGTTCTATTGTTCTTCTTCGGTTCTTCCTCAGATTCTCTATTTCATCATAACTATAACTCCATCAATCCGTTATCCATTGTTGATTATCTATGATTGTGAATGTGTGATAATCTGATAATCTAGTATCTATGATAATCTGATAAAAAAAAATTAAGTCATATTAATCCTAATAGATAGTCTAATCAAGAAAAAAGGAATCAGTCAAAGACTATTCTACAATCCTCCTTCTATATGATTCATTCCTTTATCAGACGATCCATTCCCTTCTCAGGTGATCTGATCCTTTATAACATGCCCCATGAACCCCAAGTGCCCCCATTGAGTTCCAAGTGCTCCAAATGCTCCATGAGAATAATCAAAATGCTCGATTCACATTTGACATCAATAATTACCCTCCGCTAATCACCTTTGTAATTATTACAATAATACTTCCTATTTATGGGTCGTCAGAAACCCCAATGCGAGTATCCCATTCACTACTAACATGAACAATACGACCCAATGTACTAGGTGAGGCATGACTGTCACTCGTAACATTGCCCCCGATTCGCTGTGTTTGCTACTCCAGCATTGCATATCCTAGTATACGTGTTGTCATTAAGGATTGGTACAAGTGGTGCCAATTCCATCATGTTACACCTCCCAAATCCCACGTGATGTTTGTGCCGACTTTCCTCGTAGATATAACATCACTCCGGTTCACCTCCCTTTAGGTGAACCATGTGTCAAACTGGTCGTCTAGAACAACCATCCGACTGGATTTCATCGTAGAGCCAACATTAACTAACTTTCCTCGTAGAGTCATCCCTAACCGGCTATGCTTGTTGAGCCGACACTACTTGGCTATCCTCATAGAGCCAATTTTAGACATGTTGTTGAGTTTTCATCATATTTGGTTTTGAGAATCTACTTTGGTATAAGGTTTTGAAAACTTTTATTTCAATGGAATTGTTTTGATAATAAAGTAACATTGGTGATGTTTTCATAATACTTAAATAAGACTTCCACTAATGTATTCTGGTGAAAACATATATAAAATAAATTAAAAAAATAACTTTTTGGTGAAAAATCACGATGCTACAAGTTGGTATCAAAGACAGGGTACGGTTCGATGTATTCGATAGGGACGTCGAATCCTATAATGGGGGTGAAAGTCGGTTGCACCTAATCCCATATCGGTTGGGAATGAGAAGGAAACATTCCTTATATGGGATGTTGATACCTTCCTTGTCACAACGCGTTTTAAAGCCGTGAGGGCAACATATCTCATAATAACTCAGCAGTTAAGCATGCCCAAGCAAGAGCAATTCAGGGATGGGTGGCCCCATAAAAAGTTTTCGTGTCGGGATCCCAAAGCGGACAATATTGTAATACATGTTGGAAGGGGATGTTACAATACTCACAAAAATAACCCCAACCCTACCCTACCCTACCTTGCCCCATCCCAACCTAACACCTACACCTACATACATATCCATACTTGCACCTACATGTACACACATTCACTTACACACTCATGCGAACGATACTGACAGCTAGTCCACAACTATACCTATATACATACGCACTCGCCTACGTCCACACCAACAAGCCCACATAGGTTAGAGTGAGTAAGAGTTTAATAAATGAAAGTTTTAACGATTTTAAAAATATAAAAGGTTACAAAAAAATCTATAAAAATGTACTCTATCATATTACATAATTTACTTTCTAATTCCTTTGAAAAATTTGCAAACCACACAGAAAATAAATCTGTTCTATATCAACCAAATTCATAATAGATTCTAATTCCTATAAATTGTAGTTCCTTCAGATTCTATTTCCTTTCCATATAAAACTATTTTGTAAACCAAGCACCCAATTAGATTATTGGATTAAGTGTTGGGGACACTAGGCTAGAACATTTAGTTAAGTCCACTTCTTTGCTTTCATACCTGGTGTATTATTTTAACAAATAAAACACAAGTGTTTGAGAATACAAACAAAAAAACACATGTATCCTATTGTCTCCTTTAGCACAACAAGAAACAAAAAGATAAAATTTTGATTTTTTTTTGCTAACAATAAGCAAGAAATCAACCTACTTATGTGTAATGAATAGTCTATAAAATAAACATTGAAATACAAATACAGGTTTAAATTTATAAAAACCAACAAATCAAACTGACTATCAACACCATGCAGTGTACATGATCATAAATAGCATAGCTTAGGTAAGTAAGGGCGTTAAACACTTTAGGAACGTAGATGTACTATCATTGTTTATTCTAATTATTAATCAACCTCATCAGAAATCATATAAAAGAGAATTATAATAACTATCACTCAATGAAATAATCAAATAAAAAAGCATAAACATAATCATGGCTACCTGTATAGATAATAAATCTGAAGGTACTCATATTTGAATTTAATCATTCATTATTCTATTGATGATATTCTTTAAATAGATATTAGCATGTTGTTTATCAATTCCTAAATTGATTAGATCGGACGGTCAAGTCACTAATAATATGATTCTATGTTATCTACCAACAAATATAACTCCCCTAGACTTAGTCTATTATTTCAGATTATGAAAGACTTAATTGGTATCATCAGTCCAAATCAATAGTACAATCATTGATCACTAAATCAATATCTATATGTCTAACCTAGGGATGTATCCTCCGGATACCACTTCATACCTCAACTAATGGAGTTATGAGACACTAATTATCAACCACAATACGATACAAGATACATAACAATAACTCTGATTACTCGTTCCCGTTATCCTCACTTTACGTCCCTAAACACCTATACAAGGGACCTAGCTTAAGGATTTTCATCGGGGTGACAACACTCCTTTAGGGGATTCCTCATCAATTTATGTTAAGTAAGGCAACCATGTGGTGGATGGAGTATACCACTGAACACTAAGTTCACAAACACCTACAAGTTGCGAGCCTGCTAGCGTTCCACTGAACTGTCTAGAAAAGTCTGTGGTTGTCATCTATACTCCGATAGATGACTGAAACAACAACAATATCGATGTCTCTCACCATTTTAACACACATCAACTATTTCATCTACCCATGTTTTACCCAACATATTTGTTGATATATATATATATATATATATATATATATATATATATATAGTTTAAAACTTGTATAAAACATCTATTCAACACCCATCTCAAATAAACACAAAATATAATTACACATAGCACGTATGTTAAAGAAAATAATTTATATCTATGTGTAAGATGAAGTTGACTATACACTCACTTGATTTAAAAATAATCGGGCAGCACTTCGTTTCTTGAAACAATATTCTTCGATGAAACCGAGATGTTTTCTAAAAAACCGGGCTTCACGTGGGCAAAGTTTCGGCTCGAAAACTATTTTTCTTGGGATTTTCGAGCTCTCCAAGGTTTGCTTATGATGCTTAGATGATAAAATACGATTGGGGGTAAATTTTCTAATATAGAAGAAAGTAGAGGGTGAAAGGATTGAAAAATGTAAACAATATTTCGCTGGCTTCTTTGTTGGGCGCAACTTCGTACGCTGGGCGTACGAAGTGGATTAGCTTGGACGCGTCAACGCTACGACACGTGGCTCGCATGCAAAAGAGTAGGGAGGGTGAATGACTTCAGAATACTTACACGAGTATGCTGGATGTACTCCTTCGGTACGTTGGGCATACTCCCCCGAACCAACCTCGAAGTTTGTGCCCAAAACTTCAAAAATTCGTAACGTTCACATACGAACTCCGTTTTGACGTTCTTTATATCCACACATAGGTGAAATTAAGCTCTACAACTTTTATTTAGACTCTGTCGGCTAATTTTGACTTTTTTTATATAGTTATATTTTTAACAGGTCGGGACAGGAAAAGTCCGTTAAAAATTCATAACTTCTTCATCTGACACCTGTTTTCGTCTGTCTTTTTACAGTTGAACTACTATCAAAAAGATCTTCAATTATGTTTAGGCTCTTTCGGCTAAAAATCACTCGACCTAAAAAATTCGAGTTTCGGGCTAGAACTGTTATGCCAAATCTTAGAAAATTCATAACTTCCTCATACGAAGTCAGAGTTTGACATTTTTTTATGCACGCTCTCAGTTTAACGAATACTACGACTTTCATTTAGGTCGCTAAGGCTAAAAAGCACTTTATCGTAAATTCACTTTTTACGTCACACAACGTCGTGTCGATTCTGTCGCGAAACTTCGAAATGTCATAACTTCTTCGTTATAACTCGGATTTCGGTATTCTTTATATCTCTGGAATCCTTGTTTTGACCACTACATCTTCATTCTTAGATATCGAGATTATCTAATATTTATGTTTTTGATGCTTATTTTTATCCTTAATTCATTAAATTGTAATAATTAAGTAGATAAACACATAATTCACATAACATTCACATAATTCCTTTTTATTACTTTAAAACGAGTTACAAAGGTTGACCTAGACTATTACTTCATCATCTATGCCTTGGCCTAGAAACATGGTGGTTGTCGAGGCCAACACAAATAATAACCCTAAATGTTACACACTAAAATAGTGTATAGTGGTAAAGGGATCGAATCCACGGAGATTGGTTCAATTTCTAACTCTATGAAAAATCTCTTTGTAAAAATACTTGTAAAATAACAATAAAAATAAAATGGGGGGTTTTGGTGTTTTGAATACTTGATGCTAACTAGAATTAACTATGATTTAAATAGACAATTGCAACAAAAATAAGAATTTGATGTAAAATCAATAAGGGAAAGATGGTTGACTTAAAGTTTTCTCACTTTGACTTTTGATGAACATATCATTAGAATTCAATGGTGCAATACTTGTTTTAAATCCTCAATTTGGCTATAGTAATCCAAGGAGCTTGAGATTACCTAGACTTTTCTTAATTGTTGAAATGGCTAGAGAAGCTCATAACAATTTCCTTAGTCAAAGTCACTAATTCCAAATAGCATGTAATTAGTGAAAGTCAACTAGCATTAAGAACCAAAAAGTCACCAAATCCAAGAGGGGTCAAATGCTTTCACCACCATGTTGGAGGAAATGTTTTTATGATTGTGTGAAGTAAAATCAACACAAAAATCATTTGTTGCTTGCTAATTTGAGGATCCTTTACTTAATCAAGAAATTAGCCAACTAATCACCACAAACACATTTAAACTCATGAACTAAAACATACAAGTAATGATAAGATGTTAAAACACAAAACATTTCCATAAAGATTCAAGAACATGTTCATGGACTCTTCAACATTCAACAAAAGTTCAAAGGATTAAACAAAAGTCAACCAAGATTAGTTTAGCCAAGCATGGCTAAACACAAAGAAACAAAGTTAGAGAAATTTGTACCAAACATTAAGCAAGAATCAAGAGGTAAAAATATGATGTTCTTCAAGGGTTCTTGGCCTTCAAAAGTCCCCAAAACTCCAGAGAGAATCTTCAAAAATCGGGGGTTCAAGAGCATGCAAAAGATGGGCACCAACCTTCCTCAAATAGCTCAAAAGAAGGATTTCCGAAATTGCCCCTGCAGGGCCTTGCGCGACCCGCGTGCTGCTGCGCGGGTGGGTTGCGCGGGTGGTCCCTGGATGTAGCATCTTTGAGGTTTTGGGCCTCCATAGCTTAGCCCACTTGGCCCAGGTCGAATCCAATCACCTCCTAGCCCATTTTCTTCAAGTTTTTCTTCATTTAAAGCCCAATTTGACCTCTCTAAATCCTCCAAAGCTCGTGAACTCGCCCGATTAATAATTTTCATACGCTTGAATGTTCCCCCGCATCTTTCAAATTTAAAGCTCAATTCTTCCAAGCCTTCAAGCAATTGACAAGTCCACCCCATTAATCACCTTCATAGCCATCAAGCATGAAATCTCCAATTCCCTTCAAGCCCAATCGCCTCGCAAGAGTGCCGCCCCGCTAGTTTCCAAGAAAATCTGCAATAATGCTCAAGAAACTAGAAAGTACCCCGAAATGGTCATAAAAATAACAAAAGGGAAAATATGCATGAAATTTAACTAAAATGCGAATGAAATGTACTAAAATAAACTATAAAAATAAGTAAATAAAATGAAGCTATCAAATCACCCCAAGCTTAAACCTTACTTGTCCTCAAGTAAGACAAGACTAAATGAACTTGGGATGAACTACCCTAGAAATAAAAAGAATGGATAGAACCATGGAACCTGTTCGACGTTAGTCAACATGGTCAGAATTGATTTCGTTGCTATCTCACAACTTTTTCATCCGATGACAATGGAACCATAAACCACAGCCAGGACAACTCCTTTAGGTGAGTAAGGAGGGATGAGCAGTCGCAGCCTCAATGGAACATGTATACAATGAAGAACATCTGTAGTAGGGAGAAAGCAACTGGATGGGCTCGGGTGGAGCTCTTCTTTAAGTGTACACTCTGATCTCACATTTGCCGGTTTCTCTCATGTGTAACTAGGTTTAATCGCTCGGGCACCGTTGTAGGAATCAGTTCACTTAGTGTTGGCCCAAACCTCCCGTAGTATCCGACTCGACAGTCTCTCCAACATCACCAATTTGTGAGAAAGAAAAAAAATAACAATTCGATCTATATACAATAAAACAGATCTATACAAATGAATATCAAACATCGGGTGACCAAGATGTTGGGAAATTTGTTCAATAATTGAACCGGCCACCTATCTAAGATAGTTGCAACTGAAAATTTGCATGCTTCATTTTGTTTTTGTTTTTTTTGTTTTTTTTGTTTTTTTTTTTTTTTTTGTAATTTGTAATGATAAAACCCTTTGACTCAAAATTTGGTTCCCAAAGGTGTGTAGGTGGAACCGAAAGGGTAATGATATAATCCGAATGGCCTAAGTGTGGAAATGACCATGTGTGGAGCATAAAGATGTAATGTAAGCTCCTTTTCAAACTTGTGGTTTTTCAAAGATAATGAAAATGTCCAAATGTGGACTAAAAGACTCTCTAAATTCTAAGAAAATCGCAAAAAGATATGGTGATGTAAAGAGACCGGATATGGATTCTACTCGGGGACAAGCACCAATGCTTCATCCTAACAGTTCAAACATGATCAAGTGTGATCCTCTCCGCGGTAGTGACCGCAAGGCTAAGAACATCCATTGCTATAGTATATCCTACAGTTGTTAGTATTGTATGCATAATTCTTCATGAAAACTACCTGTCCATGATCACTTACCCCTTTAAGCTACCAGCATCTGATCCCAAGTATGAAATCCCAAACTGCAGCTAGTGGTCCCGGTTCGATGGGTGAGATAGCAACAAGATCCTGGACCAATAATGATACAATAACTATGAACCTGTTCCATGGCATCCAAGAGAGGTGAGAATAAACAGACAACAAAAATGCATGAATGCTAATGTCTTAAGCTAAATGTTATGCAAAAATAAAAAGTAGAAAAGAAGAAAATAAAATCTTTTTAAAATTTAATAAAAAAAAAATGAATGCAAATTAACTTAAACGAATATGTTATGCAACCTAACTAAAAATGCATGAAAAAGAGTAAGAAAAAAAGGGAAATGCCCCACCCCAAGCTTAAGAACAAGCATTGTCCTCAATGCTTAAGGAAAGGGCGGAAAGGACCTAAATCGGAGGGTCGGGCGGCGGGAAATGTCTGTGGCGGTGGTTTCGTGAAATTATGACCTGTAGAACTCCGCCAATCTTGAATTTTCAAGGGAGGTGGGTGCTGGAAGGTTATATGAGAGGAATGGAGTGGGAGGTCAAGATGATTAAATGAAGAAGAAGAGAAGCTGAACATTTTAATCTATGGGTCAAAAAGGGTCAATTTCGGTCAATGTTGGTCAAGAAAAGTCAAAAGGTCAACTCATTAAAACCTTTGGTCAACACCTGGTCAAATAATAGCCAAAAATAGCCCAAATTGCCCAGCACAGTGCGCGGGTCGCGCAGTGTAGCACGCGGGTCGCGCAGACCTTGCAGTTAAGTCTTGGGCCAATGTCGCTTTATCACACCTGGCCGCGCAACCCACCCGCGCAACAGCACGCGGGTCGCGCAACCCCCTGATCCTGATCTTCATTTTTGCTTCATTTTTCTTCGTTTTTCACCCGTTCTCGCTTTGGAAGGCCCCAAAAACCTAGAAACTCTTGATTTCTTCAAAAACAATTCTTTTGAATCCCAAAAGCATCTTCAAAAGTCATTTATTCAAATTAAAAACACAAAAACACAATGCTTTCCAAAAATGCCATTCTTTAACGTCTTTGGCGAGACGCCTCCAAACTTCACTTTAACACTTTGGGGCGTCCAAATGGACGACATCTTGGACATTTGAATCAAAAACTTCATTGAATGGCTTCAATCGATGTCCATTAACCTTGTAAATTTTCCCCGTGTCGACATTTTTTAATTTCCACACCTCCATTGAGACTCTTTTCTTGTATTTGACTTTCTTTTTACGGGAGAACCATACCGGACTCAAACCTTTGATTATAGCAATCATCCAACCATATTCTTTCTTGTACTTGTTCATTAAGGTGACCAACTCTTCCTTCTTTGACATGGTTTTTGAGTAGGTGACCGGTTGGGCATCTTCTTTCTTGTGATACGTATCCTTTGAAGAGTCCGACAAATTTATCGCTTCCATCTCTTGTGGTTGGTCTACCAATGGAGTTAGTTTCTTAATGGTAGTGGGCGGCTCAACCTCTCTTTCATTAACCCCTATCACTTCCTCTATAGTTTCATTGTCAGCTTTTTCAATTTCTTCTTCTTCTTTGACAACCTCTTCCACTTCTACTTCTTCTTCCTCTTCTTCATATAACACTCTTGGGCCATCAAAAAAATTCTCATCATTCAAAGGAATGGAACATGAACTATGCGATGGGCTCTTTTCGGATGGTAATTTGTCTTGAGCTTCCATTAAACTAATTGATTGAGCAATTTGTGTTATTTGTTGCTCTAAGCTTTTGAGGCTAGCTTGGGTTGTTTCCTGAAAAATGTGGGTAGAAGTGGCAATGCTTTTAACAATGTCCTCTAAGGACATGCTTGGCGTTTCAGTTTGTTGAGGAGGGTAAGGATAGGGTTCTTGGAACAGTGGAGTTGGTGGGTATTGGTTATTTCCCCAAGTTTGGTATGGGTTTTGGTATTGGTTATTTCCCCAAACTTGGTTGTTGTCCCACCATTGATCATGTTGAGGTTGATCATAACTCGATTGGTTTGACAAATAGTAGCTTCCCTTCTCTTGCACGTCTCCCCATTCTCCTTGTAAATATGAACACATGTCGGAATGATGTCCATTTTGGGCACAAAAATCGCAAAGAAGAGGTGTGGGCTGCACACTTTGGTCACTTTCAATCATCATAACTAACTGAGCTAGCTCAGAAAGTCGCTCTTCGGTGCAAGGAGTGTTCATCTCCGAACCATACTTCTTTTTTTTTTTTTTTTAATTTCAGGAATTTAAATTTGAGTACCTGCACAATGAGATCTAGGCATAGAGAAACAAATTGATTAAAAATAAACCAATCCCCGGCAACGGCGCCAAAAATTTGGTGGTTGTCGAGGCCAACACAAATAATAACCCTAAATGTTACACACTAAAATAGTGTATAGTGGTAAAGGGATCGAATCCACGGAGATTGGTTCAATTTCTAACTCTATGAAAAATCTCTTTGTAAAAATACTTGTAAAATAACAATAAAAATAAAATGGGGGGTTTTGGTGTTTTGAATACTTGATGCTAACTAGAATTAACTATGATTTAAATAGACAATTGCAACAAAAATAAGAATTTGATGTAAAATCAATAAGGGAAAGATGGTTGACTTAAAGTTTTCTCACTTTGACTTTTGATGAACATATCATTAGAATTCAATGGTGCAATACTTGTTTTAAATCCTCAATTTGGCTATAGTAATCCAAGGAGCTTGAGATTACCTAGACTTTTCTTAATTGTTGAAATGGCTAGAGAAGCTCATAACAATTTCCTTAGTCAAAGTCACTAATTCCAAATAGCATGTAATTAGTGAAAGTCAACTAGCATTAAGAACCAAAAAGTCACCAAATCCAAGAGGGGTCAAATGCTTTCACCACCATGTTGGAGGAAATGTTTTTATGATTGTGTGAAGTAAAATCAACACAAAAATCATTTGTTGCTTGCTAATTTGAGGATCCTTTACTTAATCAAGAAATTAGCCAACTAATCACCACAAACACATTTAAACTCATGAACTAAAACATACAAGTAATGATAAGATGTTAAAACACAAAACATTTCCATAAAGATTCAAGAACATGTTCATGGACTCTTCAACATTCAACAAAAGTTCAAAGGATTAAACAAAAGTCAACCAAGATTAGTTTAGCCAAGCATGGCTAAACACAAAGAAACAAAGTTAGAGAAATTTGTACCAAACATTAAGCAAGAATCAAGAGGTAAAAATATGATGTTCTTCAAGGGTTCTTGGCCTTCAAAAGTCCCCAAAACTCCAGAGAGAATCTTCAAAAATCGGGGGTTCAAGAGCATGCAAAAGATGGGCACCAACCTTCCTCAAATAGCTCAAAAGAAGGATTTCCGAAATTGCCCCTGCAGGGCCTTGCGCGACCCGCGTGCTGCTGCGCGGGTGGGTTGCGCGGGTGGTCCCTGGATGTAGCATCTTTGAGGTTTTGGGCCTCCATAGCTTAGCCCACTTGGCCCAGGTCGAATCCAATCACCTCCTAGCCCATTTTCTTCAAGTTTTTCTTCATTTAAAGCCCAATTTGACCTCTCTAAATCCTCCAAAGCTCGTGAACTCGCCCGATTAATAATTTTCATACGCTTGAATGTTCCCCCGCATCTTTCAAATTTAAAGCTCAATTCTTCCAAGCCTTCAAGCAATTGACAAGTCCACCCCATTAATCACCTTCATAGCCATCAAGCATGAAATCTCCAATTCCCTTCAAGCCCAATCGCCTCGCAAGAGTGCCGCCCCGCTAGTTTCCAAGAAAATCTGCAATAATGCTCAAGAAACTAGAAAGTACCCCGAAATGGTCATAAAAATAACAAAAGGGAAAATATGCATGAAATTTAACTAAAATGCGAATGAAATGTACTAAAATAAACTATAAAAATAAGTAAATAAAATGAAGCTATCAAATCACCCCAAGCTTAAACCTTACTTGTCCTCAAGTAAGACAAGACTAAATGAACTTGGGATGAACTACCCTAGAAATAAAAAGAATGGATAGAACCATGGAACCTGTTCGACGTTAGTCAACATGGTCAGAATTGATTTCGTTGCTATCTCACAACTTTTTCATCCGATGACAATGGAACCATAAACCACAGCCAGGACAACTCCTTTAGGTGAGTAAGGAGGGATGAGCAGTCGCAGCCTCAATGGAACATGTATACAATGAAGAACATCTGTAGTAGGGAGAAAGCAACTGGATGGGCTCGGGTGGAGCTCTTCTTTAAGTGTACACTCTGATCTCACATTTGCCGGTTTCTCTCATGTGTAACTAGGTTTAATCGCTCGGGCACCGTTGTAGGAATCAGTTCACTTAGTGTTGGCCCAAACCTCCCGTAGTATCCGACTCGACAGTCTCTCCAACATCACCAATTTGTGAGAAAGAAAAAAAATAACAATTCGATCTATATACAATAAAACAGATCTATACAAATGAATATCAAACATCGGGTGACCAAGATGTTGGGAAATTTGTTCAATAATTGAACCGGCCACCTATCTAAGATAGTTGCAACTGAAAATTTGCATGCTTCATTTTGTTTTTGTTTTTTTTGTTTTTTTTGTTTTTTTTTTTTTTTTTGTAATTTGTAATGATAAAACCCTTTGACTCAAAATTTGGTTCCCAAAGGTGTGTAGGTGGAACCGAAAGGGTAATGATATAATCCGAATGGCCTAAGTGTGGAAATGACCATGTGTGGAGCATAAAGATGTAATGTAAGCTCCTTTTCAAACTTGTGGTTTTTCAAAGATAATGAAAATGTCCAAATGTGGACTAAAAGACTCTCTAAATTCTAAGAAAATCGCAAAAAGATATGGTGATGTAAAGAGACCGGATATGGATTCTACTCGGGGACAAGCACCAATGCTTCATCCTAACAGTTCAAACATGATCAAGTGTGATCCTCTCCGCGGTAGTGACCGCAAGGCTAAGAACATCCATTGCTATAGTATATCCTACAGTTGTTAGTATTGTATGCATAATTCTTCATGAAAACTACCTGTCCATGATCACTTACCCCTTTAAGCTACCAGCATCTGATCCCAAGTATGAAATCCCAAACTGCAGCTAGTGGTCCCGGTTCGATGGGTGAGATAGCAACAAGATCCTGGACCAATAATGATACAATAACTATGAACCTGTTCCATGGCATCCAAGAGAGGTGAGAATAAACAGACAACAAAAATGCATGAATGCTAATGTCTTAAGCTAAATGTTATGCAAAAATAAAAAGTAGAAAAGAAGAAAATAAAATCTTTTTAAAATTTAATAAAAAAAAAATGAATGCAAATTAACTTAAACGAATATGTTATGCAACCTAACTAAAAATGCATGAAAAAGAGTAAGAAAAAAAGGGAAATGCCCCACCCCAAGCTTAAGAACAAGCATTGTCCTCAATGCTTAAGGAAAGGGCGGAAAGGACCTAAATCGGAGGGTCGGGCGGCGGGAAATGTCTGTGGCGGTGGTTTCGTGAAATTATGACCTGTAGAACTCCGCCAATCTTGAATTTTCAAGGGAGGTGGGTGCTGGAAGGTTATATGAGAGGAATGGAGTGGGAGGTCAAGATGATTAAATGAAGAAGAAGAGAAGCTGAACATTTTAATCTATGGGTCAAAAAGGGTCAATTTCGGTCAATGTTGGTCAAGAAAAGTCAAAAGGTCAACTCATTAAAACCTTTGGTCAACACCTGGTCAAATAATAGCCAAAAATAGCCCAAATTGCCCAGCACAGTGCGCGGGTCGCGCAGTGTAGCACGCGGGTCGCGCAGACCTTGCAGTTAAGTCTTGGGCCAATGTCGCTTTATCACACCTGGCCGCGCAACCCACCCGCGCAACAGCACGCGGGTCGCGCAACCCCCTGATCCTGATCTTCATTTTTGCTTCATTTTTCTTCGTTTTTCACCCGTTCTCGCTTTGGAAGGCCCCAAAAACCTAGAAACTCTTGATTTCTTCAAAAACAATTCTTTTGAATCCCAAAAGCATCTTCAAAAGTCATTTATTCAAATTAAAAACACAAAAACACAATGCTTTCCAAAAATGCCATTCTTTAACGTCTTTGGCGAGACGCCTCCAAACTTCACTTTAACACTTTGGGGCGTCCAAATGGACGACATCTTGGACATTTGAATCAAAAACTTCATTGAATGGCTTCAATCGATGTCCATTAACCTTGTAAATTTTCCCCGTGTCGACATTTTTTAATTTCCACACCTCCATTGAGACTCTTTTCTTGTATTTGACTTTCTTTTTACGGGAGAACCATACCGGACTCAAACCTTTGATTATAGCAATCATCCAACCATATTCTTTCTTGTACTTGTTCATTAAGGTGACCAACTCTTCCTTCTTTGACATGGTTTTTGAGTAGGTGACCGGTTGGGCATCTTCTTTCTTGTGATACGTATCCTTTGAAGAGTCCGACAAATTTATCGCTTCCATCTCTTGTGGTTGGTCTACCAATGGAGTTAGTTTCTTAATGGTAGTGGGCGGCTCAACCTCTCTTTCATTAACCCCTATCACTTCCTCTATAGTTTCATTGTCAGCTTTTTCAATTTCTTCTTCTTCTTTGACAACCTCTTCCACTTCTACTTCTTCTTCCTCTTCTTCATATAACACTCTTGGGCCATCAAAAAAATTCTCATCATTCAAAGGAATGGAACATGAACTATGCGATGGGCTCTTTTCGGATGGTAATTTGTCTTGAGCTTCCATTAAACTAATTGATTGAGCAATTTGTGTTATTTGTTGCTCTAAGCTTTTGAGGCTAGCTTGGGTTGTTTCCTGAAAAATGTGGGTAGAAGTGGCAATGCTTTTAACAATGTCCTCTAAGGACATGCTTGGCGTTTCAGTTTGTTGAGGAGGGTAAGGATAGGGTTCTTGGAACAGTGGAGTTGGTGGGTATTGGTTATTTCCCCAAGTTTGGTATGGGTTTTGGTATTGGTTATTTCCCCAAACTTGGTTGTTGTCCCACCATTGATCATGTTGAGGTTGATCATAACTCGATTGGTTTGACAAATAGTAGCTTCCCTTCTCTTGCACGTCTCCCCATTCTCCTTGTAAATATGAACACATGTCGGAATGATGTCCATTTTGGGCACAAAAATCGCAAAGAAGAGGTGTGGGCTGCACACTTTGGTCACTTTCAATCATCATAACTAACTGAGCTAGCTCAGAAAGTCGCTCTTCGGTGCAAGGAGTGTTCATCTCCGAACCATACTTCTTTTTTTTTTTTTTTTAATTTCAGGAATTTAAATTTGAGTACCTGCACAATGAGATCTAGGCATAGAGAAACAAATTGATTAAAAATAAACCAATCCCCGGCAACGGCGCCAAAAATTTGGTGGTTGTCGAGGCCAACACAAATAATAACCCTAAATGTTACACACTAAAATAGTGTATAGTGGTAAAGGGATCGAATCCACGGAGATTGGTTCAATTTCTAACTCTATGAAAAATCTCTTTGTAAAAATACTTGTAAAATAACAATAAAAATAAAATGGGGGGTTTTGGTGTTTTGAATACTTGATGCTAACTAGAATTAACTATGATTTAAATAGACAATTGCAACAAAAATAAGAATTTGATGTAAAATCAATAAGGGAAAGATGGTTGACTTAAAGTTTTCTCACTTTGACTTTTGATGAACATATCATTAGAATTCAATGGTGCAATACTTGTTTTAAATCCTCAATTTGGCTATAGTAATCCAAGGAGCTTGAGATTACCTAGACTTTTCTTAATTGTTGAAATGGCTAGAGAAGCTCATAACAATTTCCTTAGTCAAAGTCACTAATTCCAAATAGCATGTAATTAGTGAAAGTCAACTAGCATTAAGAACCAAAAAGTCACCAAATCCAAGAGGGGTCAAATGCTTTCACCACCATGTTGGAGGAAATGTTTTTATGATTGTGTGAAGTAAAATCAACACAAAAATCATTTGTTGCTTGCTAATTTGAGGATCCTTTACTTAATCAAGAAATTAGCCAACTAATCACCACAAACACATTTAAACTCATGAACTAAAACATACAAGTAATGATAAGATGTTAAAACACAAAACATTTCCATAAAGATTCAAGAACATGTTCATGGACTCTTCAACATTCAACAAAAGTTCAAAGGATTAAACAAAAGTCAACCAAGATTAGTTTAGCCAAGCATGGCTAAACACAAAGAAACAAAGTTAGAGAAATTTGTACCAAACATTAAGCAAGAATCAAGAGGTAAAAATATGATGTTCTTCAAGGGTTCTTGGCCTTCAAAAGTCCCCAAAACTCCAGAGAGAATCTTCAAAAATCGGGGGTTCAAGAGCATGCAAAAGATGGGCACCAACCTTCCTCAAATAGCTCAAAAGAAGGATTTCCGAAATTGCCCCTGCAGGGCCTTGCGCGACCCGCGTGCTGCTGCGCGGGTGGGTTGCGCGGGTGGTCCCTGGATGTAGCATCTTTGAGGTTTTGGGCCTCCATAGCTTAGCCCACTTGGCCCAGGTCGAATCCAATCACCTCCTAGCCCATTTTCTTCAAGTTTTTCTTCATTTAAAGCCCAATTTGACCTCTCTAAATCCTCCAAAGCTCGTGAACTCGCCCGATTAATAATTTTCATACGCTTGAATGTTCCCCCGCATCTTTCAAATTTAAAGCTCAATTCTTCCAAGCCTTCAAGCAATTGACAAGTCCACCCCATTAATCACCTTCATAGCCATCAAGCATGAAATCTCCAATTCCCTTCAAGCCCAATCGCCTCGCAAGAGTGCCGCCCCGCTAGTTTCCAAGAAAATCTGCAATAATGCTCAAGAAACTAGAAAGTACCCCGAAATGGTCATAAAAATAACAAAAGGGAAAATATGCATGAAAGTTAACTAAAATGCGAATGAAATGTACTAAAATAAACTATAAAAATAAGTAAATAAAATGAAGCTATCAAAACACGGGCGTTACATGTTATAAAAACCAATAGTAAAAAAAATTCATAATATGATCCAATGTCAAAGTCAGTATGTCAACAATCAAAAACATGTCATCATAAATCAAAATCAGAGTATAATCTCAAAGATCTAATCTGCGGAAAACATAGTGTGATGCATTGCGATATTGTCGGCTCATTTCCTTTTGAAAAAGAAGTACCTAAAACCAATACTGAAAACCGTAAGCACGAAGCTTAGTGAGTTCCCCCATCATACCACACACCATACAATAACATACTGTCAGGCATACCGGGATGTCCGGCCTACCCCTGTCAGGCATATCTAGGTGCCCGACCTACCCTCTAATTTATCTTAACCGGTTCCAAGGACTATTTCACCCCTACCACTACCACATAATAACATATCATGAACATACTACTAGGCATGCATGGGTACTGTCTACCCCTTCGGTATCTTTCAACCGGTATCTGGGGACTATTTCACCCCTACTACTACTAACACATATATCATAGCATCCTAGCACATAAGGCATATCAAATAGTGGCAAACCAGACATTTATCACGAAGACAATCATCTTAAACATAATCACCTATTGGTGGGCCGACATTGGTGCCTTAGACCCACCTCTACTGGAAGGTAACTCACCTCACACTGCAGAAGTCCCGCGGACAAAACTCAACCTGCTGGATGACAAATTCCCGAACTGTCAACATTAAAATAACACCCATTTATTAATTGGGTTCCAATTCATAACCATAAGTCCATGTTTGGGGTAAAAGACTACTTACCCAACTTAGCTTGATTCAAGCCCAAGGCCCAATCCAAAGGCCCAAAAGTCAAACAATGAACCAAAGCCCAACATGTAGCCTAATTTTCCAAATTGGACCCAAACCTCTACATGGTCTTACCCTAAGGACCAACCATTTATTCCAGTCCAAACAGTTGACATTCCAATGGTCCAACATCTCATAATCATCAAGGCCTAGTTATGGCCTATCTATATCCTAATTTTCCTAACTAGGCCCAAACCCCTCACATGGGCCTAACCCTAAAGCCCATATAAATATTCTAGTCCATATGATTGTTCTTAGATGGCCCATCAATGGCCCAATCACCAAAGCACAATAGAAAGGCCCAACTCAAGGACCAAGCAAAATTAGGGTTTTCACATAAAATGATGATTAGGGTTAAGTGTTCCTTACTTAACATATTAAGGACATAAGTCATTAAGTCCATCACTCTACTAGGTCAACTTACAATGTGGTAGGGATTAATTCATGATTCCAATCCAATGGTCTAAACTTACGGGTCCCAACAATTCCAAATTAACATATATAAAATTAGGGTTTTGTAAACCCTAATTAGGGTTTCCAACCCAATCACAGCCCAATTAGGCCTAAAACCTAAGTCTTTAGATTAATTAGGGTTTCATTAGGTCAACCAGGGTTAAATAAGTCGGGCACCACCCACTACCACCTCGGGTAGGTGGTGGTCAACGGCAGCTGCCACCACTTCACGGTGGTGATTATGGTTCTAGTCTAATTATGTCCAAGCGTCACTAAAGCAAACTAAACACAAGCAAAAGCACACCGCCACCCAACACGGTGGTTGGTGGCGGCGAAAGGCGGCAGTGGTGGCAGCCACCATCTCACGGTGGTGATTATAAGTTTCTTGATTATACTAGTCACTAATTACAATTATACAATGCAATATCTCGAAATAAACCCACACACAATAAGATAAACAAACCCACACAACTACCCTTGTGGTGGCCGGCGGTGGTACTGTTGGGTTTTGAGCATTCTAACACTCCTAAGTGTACATGCAACCCTAAATACCTTGGATCTATGTTTTCTCTATTATACATGCAAATAAGAATATCCAAGGTATTATCCTAATCTAGCATACAAAACAATGAGTGTAACAAGATAGAATACATACCTCTTTGATGTAGAAAGTCTTCATGAAGCTTGAGTGCCTTGCCTCAATAGTGTGGAAGCCTCAAATGGAATCACAATCATCAAAACACTTAGAATAACTTGAGAGAGTTCTACACTTCATGAAATCGGCTAGCCCTCTTCTTACTCTCTCTAGTGGCCGATTTTTGTCAAGAATAAGATCTTTATATAGTGTTATAATTAGGGTAAATCCTTAATTGTCATGGCTTTCCATTTCCTTGGATCCATGGGTTCAAATACACCATGGAGCATCCATGGACCATCCTATGGGTTTTAGCCCAACTTGATTATCCATGGAGCATTAGCCCACTATATAAGTATGGATGATTTACACAATCAACCCATATATTTAATTAGTCTTCTTTTGATCACTTAATTAATCCTAGATTAATTCTTGATCAATACTAATTAAATAATCTTATTATTCTTATTATTAATATACTAGAACTTATAATATATTAATAACTATAAGTGTCTTATTTCTCTCATTATAGTCTATCCAAGTGCATGATGGTATGCAACCCAAATGGACCATGCCGGGTCGGGTCAAGTCTTACCAATTATAGTTATGGACTTAGACATTAATCCAACAGTCTCCCACTTGGATAAGTCTAAAACTATTATTGCGTATGACTTCAGGAACCAACTGGCAATCGTAGCTCTCAAAAGCTTCTGTCGAACTCTGACCTTGTAGATGAACTCTGACCTTGTCAATGACTTGTCCATTAGATAAGGGATCATATAATCCTCTGTTGTCATGATATCAGCCGGATAAATACATGGAACAACGTCGTACTTATTGTCCAGCAGTTTGTTTCCCGATTTTCGATTTGTTTGACAAAGAACTTAATCGAACACATCAATTCAGTTCTGACCGGCCGGTACATAGGTCACAACAAAATCATCGAGGGGCCCAGATATCGCTTCTATTTCTAGAAGGAACAGATAAACTTCGACTCATATGCTTGTTCTACTACTTGTTGAATTGTACACAAAGGCACGTTTTATAACATCAAGTTACTGATGTGTTTACGTGCAATCAATGCACAACCAACTCATAGGTAACAACTCATATCTCTAGGTTTGAAGATTTATATGATATTACCATCTCACGATCACTCGAGATAAATTCCATGAAGTGATACAAGTGAGCGTGGGTTTATTCCAATACTCATAACTTATGAGCACTCATGAATGTTGTAGCAACCATTACTATGACTAAACCCATTTAGCCATCTACAAACCCGATTCATGACAGTCTTGATTCATACCTACTTCCAACATATGAATGACTGTGGAGTGTTTAAATAACTTAGTCATTCGAAAAGAATAACCTAGCTATTTTGGAAGTCAAAACATGCAAAGTGAAACACAATAATAATCGAATCTAATATGGTCTCAGAACCCTTTTGAATATAAATAAAACCACTTTTTATTTATCACCATATTGATTACACATTATTCAATGTTTCAAATAATCAACTTAAGACTTGAATAAAAACAACAGTCGTCACATGCTCCTAGCATGTACACTTTGTTTTTCTAAACAATAGTTATGTCATACCCCAAGTATGCACACTATGTTTGTCTATGATCCTTACATTGTGATGTAGATCAATTGAACATGATTCCAATGATACTCATTTCACAATCCCAAATCCTTATTGTAAATGTGAGAATCCCCGATTCCTATCATTTACCAAAAAAAACGGTTAGAATTTAAACTTTTATGCAATGTTCCTCTTGTAATGATTATTCATAAAGTCACCAAAACCTTGTCACTAGTCATTATAGAGTATTCCAAAGAAAGTCAACTTCTATGGAACGAAAGTCTCATATTCAAAGTACATTGCTTTGAACATCCTTCTTGCATTAAGGTTTTCTAATCTTACATAGATTGAATAATTTCTAACTTTGAAACATTTCCAGATCCCATTTTGACTATCACTTCTGAACAAGAGTTGCCTCCTTACAGATTATGTCAATATGGTCCTTCCAGAATTATCACTATACTTCCAATTGTCCTTGAGAAACCAATCTTTGGTAAACCTTAGATTGTCCTCGACAATTGTTTAATCACTTTAGTTATATCCAGTTCTAGACTTTTCCCTTCTAAATGCCGATTTTTGTCAAGAATAAGATCTTTATATAGTGTTATAATTAGGGTAAATCCTTAATTGTCATGGCTTTCCATTTCCTTGGATCCATGGGTTCAAATACACCATGGAGCATCCATGGACCATCCTATGGGTTTTAGCCCAACTTGATTATCCATGGAGCATTAGCCCACTATATAAGTATGGATGATTTACACAATCAACCCATATATTTAATTAGTCTTCTTTTGATCACTTAATTAATCCTAGATTAATTCTTGATCAATACTAATTAAATAATCTTATTATTCTTATTATTAATATACTAGAACTTATAATATATTAATAACCATAAGTGTCTTATTTCTCTCATTATAGTCTATCCAAGTGCATGATGGTATGCAACCCAAATGGACCATGTCGGGTCGGGTCAAGTCTTACCAATTATAGTTATGGACTTAGACATTAATCCAACAGGTACAAGGTGGCAACCACCACCTCACGGAGGTAGTGGTGGCTTTTCTCGTGAATTCCGGCCAAGCAACACCACCCACAACACACACTAAAAAAATAAGATACACACACAAGATTTTGTTGGCAAAATGCACCCAACCACCCACTTAGTGGCGTACAGCGGTGGCGATGGCACGACTTGGCGGGCAATAGTGGCGGCTAACGACGATAAGAAATGGATTAGAGAGAAAAATGGTGGCAGTCGAACAGAAAGGAGGCAGATGGAGTCTTTGGAACCGCAACTACGAAGTACCGTAAAAGAACAACCATCATCCGTCGTTGTTGGCAATGGAACAGCAGCAGCAGTGGCGTCATCAGTCGGAGATAGCGGCGATAGTGGTGATATAGACTTGTTTCTTTTCATCTCCATCTGAACCACGTCCTCCTATGCCGTTCCGCATCTTCAGCAACCATGGAATAGTAGCGGCAGCGATACCCGACTTGGTGGTGGTTTTCCGACTCCAACAGCTCTGGCGGCGCCGATAGTGAAGGAGGCACAAGGGTGGTGGTGGCAGCTGATGAGGGTTCATAGGGTTAGGGTTACCGGGAGGGTGACGGGTTTATATACCGGGTCCCCATGAAAGTTCCTTCAATAATGAAAAGATCAGTCCTTCCTTTCTCTTCTTCTTTCAAACTAAGTCCATAATATACCATTTATACCCTGACTTTGGAAATCCCTTTCAAGTCCAATCTGTAATTTACCGAACAACCCTCAGTTCTCAAAATCTTTTCATAATAAGTCCAATACTTAGCAAACGCCCCTACCTTCTAAAACCCTTTACAAAATGAATCCCGAAATTACACATTAACCCCCCAAACTCTCAATTATAACTTTTTAACCCCCAAAACGAACACCTTGCTAAATTATTCCGCATTTAGGGCCACTATTCATATTAATTTTATCTATTTATTTATTTAATAAAAGGGGTGTTACAACTCTCCTCCACTTAAATTAGATTTCGTCCTTGAAATCACTCCTTACCGGTCCTTACATGCCAAACCACTCAAGTAACATGGCCATAATCCTGGGCACACCCTAGCCTTCCCAGGGTAACCGTGACCAACCTTTGCAAGGCCCTAAAATCCATAGATTAACAAATTCCTTGTAACAATCACATTTAGTCAACCTGAAATCTGCAGTCTCGAGATGGTCCAACTCCCTAACAAACCACTCATGCTGAGCTTTACCAAGCTTGATTTTCTGTCGACTGACCGACCAAATGCACACTTTATGCCCTGATTATCTCAATGCTACCATTAGAAACTAAATCACTTCCTTGTTCCTATGACTGTAGCGGTGACCCTACGGCCTTATCACTGGCTCAACCAAATCTAACCCATCTGGGTAGTTTCGTAACCATATACGTGGATTCCATGCCCTCACTGATGCACCCAAAATGATGGGTATTATTGTTCTTCTTGTGATCTAACATCACTCCCATACTATCTATCAACCTATATAGTGAAAGCTACAGCTACCCCCACGACTTACAACACTCTAACGCTATATGACAACTTTGTGAATGCTAAGTCTACACCCACAGACTTACGACACCTCCAACACTATCAGGAAACCTTGCAAACGCTACGGCTACACCCGAAGTCTTAAAACACTTCCAACACTATCTGACAACCTTGTGAACGCTACAGGTACACCCGCAGACTTACAACACTTCTATTACTATCTGACAACCTGGTGAATGCTACGGTTACACCCACAGACTTACAACACTTCCAACAATATCTGAAAACCTTGAGAACGCTACAGCTACACCTGCAAACTTACAACACTTCTATCATTATCTGACAACCTTGTGAACGCTACAACTACACCCGCAGACTTACAACACTTCCAACACTATCTAAAAACCTTGTGAATGCTACGGTTACACCCGCAGACTTACAACACTTCTATCACTATCTGACAACCTGGTGAATGCTATGGCTACACCCGCAGACTTATAACACGTCCAACACTATTTGAAAACCTTGTGAATGCTACGGCTACACCCACAGACTTACAACACTTCTATCACTATCTAACAACCTTGTAAATGCTACGGCTACACCCGCATAGTTACAATGCTTCTATCACTATCTGACAACTTGGTGAATGCTACGGCTACACCCGCAGACTTTCAACACTTCCAACACTATCTAACAACCTTGTGAATGCTATGGCTACACCCACGGACTTACCACACTTCTATCATTAACTCAATCGCTGACCATGGTCTTACCACTGATTACTAATTCGAATGTACCTAAAGTCGAGCATGCATACACAATCCAATATCCCCAAGCTGAACTCATGTCCTGACTGAAATCCCTATTCTGTTTCCCAAGGCTTGCTATCTGATGCCAAGGGAAGGCTTGAACCAAATGGTGGAATGTTTTGATGGATTAATGTCTAAGTCCATAACTATAATTGGTAAGACTTGACCCGACCCGGCATGGTCCATTTGGGTTGCATGGCATCATGCACTTGGATAGACTATAATGAGAGAAATAAGATACTTACGGTTATTAATATATTATAAGTTCTAGTATATTAATAATAAGAATAATAAGATTATTTAATTAGTATTGATCAAGAATTAATCTAGGATTAATTAAGTGATCAAAAGAAGACTAATTAAATATATGGGTTGATTGTGTAAATCATCCATACTTATATAGTGGGCTAATGCTCCATGGATTATCTAGTTGGGCCAAAACCCATATGATGCTCCATGGTGTATTTGAACCCATGGATCCAAGGAAATGGAAAGTCATGACAATTAGGGTTTACCCTAATTGTAACACTATATAAAGATATTATTCTTCCCAAAATCGGCCACTAGATGATTCTAGAGAGGGCTAGCCGATTTTATGAAGTATAGAATTCTCTCAAGTTCTTCCAAGAGTATTTGGTGTTGTGTGAACCATTTGAGGTGTCACACTTGGGGCACTAAGCACTCAAGCTTCATGAAGACAAGCACCATTAAAGAGGTATGTATTCTATCTTGTTATATCCATTATTTTGTATGCTAGATTAGGATAATACCTTGGATATTCATATTTGCATGTATAATAGAGAAAACATAGATCCAAGGTATTTAGGGTTGCATGTACACTTAGGAGTGTTAGAATGCTCATAACCCAACAGTGGTATCAGAGCCTAGGCTTGTTTTCTTGTTATACCTGCAATAGAAGCTGAAAAATCGAGTTTTGATGCTGTCAGCCCAGCTGACTCGCCGAGTCCATGAAGGGACTCGACGAGTGCAAGGCAAAATGCATCCAACTCGCCATGTTGTGTTCATGCACTCGACGAGTTGGACCCCAGACAGCATATCTTTGAGGTTTTTGGCTAGAAATGGACTAGGAACATTACCCTAAGTTGTTTTTGAACTTATAAACTTGTTTTTTAATGTGGTAATGTTCATGCTAATCCATTTTCAAAGATAATTGTCAATAGATTCATGTTTTGTATTAGTTTAAAGGTTAGACTAATTACATGAAAAAGTTTGATTTGAATTATCTTGTTCTTATGAGTTGCTTAGATTAATAGAAAAGTTGAGTGAAAAAGTTGTTTTCAATCCAAATTAATCTAAGAGTTGAGTATAAAATGTGTTTGTGTAACTTATCCTTAAGTTACATGAAGAGTCACATTAAAGACTCATAAAACTCATAAAGTTGGCAAAGGTTACAAAAAAGATGAAGAGTCTTGTCCTTAAGTTATGGAGGTTCAAGAGTCACTTCATTAATAAATAAATAAATAAAATATGTAACCTTAATTAATTCCATAAGTTATAAAATAAAGAAAAGATTAATTCTTTATTAGTTTAAAGTCTTCCATAATTTGTTCACAAGTTATGGAACTTGAAGAGTTTTTGGATTAAAACTACTTTAAATACATAAGTTATGGAATTAATTAGTTTTGAATAGTTTCAAAACTTGCCCTCAAGTTTTGGAATTTGTAAAGTTTTCTCTTATGAATACTTTAATTCCAAGTTAGCCCTTAGAATTTTAAAAGTTAAAATTCAACCCTTATACTTTATAATATTATAAGTTAATAATATATATATGTATAAGAGTAAAGCCGGTCTTACCGCTAGTACGCCTCATTCACGAAGCCGGTCTATAAGGTGGGTATAAGGTTGTTGCCTATAAAATGGCAACTTAATGGGTGTCCACTCTCACCCACCGCTTGCTTGACTGGTGGAGGGTCGTTAGCCGAACGGGTTTGACAGGACTATAATTCTCCCTTCATTAAAAGTATTAATGATAAATACTAAGTAACTAAACTCTTAATAATTCCCAATCTTAGTTACTTAGGAAAATGTGAATAAGGTGCTAATCCATGAAATTACACTTTGCACTTTGTTTAAGTCGGTTAGTGGAGCGTGTGTGGTTAACCGGCACACTAACTCGTATTTAACAAGGTAGGCAAAGGGTAACTTAATGTTTATCATAGTATCGATGGAGCGTGTGTGGTTAACCGGCACATCGATTGAGGGGTAAACACTTAAGGGTACCAAGTAATTTGCATGGTTACTTCACACCTTGTTTTGTGATCCTCGGCATCCCAGTCACAAAACCTGAAGGGCACACTCGAGATTGAAACATGCCATTGAACAGTTCAATGAATCTCAAAAGATCTAGGAGTTTCCAAAACCAATTAAAACCTAATAATACATTTCGTTTATCTTGGTGGAAATTGGTGAATCGTCATTCACCTACCTTCAAATTGTTTTATAGCTTGGACTACGGCATACCTCTTCTAAGTTATAAAATAGTTTGTTGGGTCCTAGCCTTAGTATTTCATATTGGGTGTCATATTAAGGACTCAAAGATCAACTATCTTGAATATCTCCCATAACATGTCTGGTTTAGACATTTATGATCTTCCCAAATCTCTTGAAACAAGCATTCCTAATGTAGATGATGTCCCATGGATATCATACTTCTTCCTCCTCCTCCAATTATTCTCCATACCCCACAAGTTCTTAAAAAATTTAAGGTCACTCGAACCCTATTGGCAAGACAAGGTCTAGGTGTGATCATATCTTGGAGATGTAGTCACATATTGACAAGCCGGGAGAGTTGGGTGTCAAAGTCTTGAGAAAGTTGGTGGTTCAATCACTTTCTAAGTCACATAGTGAGTTCCTTTGGGACACCTATGAAATAGACTATGACAAGACCCTTAATGATCTTATCTATTGTTAAGATCAACTTCCTGAAACTTTATGGACATTGACAATGGTGACACTGGAAATACAGAAAAAGCATTCTCTTCCCAATGGAAAGGGATCGGCCATAGTCAACTCGGTTGAACAAATGGTAAAGAGAAAAGCTAAGTCTGTAATAGTCCTGTGTACCATTATCAAAGGGTCCATATGTTTATATTGCCAAAGTAAGGGTCATTAGTTGCGAAGCTGCCTAATTTACCTAAGGATGTTAAAGTCAATAAGATTGACTCCACTTCAGGTAAAAGTCCACTAATCTAACTCTGTTAAGTTTCTATTTTCAGATTCCTGATACATGATGTGACTGGGTCACATGGTAATGTTTTAAGAATCAAAGAAAAGTAAAGGAACTTAAAGAAAGAATATGCTGAATCTGATCGCGTAGATGGATTTCTATCGCGTAGTTTGAAAAACGGATTCTTGAGCTACTTCTTAGGAGTTATGAGATATTGCTAAGGAATAGATAACAACAAGTTTTCATATGGATTGTAAGGATAAGTTTTCCGCATAGTTTAAAAATAAAAGAAAATTTTTGATTTTATTTATTTTAAAATATCCTTACAATGGCATTTGAGAAAAAAAAATTGTTGCTTATATGATTCCATTAATAGCAAGAGTGGAAATATGAAATTGATTCCTTCATTTGTGGTAATGTCTAAATTTACCAAATAAGGAAAGATTCTCATCACCCAAGTTTCAATTGGACCGGGACTTGGAATCATGCAAGTTGTATAGCATGATGAATGAGAACTTTCAAGTATTGGAAAAAATTAAGACTAATTACTTATTCACATGGATGTGTGAGTCAAGTAATGGACTAAGGGATCAAGTACATAGTCATGTGCACTGATTAAGTCCACCACAAAAGATTGATAAGACTATTCGTCATAGTTTACTAAAGCTCAGTAAATATGATTATACTTACAAGCTTAAGTGTAACTCTGAGACATTGAAAAAGGTTCCAATGTAAGGCAGAGCGAATAAGAAGAATCAAATTAGGCAGAAGGATAAAAGTTTCTCAAATCTGAAAAGATGGGAGAGTACTTTAGTATCAGCTTTGTGATCATCTTAATGATTAAGAAACCATATCAAAATTCGTTCTCTAAGGAAGTCTTAGTGCATTCTTATGACTAAGAAGAAGGGATCTTGGATTGTTGAAATGGTTAAATCAAGAAGATGAGTCATACTTCGTTCCAATACAAGTCTTAGAGTCATACTCCAAGATTGTAATTTGAGTGACATGTCTTAAAGAAGGTTTAAAACACTTGACAAATGTAAGAGTAAAGTTTTCTACTCTTGTACATTTGAAATTGGTAAGTTGTGATGTTTTGGATAAAACAAAGAACAACTTTGGCCAATTGTGTGAAGTGTTTGTCTTGATTAGAATCCACACTATCTCTTGGATGTTTGACAAGGGAGTCTTATAGGTCAAGAGGACAGTGGGAGTCTTAAAGGTCTTGAAATTCTCAAGAACTAATCAAGAATGAAACCTAAAGTTCTTCACTAGCACACGACTTAAGGTTTATAACCTATCGTGTTGACATATTCTGTGCCCATTCTAGTTAAAGTTGGCTTTGCATATGAGTTCTTAGAGTTCTCAATGTGTTGCACAACAACTTGGAAGCAATGGTAGGCCCTTGAGCTACCAGGTGGCAAGAAATTAAGATTGAGTTCAATCCATATGGTTTTGGATTTGTCATTATCCTTGTCTTGTGATTATGGTTTTGACAAATTCATATGGGTAGGAACTCATACACCATATAAATCTAAGTGTCATAAGGTTTCTCTCCGATTCATGAAAATGATGGTGAGGAAACACTTTCACTAAGTAGATTTTAGTTAGATAGCAATTGTGATATTTGCATTCTCAAAGTCGTTAGTGGAGCGTGTGTGGTTTACTGGCACACTAACTTGGACTTGTGAGAAATGGCAAAGGTCAAAACGATCAAGACTATGATTACGGCATCCCTTTTCATAGTTCTTAAAATTGTTTTGACACACCCATAAGCTATCTAAGGGAAGGTGTATGTTTTTTATAAAGTCTTATCAAAACAATCTAGTATCAGAAATCTGAACTTTGGTAAGAAAGTCAATAAAGTATTGATTTCTAGAAGTCAAGCTTTCTGAGTATATGTCAAAGCTAGTGGGAGCATAAGTGTTATGCTAATAATCATCATGTTAGTGGGAGCATGATAATTACGATAAGTATTGCAAGCTAGCAATGTTAATTATAGAAAACAAAATGTTTCAATTGGGAAAAGTTGTTTTGCTATAATTAAGGGAGAGGAAATTATACTTCATCTCAAATCTATAAGCTTAGATCGTGAGGTTTTAATCATTTAGTCAAGGATATATATGAATTTCATGTTGGAATGGCTCAACATAAGGAAATTCTGTATATGGGTCCATTATTTGCGTTCTTAAATTCGATTATGATTACGGCATACCTTTTCATAATCTGAATTATGAGAACTTGGCAAATAGAAATGGAAATGTTATAGCAAAAGACTGGTTTAGTCTTTATGTGAGACATCATGAATCGTGTCCCATATGCTTCGGATATAGGACCGATTACATGTGCTATATTTATCCTTTCTAAAAGTTTCCAAATGCCTGGGGCATTAAGAAGGGAAAAGGTTTAGAACTGGATATGACTAAAAGGATTAAACAATTGTCGAGGACAATCTAAGGTTTACCAAAGATTGGTTGCTCAAGGACAGTTGGAAGTATAGTGATAATTCTGGAAGGACCATATTGACATAATCTGTAAGGAGGCAACTCTTGTTCAGAAGTGATAGTCAAAATGGAATCTGGAAATGTTTCAAAGTTAGAATTTTCAATCTGTGTAAGATTAAGGAAACTTAATGCAAGAAGGATGGTTCCAAGGACATGATCTCCTTTGGAATGCTCTGTAATGATTGTTGTTAAGTCTTTCTGACTTTGTATCATTACAAGAGGATCGATGCATATAAGTTTAGAATCTAACAGATTTCAGTAAATGACATGAATTTGGAATTCTTGCATTTGCAGTAAGTATTTGGGAGTGTGAAAAGAGAATCATTGAATATTATGTTCAATTGATCTAGTTCACAAAGTAAAGATCATAGACAAACATAGTATGCATACTTGGTGTATGGCATGACTAGTGTTTAGAAAACATAGTGTACATGCTTGGAGCATGGGACAACTATTGTTTTAAATTCAAGAATAATGTTGATAGCTGAAACAATATACAATGAATAATGTGTAATCATATGGTGATAAATAAAAAGTGTTTTATTTATATTCATAAGTTCTGAGACCATATTAGATTCAATTATTATTGTGTTTCACTTTGCATGTTTTGACTTCCCGAATAAACTAGGTTATTCTTCCGGAATGACTAAGTTATTCAAACCATCCACAGTCGGTCATATGTTGGAAGTAGATATGAATTAAGACTGTCATGGGTTGGCTTGTAGAGGTCTAAGTTGTTGGACAAAGGGCTACAACACTCATGAGTGCTCATAAGTTCTGAGTATTGGATTCAACCCGCGCTCATTGGAATCACTTCATGGATTTTATCACGAGTGATCATGAGACGATAATATCTTATATTCTTCAAACCTAGAGATATGAGTTGTTACTATGAGTTGATAGTACATTGATTACACGAAACGCATTCGTAACTCGATGTTATAAAACGTGTCTTTGTGTATGATTCAACAAGTAGTAGAACAAGTCATATGAGTCGAAGTTTATCCATTCCTTTTACCTTCGGGATGAAAGCGATATCTGTGGGCCCCTCGATGATTTGATGATGACAAATGGAAGTGCTCGGCCGGGCCAGGACTGATTTGATTTGTTCAATTAGTCAGTCGTCATAAATCGGAAATCGGGAAACAACAAATGGACAGAGAGAATGATTATAATCCATGTCTCAGTCCATATGATATCTAGAATGGAGGAATATATGATCCCTTATCTAATGGACAAGTCATTGACAAGATCAGAGTTCATCTACAAGGTCAGAGTTCGACAAAAGCTTTTGAGAGCTACGATTGCCAGTTGGTTCCTGAAGTCATACGCAATAATAGTTTTAGACTTATCCAAGTGGGAGACTGATGGATTAATGTCTAAGTCCATAACTATAATTGGTAAGACTTGACCCGACCCGGCATGGTCCATTTGGGTTGCATGGCATCATGCACTTGGATAGACTATAATGAGAGAAATAAGATACTTACGGTTATTAATATATTATAAGTTCTAGTATATTAATAATAAGAATAATAAGATTATTTAATTAGTATTGATCAAGAATTAATCTAGGATTAATTAAGTGATCAAAAGAAGACTAATTAAATATATGGGTTGATTGTGTAAATCATCCATACTTATATAGTGGGCTAATGCTCCATGGATTATCTAGTTGGGCCAAAACCCATATGATGCTCCATGGTGTATTTGAACCCATGGATCCAAGGAAATGGAAAGTCATGACAATTAGGGTTTACCCTAATTGTAACACTATATAAAGATATTATTCTTCCCAAAATCGGCCACTAGATGATTCTAGAGAGGGCTAGCCGATTTTATGAAGTATAGAATTCTCTCAAGTTCTTCCAAGAGTATTTGGTGTTGTGTGAACCATTTGAGGTGTCACACTTGGGGCACTAAGCACTCAAGCTTCATGAAGACAAGCACCATTAAAGAGGTATGTATTCTATCTTGTTATATCCATTATTTTGTATGCTAGATTAGGATAATACCTTGGATATTCATATTTGCATGTATAATAGAGAAAACATAGATCCAAGGTATTTAGGGTTGCATGTACACTTAGGAGTGTTAGAATGCTCATAACCCAACATGTTTTTCGAACTCCCAACTCACAATCCTCAATCTAGACGACCACTCGACCGCCTTTCTCCTTATTGGGATGCAAAACTCATCTTAGTTTCACACTTATTTCTGCTCCTGGATACCTGATCGATTCTCCCCTACTTAGATTTTACTAAGTTTTCATGGCACGTGAGGATTGAAGGATTCCCAATCCTTCTTACTTCCTAATAGTCCACTGGAAACAACCTGCACTCACCCATGCTAGCGATCAATTACCATCCAAATCCTAAGATCACCCATCCTCTGAAATTTTGAAGAGTACTCTTGAAATCTAGTCCAATCTGGCACCTCGATCCACCTCCCATGTTGGCGACTCGAAACCATAACCTTTACACCGACTGTCGAATCCTCGCAGAACCACTAAGATTTAATCAAACACGACCCATGCGAAAAATACAATTCCCTTGGAACATCTAATGGTCGAACAACCTATGCGACCACACCCGTATCCTTCCGCTACCACTCCTCTCTTAGCATTGGTAGTGCTAGAACCCATAAGTTATCCCATAGGAAATTGTCAACCATACCTGAACAAATGATAGAACCATTAAACTCCAACTTCATTGGAGAATCATCCTACTAATTCCTGGCCAAGGATCTTCCAAATAATACTTCTGAATGGATCTCGACAAAGATACGAAATAGTAATGGTACATACGGAATCCACTCCGCAAGATACATCCCTCTGTAGGTTCATCAAAGGACTTTTCGGCATGCAGAATGGCATATAACAATCCTTGATAACCCAGACAATAACAGAGAACCGACCCGAGATCTGACTTATCCAAACTCACTCACAATTCCAAAGCGATAAAGATTCCCGACGTCCACCTTGTAGCAGTAAAAGATGACACACCCGTAACATCTGAAGGAATCCTGATCACCTTCTCTAGAGATACTTCGAACCTCCCGAGAACATGGTGTAAAAATCCCTTCCGATAGCGATGACAGGAACTAACAATAGGACCCTCCTTCCTGAAGGATTCTAAGGATTCACAGGCTTTAGGCTTCAGATAATCCCCTAACTGCCCTGCGACAAATCTGGTCTGAAAGGCCCCGAGACGACTATCGAGAGCTCCCAAAATTCCTTCCTTGGATGAACGAAAGACCAACGAGGTCCATTCAAAACTCTGCAAGTAATCCCCGATGAGATGAACTCCTACGATCACACATTGATTGGCCAAGGCCCTGCTCCTGAACCGGAACCAGAATCTGAATCTCATTCTTGATTGCACAAAACCATACTAAACTGACATTCAAGAGATCCGAATATACCCAAGAATCCTTATCCCACAGGCATCTTGTATTCTCCAATACTCTCACCGATTCGAGTATGGATCCTGTGCGTTCAATAGTACATGCCCAATACGACCTTCCACACATATCCATATTTTCCTCAAGAATTATCCTGAATCCTCCAAGTCACCCTCTCAAACTGATGCACCCAAGTCTCACTAAACCTCACTGCTAACCCACTAATACATATCCCAGGCTTTCCTGGGTTCCCGAAACCACCCAATCCTCAGCTGCTGAAAGATTCCCAATAAAGTCAACTAGTTACCTTATGAATATAAACACATGCAACAGAGATCAGATAATCCTTTGAGTAAAAGACTCATCCCTAGAACGGTTAGACTCAAATGAGAGTTGCACAATAGGGTCAAGTCCATCACTCTGAGACTATCCGGCCTGTATCCCATGTGACTTATCATATTCACTTAGTAGCTAACTTACATCACTAAGAGTCCCACAAAGCACAAACCAAGCAGCATTCAGACAATGGAAAATCTAACTAACATACTCCAATCAAACCATTCTATCCTCTAATCATGAATTTGTACTGGCATGACATTATAAAGCTCATACAATCAAGCATAACCTAAACAGACCATCCTATCATTGACTGATCAGTACTACCATGCAGGTCTACAAGCCCATACAATAGGCATATAAGGCATCCTTCCTAGATCCTTATCCATAATCTAACATGTAGTTCACATATCCTCAATTCGTATCATAACATAACATAACATGTATGGGTATCTTGGGAAAAACTTACTTGAGCTCGGCCGATTGCACGCATCACACTTCTTGCTCGTTATCAAAAACTGTTTATTTTAATTTTTTTGAAATTTATTTCCTTATAAAAATCCTTCAAACCCTCGATTTGAGTCTAGCACCCCCGAAGGTGTGTCCGAATCCCTCAAGTCAAGGCTTTAATACCAACTTGTAACATCCAAAAATTTAAGATCAACAATTTCATTTTTAAATAAGTTGTTATAAAAACCAATAATTTAAAGACATTCATAATATCATCCCATGTCAAAACCAGTATGTCAATAATCAAAAACATGTCATCATAAATCAATATCAGAGTATAATCCCAAAGATCTCATGTAAAGAAAAAAAAGTGTGATGCGTTGCGATCCTGGTGGCTCCTTTCCTTTTGAAAAAGAAGTACCTAAAATCAAAACTGAAAACCGTAAGTACGAAGTTTAGTGAGTTCCCCCATCATACCACACACCATACAATAACATATTGTCAGGCATACCGGGGTGCCCGACCTACCCCTTTCAGGCAAATCTGGGTGCCCGACCTACCCTGCTGAGCATACCGGGGTGCTCAACCTACCCTTGTTAGGCATACCGGGGTGCCCAACCTACCCCTTTCAGATATACAAGGGTGTCCGACCTACCCCTATCAAGCATATTTGGGTGCCCGACCTACCCTCTGGTTTATCTCAACTGGTTTCGGGGACTATTTCACCCCCTACACTACCACATAATATTATATCATGAACATACTGTTAGGCACGCATGGATACTGTCTACCCCTTCAGTATCTTTCAACCGGTATCCGGGGACTATTTCACCCATACTACTACTAACGCATATATCATAGCATCCTAGCACATAAAGCATATCAAATAGTGACAAACCACCCAATTATCACAAAGACAATCATCTCAAACATAATCACCTACTGTTTAGGGTTAGCGGGAGGGTGACGGGTTTATATACTCGGTCCCCATGAAAATTCTTTCCATAATGACAAGATCAGTCCTTCCTTTCTCTTTTTCTTTCAAACTAAGTCCATAAGATACCCTTTCTATTAGTGACTTCGGAAATCCCTTTCAAGTACAATCCGTAATTTACCCAACAACCCTCAGTTCTCAAAATGGTTTTTGCAATCCGCTAAGTTCTAATATATGAAACAGGAAAGCCAAGACTATCTCACGGAATTACTAATAATTAATAAACTATAAATTAAATACATATAAGAATAATAGGTGGATTTATTTTAGGTTAAAATTTAATTAAAAAAATATTTGTTAGATTCATTTTTAGAGTTTTTGAACCAAACTTATTAGATAAAAATATTTAATATTTATATTAAAGCAATTTGGTTTTTTAATACAGTAATTTTTAATATAAATCATCTATGTGATCTTTGTTTATTTAATAAACATGGTGTTACAGGGGAAGAAGAGGTTGTCGAGTGGAGAAGAAGAAGGGGAAGAGAGAGGAATAACTCAGCATAAACCCACCGAGTTTGGCCACCGAACTCGACATGCCGATTTTGGCCACCAAACTCGGCATGCCGAGTTCATGGCACAGTGTTTACCGAGTCTAGGTAGGATTTGCCGAAGGCTGCCGACCCCACTCTGTCGAGTCTAAAAGTAAACATACATACCTCTAAGAATATAGGAGTACTAAACCTAGTTAAGAATCAGCGGACACTTGTTTTCCCTTGTTCAAACTCTAGTTTCTCCTCCACCTATATTTACATTTAAGAAGCATTAAAATAGGTTTCAGTATGATATTAATGAATTATTATGCATACAAAATACTTATTTGGTATTTTTTTAACCCCAAACTTATACATTGGATAATTACTTTTATGTTGTTTGACCAAAAAAGGCATACTTCTTTCATCTCCTTCTTTTGGGATGCTTCTGATTTGATCTCCAAGCAATACAAAATAAAGTGCAACCTAAAAAGGGCATGATGATGAATAAAATAAATTAAATGTATGTCTGAAAGGTATTGTATACATAAAATCTATTTCTTTTTCTACACTAAACAGTTTGAACGTGACTAAATGATGATTTTACCCTTAACTACTAACAAAATTAATTCACAATGTTCATCACTTTTACCAATTAAGTCATTCTATCCAATTTGACAATTAAAATGACTTGTAATATTTTGTAACAAATGTAACCACAGTTCATAATCGTCCAGCATGGACAATTAAAATTACTTGTAATATCTTGGAAACGATCCACCCCACCATCATTGTCCCGCCTACCAATAAAACCCTAATGATTTAAAATGCCACTGCTAGTGGAGTGGCGAGTCCAGAACAAAAAATCATGTGGTTCCCTATTTAAGTGAAACCAAGAAAAATAAAATAGTTAAAATTACTAGTTGTGGGTTGGGTCATATGTAGTGTTGTAAAACTCGGATAACTCGGCTGAGTACTCGCAAACTACTCGAACTCAACCTTCAACTAGGTGAGTTTTGCCTACTTAGCCAAGAAAATCACAAATCTTTCCGACTCGGACTGATTTAACCTAAAAATGATCTTTTTTGAACTAGATCAAGGTTAAACCAAAAACCACATATCATTATTGCTTAAACAATCCTTAATAAACCTTTCCATCACCCTTCTTTTTTATAAGTAACAAAAACCACATAGGTTTTACAACAGCTGGTGTAGGTTAGGTATATATAAACTTATAAATCAATTAACCAGATCATTAAAATTGACTACTCATTTTGATCCAACATTAAAAGGTATGTCTTAAAAAATTCAAGGTGGTTCCTAAATTTTCTTTCAACACAACTTATTATAAAATTTAAAAAGTAAGGTGGGTCATGGGATCCACCTACAATGCATGTACACTCGCCCTTGGCCACTGCTATCCACCCACCACCCCACCCTTTCCTATTATTCTTTATCAGGGTTCATCGTCGGCATCTTAATCTTCGATCACCACCATCGCTTTTACACAGTTGCGTCTTATTGAACAATAAGAGGAAATTAGTACATCTGATTGCATGTGTGTGTGTGTGTGTTGAATTTATCAATCAAATAATTGCACCCAAAAATCACAAGGAACTCACCCCGGAAATCGCACCCCACAAATTAAATCATATTCATGCAATCAAACAACGACCTACACGCAGTCGGATCAATCGATATGGAACATAAAGCGAAGCTTCCTCATCCTATTCCTCTCTTTATCACTTGGTTCGCAACGATGACATGGGTATCAATTGAAATAATGAGCACTGAACACGTTTAGCATAAAATTGAAAGTCGAGAGGCCAAAACCATGAAAGTAGTTTTGTTGGTTTTGTCGATGAAGATGACTGGGATGAAGACATTGTGCGATGATGACGAATTGTGGTCGTAGTTCAGACACTAACTACACAAGAAAATGAAAATATATGGACCATCCGCATCAAAAAAAAATTAGGGATCTAACATGTGATATTTTTGAAACCACATAGACCATTTATGCAATTTTGTCTAAATTAAAGGAAAACAAAAGGCTTGAGCCATATGCTTTATTAAAGATTATTAAACAAAGTATACAACCATATAAAAGTAACATTTTTAAAGCAATGGAATTATATTACTAAACAAACACTAGGAAAAAAACTAGAAGCAAAAACATTACATATTACAAACTAAAAATGAAAAACAACACCAACTATCCCAGTTTAACAAGAGAATCAATGCCCTATGCTTAATCCAGTTAAAATACATTACATGATCACATTTCACAAGCCAAAAATAAATAACTCAAACTCTCCCAAGTTAACATAACTAGTTGATGGATGTCTCTAGCCAAATGTTGAGGGTACAAACTCCGATATAGATTAGAAGTAAAATAATTGGTGTATAAACTAGGACTCGCAATCAATTAGATCTTGAACAACTGAATCCATAGTAGGCCTTTTATTTCTGTCTTCCTCCACACAACTTATACCAATCTCAACAAGTTTTGCAGCTTGCTTCCTACTAAACAACCCTCCCAACCTCGAATCAATCATCTCTTCAACCCACAAATCCATTTCTTCTCCTCGAAGCTTCGTTTTCATCACCCTTACAAACCTCATAAGCTCCGTTTCTTCCTCTTCCCCTTCCTGAACAACAATATTAGAAAGTCGAATTCCCCTTGCCATTTCTAAAACCACAACCCCATAGCTGTACACATCAACTTTTGCTGTAATAGGAAGGTTGCTAGCCCATTCTGGAGCCATATATCCTTTTGTCCCTCTGATCGTGGTAAACTCCGAGCTTTGAACACCTCTCTGAGACAACTTCGCCAGACCAAAATCTGCAATCTTTGCTTCAAACGACTCGTCTAAAAGAATGTTTTCTGGCTTAACATCACAATGAATCACCCATTCTAGGCACTCATGGTGTAAATAAGCTAAACCTTTTGCTATGCCTACGGCAACCTTGAACCTTTCTTTCCATTGAAGAAAACTCGTGGAGAACAATCTCTGGTCAAGAGAAAGATTTTCCACATACTCATACACCAGAAGTCTGTGTCGTTTGTGTGAGCAGAATCCCCACATTCTTACTAAATTCATGTGATTGATTTTACCGATTGTGCTCACTTCTGCCCAAAACTCTCCACCTTCGCTCACATCTCCTAACCTTTTCACAGCCACCACCCTTTCATCTTCCAAAACCCCTTTATACACAGTCCCCGAGCCTCCTCTCCCTATCTCCGCCTTAAAGTTTTGTGTCGCCTTCACCAATTCTTGATAAGTAAACCCCCTAAACTGACCTGATACCATACGATACCCCTCTTCTAGGTTAGTTAGGAGAGCATTCTTTCTATAAAAAAGCCACCACCCTATCAAGATAACAAAAGCTTCAGCCACACCAATAGCTATAGCGAAGGAGTAAAGATAAATCCATTTCACCTTTGTGCCAGATGGTTTATACATAGATTGAGAACCCAGCATGACTGTGACCTCTACACATGTGGCGTTAGAAGTAGTAAGAACTGAGACAGATTCTCTTGTTTCCATGTCAATTGGTACTTTCAAGTAGATGCTTCCTGGGAAATTAGGAGACCGGAAACCGTTGAAAAGAGCACTTTTAATAAAGCATATTCCTGCCCCTGTTATCCTGTAACTAAATGCTATACATCTACAATCTCCCAAACAGATGTCCTTACAAGCATCCAACGTAGTGGGTGTGAAGTAATCTAAATCAAAGCCATAGTAATCTGTATACGGCACTTCCAAAAATCCAAACTTTGTTGAGTTTGAACAGGTTGTATTGAAAGTAGGCTTACAACCCTGACTTAAATCAGCAGGGTTAGTCCACTGGTGATTGGGTGGACATGAACATTCCGATTGTAGTACTCCGTTATCACAGATTCCATTCCTCCCACAGATTCCGTGAACACTACATGGTTGTGCAATAGCTTGCCATGAAATCGACCATAACCCAGTTGACTCGTTCAAGGTATAGAATCTGAGATTACCATCATAGTCCATGGTTAACCTTCTGATCCCAAAACCCATATCTAAAGCACTAAACTGCCACCGATCGCTCGACCTAAATTCACCAAAATCATCAAAGGCTGCGGTTCTGCTGCTGTTATATGAAGTTCTTCCGTAAGACCAGACATTAAATCCAGGATCAGGACTAGGCCAGTACACACTTGATATTTCTGGGCCATCGTAAGTCAGTGTTAAAACGTTAATACTGTTATAGCTCAAAACAAAATTTCCAGATTCAAGACTTCCTCTTCGTAAGCCAGATATCAAGCTTTTTCTCTTTGTTAGCGTTTGATAAGGCAATAGAGTATCAGTTGGATAATCAAAACTTTGCCAAAGAATCTGACCTTTTTGGTTCTTCAATACCAGATTACCTGTATTCAGCAGCACTGCTCTATTTACGTCTGTGGAGGTTGTGTTTGTTTCCCACACGACCATGCCATCCACATCTGTCAAAACCATGGCTCCGTTTCTCCTAAATGTCAGCTTTGACCCACGGCCATTCACAGGTGTGTTGCGGTTGGCTGTCCAGACCGCTGTGCGCTCTTTGGAGTTCGTGAACCAAATTGCGAACCAATAAGCATTGCTTTGGAGACCATAGAAGCCACAGGTATAAGTGTTGTCTGGGGACCTTATGACGTCTGAACTATCATCAACAGATAGAGAGGAACCCCTCTGAAGATGGTCTTTAATGGTGTTCTTTGAAGCTGAAGATTCGATCAAGGAACAGAAGAGGAGGAATAGAAGGAATATTTCTCTCATCATTTGCTGTTTACGATTTCTGAAGCCAGGATGTAAGCATTTTATTTGGTTTATCAAGCTGTAGAAGATTTCAGTTTTGAGATTCTATATTCCACAAGTTGACCGTGCGTGGACTACCTCAGTCGTTTTAAACTGCATAATTTAGTCATGGTTGGAATTTTTTTTTTTTTTTTTTTGTACGTATTGTATTTTAGTTGGCTGTTTTCTTGAAACAACTATTGGATTAAATTAAACGCAGCCCTCTAGTGCAGGGAAAGCAGTGGGTCAGCCATGGTTGTTACTTGTTAGCTTCCTTACTCTATTAGTCATTAATAATTTGTTATTTTTAATATTTGGTTGGATTTATACTCCAAGTTGGACAAAAACTTTTGACACATTTTCTCCAAGTTGACAGACTTGGAGCAAATGGTTTTTGCAATCGGTTAAGTTCTAATATAAGAAAAAGGAAAGCCAAGATTACCTCACGGAATTATTATTACTAACTACCAAATATACACGTGTTACGCAAAAATACTTATATAGTTGAAATCATTATAAATATTTATTTTTAATATAATTATAAATATGTATTTTTAATATATCAAATAACGTTGTTGTTAAGTTTGATATAATAATTCGTATACTAAATTGATATAATATATTGATTATTTTGAATTATATGATAATATATACATTTATTATAACCGTATAATCTCAAATGTTTGAATAACTTCTACCCTCGAGTGATATATAAATAAAATTAAATATAATATATGATTTAATGATATTTATAATTGTTAATTGTTATTGTTAATTAATTTTTTAAAATTTATTTGCTTAATATTTTAATTTCTATCATTATAATTATTTAAAACATCAAACATTGTTTTTTGATTTTAAAAATAACAATATAATCATTTATATAAAGTTATTTTTAACTATTGTTATTGTACACTACTAGAAAATTGGTGCAATAGCTACAGCACAATTCGTAACTATTCCGTAGCTATAAGCGGATAGCTACGAAATTGCTACGAAAAGTTAGCTGTAGCATAATGGCCCGTGGCTAAATTATAGCTACGGATTAGCTACAGAATCACTTCGGAATAGCTACGGAATTTTCCGTAACTACTGTAGTTACGGAATAGCTACGGAAATAAATAGCTACAGATTTCTTACGGAATAGTTACGGAAGTGAATAGCTACGGAACTAAATAGCTACGGAAATTTGTAGCTACTCCGTAGCTAACTTCGTTTTATTTAAAAAAAATTTAAATTTAAAAATTTCCAATTTTTTGTCAAATACCACATTCAATTCACATTTGTCCCATATACCATATAAAATACACCAAAAAATGTCCCTAATACCAAGTTCGATACATTCTATTCAATTGTCCAAAATACCATACAAAAATAAGCACCAACAATACATAAAGAATACCAAGTGTTTACAAAATCAATTGTTCCAAATACCATACAAACTAAGCACTAGCAAAACAAACAAACAATATCAATTACAAATTCAATTGGTTCAAAATACCTATCAATCGTCCTCGGGTGGATTATCGAGGGACCACATGATTAATTTGAAGACATATCCATCATCCTCAACCATTTCCATTTGTTGTTCCATGGTAGAAACTTGCACACGCAACCTATCAACCTAAAAAAGAGTAACACAATTCAATACTTAAACAATAATAACAATGTACTTTAGTTTATTATAACAATGTATTTTAGTTTATAATTATAGCAATACACTTAACTTTAAATCCATAATTGCAATGTACTTTTGTTTAATATCAATTTAATCTATAAAAACAACATACAACTGAACTTTAATCCATAACTTTAAAACCATAATAATAACAAGGAGATTATGCTAACCTTCAAAAAAGTCAAGCTTCGTTCTATTGTGCCAATTAACTGATTAGCCCCTACTCAAACATAATCACATTATCTAAAAACCAAAACAAAAACCAAAAATCAATAATCAAGAAGCCAATAATAAAGAAGCAATAATCACATAAACCATTTTCTAGCCAAGCCTCATTCTACTCTACAACCAATAATCAAGAAGCAAGTTACACAAACCGAAAATCAATCATTTGCTGGATTATATTATCAAATTGAACCAAAAATCAGATACACTTAGACCTACTCTAAGCTTGCACTCGAAATCTTCACAGTAAGAAGAGAACAAAAAGAGATGTCACTGGAATAGCTACAACAATAGCTACAACAAAAGTACTTTATTTTTTTAATTACTATAATGAAGTATTAATGCGACACCGTTACAGTTGAGGGCCTGGCAACGGCAGGTCGTCGCCAAACCTTTCTTTTGCCCAAACATTAGAAAACAAGGCGCTTGGTTTCATTCTTACACTCGCAACATCGTAACTCTCTCCTTTGTGTGCTGAATGTTCGACAACACTAATTCCAGTGACATCAAGTTAGTGACATTTGGGTCTATACTCTATACAAAAACAAAACAATAGCTACAGAAAATTGGTGTTGAATGTTCGAAAATATTACTCTGTACTCAAAACAAACAAAGCAATCAATGATGACGATAAATGAATCCCAACCCAAAACGAAAACCTAAGTGAAATTAAATAAAAAAAACTTACTTGAAAGATTGATGATGATGGCGATGACAAGTAGATGACAGCGACGGGAAGGAGATGCCGACGACGGCAAAGAGATGACGGCGACGTAACTCCGGTAGCGGCAGAAAGAACAAACTCCGGTAAGAAAATGACATCGATTGAAAGAGAAGATCGAAGGCGAGGGTGTGAGTGGGAGGTGGAACCGTCCGATTGATAAAGAAGAGGGAAACGAAATGAAGGAAATGAGCGGGATATTAAAAAAATCCGCGTTTGAGCCCGCTTAATGGAGGCTGAGGCGGCCAAATAAAAAATTAAACCCTAAATTGGAGAAGGCAAAAAAACATGAAAAAGGGTGGGGTAAGACTTGAACTCAGGGAGACTCCGCATATAACCAACGACACTACCGCTTGGCTAGGAATGCCACATCCTTACTTACTTTGTCTACATTTGCTTTTCACCACTTCCATTTTCGTTATTATTATTATTATTATTATTATTATTATTATTATCATTATTATTATTTATTATTATTATTATTATTATTATTCGAGTCTTAATTTTTTTTTTTGGATAAATTTACTTACATATTTAAGACACGAATAGTTAACTTTCTAAAAATGGTCAACTTTCTAAAATTGGATTTTTGATGCATTTTTTTAATATAAAAAAAAATTCGCGTTGACCTGGCAGCTCGATCCCAGCCAGGGGCTCTGCCCCTTGGATCCCGCCAAGGGCTGCCGCCCCTGGGACCCCGCTCCCAAGGGCGCTGCCCCCATACCCCCGTTCGTTTAGGGGCTTCTTCCCCTAAATAACAATGTACTTTGAATCTTGAAAAACTTGAACAAGTGTGCAGTCCTACACCATTCTAACTTGTTCAATATTCAACAAGATCACCTTTGGTCAACAATTTTAATCATATTACAATTAAATAATATTAATGATATAAACTCACCAACAAACCTCCCCCATTTAAGTGTAATCCTGATTAAACTTAACACAAAACATAAACAACAACAAACTGATGCATAAATGATGACGATGAGCAGGATGATGATGATGACGATGACTATTGCTAGTGTGATGGTGATGGTGATGGTGGTGTTAGTAGTGGTGGTGGTGATGATGATGATTATGGTTATGGTGATGGTGATGGTGATGGTGATGATAGTGATGGTGATGGTGATGATGATGGTGGTTGTGATGGTGGTGGTGGTGATGATAGTGGTGTGATGGTGATGATGGTGATGATGGTGATGGTGATAATGATAATGATGGTGGTGATGGTGATGATGATGATAGTGGTGTGGTTGTGATGATGATGATGATGATGGTTGTGGTGATGATGATGATGGTGGTGGTGGTGGTGGTGATGATGATGATAATGGTGACGGTGATGGTGATGGTGATGATGATGGTGATGGTGGTGATGGTGATGGTGGTGATGGTGATGTTGGTGATGATGGTGATGATGATGATGATGGTGGTGATGGTGGTGATCATGATGCTTATGATGATGATGATGATGATGTAGGTATATGTGTTTATGAGATGTATGTGTATGTATTCATAAGCACTATAATGTTAAACCGTTAAACGAGCAAATGGATCTCGTATGTGCACACGACTTTATAAATGATATTAATAGCTATAAATTGGTGAAAATATAGATAATTATGTATAATAAAGGTGTGAAAAAAACGGAGTGAAAAAAACGAAGTTTGGTGCCCGAAAAACCGAAAATAAGAAAAATCCGTAGCTATTTTGCTACGGATTATGAAACGACCCAAAAATTTTTGTTTTTAATATAATCAAAACTGTCATCAGAGTATCATATAATAAAACCATGCGTGACGTATTCCAAAACATGATAAAAATACTATGCGGAAAGCTGTATCATACTACATCAAATCAAACAACTAAATCAATCCCAGGCTAAAGCTGAGGCGGTGGTGTGTGCGATGCCGTCATCCCGAGCTCTTCCCTTTGCTTGCGGAAGTACCTGAAACCAAAACTGAAACTGTAAGCACGAAGCTTAGTGAGCTCCCCCAAACTACCACATACCATACAATAACATATAAACACATATTGGGCCTTGCCCACTGCATCGGACCGAAGTCCGGAACTGACTGGAACCTTGTCCCCTGCATCAGACCGAAGTCCGGAACTACTGCATCGGACCGAAGTCCGGAACTGACTGCATCGGACCGAAGTCCGGAACTGACTGGGACCTTGTCCCCTGCATCGGACCGAAGTCCGGAACTAACTACATCGGACCGAAGTCCGGAACTGACTGGGACCTTGTCCCCTGCATCGGACCGAAGTCCGGAACTAACTGCATGGGACCGAAGTCCGGAACTGTCTGACTGAACATGGCATGGCATAACACATCAACTAGCATAACACATATACGACATGCTACATCGGGCCGTGGCCCGGAACACATAATACTTAACACATAAAACATAGCACACAACCCTGTTCGAACCACGAAGGCATCGAACATACTAACTGCTGCATCGGACCTAAATCTGGAAACTACTGCTAACTGAACGGGCCGGCATTGTGGCCTTAGACCCGTTCCTACTGGAAGGAAACTCACCTCGTAAGCTGGCTGCTGAGTGTGTGGCTCGGAAAGCTAACGGCGGCTGCTCCTGAGTCTCCTCGGCTACAAGTCCATAAACACACTCAATCAAATACTAAACACTGCGCTTGGGGTAAAATGACTCTTTTACCCTTGGTCAAAGTCAACTCTCTTTTGGGCTGACTCGCCGAGTTGGCCACCCAACTCGTCGAGTCCTACTCTCACTTTTCACTTCTGCTCACTGCTACTCGTCGAGTCTGGCATCGACTCGACGAGTACCCACTTGATCCAAGAACTCAGACAATCTTCATCTGACTCGCCGAGTCGTTCTTGATCCCCAAGAAGATTGCCTTGGACTCGCCGAGTTGATGAACAAACTCGTCGAGTCCCTCCATCACTGAGTCCACTCTCTAACTCACCTCGTACACTCGACACTGATAAAAACTGAAGGACTCGTGACTCGCGACCCGACTCGTCGAGTCGTTCTTCCGACTCGCCGAGTCGCCGCCATGCAACTGATTTCTACTTGATTTTGTTTGAATCCAATGCATACAATCGATAGATCTGAGTCCAATAAGCTGTTTTACCACGTAAAGTTTCCAACTTTACGTGCACAACCTCATGAATAAGGGAAACAAGGCTAAAAGATGCATAAAATGAGTAGATCCATGGCTAATATGCAATGTAACTCCAAAAAGACAGTAGATCTGGGCTCTACAACACCCCAACATTCAGATCCAAAGGTATTTCGACTTATTAAGACATTCATGCAAACATAAGGCTTGGGACAAACATCAAATAGCTCTTGGAAGAGCTCTAATGGAAGTTTAAAGCATATAACAAGAAGGGGACTCCGAAAATACCTCAATAAACTCATATTTGCCCTTGGATCTTTGCACTACAACTCGTTTCCTTGCTTCTTCCTTCTTCTCCTTCGTCACACCTTCACAAAATGGCACCAAATCACTTATAAGCTCTCAAAGGAGGATTAGGGTTCTCTCACTGTGTTCTCTGGGTGAAAGTGGCGAGAATGAGGCTATAATGTGGTTTAAATAGTGGGCAAACCCGGGGATTTAGGGTTTCACCCAGACGGACGGACTCGCCGAGTCCGGGATATGGACTCGCCGAGTCCCCGGCTCCCGCGTGCACAAAATACGCGACCCAACTCGGCGAGTCAGGCTAGAACTCGCCGAGTCCCTCTTGAAAACTTAGACAATTAACATACCTGGAACGGGTCGTTACAAATCTCCCCCATTTGTCTCAGACTTCGTCCTCGAAGTCTGCTACGGCTGGATCTGCGAATAACTCCGGGTAGTGCGCTCTCATCTCCTCCTCAGCCTCCCACGTCCATTCAGATCCCTTCCGGTGCTGCCACTGCACCTTCACTAGCTGTATGACCTTGTTCCTCAAGGTCTTGATCTTCAATATAATTCAGGCTGCTATCAACCTGAATATCCTCTAGGGGAACGACTGCTGACTCATCCACCAAACACTTTCTCAACTGCGACACGTGGAAGGTGTTGTGTATCTGACTAAGCTCCTCAGGGAGATCTAACCGATAAGCAACCCGACCCACCCGGGCCAAAACCCTGAAGGGACCAATAAATCTGGGGCCCAATTTGCCCCTCTTCCGGAACCTGATGACACCTTTCCAAGGTGAGGCCTTCAGAAGAACCATATCTCCCACCTGGAACTCCAAGTCTGAACGCCTCCTGTCGGCGTAGCTCTTCTGTCGACTCTGCGCAGTCTGCAGCCTACTACGGACCTGCTGGATCAACTCCGTCGTCTTGAGCACCACTTCGGTGCTCCCTATGACTCGCTGACCGACCTCACCCCAACAAATCGGGGTCCTGCACTTCCTGCCATATAACATCTCAAAAGGAGGTCGATCAATGCTCGCATGATAACTGTTGTTATACGAGAATTCCGCTAACGGAAGATACGTATCCCAACTGCCCCCAAAGTCTAGAACACATGCCCTAAGCATGTCCTCGAGAGTCTGAATCGTCCTCTCGCTCTGCCCGTCAGTCTGAGGATGGAAAGCGGTACTAAAATGAAGACGAGTACCCATCTCGTCGTGGAACCGCTTCCAGAATCTGGAGGTGAAACGGACATCTCGGTCTGACACCACCGATACCGGCACTCCATGACGTGCCACTATCTCCCGCACATAGATGTCGGCTAACTTTTCCGCCGATATACTCTCCTGGATCGGGATAAAATGGGCACTCTTCGTCAACCGATCCACCACTACCCATATCGAATCCACTCCACGTGCGGTCCTGGGAAGTTTGGTGACAAAATCCATGGTGATATCCTCCCATTTCCACACGGGAATGTCTAACGGCTGCATCTTGCCGTGAGGTCTCTGGTGCTCCGCCTTGACCTTCCGACAGGTCAAACATCTCTCCACATACCAAGCGACATCTCGCTTTATGCAGGGCCACCAATAATCTGATCGAAGATCTCGATACATCTTCGTCGCCCCTGGGTGGATAGAAAACCGAGACTTATGAGCCTCGTCCATCAATACTTGCCGTACTCCACCCCAGTACGGTACCCATATCCTACCATGAAGTGTCAGCAAACCACGACTGTCGTAATCAAATGAAGCTACTCGGCCCACTATCCTCTCACACTTCTGCCTCTCCTCCTTGAGACCCTCCATCTGAGCCTCCTTGATCCGATCCACCAAGGGAGTGATCAATGTCATCCTCATACACAGATCTCTGATAGGGGCCGTCGACACCTTGCGGCTCAGGGCGTCGGCCACCACATTGGCCTTCCCTGGATGATAAAGGATCTCACAGTCATAGTCCTTCAGCACGTCTAACCATCTCCTCTGTCTCATGTTCAAACTCGTCTGATCCATAAGATATCGCAAACTCTTGTGATCCGTGTAAATAGTACAGCGGACCCCATAAAGGTAATGTCTCCAAATCTTGAGGGCGAACACAAATGCCCCCAATTCCAAATCGTGGGTAGGATAATTAGCCTCGTGAGGCTTCAACTGTCTCGAGGCATAAGCTACCACATGGCCTCGCTGCATCAATACTGCTCCCATACCTGTGATCGAAGCATCACAGTAGACTACGAAATCCTCTACGCCCTCTGGCAAAGTAAGGATCGGAGCCTCGCACAATCTCTGCCTGAGAGTCTCGAACGCCGCCTGCTGCTCAGGCCCCCAACGAAAAACCACCGACTTCTTGGTTAGTCGGGTGAGTGGCACCGCTATCTTGGAGAAGTCCTGGATAAATCTCCGATAATACCCTGCCAATCCTAGGAAGCTCCGAATCTCAGATGGAGACCTCGGGACCTCCCACTGCATCACGGCCTCAATCTTGTCCGGATCTACCAGAATACCCTTCTGGTTGACGAGATGGCCAAGAAACTGCACCTCACGCAACCAGAACTCACACTTGGAGAACTTTGCGAAAAGTCTCTCCCTCCTCAAAGTCTCCAACACCTCCCGCAGGTGCTCCTCGTGCTGCCCCTGAGTCTTGGAATATACCAAGATGTCATCTATGAATACTATCACCGACCGATCCAGCATCGGTCTGCACACGCGGTTCATGAGATTCATGAACGCGGCTGGGGCATTGGTGAGCCCAAAAGGCATCACCACGAACTCATAATGACCATACCGGGTCCTGAAAGCAGTCTTCTGTACATCCTCATCTCTAACCCTCATCTGATGATAACCGGAGCGTAGATCGATCTTGGAGAACCAAGACGCTCCCTGAAGCTGATCAAACAAGTCATCTATCCTCGGAAGTGGGTAACGGTTCTTCACCGTTACTTTATTCAACTCCCGATAATCAATGCACATACGATGCGACCCATCCTTCTTCCTCACAAATAAGATCGGCGCTCCCCAAGGCGAACTGCTCGGCCGAATGAAACCCTTGTCTAACAGCTCCTGAAGCTGCGTAGACAACTCCTGCATCTCAGGGGGAGCTAGCCGATATGGCGCTTTGGCTATCGGAGCCGCACCAGGAACTAGATCGATCCTGAACTCAACCTGTCTCTCTGGAGGTATCCCCGGCAAATCCTCGGGAAACACATCCGGGTAGTCACGAACAACAGGAACATCATCAATCGCCGTCTTGCCCTTCTCCCGGGCATCCAAGACGTAGGCTACAAAACCGGCGCAACCCTGCTGGACATAGCGCCTCGCCCTCGCGGCGGAACAAAAGATCGGTCCTCGCTGGGGCCTCTCGCCCTGAATCACTATCTCTCCCCCACTGGGAGTGCGAACCCTCACTAGCTGTAGCTCACAATCAATCACCGCCCCATTGGGGCTCAGCCAATCCATGCCCACAATAACTTTATTCCCACGCAGGGGAATAGGAACCAGGTCCACTGGAAACTGCTCATCAAATATCTAAAGGGAACACCCTCTATGTACTCTGCCGACCCTCATGGTCCTATCATCTGCTATCTAAACCTCTAGTGGGCAATCCAGCTCCTCGGGAGCTCTGCTAAGTCTCTTGCTAAGCGCAAGCGATACAAATGATCGGGTATCCCCCAAATCGAACAATACCAAAGCGGGGATGCCGTTCACCGAGAACGACCCTAAATAAAACATATCATCAAGTAATATTCAAGCAATATAATAACAAAAGATGAAGGAAAGATTCATACCCGTCACCACATCAGGAGTCGCTCGCGCCTCCTCTGCTGTCATCTGAAATGCCCTGCTCTTCGCCACCGGTGCATCAGCTCGGCCCTGCCGGCCATCCGTAATCCTCAGGGTGGCAGGGGCAGGTGCAACCACCTTCCCTGCTGCAGCTAAACTGGGACACTGGGACCTTTTGTGTCCCCTCTGATTGCACTGAAAGCAAATCAGATCTGATGCTGAAACCGCAGTAGTAGGGGCCGTACAATCCCTGCTTATATGCCCAACCCGACCGCACTTGTAGCAGCCGGAACTCCCTGCCTTACACGCCCCCTCGTGCATCCTCCCACACTTGCCACACCGACCGTGGCTCTGCTGACTCCTGGACCTGTGATCTGAAACCTTGGGCTTTTTGCCCGCACTACCTGAACCCGAAACCGCCTCCGGTTTCCTCTTCCTCTCCATCTCGAGATCAATCTCCCTCTCCCTGGCTCTAGCAATCATGTCGTCCAGCGTTTTACAACTGGACCGGCTCACAAACATGCGGATATCACTCCGCAACATCTCATGATAACGGGCCTTCTTCATCTCCTCATCGGCTGCATACTGAGGAACAAGAAGAGCCCTCTCCCTGAACTTGGCGGTGATCTCCGCCACTGTCTCGGTAGTCTGGGTAAGATCCTGGAACTCCCTGGCTAGCTGCTGCACCTCAATGACCGGTGCAAACTCCGCCCTGACCCTGGTAGAGAAATCAGTCCAGGTCATAGCATCCAACGCCGCATCATCCCCGATGGCGTGTCCAACCTCCTCCCACCAATCCCGTGCCCTGTCCTTCAGAAGACAGGACGCCAATCTGACCTTGTCCCCTTCGGGACATCTGCTGGTGCGGAATGCGTTGGCCACATCCGCCAACCACCTGGTACTCGCTATGGGGTCCCGCGGCCCATGATAGTCTGGAGCTCCGCACGCCCTGAACTCCCTGAATGTAAGAGTGCGCGACCCCATCACGGCCGCCATCTCAGCCCGAAAAGTACTCAATCGCTCATCCATCAGCTCTAAAATACCCTCCTTGATCGAAACGAAGATCACAGGAGTCTGCTCTAGTATGATGCGGGTAACCTCGGAAGCAAGGAACTCCCTAGTCTGCTCATCCATCTGCCCGGCCTCCGGGCCTGATCCCGATCCTGATCCCCCTCCGACATCTGAACTGCCGGCTGCTGGCCTCGGACGCAAAACTACCATTCTGAAACATATCATAACAACATCAGAACACTAAAATATTTCAAGGGATCATGATATGACTACTAGCTTCCTGGTCTTGTCTTGGCCTTCCTTAATTCGAGTGCGGATCCTCTGCTTTCAGTAGTATGGGCCCCTACTACCTTCCACATCTATCCGTACTTTCCTCAAGAACCGCCTTGACTCCACCAAGTCACTTCTACTACTGCCATTCTCTGATACTCTCATCCTAGGCTTGCCCTAGGGAAACTTTAAGCTCGACCCAACTGGTCCTCAGCTGCTGAAGGTTTCCTCATAACGCTAATTAGCCATTACCTAAACACCATCACATGGGATGAGGATCAGATAATCCTTCGAGTAAAAGACCCGTCCCTATAACGGTTGGACTCAAACAAGAGCTGCGCAATAGGGCCAGTTCCAGTACTCTGAGATTATTCAATCCTAGTCACATGTGGTGTGACGTGTTCACCTAATGGCTAACTCCCATCACTCGGAACCCCACTAAGCACAAAGCAAGCAGCATTCGGACACGGAAAACAGACTCAAGCAACTATTCTCATAACACGATTCTGCACTAGCATAAGATGCTAAGCTCGTACTATCAGGCATAACCTAACCAGGCTATCCTACTGCTGTCTACTCAATTCTAGCATGCAATACTCATAAAGCTGTAACACATAAACAGGCACATAAGGCATTCTCCTAGATCCTTAGCCCTATACTAGCATGCTGTTCTATTGAAACTGAAACTGGACAATAATTTGTATGGGTAATTTGGGAGTACTTACTTGAGCTCGGCTGACCGCATGCACACACCTCTATCTTGTTAAAACAATTCTTTCTTTCTAAGTATTTTCAAAATTCTGTTTGTAAAACATTTTTATTTATTAAAATCTTTTATTTCCCTTAGTTTGAGTTCAGATACACCCAAAAGTGTATCCGAATCCCTCAAACCAGGGCTCTGATACCAACTTGAAACGACCCAAAAATACGACCCAAAAATTTTTGTTTTAATATAATCAAAACTGTCATCAGAGTATCATATAATAAAACCATGCGTGACGTATTCCAAAACATGATAAAAATACTGTGCGGAAAGCTGTATCATACTACATCAAATCAAACAACTAAATCAATCCCAGGCTAAAGCTGAGGCGGTGGTGTGCGATGCCGTCATCCCGAGCTCTTCCCTTTGCTTGCGGAAGTACCTGAAACCAAAACTGAAACTGTAAGCACGAAGCTTAGTGAGCTCCCCCAAACTACCACATACCATACAATAACATATAAACACATATTGGGCCTTGCCCACTGCATCGGACCGAAGTCCGGAACTGACTCGGACCTTGTCCCCTGCATCAGACCGAAGTCCGGAACTACTGCATCGGACCGAAGTCCGGAACTGACTGCATCGGACCGAAGTCCGGAACTGACTGGGACCTTGTCCCCTGCATCGGACCGAAGTCCGGAACTAACTGCATCGGACCGAAGTCCGGAACTGACTGGGACCTTGTCCCCTGCATCGGACCGAAGTCCGGAACTGTCTGACTGAACATGGCATGGCATAACACATCAACTAGCATAACACATATACGACATGCTACATCGGGCCGTGGCCCGAAACACATAATACTTAACACATAAAACATAGCACACAACCCTGTTCGAACCACGAAGGCATCGAACATACTAACTGCTGCATCGGACCTAAATCTGGAAACTACTGCTAACTGAACGGGCCGGCATTGTGGCCTTAGACCCGTTCCTACTGGAAGGAAACTCACCTCGTAAGCTGGCTGCTGAGTGTGTGGCTCGGAAAGCTAACGGCGGCTGCTCCTGAGTCTCCTCGGCTACAAGTCCATAAACACACTCAATCAAATACTAAACACTGCGCTTGGGGTAAAATGACTCTTTTACCCTTGGTCAAAGTCAACTCTCTTTTGGGCTGACTCGCCGAGTTGGCCACCCAACTCGTCGAGTCCTACTCTCACTTTTCACTTCTGCTCACTGCTACTCGTCGAGTCTGGCATCGACTCGACGAGTACCCACTTGATCCAAGAACTCAGACAATCTTCATCTGACTCGCCGAGTCGTTCTTGATCCCCAAGAAGATTGCCTTGGACTCGCCGAGTTGATGAACAAACTCGTCGAGTCCCTCCATCACTGAGTCCACTCTCTAACTCACCTCGTACACTCGACACTGATAAAAACTGAAGGACTCGTGACTCGCGACCCGACTCGTCGAGTTGTTCTTCCGACTCGCCGAGTCGCCGCCATGCAACTGATTTCTACTTGATTTTGTTTGAATCCAATGCATACAATCGATAGATCTGAGTCCAATAAGCTGTTTTACCACGTAAAGTTTCCAACTTTACGTGCACAACCTCATGAATAAGGGAAACAAGGCTAAAAGATGCATAAAATGAGTAGATCCATGGCTAATATGCAATGTAACTCCAAAAAGACAGTAGATCTGGGCTCTACAACACCCCAACATTCAGATCCAAAGGTATTTCGACTTATTAAGACATTCATGCAAACATAAGGCTTGGGACAAACATCAAATAGCTCTTGGAAGAGCTCTAATGGAAGTTTAAAGCATATAACAAGAAGGGGACTCCGAAAATACCTCAATAAACTCATATTTGCCCTTGGATCTTTGCACTACAACTCGTTTCCTTGCTTCTTCCTTCTTCTCCTTCTTCACACCTTCACAAAATGGCACCAAATCACTTATAAGCTCTCAAGGGAGGATTAGGGTTCTCTCACTGTGTTCTCTGGGTGAAAGTGGCGAGAATGAGGCTATAATGTGGTTTAAATAGTGGGCAAACCCGGGGATTTAGGGTTTCACCCAGACGGACGGACTCGCCGAGTCCGGGATATGGACTCGCCGAGTCCCCGGCTCCCGCGTGCACAAAATACGCGACCCAACTCGGCGAGTCAGGCTAGAACTCGCCGAGTCCCTCTTGAAAACTTAGACAATTAACATACCTAGAACGGGTCGTTACAAATCTCCCCCACTTGTCTCAGACTTCATCCTCGAAGTCTGCTACGGCTGGATCTGCGAATAACTCCGGGTAGTGCGCTCTCATCTCCTCCTCAGCCTCCCACGTCCATTCAGATCCCTTCCGGTGCTGCCACTGCACCTTCACTAGCTGTATGACCTTGTTCCTCAAGGTCTTGATCTTCCGATCCAGAATCGTGACCGGTCTCTCAATATAATTCAGGCTGCTATCAACCTGAATATCCTCTAGGGGAACGACTGCTGACTCATCCACCAAACACTTTCTCAACTGCGACACGTGGAAGGTGTTGTGTATCTGACTAAGCTCCTCAGGGAGATCTAACCGATAAGCAACCCGACCCACCCGGGCCAAAACCCTGAAGGGACCAATAAATCTGGGGCCCAATTTGCCCCTCTTCCGGAACCTGATGACACCTTTCCAAGGTGAGGCCTTCAGAAGAACCATATCTCCCACCTGGAACTCCAAGTCTGAACGCCTCCTGTCGGCGTAGCTCTTCTGTCGACTCTGCGCAGTCTGCAGCCTACTACGGACCTGCTGGATCAACTCCGTCGTCTTGAGCACCACTTCGGTGCTCCCTATGACTCGCTGACCGACCTCACCCGAACAAATCGGGGTCCTGCACTTCCTGCCATATAACATCTCAAAAGGAGGTCGATCAATGCTCGCATGATAACTGTTGTTATATGAGAATTCCGCTAACGGAAGATACGTATCCCAACTGCCCCCAAAGTCTAGAACACATGCCCTAAGCATGTCCTCGAGAGTCTGAATCGTCCTCTCGCTCTGCCCATCAGTCTGAGGATGGAAAGCGGTACTAAAATGAAGACGAGTACCCATCTCGTCGTGGAACCGCTTCCAGAATCTGGAGGTGAAACGGACATCTCGGTCTGACACCACCGATACCGGCACTCCATGACGTGCCACTATCTCCCGCACATAGATGTCGGCTAACTTTTCCGCCGATATACTCTCCTGGATCGGGATAAAATGGGCACTCTTCGTCAACCGATCCACCACTACCCATATCGAATCCACTCCATGTGCGGTCCTGGAAAGTTTGGTGACAAAATCCATGGTGATATCCTCCCATTTCCACACGGGAATGTCTAACGGCTGCATCTTGCCGTGAGGTCTCTAGTGCTCCGCCTTGACCTTCCGACAGGTCAAACATCTCTCCACATACCAAGCGACATCTCGCTTTATGCAGGGCCACCAATAATCTGATCGAAGATCTCGATACATCTTCGTCGCCCCTGGGTGGATAGAAAACCGAGACTTATGAGCCTCGTCCATCAATACTTGCCGTACTCCACCCCAGTACGGTACCCATATCCTACCATGAAGTGTCAGCAAACCACGACTGTCGTAATCAAATGAAGCTACTCGGCCCACTATCCTCTCACACTTCTGCCTCTCCTCCTTGAGACCCTCCATCTGAGCCTCCTTCATCCGATCCACCAAGGGAGTGATCACTATCATCCTCATACACAGATCTCTGCTAGGGGCCGTCGACACCTTGCGGCTCAGGGCGTCGGCCACCACATTGGCCTTCCCTGGATGATAAAGGATCTCACAGTCATAGTCCTTCAGCACGTCTAACCATCTCCTATGTCTCATGTTCAAACTCGTCTGATCCATAAGATATCGCAAACTCTTGTGATCCATGTAAATAGTACAGCGGACCCCATAAAGGTAATGTCTCCAAATCTTGAGGGCGAACACAACTGCCCCCAGTTCCAAATCGTGGGTAGGATAATTAGCCTCGTGAGGCTTCAACTGTCTCGAGGCATAAGCTACCACATGGCCTCGCTGCATCAATACTGCTCCCATACCTGTGATCGAAGCATCACAGTAGACTACGAAATCCTCTACGCCCTCTGGCAAAGTAAGGATCGGAGCCTCGCACAATCTCTGCCTGAGAGTCTCGAACGCCGCCTGCTGCTCAGGCCCCCAACGAAAAACCACCGACTTCTTGGTTAGTCGGGTGAGTGGCACCGCTATCTTGGAGAAGTCCTGGATAAATCTCCGATAATACCCTGCCAATCCTAGGAAGCTCCGAATCTCAGATGGAGACCTCGGGACCTCCCACTGCATCACGGCCTCAATCTTGGCCGGATCTACCAGAATACCCTTCTGGTTGACGAGATGGCCAAGAAACTGCACCTCACGCAACCAGAACTCACACTTGGAGAACTTTGCGAAAAGTCTCTCCCTCCTCAAAGTCTCCAACACCTCCCGCAGGTGCTCCTCGTGCTGCCCCTGAGTCTTGGAATATACCAAGATGTCATCTATGAATACTATCACCGACCGATCCAGCATCGGTCTGCACACGCGGTTCATGAGATTCATGAACGCGGCTGGGGCATTGGTGAGCCCAAAAGGCATCACCACGAACTCATAATGACCATACCGGGTCCTGAAAGCAGTCTTCTGTACATCCTCATCTCTAACCCTCATCTGATGATAACCGGAGCGTAGATCGATCTTGGAGAACCAAGACGCTCCCTGAAGCTGATCAAACAAGTCATCTATCCTCGGAAGTGGGTAACGGTTCTTCACCGTTACTTTATTCAACTCCCGATAATCAATGCACATACGATGCGACCCATCCTTCTTCCTCACAAATAAGATCGGCGCTCCCCAAGGCGAACTGCTCGGCCGAATGAAACCCTTGTCTAACAGCTCCTGAAGCTGCGTAGACAACTCCTGCATCTCAGGGGGAGCTAGCCGATATGGCGCTTTGGCTATCGGAGCCGCACCAGGAACTAGATCGATCCTGAACTCAACCTGTCTCTCTGGAGGTATCCCCGGAAAATCCTCGGGAAACACATCCGGGTAGTCACGAACAACAGGAACATCATCAATCGCCGTCTTGCCCTTCTCCCGGGCATCCAAGACGTAGGCTACAAAACCGGCGCAACCCTGCTGGACATAGCGCCTCGCCCTCGCGGCGGAACAAAAGATCGGTCCTCGCTGGGGCCTCTCGCCCTGAATCACTATCTCTCCCCCACTGGGAGTGCGAACCCTCACTAGCTGTAGCTCACAATCAATCACCGCCCCATTGGGGCTCAGCCAATCCATGCCCACAATAACTTTATTCCCACGCAGGGGAATAGGAACCAGGTCCACTGGAAACTGCTCATCAAATATCTAAAGGGAACACCCTCTATGTACTCTGCCGACCCTCACGGTCCTATCATCTGCTATCTAAACCTCTAGTGGGCAATCCAGCTCCTCGGGAGCTCTGCTAAGTCTCTTGCTAAGCGCAAGCGATACAAATGATCGGGTAGCCCCCAAATCGAACAATACCAAAGCGGGGATGCCGTTCACCGAGAACGACCCTAAATAAAACATATCATCAAGTAATATTCAAGCAATATAATAACAAAAGATGAAGGAAAGATTCATACCCGTCACCACATCAGGAGTCGCTCGCGCCTCCTCTGCTGTCATCTGAAATGCCCTGCTCTTCGCCACCGGCGCATCAGCTCGGCCCTGCCGGCCATCCGTAATCCTCAGGGTGGCAGGGGCAGGTGCAACCACCTTCCCTGCTGCAGCTAAACTGGGACACTGGGACCTTTTGTGTCCCCTCTGATTGCACTGAAAGCAAATCAGATCTGATGCTGAAACCGCAGTAGCAGGGGCCGTACAATCCCTGCTCATATGCCCAACCCGACCGCACTTGTAGCAGCCGGAACTCCCTGCCTTACACGCCCCCTCGTGCATCCTCCCACACTTGCCACACCGACCGTGGCTCTGCTGACTCCTGGACCTGTGATCTAAAACCTTGGGCTTTTTGCCCGCACTACCTGAACCCGAAACCGCCTCCGGTTTCCTCTTCCTCTCCATCTCGAGATCAATCTCCCTCTCCCTGGCTCTAGCAATCATGTCGTCCAGCGTTTTACAACTGGACCGGCTCACAAACATGCGGATATCACTCCGCAACATCTCATGATAACGGGCCTTCTTCATCTCCTCATCGGCTGCATACTGAGGAACAAGAAGAGCCCTCTCCCTGAACTTGGCGGTGATCTCCGCCACTGCCTCGGTAGTCTGGGTAAGATCCCGGAACTCCTTGGCTAGCTGCTGCACCTCAATGACCGGTGCAAACTCCGCCCTGACCCTGGTAGAGAAATCAGTCCAGGTCATAGCATCCAACGCCGCATCATCCCCGATGGCGTGTCCAACCTCCTCCCACCAATCCCGTGCCCTATCCTTTAGAAGACAGGATGCCAATCTGACCTTGTCCCCTTCGGGACATCTGCTGGTGCGAAATGCGTTGGCCACATCCGCCAACCACCTGGTACTCGCTATGGGGTCCCGCGACCCATGATAGTCTGGAGCTCCGCACGCCCTGAACTCCCTGAATGTAAGAGTGCGCGACCCCATCACGGCCGCCATCTCAGCCCGAAAAGTACTCAATCGCTCATCCATCAGCTCTAAAATACCCTCCTTGATCGAACCGAAGATCACAGGAGTCTGCTCTAGTATGATGCGGGTAACCTCGGAAGCAAGGAACTCCCTAGTCTGCTCATCCATCTGCCCGGCCTCCGGGCCTGATCCCGATCCTGATCCCCCTCCGACATCTGAACTGCCGGCTGCTGGCCTCGGACGCAAAACTACCATTCTGAAACATATCATAACAACATCAGAACACTGAAATATTTCAAGGGATCATGATACGACTACTAGCTTCCTGGTCTTGTCTTGGCCTTCCTTAATTCGAGTGCGGATCCTCTGCTTTCAGTAGTATGGGCCCCTACTACCTTCCACATCTATCCGTACTTTCCTCAAGAACCGCCTTGACTCCACCAAGTCACTTCTACTACTGCCATTCTCTGATACTCTCATCCTAGGCTTGCCCTAGGGAAACTTCAAGCTCGACCCAACTGGTCCTCAGCTGCTGAAGGTTTCCTCATAACGCCAATTAGCCATTACCTAAACACCATCACATGGGATGAGGATCAGATAATCCTTCGAGTAAAAGACCCGTCCCTATAACGGTTGGACTCAAACAAGAGCTGCGCAATAGGGCCAGTTCCAGTACTCTGAGATTATTCAATCCTAGTCACATGTGGTGTGACGTGTTCACCTAATGGCTAACTCCCATCACTCGGAACCCCACTAAGCACAAAGCAAGCATCATTCGGACACGGAAAACAGACTCAAGCAACTATTCTCATAACACGATTCTGCACTAGCATAAGATGCTAAGCTCGTACTATCAGGCATAACCTAACCAGGCTATCCTACTGCTGTCTACTCAATTCTAGCATGCAATACTCATAAAGCTGTAACACATAAACAGGCACATAAGGCATTCTCCTAGATCCTTAGCCCTATACTAGCATGCTGTTCTATTGAAACTGAAACTGGACAATAATTTGTATGGGTAATTTGGGAGTACTTACTTGAGCTCGGCTGACCGCATGCACACACCTCTATCTTGTTAAAACAATTCTTTCTTTCTAAGTATTTTCAAAATTCTGTTTGTAAAACATTTTTATTTATTAAAATCTTTTATTTCCCTTAGTTTGAGTTCAGATACACCCAAAAGTGTATCCGAATCCCTCAAACCAGGGCTCTGATACCAACTTGAAACGACCCAAAAATACGACCCAAAAATTTTTGTTTTTAATATAATCAAAACTGTCATCAGAGTATCATATAATAAAACCATGCGTGACGTATTCCAAAACATGATAAAAATACTGTGCGGAAAGCTGTATCATACTACATCAAATCAAACAACTAAATCAATCCCAGGCTAAAGCTGAGGCGGTGGTGTGTGCGATGCCGTCATCCCGAGCTCTTCCCTTTGCTTGCGGAAGTACCTGAAACCAAAACTGAAACTGTAAGCACGAAGCTTAGTGAGCTCCCCCAAACTACCACATACCATACAATAACATATAAACACATATTGGGCCTTGCCCACTGCATCGGACCGAAGTCCGGAACTGACTGGGACCTTGTCCCCTGCATCAGACCGAAGTCCGGAACTACTGCATCGGACCGAAGTCCGGAACTGACTGCATCGGACCGAAGTCCGGAACTGACTGGGACCTTGTCCCCTGCATCGGACCGAAGTCCGGAACTAACTGCATCGGACCGAAGTCCGGAACTGACTGGGACCTTGTCCCCTGCATCGAACCGAAGTCCGGAACTAACTGCATCGGACCGAAGTCCGGAACTGTCTAACTGAACATGGCATGGCATAACACATCAACTAGCATAACAAATATACGACATGCTACATCGGGCCGTGGCCCGGAACACATAATACTTAACACATAAAACATAGCACACAACCCTGTTCGAACCACGAAGGCATCGAACATACTAACTGCTGCATCGGACCTAAATCCGGAAACTACTGCTAACTGAACGGGCCGGCATTGTGGCCTTAGACCCGTTCCTACTGGAAGGAAACTCACCTCGTAAGCTGGCTGCTGAGTGTGTGGCTCGGAAAGCTAACGGCGGCTGCTCCTGAGTCTCCTCGGCTATAAGTCCATAAACACACTCAATCAAATACTAAACACTGCGCTTGGGGTAAAATGACTCTTTTACCCTTGGTCAAAGTCAACTCTCTTTTGGGCTGACTCGCCGAGTTGGCCACCCAACTCGTCGAGTCCTACTCTCACTTTTCACTTCTGCTCACTGCTACTCGTCGAGTCTGGCATCGACTCGACGAGTACCCACTTGATCCAAGAACTCAGACAATCTTCATCTGACTCGCCGAGTCGTATGAACAGACTCGACGAGTTGTTCTTGATCCCCAAGAAGATTGCCTTGGACTCGTCGAGTTGATGAACAAACTCGTCGAGTCCCTCCATCACTGAGTCCACTCTCAAATCGCTGAGTCCACTCTCTAACTCACCTCGTACACTCGACACTGATAAAAACTGAAGGACTCGTGACTCGCGACCCGACTCGTCGAGTCGTTCTTCCAACTCGCCGAGTCACCGCCATGCAACTGATTTCTACTTGATTTTGTTTGAATCCAATGCATACAATCGATAGATCTGAGTCCAATAAGCTGTTTTACCACGTAAAGTTTCCAACTTTACGTGCACAACCTCATGAATAAGGGAAACAAGGCTAAAAGATGCATAAAATGAGTAGATCCATGGCTAATATGCAATGTAACTCCAAAAAGACAGTAGATCTGGGCTCTACAACACCCCAACATTCAGATCCAAAGGTATTTCGACTTATTAAGACATTCATGCAAACATAAGGCTTGGGACAAACATCAAATAGCTCTTGGAAGAGCTCTAATGGAAGTTTAAAGCATATAACAAGAAGGGGACTCCGAAAATACCTCAATAAACTCATATTTGCCCTTGGATCTTTGCACTACAACTCGTTTCCTTGCTTCTTCCTTCTTCTCCTTCTTCACGCCTTCACAAAATGGCACCAAATCACTTATAAGCTCTCAAGGGAGGATTAGGGTTCTCTCACTGTGTTCTCTGGGTGAAAGTGGCGAGAATGAGGCTATAATGTGGTTTAAATAGTGGGCAAACCCGGGGATTTAGGGTTTCACCCAGACGGACGGACTCGCCGAGTCCGGGATATGGACTCGCCGAGTCCCCGGCTCCCGCGTGCACAAAATACGCGACCCAACTCGGCGAGTCAGGCTAGAACTCACCTAGTCCCTCTTGAAAACTTAGACAATTAACATACCTGGAACGGGTCGTTACAAATCTCCCCCACTTGTCTCAGACTTCGTCCTCGAAGTCTGCTACGGCTGGATCTGCGAATAACTCCGGGTAGTGCGCTCTCATCTCCTCCTCAGCCTCCCACGTCCATTCAGATCCCTTCCGGTGCTGCCACTGCACCTTCACTAGCTGTATGACCTTGTTCCTCAAGGTCTTGATCTTCCGATCCAGAATCGTGACCGGTCTCTCAATATAATTCAGGCTGCTATCAACCTGAATATCCTCTAGGGGAACGACTGCTGACTCATCCACCAAACACTTTCTCAACTGCGACATGTGGAAGGTGTTGTGTATCTGACTAAGCTCCTCAGGGAGATCTAACCGATAAGCAACCCGACCCACCCGGGCCAAAACCCTGAAGGGACCAATAAATCTGGGGCCCAATTTGCCCCTCTTCCGGAACCTGATGACACCTTTCCAAGGTGAGGCCTTCAGAAGAACCATATCTCCCACCTGGAACTCCAAGTCTGAACGCCTCCTGTCGGCGTAGCTCTTCTGTCGACTCTGCGCAGTCTGCAGCCTACTACGGACCTGCTGGATCAACTCCGTCGTCTTGAGCACCACTTCGGTGCTCCCTATGACTCGCTGACCGACCTCACCCCAACAAATCGGGGTCCTGCACTTCCTGCCATATAACATCTCAAAAGGAGGTCGATCAATGCTCGCATGATAACTGTTGTTATACGAGAATTCCGCTAACGGAAGATACGTATCCCAACTGCCCCCAAAGTCTAGAACACATGCCCTAAGCATGTCCTCGAGAGTCTGAATCGTCCTCTCGCTCTGCCCGTCAGTCTGAGGATGGAAAGCGGTACTAAAATGAAGACGAGTACCCATCTCATCGTGGAACCGCTTCCAGAATCTGGAGGTGAAACGGACATCTCGGTCTGACACCACCGATACCGGCACTCCATGACGTGCCACTATCTCCCGCACATAGATGTCGGCTAACTTTTCCGCCGATATACTCTCCTGGATCGGGATAAAATGGGCACTCTTCGTCAACCGATCCACCACTACCCATATCGAATCCACTCCACGTGCGGTCCTGGGAAGTTTGGTGACAAAATCCATGGTGATATCCTCCCATTTCCACACGGGAATGTCTAACGGCTGCATCTTGCCGTGAGGTCTCTGGTGCTCCGCCTTGACCTTCCGACAGGTCAAACATCTCTCCACATACCAAGCGACATCTCGCTTTATGCAGGGCCACCAATAATCTGATCGAAGATCTCGATACATCTTCGTCGCCCCTGGGTGGATAGAAAACCGAGACTTATGAGCCTCGTCCATCAATACTTGCCGTACTCCACCCCAGTACGGTACCCATATCCTACCATGAAGTGTCAGCAAACCACGACTGTCGTAATCAAATGAAGCTACTCGGCCCACTATCCTCTCACACTTCTGCCTCTCCTCCTTGAGACCCTCCATCTGAGCCTCCTTGATCCGATCCACCAAGGGAGTGATCACTGTCATCCTCATACACATATCTCTGATAGGGGCCGTCGACACCTTGCGGCTCAGGGCGTCGGCCACCACATTGGCCTTCCCTGGATGATAAAGGATCTCACAGTCATAGTCCTTCAGCACGTCTAACCATCTCCTCTGTCTCATGTTCAAACTCGTCTGATCCATAAGATATCGCAAACTCTTGTGATCCGTGTAAATAGTACAGCGGACCCCATAAAGGTAATGTCTCCAAATCTTGAGGGCGAACACAACTACCCCCAGTTCCAAATCGTGGGTAGGATAATTAGCCTCGTGAGGCTTCAACTGTCTCGAGGCATAAGCTACCACATGGCCTCGCTGCATCAATACTGCTCCCATACCTGTGATCGAAGCATCACAGTAGACTACGAAATCCTCTACGCCCTCTAGCAAAGTAAGGATCGGAGCCTCGCACAATCTCTGCCTGAGAGTCTCGAACGCCGCCTGCTGCTCAGGCCCCCAACGAAAAACCACCGACTTCTTGGTTAGTCGGGTGAGTGGCACCGCTATCTTGGAGAAGTCCTGGATAAATCTCCGATAATACCCTGCCAATCCTAGGAAGCTCCGAATCTCAGATGGAGACCTCGGGACCTCCCACTGCATCACGGCCTCAATCTTGGCCGGATCTACCAGAATACCCTTCTGGTTGACGAGATGGCCAAGAAACTGCACCTCACGCAACCAGAACTCACACTTGGAGAACTTTGCGAAAAGTCTCTCCCTCCTCAAAGTCTCCAACACCTCCCGCAGGTGCTCCTCGTGCTGCCCCTGAGTCTTGGAATATACCAAGATGTCATCTATGAATACTATCACCGACCGATCCAGCATTGGTCTGCACACGCGGTTCATGAGATTCATGAATGCGGCTGGGGCATTGGTGAGCCCAAAAGGCATCACCACGAACTCATAATGACCATACCGGGTCCTGAAAGCAGTCTTCTGTACATCCTCATCTCTAACCCTCATCTGATGATAACCGGAGCGTAGATCGATCTTGGAGAACCAAGACGCTCCCTGAAGCTGATCAAACAAGTCATCTATCCTCGGAAGTGGGTAACGGTTCTTCACCGTTACTTTATTCAACTCCCGATAATCAATGCACATACGATGCGACCCATCCTTCTTCCTCACAAATAAGATCGGCGCTCCCCAAGGCGAACTGCTCGGCCGAATGAAACCCTTGTCTAACAGCTCCTGAAGCTGCGTAGACAACTCCTGCATCTCAGGGGGAGCTAGCCGATATGGCGCTTTGGCTATCGGAGCCGCACCAGGAACTAGATCGATCCTGAACTCAACCTGTCTCTCTGGAGGTATCCCCGGCAAATCCTCGGGAAACACATCCGGGTAGTCACGAACAACAGGAACATCATCAATCGTCGTCTTGCCCTTCTCCCGGGCATCCAAGACATAGGCTACAAAACCGGCGCAACCCTGCTGGACATAGCGCCTCGCCCTCGCGGCAGAACAAAAGATCGGTCCTCGCTGGGGCCTCTCGCCCTGAATCACTATCTCTCCCCCACTGGGAGTGCGAACCCTCACTAGCTGTAGCTCACAATCAATCACCGCCCCATTGGGGCTCAGCCAATCCATGCCCACAATAACTTTATTCCCACGCAGGGGAATAGGAACCAGGTCCACTGGAAACTGCTCATCAAATATCTAAAGGGAACACCCTCTATATACTCTGCCGACCCTCACGGTCCTATCATCTGCTATCTCAACCTCTAGTGGGCAATCCAGCTCCTCGGGAGCTCTGCTAAGTCTCTTGCTAAGCGCAAGCGATACAAATGATCGGGTAGCCCCCAAATCGAACAATACCAAAGCGGGGATGCCGTTCACCGAGAACGACCCTAAATAAAACATATCATCAAGTAATATTCAAGCAATATAATAACAAAAGATGAAGGAAAGATTCATACCCGTCACCACATCAGGAGTCGCTCGCGCCTCCTCTGCTGTCATCTGAAATGCCCTGCTCTTCGCCACCGGCGCATCAGCTCGGCCCTGCCGGCCATCCGTAATCCTCAAGGTGGCAGGGGCAGGTGCAACCACCTTCCCTGCTGCAGCTAAACTGGGACACTGGGACCTTTTGTGTCCCCTCTGATTGCACTGAAAGCAAATCAGATCTGATGCTGAAACCGCAGTAGCAGGGGCCGTACAATCCTTGCTCATATGCCCAACCCGACCGCACTTGTAGCAGCCGGAACTCCCTGCCTTACATGCCCCCTCGTGCATCCTCCCACACTTGCCACACCGACCGTGGCTCTGCTGACTCCTGGACCTGTGATCTGAAACCTTGGGCTTTTTGCCCGCACTACCTGAACCCGAAACCGCCTCCGGTTTCCTCTTCTTCTCCATCTCGAGATCAATCTCCCTCTCCCTGGCTCTAGCAATCATGTCGTCCAGCGTTTTACAACTGGACCGGCTCACAAACATGCGGATATCACTCCGCAACATCTCATGATAACGGGCCTTCTTCATCTCCTCATCGGCTGCATACTGAGGAACAAGAAGAGCCCTCTCCCTGAACTTGGCGGTGATCTCCGCCACTGTCTCGGTAGTCTGGGTAAGATCCTGGAACTCCCTGGCTAGCTGCTGCACCTCAATGACCGGTGCAAACTCCGCCCTGACCCTGGTAGAGAAATCAGTCCAGGTCATAGCATCCAACGCCGCATCATCCCCGATGGCGTGTCCAACCTCCTCCCACCAATCCCGTGCCCTGTCCTTCAGAAGACAGGACGCCAATCTGACCTTGTCCCCTTCGGGACATCTGCTGGTGCAGAATGCGTTGGCCACATCCGCCAACCACCTGGTACTCGCTATGGGGTCCCGCGACCCATGATAGTCTGGAGCTCCGCACGCCCTGAACTCCCTGAATGTAAGAGTGCGCGACCCCATCACGGCCGCCATCTCAGCCCGAAAAGTACTCAATCGCTCATCCATCAGCTCTAAAATACCCTCCTTGATCGAACCGAAGATCACAGGAGTCTGCTCTAGTATGATGCGGGTAACCTCGGAAGCAAGGAACTCCCTAGTCTGCTCATCCATCTGCCCGGCCTCCGGGCCTGATCCCGATCCTGATCCCCCTCCGACATCTGAACTGCCGGCTGCTGGCCTCGGACGCAAAACTACCATTCTGAAACATATCATAACAACATCAGAACACTGAAATATTTCAAGGGATCATGATACGACTACTAGCTTCCTGGTCTTGTCTTGGCCTTCCTTAATTCGAGTGCGGATCCTCTGCTTTCAGTAGTATGGGCCCCTACTACCTTCCACATCTATCCGTACTTTCCTCAAGAACCGCCTTGACTCCACCAAGTCACTTCTACTACTGCCATTCTCTGATACTCTCATCCTAGGCTTGCCCTAGGGAAACTTCAAGCTCGACCCAACTGGTCCTCAGCTGCTGAAGGTTTCCTCATAACGCCAATTAGCCATTACCTAAACACCATCACATGGGATGAGGATCAGATAATCCTTCGAGTAAAAGACCCGTCCCTATAACGGTTGGACTCAAACAAGAGCTGCGCAATAGGGCCAGTTCCAGTACTCTGAGATTATTCAATCCTAGTCACATGTGGTGTGACGTGTTCACCTAATGGCTAACTCCCATCACTCGGAACCCCACTAAGCACAAAGCAAGCAGCATTCGGACACGGAAAACAGACTCAAGCAACTATTCTCATAACACGATTCTGCACTAGCATAAGATGCTAAGCTCGTACTATCAGGCATAACCTAACCAGGCTATCCTACTGCTGTCTACTCAATTCTAGCATGCAATACTCATAAAGCTGTAACACATAAACAGGCACATAAGGCATTCTCCTAGATCCTTAGCCCTATACTAGCATGCTGTTCTACTGAAACTGAAACTGTACAATAATTTGTATGGGTAATTTGGGAGTACTTACTTGAGCTCGACTGACCGCATGCACACACCTCTATCTTATTAAAACAATTCTTTCTTTCTAAGTATTTTCAAAATTCTGTTTGTAAAACATTTTTATTTATTAAAATCTTTTATTTCCCTTAGTTTGAGTTCAGATACACCCAAAAGTGTATCCGAATCCCTCAAACCAGGGCTCTGATACCAACTTGAAACGACCCAAAAATACGACCCAAAAATTTTTGTTTTTAATATAATCAAAACTGTCATCAGAGTATCATATAATAAAACCATGCGTGACGTATTCCAAAACATGATAAAAATACTGTGCGGAAAGCTGTATCATACTACATCAAATCAAACAACTAAATCAATCCCAGGCTAAAGCTGAGGCGGTGGTGTGTGCGATGCCGTCATCCCGAGCTCTTCCCTTTGCTTGCGGAAGTACCTGAAACCAAAACTGAAACTGTAAGCACGAAGCTTAGTGAGCTCCCCCAAACTACCACATACCATACAATAACATATAAACACATATTGGGCCTTGCCCACTACATCGGACCGAAGTCCGGAACTGACTGGGACCTTGTCCCCTGCATCAGACCGAAGTCCGGAACTACTGCATCGGACCGAAGTCCGGAACTGACTGCATCGGACCGAAGTCTGGAACTGACTGGGACCTTGTCCCCTGCATCGGACCGATGTCCGGAACTAACTGCATCGGACCGAAGTCCGGAACTGACTGGGACCTTGTCCCCTGCATCGGACCGAAGTCCGGAACTAACTGCATCGGACCGAAGTCCGGAACTGTCTGACTGAACATGGCATGGCATAACACATCAACTAGCATAACACATATACGACATGCTACATCGGGCCGTGGCCCGGAACACATAATACTTAACACATAAAACATAGCACACAACCCTGTTCGAACCACGAAGGCATCAAACATACTAACTGCTGCATCGGACCTAAATCCGGAAACTACTGCTAACTGAACGTGTCGGCATTATGGCCTTAGACCCGTTCCTACTGGAAGGAAACTCACCTCGTAAGCTGGCTGCTGAGTGTGTGGCTCGGAAAGCTAACGGCGGCTGCTCCTGAGTCTCCTCAGCTACAAGTCCATAAACACACTCAATCAAATACTAAACACTGCGCTTGGGGTAAAATGACTCTTTTACCCTTGGTCAAAGTCAACTCTCTTTTGGGCTGACTCGCCGAGTTGGCCACCCAACTCGTCGAGTCCTACTCTCACTTTTCACTTCTGCTCACTGCTACTCGTCGAGTCTGGCATCGACTCGACGAGTACCCACTTGATCCAAGAACTCAGACAATCTTCATCTGACTCGCCGAGTCGTATGAACAGACTCGACGAGTTGTTCTTGATCCCCAAGAAGATTGCCTTGGACTCGCCGAGTTGATGAACAAACTCGTCGAGTCCCTCCATCACTGAGTCCACTCTCAACTCGCTGAGTCCACTCTCTAACTCACCTCGTACACTCGACACTGATAAAAACTGAAGGACTCGTGACTCGCGACCCGACTCGTCGAGTCGTTCTTCCGACTCGCCGAGTCGCCGCCATGCAACTGATTTCTACTTGATTTTGTTTGAATCCAATGCATACAATCGATAGATCTGAGTCCAATAAGCTGTTTTACCACGTAAAGTTTCCAACTTTACGTGCACAACCTCATGAATAAGGGAAACAAGGCTAAAAGATGCATAAAATGAGTAGATCCATGGCTAATATGCAATGTAACTCCAAAAAGACAGTAGATCTGGGCTCTACAACACCCCAACATTCAGATCCAAAGGTATTTCGACTTATTAAGACATTCATGCAAACATAAGGCTTGGGACAAACATCAAATAGCTCTTGGAAGAGCTCTAATGGAAGTTTAAAGCATATAACAAGAAGGGGACTCCGAAAATACCTCAATAAACTCATATTTGCCCTTGGATCTTTGCACTACAACTCGTTTCCTTGCTTCTTCCTTCTTCTCCTTCTTCACACCTTCACAAAATGGCACCAAATCACTTATAAGCTCTCAAGGGAGGATTAGGGTTCTCTCACTGTGTTCTCTGGGTGAAAGTGGCGAGAATGAGGCTATAATGTGGTTTAAATAGTGGGCAAACCCGGGGATTTAGGGTTTCACCCAGACGGACGGACTCGCCGAGTCCGGGATATGGACTCGCCGAGTCCCCGGCTCCCGCGTGCACAAAATACGCGACCCAACTCGGCGAGTCAGGCTAGAACTCGCCGAGTCCCTCTTGAAAACTTAGACAATTAACAATTAATTAACATACCTGGAACGGATCGTTACAGATTAGCTACAGAATTCTAACGGAAAGCATATTCCGTAGCTAAATAGCTACGGATTAGCTACGGAATATGCTTTCCGTTAGAATTCTGTAGCTAATCCGTAGCAAAATAGCTACGGATTTTTCTTATTTTCGATTTTTCGGGCACCAAACTTCGTTTTTTTCGCTCCGTTTTTTTCACACCTCTATTATACATGATTATCTATATTTTCACCAATTTATAGCTATTAATATCATTTATAAAGTCGTGTGCACATACGGGATTCATTTGCTCGTTTAATGATTTAACACTATAATGCTTATGAATACGTACACATACATCTCATAAACACGTATACATGTACACATATACCAGAACTCATTCATGTATATAAATATACATATACAAACATAATCCATCACAAGTTGGTGAAAAGTATAGGCATTACAATGTTAAACAGTGAAACGAGTACTTGATCCCGAAGGGGAACACAACTTTATGAACGATATTAATAGATACAAGTAGGTGAAAGTATAGATAATCATGTGTAGTAGAGGTGTGAAAAAAACGAAGCGAAAAAAACGACGTTTAGTGCCCAAAAAATCGAAAATAAAAAACATCCGTAGCTAATTAGCTACGGATTAGCTACGAAAATTTCATATTTTTGATTTTTCGGGCATCAAACTTCGTTTTTTTCGCTCCGTTTTTCACACCTCTATTGTACTTGATTATCTATATTTTTTCACCAACTTATAACTATTAATAGCATTCATAAAATTGTGTGCACATACACTCATTTAGTGGTTTAACACTATAATGCTTATGAATACGTTCACACACATCTCACAAACACGTATACATACACATATACCACAACTCATTCATGTGTATAAATATACATATACAAACATAATCCATCACAAGTTGGTGAAAAGTACAATGTTAAACTGTGAAACGAGTACTTGATCCCGAAGGGTTACACAACCTTATGAACGGTATTAATAGCTACAAGTTGGTGAAATATATATAATTATATATAGTAGAGGTGTGGAAATAACGAAGCGAAAAAAACGACGTTTGGTGCTCGTAAAATCGAAAATAAGATAAATTCATAGCCAATCCGTAGCTACTTAGCTACGGATTAGCTACGGAAATCTAACGGAAAACATACTCCGTAGCTAATCCGTGGGTAATTAGTCTCCGTAGGTATTCCGTAGCCATTCCGTAGCTAATTAGCTACAGATTTTGCATCTGTAGCTATTATGTAGCTGTTCCGTAGCTAATTAGCTACGGAATAGCTACAGACGCGAGTCTGTAGCTATTCCGTAGTTATTCCGTGGCTATTCCGTTACTAAACTAGGGAATCTCATTATGTAGCTAATCCGTAGCGATTCCGTAGCTAATTAGCTATGGAACAATTTCCGTAGCTATTTTCCGTAGGGAAATGCAATGTCTTCTAGTAGTGGTAAGTTATTTTAAGGTGCTTATTTGAAAACTTTTGACGATTATAAAAATATATCTTTAGGAAATATTTTAGTTAAATTGATATTACTATTTCGTTTTTGCATTTATCACTACAATTTATCACTTTTAATTATTTACAAAATATTCTTTGGTTTTTTAAGTGGAACTGAAATTTATATTTAAGTTAACATTATAATGTTATATTGAAAATAACAATTTAAGTATTTTGTCCAGACTACTCAAAAGTTGTAGCTTTAAACTGATAATGGTTTACATACAACAACATATTAAATCTAATAAATTAAGTATAATATGTTAAAAGTTAAAGAATAAGTAGAAGTAAAAATATTATTTTAAAATTGAAATTTAGTATATTTATGATTACACTTTATGTTTGATATTTATTTAACCTTATTAACCAACTTATAATCATTATTAGAAAAAACACTACAATTAATTACTTTTAACTATTTAAAAAAATATTATTTGGGTTGTTTAAGTTAACCTAAAATTTATATTTAAGATGACCCTGCAATGTTATATTCGAATTAATAGTTTAAGTATTTTATACAAATTGTCCCAATATTGTATCTTTAAAATAATAATGGTTTACATCCAACAATATATTAAAACTAATAAATTAATCATAATATGTTAAAAAAAACATCATTTAATAAGTAAAAATAAAGATATTATTTTAATATTGAAATTTAGTTTATATATGATTACACTTTTGGTTTGATATTTATTTAACTTTATTAACCAACTCATAATCATTATTAAAAAGAAATTGAAAACTCATGACAGTTTCAAATGAATGTAGTGAAAAAAAAAATCATAGAAGTTTCAAATGAGTGTGGTTATAGGAAAAATATTTCCTTTATAATATAGTATGATGATATGATAATTAATAAACCTTTATTATTTATCTTTAAATGCTAAGTAAATGGGTTAATATCATTGTAACCCAATAAACTTTTGCTTTTGGTTTTAAATGGTCCCTGACGTTTTTTTCCCTGTGTTATACATCCTTAAACATATATTTGACCGGTTAAACCTTAAACTTATATTTGACCGGTTAAACGAGGGTCTGAAGAGATTTCCTCCAGGTTTGCGAGTTAACAAAATTTCGAGTGGGTATATGACATGGACTATTTTTGAGTTCCTGTCCACCTAAATTCCACATGTGTGTCTATATATATATATATATATATATATATATATATATATATATATATATATATATATATATATATATATATATATATATATATATTATTTAATAAATTATTGTTTTTCCTTTTTTGTTATTATTCAAAATCATTTTTGCTGATGACCATTAAATCAAAGAACAGAAAACAAAAGGTATCCAAAATCCAATAAAAAAAATACCTTCCACAATAAAAAATAAGTCTTCATGATATATATATATATATATGGAAAAGTTCAATAAAGAACCATAACTATTGGTTCCTCAAGGAACCAAATCTTTTTTTCAATTTCTAGAGTTTATTCGTTATCGAAAAAAAATCTAAAAATATCGAAATTCATATATTAACATTGTGAATGTGAAAAATATTTTTCGGATTTACGTTGTGAATTTTCAAAGATTCACATTGTGAATTTTCAAAGATTCACATTGTGAATTTGATGTAAAAAAAATCGAATTTTATATCATTGGAAAAATGATAAAAAGTTATGAATTTCTGTATTTTTAGTTTGTTTTTTTGATAAAAAAATAAGTTCTAAAAGTTGAAAAAAAAATTGGTTCCTTGGTTTCTTGGTTAATTATGGTTCTCTATTGAACCCCACCATTTATATATATATATATATATATATATATATATATATATATATATATATATATATAAATATGGATTATACATTACAGCCCCACCTAAGCTTAGGTACTAAACCTCTAAAATATGTCGTTTGAACTTAGTAAAAATACCCGGTTTGGTTTTCACTTAGCAATATATCATCCACGATAACATTTCCTTCATCCATTATCGTTTTATCATCCATGTTTTCTTTCATCCATTATCATTTATTACTTCATTCCAGCGAACATTATTGTTTTCTACTGTCACGAAGGCCGAAGATAATCAATATTCTTACTTCCTTATTAAAACTATTGTGTCGATCCTGACTCTACAACTTCAAGTGTTAATCGTGAATCCCTGAATCACAATCTTTGTATAGTAAAACAACATATTTTCATGTGGTTTAGTACCTAATTTTTGGTGGGACTGTAATGTATATTCACTTAATTCGTTTGCTATTTCCAACGAGCACCCCAGGTTTGAGCTCCTTTACAGGGCAAACCCAGCCACCATAGGGATTTCCAGGAAAAAGTTCCACACATGTGGCACCACAAGAGGTAGTTTAAGGGAATGGAACTCCCAACCTCACGCCCTACATGGGTATAAAACTCGGTGCATTAACCTAGCTAGGTTGGACATCACTTGCTATATATATATATATATATATATATATATATATATATATATATATATTAATGCACATAGGTCTTAGGAACAGTACTTGAGTAGGATACTGTTCATTTGATTACTTGTTGGGTTAGTTTAATCCCTCCACCGATCCACCACCTCAAATCGTTTTCCTCTACGATGTTCACGGCTTCCTTATTCTTCTAAAAGAAGGTTTGTCACTTTGCATACACCTTCTTCTCTAATGTCCGCAGATTCTAGCTAGTCAATTTAGAGATAATAAACATCAAAAATGACTTTTTAATAGAAAATTATTTATAATGAATAATCTTAACCAACATTTAGTATATGTCACAAGGGTTTCGTACATATAAAGAATGCTGAAATCCGAGTTATAACGAAGAAGTTATGACCCGCTGAAGTTTTACGGTTAAACTGGCAAAGCACCGCGTAACGTAAAAAGTGAATTATTAATAAATTACTTTTTAGCCTTAGCGATCTAAACAAAAGTCATAGTAGACGTTAAACCTAGAGCGTGCATAAAAAGAATGTCAAAATCTGACTTCATATGAGGATGTTATGATTTTTCTAAGATTTCGCACAACAGTACACAGCCCGGAAATCGAATTTTAGATCGATCGATTTTTAGCCGACACAACCTAAATGAAAATTGAATATCTCATTAATAGGAGTTGAACGATAAAAAGACAGTCGAAAACGGAGTCCGTATGTAGAAGTTATGAATTTTACACGGTCGTTCATAGTGTAGTGTTCTCATACGGTTAAATTTAAATTCGTTCAAAAATTAGTCGATGGAGTCAAAAGGAAAGTTGTAGATTTTGTCAATACATACGTGTGAGTATGAAGAACGTCAAAAACGGAGCTCGTATACAAAAGTTACGGATTTTAGAAGATAATTAGGTTTTGGAGTAACCAGCGAGCGACATATGGCACGATCTGAACCACTGCTTCCTCACCACGGCTTGGCACCATATGATGACACCTGGCCACGAACGCACAAAGTTCAGCAAGGGAATGCCCCACGTTTGCACCGAACTTAGCCTATAAATAGAGACGCAAATCACCTCAAAAACTCACACATTTCCCATTCTTTCTCTCTCAAACAATCCTCTAAGCCCCTTCCATTCCCTAGCACTTGTCAGGTGCTAGAGGTGAGTCCCAGAGTTCTAGACGGCTCCGAGAAGAAGAGCTTTTGGCTCGGAAGTTTTTGCCCCCGCAGAGCCCGGTTTCTAGTCAAAAGTCTCGGTACGTGAGTTATGTTTACCTTACTTTAAGTATAGCTTATGTTTAAGTTCAATATCGTTATTATAAACTTATAAACTATATATATATATATATATATATATATATATATATATATATATATATATATATATATATATATATATATATATAATTATAATATATAAAGTTTTATTATAATATCTTTTAACTCCTCGCGGTATGGGGAATCTGGTTTGTAGGGCCGCATAGGGTTGGATTTCAGAAGTGCTATAATGCCAAAATGGTCCTGCCCTCCGATATTTCATGTCTGACCCATGTATGTACATAGTGGTTGAAAAGTATTGTTTAACACTTATAAAACAATATCGCCCGTAAATAGTCACTATAAATATTATACTAAAATCTAGTAGTAATGATACTAGGTTTCACCGAAGGAAAATATAATTGTTAGAAGTGAAGCGTTGCCCGAGTTTGGAATCATCACTTTAACAAATGAGTGCATAGTTACTTTCATTTTACACATAGATATGAAGTATTTAATATAAATTACTTGTTATATGTGCATATTATCTATGTTCTTGATAGCTATGTTGGATGAACCGAATATATATGTTTTATTTGATGTAAACTATATATCTATTTTATACCTATAAAAATATTGGGTAAAGATGGGTAGATGAATGATGAGAGATGAAAGATGATATAGATGAACATTGGCAGTTGCGCCACAACCTGTAGATGTTTTTGAACTACGATGTACTCTAAACATCCTAGCAGTTGTGCTTAATAGAGCACATCATAATCCTTGAAGCTACGCCTAAATGATAATATTGGCAATTGTGCCTAATTGATAACATTGGCAGTTGTTCCATTGGCAGCGATGGACTTCGTGCGTATTCCTTAGGAATTAATAAATGAAGAATACATGAGTCTTAAAGTAGATCCTTAAGAATAAAGAAGATAATGGGGATGAGTAATTTTGTTAATTGTTTGATGATGAAACATAATTACTTTATTATTGTGGATTGAAAACCCTATGTACTCACCAGGTTTCCCAACCTTACCCACTCAGTTTATTTGTATGACAGGTATATAGATACGAAGCTACATTACAATGAGAGAATAAAAGAGATGTAAATTACTAGTGTAAATGAAAGTAAGGTATGTTTATGCTTATGTTTCTGTATTGACATCCCAAAGTTTTAATATAAACAAAATACATTTTTCAATACTACTTTTCAAAAGGGATATTCTGAGTTTTAAATAAGCATAAATAAAATTTTTAAAATGACTGTGAATTTGAGGATGTCACACCTTCAAAAGAACAAAGATACCCTCCTAAGTCGATATCTTCAAATACTACTTTTCAAAAGGTTAACCCTGAACAACACCGGAACACCAAACAAACAGTAGCATGTCTACTCTGACTCGCAATCGATTAGATCGTGGACAACTGAATCCATAGCAGGCCTTTTATTGCGATCTTCCTCCACGCAACTTACACCAATCTCAACAAGCTTTGCAGCTTGCTTTATATTGAACAATCCTCTCAACCTCGAATCAATTATCTCTTCAATCCATGACTCCATTTCTTCTCCTTGAAGCTTCGTTTTCGTTACCCTTACAAACCTCATAAGCTCTGTTTCTTCCTCTTCCCCTTCCTGCACAACAATATTAGAAAGTCGAATTCCCTTTGCCATTTCTAAAACCACAACCCCATAGCTGTACACATCAACTTTTGCTGTGATAGGAAGGTTGCTAGCCCATTCTGGAGCCATATATCCTTTTGTTCCTCTAATCCTAGTAAACTCCGAGTTTAGACCACCTCTTTGAGTCAACTTCGCCAGACCAAAATCTGCAATCTTTGCTTCGAACGACTCGTCTAAAAGAATGTTTTCTGGCTTAACATCACAATGAATCACCCATTCTAGGCACTCATGGTGTAAATAAGCCAAACCTTTTGCTATGCCTACGGCAACTTTGAACCTTTCTTTCCATTGAAGAAAACTCGAGGAAAACAATCTTTGGTCAAGAGAAAGATTTTCCACGTACTCATAAACTATAAGTCTGTGTTGTTTCTGTGAACATAAACCCCACATTCGCACCAAGTTCATGTGGTTGATTTTACTGATTGTGCTCACTTCTGCCCAAAACTCTCCACCTTCGCTCACATCTCCTAGTCTTTTCACAGCCACCACCCGTTCATCTTCCAAAACCCCTTTATACACAGTCCCTGAGCCTCCTCTCCCTATCTCCACCTTAAAGTTTTGTGTCGCCTTCACCAGTTCTTGATAAGTAAACCCTCTAAACTGACTTGATACCATACGATACCCCTCTTCTAAGCTGGTTAGGAGGGCATTTTTTCTGTAAAAAAGCCACCACCCTAACAAGATAACAAAAGCTTCAGCCACACCAATAGCTATAGCGAAGGAGTAAAGATAAATCCATTTCACCTTTGTTTCAGATGTCTCATACATAGATGGAGAAACACATGTGGCGTTAGAAGTAGTAAGAACTGAGACAGATTCTCTTGTTTCCATGGCAATCGGTACTTTCAAGTAGATGCTTCCTGGTAAATTAGGAGACCGTAAGCCGTTGAAAAGAGCATTTTTAATAAAGCAAAATCCTTCACCAGTTAACCTGTAATTAAATGCTATACATCTACAATTTCGTAAACACATATCCTTACAAGAATCGAACGAAGTTGGTGATAATGCATCTATTAAATTTAAATCAAAGCCATAATAATCTGTATTCGGCATTTCCAAAAATCCAAACTTTGTTGAGTTTGAACATGTTGTATTGAAAGTAGGCGTACAACCCTGACTTACATCAGTAGGGTTAGTCTGCTGGTGGTTGGGTGGACATGAACATTCCGATTGTAGTACTCCGTTATCACAGATTCCATTCCTCCCACAGATTCCGTGAACACTACATGGTTGTGCAATAGCTTGCCATGAAATCGACCATAATCCAGTTGAATCGTTCAAGCTATAAATCCTGAGATTACCATCATAGTCCATGGTTAACCTTCTTCTGATCCCAAAACCCATATCTGAAGCATTAAACTGCCACCGATCGGTTGACCTAAATACACCAAAATCATCAAAGAATGCGATTCTGCTGGTGTTGTATGAAGTTCTTCCGTAAGACCAGACATCAAATCCAGGATCGGGACTAGGCCAGTACGAAACTGTTGTTTCTGGGCTGTCGTAAGTCAGTATTAACACGTTAATACTGTTATAGCTCAAAACAAAATACCCAGGTTCAAAACTTCCTCTTCTTAAAGCAGATATCAAGCTTTTTCTCTTTGTTAGCGTTTGAGAAGGCAATAGAGTATCAGTTGGATAATCAAAACTTTGCCAAAGAATCTGACCTTTTTGGTTCTTCAATACCAGATTACCTGTATTCAGCAGCACTGCTCTATTTACGTCTGTGGAGGTTGTGTTTGTTTCCCACACGACCATGCCATCCACATCTGTCAAAACCATGGCTCCGTTTCTCCTAAATGTCATCTTTGATCCACGGCCATTCACAGGTGTGTTGCGGTTGGCTGTCCAGACCGCTGTGCGCTCTTTGGAGTTCGTGAACCAAATTGCGAACCAATAAGCATTGCTTTGGAAACCATAGAAGCCACAGGTATAAGTGTTGTCTGGGGACCTTATGACGTCTGAACTATCATCAACAGATAGAGAGGAACCCCTCTGAAGATGGTCTTTAATGGTGTTCTTTGAAGCTGAAGATTCAATCAAGGAACAGAAGAGGAGGAATAGAAGGAATATTTTTCTCATCATTTGCTGTTTACGATTTATGAAGCCAGGATGAGGATGTGAACCTTATATAAACGGGTTTATCAAGCTGTAGAAGATTTCAGTTTTGAGATTCTATATTCCACAAGTTGACCATGCGTGGACTACCTTAGTCGATTTAAACTGCATAATTTAGTAATGGTTGGAATTTTTTTTTTTTTTTTGTACGTATTGTAATTTAGTTGGTTGTTTTCTTGAAACAGCTATTGGATTAAAAGCAGCCCTCTAGTGCAGGGAAAGCAGTGGGTAGCGCATGGTTGTTACTTGTTAGCTTCCTTACTCTGTTAGTCATTAATTTATTATTTTATATATATGGTTGGATAAGATTTATATTTGTTGGACAAAAACTTTTGACACATTTTCTCCAAGTTGACAGACTTGGATCAAAATGGTTTTTGCAATCCGCTAAGTTCTAATATATGAAACAGGAAAGCCAAGACTAGCTCACGGAATTACTAATAATTAATAAACTATAAATTAAATACATATAATATGTGGTTTTGTTTTAGGTTAAAATTTAATAAAAAAAATATTAGTTAGATTCATTTTTAGAGTTTTTGAACCAAACTTATTAGATAAAAATATTTAATATTTATATTAAAGCAATTTGGTTTTTTAATACAGTAATTTTTAACATAAATCATCTATGTGATCTTTGTTTAATCACAACATAATGCGACTTCTTGATTAAAACATATTGTATAGTAGCTTTATGAATTGATTATGTTCGGTGTACCAACCCCCATGGAGGCTTATATCGCTTTTTTCATATTGGCTCTTTAAAACCAAATACAACAATAAGTTGTTACATATACCGACAACATTAAATTCTGCAAAACATTACAAATAAAGTAAATTGTTATAACCATAAACATCAAATTTAGACATTGTAATTTGGTCGATTTCAAAGTATTTTTTCCTTATAAAAATGAAAATATGATTTTTCAGGCTACACCTATATATATATATATATATATCTTCCGATCAAATAAATTATTACAAAAAAAAACATGTTATGAACAAAAATATAATATTAGTTACATAATTTGCTAAAGGTCAACACTAATAAATAATAATGAACTTTCACAAATCTTGCATTTTGATCACTACATCCAACTAACAAACGAAATTCGGTTTATAGGATTGATTCAAGAAGTTCATACATAACTTCTTGTAGCTGAATTTTGGGAAATATTAAGACCTACTGAGATATGAGAGAATGGTCTGTGAGGCTACGATTAGTTTCTATATGGCAATGCAAATTCAAAATCGTTAGCACATATCTTTCCTACCTGCTTCAATTATCAAATTTAGATCAAACTTGTTAAAATCAAATTATTAAAAAAAAACAGATTTGTAACCTAAGAATCAAACAACATATTTTTCATTGAAATAAATATCATAAATCTACAATTTACACTTTATATATTATTCTTAAATTGTATATTACCTTTTCATCTTTAATGGTCACTAACACATATTTCTGCATTATTGTTGTGACACACATCTATATCTAAAACAAGAGAAATAACTATATATAAGAATGTTGATAGAGTGATACTTTATTGAAAATGCAGCAAAATTCTTCATTAAGCCATTAGGATTCTTCTTTAGACTACTAGATGTCTATATAGTGCCAACCGAAGTAACATCCATGAGAACGAACCACTTAAAACAACAATTTTGATTAATATAAGTGAAAAAATCTTTTAGAATGCTTACCAGTTGTGAGTGTTTCCACTTGGATGTGAGCATTAACATTCTTGTAGAGAAATAAAACTTCAAATGAACCCTACATAGCCAAATCTACAAACATGACAACACAAAAAGAAATTTAACTTGGCATATAACCAAATTTTCAACAAATTTCAACATTTTAAGGTTTTGTTGAACAATTTTTTCAATTTAACAGAAATTTATTTTATTACAACGTTATATGAGTAATCAAGGATCCAAATCAAGCGAAAGAAGTAACCATTCATTTAAATCCAGTAAAAATTACAATATTATGAAATTGCATATAATTTACATGTTTGCTTGTTGTCTTGGAGGTACCCGACCACTTGGATATGTACTATTATTTTATTAATTAGTGCATAAATTACATTATATAATATGCAATTTAACGATTGTTCAAATTCATTTATACTTGAGTTAACAATAGAAAATGGACAAATTTATAATCATAAAAGTATGCTTAATTCAACAAATTTGTCATCAAAATTAATAGAAAACTGAGTTTCTTGAAGAAACAAAACAAATACATAAAAATAAATAAAAAACAAAGAACATTTGAAGATCATGTCAGAAAGGTATGACCAATAAGATCTTTTTGGCACTTTTCAATATAGATATGGTTAATTTTTTCTCATCTTTAGGATGATAATTGTAAGCGAGTAAATAAAACAAATTTATAATCATAAAAATATACTTAATTCTAAAATTTTGTTATTAAAGTTAATGAAAGTACTTTTGTCGAAATAATCAATTATTATGTATGTAGAATATTACCACTAAGGGATTTTGAGTTTTGAATCATCCTCAAGCTTCAATAAAAACATCAACTAATGCTCATGACTTTCAAGTAAAAATCTCTGCAATTTAAACTTAATTATAGTAAATCTAATCAACAACGTTATAGAAAAATTTGGGGAGTGCATATGTTATGGCTTAAAATTTGGGGAGGATTTGAATATTATTTTAGGGATAAAAAAATTGGTGAAGGTTTGAGCGAAAAACATTGATGGACAATGTGTTTGACCAAACATTGGTCAAGATGATGTAAACAATTTGATCTAAGGGTGGAAATGGTATAATCGGAACACAATCAAAAATATTTATTGCTTTAGATGATGACATAAAGTTTCTGTTTTAGACATATAATTCAATCTTCCATTTTGTAAATGTAAATGTCTTACAATTAGGTTGTGGTGACTTAGTAAGACATGTGGAAGATATGGTGGATAACCTATTAACCCATGTTCATATCCTGACATTACTCAGCCTCTGTGGCCATGGAGGTTCGCCTGCAGTGACTCCACAATTAGGTTGTGGTGACTTAGTAAGTCACCACAATTAGGTTGTGGTGACTTAGTAAGACATGTAGAAGATATGGTGGATAACCTATTGACCCATGTTCATATCCTGACATTACTCAGTCTCTATGGCCATGGAGGTTCGCCTGCAGTGACTCCAGTAGATGATGCATAGCCTCATGTTTGCATCGGGGATTAGTCGGTGTGCGAAAGTTGTTTCGGAAACCCTCGTTAGGGAAGTTCCATTTCCAAAAAAATGTAAACATCTTAGTTTTCACCTCTCTCAAGCATCATTGTAATGAGTTTTATTATTTAAATCTGTAAAATTATGGATATCATTAATATCTAAAAAATAATAATATTTCAATGGTAGATGTTTACTAATAAATTTATCAATAAATTCACAAGGAACTATAAATAATTGTTTTAGAATGGTTAGAAGATTTATAAAAGTTTATAATTTCATAAAAAGTTATAGTTTGTTAATATTTATATTGAAGTTGTAATGAATAACATTGTAACAATGTTGACAAATTCACATTCAAACGGAATAATAGAGTAAAAAATGATTAAAATTATAAATTCATGAGTATAAACCCAAAAGGAAAATAGATGAATAATTTAACATTTCATAAAACCCAAAATGTATTTAAATGATCAAAATTCTAACCCAAAAAACGAATACTATGAAACAAAGTAATCAAAAACCAAACCCAAAAACCAAATAGTATGTAAACATAATATGAAATCAACAGTATTCAAATTACCTAACTACTCATATAAAATCATGAAAATCATATATTATTTTTCTTTCTTTGGAATTAACAGTTTTGGCTTGCCTTCTCCATAAGTACGATCTGTCATTGATGTTATTGATTTTTGGTTGAGGACATTGTTTCCAGATTATCAACATTATAAACATCTTCCAAGTTGTGCTTTAATTCTTCATGTGTAAACACTTTTTTAAAGGATGTCCACTTAGTTGGTGGACTTGTTGCAATACTTTTATCAAGATTCGAAATGAGTATGATGTTATCACTAGTAAACGAAACTGCATCCTAAATATAGATAATAAATTCATATGTCAATCTGAAAGTTAATAATATTATAAAGTATTAAAAATATTAGATTTAGTTATATTTTATTTAAAACCTTTAAATTTAATGTGTCTTGACATCCGAATTTCACCGATAAAACATTAAACAAATCAGATTACAAAACCTATATTTGTAGTATATAGAAATATATTAGTTGATCAACTAAAATATAAAAAACGAATATAATAAGTGTAGTGTTTGTAATATGTTTCGTAAAAGAATGTTATCTGTTCGATGCTAATTTTCTTTTTCCAATTCAACTGTGATTTTCTTATCAACATTGAAGTTTGAGATTGCATAACCATCAACATTGTTCTTCAAATTATAATGAGAAATTTGAATTTTGAAAGTCAACAAGTAATTTCAAAGCAAACGGATAAATCTTCATATTACCCTCCTAAAAATGAAAAAATTAACGGTTATAAAAATAGACAAACAAAATGTAAAAATTAGTTTTATGTAAATGAAGTTAATATCGATAACCTCATTAAACTTTATAAGCAACACTTGTGTGCTTTGTTCTAGAAGTTTCTTTGTGTCATGATCAAATAACATAAGTGACACCACATCGGTAAAGTCTTGTACTATAATGGTGATTTTGAAACTAAACCATTGATTTAAACAAATTCAATAATATAAAATTAGAAAATTTAATCGAAGGTAATAATATATATAAGACTTATTGAAAACCTTGAAACAACAGATACGTGTTTGTTCATGCAAGTTGAAGTGTAACAATACAAAATTTCTTTATCCTGCTTTTGGTCCGTTCCACTAGCTTTGTCATCATGCATTAAAACGACTTTTATGGCTTTCTCTTGACAAACATAGGTCAATGCATTAACAAATCAATATAAAGGGTATAATTTTGTTTCTGAAATTAAATGAATGAAACTAATATGCTTAAAGTAGATTGATTAATTTTTTTCATGACCTCTCAACAAGAACATAGTAATAACAAATAATAAGAACATAGTAAATGCAATAAATTGAAGAAGAATAAGGAAAACAGAGTAAAGTAGGAGCTTGGAAAAAACAATTGGAGAAGAAGATTGCTCAAGAAGAACATTGTAAATCATAGGACTCAATCTAAAATTGTAAGAATAATCACTTCAGTGTAATCGTATATATAAGGTGTTTTGAATAAGGAAATCATTATCTTCTAAAATGTTGGGATCCTAAGATATCAACTTGGAGATTTTCGCTATTCATCTGGAAAAAAAGAAAAAGAAAAATATCAACTATATTAATTCAAAACTTCAAATTAATTGACTTTCTTATTTAATCAGTTTTAAAATTCAAACAATTATCTCAAATTGATTCATTTTATGTGGGATATATTGGGAGATAAATTATTAATAATATTAAATTTAATTTTGACTCTTAAATATTTTGTTGATTTAATGGGATTAGATTAGATTTTATAGGTTAATAACTTAATTATTGATATACTTGTTTGATGAGATTTTAAAAAATAATAATAAAAAAAATAAAATATCAACGGGTTTGAATTTGAAAATCAAAACCCATAAATAATGGAGTTAAATTAGGAACAATATTAATTAGAGAAACTGATATCATGTATATAAATAGAATGATATGTTTCAATTGATAAAATAATTACTGAATTTAAAGATTCTATAATTATTACAGATTCTATAATTAAATGTAATTATGTTTGAATTTTATTTGGAAAAAATGGTGTCAGCAATTTGATTTAAAGGTGGAAAATAGAATATTAAAACACAATCAAGAGTCCCGATTGCTTCATTGGTGAATTAAGGGTTTTCTTTTAGTAATATTTAGAGACTTTTAGTTTTAATATGGTACCATATTTTTTTCCTGTTTATACCTCTTTAAACTTGTATTTGACCGGTTAAATGAGGGTATGATGAGATTTTCTCTGGGTTTGCCGGTTAAAAAAAATTTCAGGTGTATATTACATGGACTATTCTTAAGTTCTTGTCCACCTAAATCCATATATATATATAATTTAATAAATTAATATTTTTCCTTTTTTTGTTATTATTCAAAATCATTTTCACTGATGACCATTAAATCTAAGAACGAAAAAACGAAACATATCCAAAATCCAATAAAAAAAGTACCTTCCGCAATCAAGAATAAGTCTTCATTTTTAATAAAAGAAACACACACATGAAAACTTTTTCTCCCTCTTAAACACACTAGTTGTCATTATGACATGGCTAAGCAATCTGACTCACATTGAGCCTAGTACCCAAGTGGTTTGGCCGATAGTGGGCCAAGAAATATTGAATGGTGATGTGAGCGGGGGCTTTCGAGAAATACACATTTTTTTTAAGATTTGACGAGCATCTGGACTAACTACCGAGTTACAACTCTACTGTACCGTAATTGGTGTATTGGTCTTCACAACATTAATGTGTTTTGGTTTAATTATCATAAAGTTGTTTCAAAACTAGTTTGTAGGGTCAGCCTTACTGTTATAAAAAATAAGCCCTTGCTTAAGGCCCATAATTCTAAGGGGCCCCCTTAACACAAAATTAAATTGGTGGATTGTTTTTTTAGATTCTTCATTCACACACATCAGCAGAAACCATTAGTACATTCTGCACAAACTGCGACTCGACAACTGTTCTTCACTTCTTATGTCTCCGTCCTCTGAATCTAACTAACGATTAGTGATTTCATTCTTGATTCTACTCAGAATCGTAGAAACCATTACTCCTCTGATTCTCTACTCTTCTTCTAATCTTCTTCTTGGCGATTTTTGATAAGTTGATTAATTCTTCTTTTTGAAAATGACATCATGTGTCAAGATTAACTCAACTGATTTGGTGATTTCTGTCCTGAAACTTGAAAGGTTGAATTTTAGAAAGGTATGTTCTATTGTTCTTCTTCGGTTCTTCCTCAGATTCTCTATTTCATCATAACTATAACTCCATCAATCCGTTATCCATTGTTGATTATCTATGATTGTGAATGTGTGATAATCTGATAATCTAGTATCTATGATAATCTGATAAAAAAAAATTAAGTCATATTAATCCTAATAGATAGTCTAATCAAGAAAAAAGGAATCAGTCAAAGACTATTCTACAATCCTCCTTCTATATGATTCATTCCTTTATCAGACGATCCATTCCCTTCTCAGGTGATCTGATCCTTTATAACATGCCCCATGAACCCCAAGTGCCCCCATTGAGTTCCAAGTGCTCCAAATGCTCCATGAGAATAATCAAAATGCTCGATTCACATTTGACATCAATAATTACCCTCCGCTAATCACCTTTGTAATTATTACAATAATACTTCCTATTTATGGGTCGTCAGAAACCCCAATGCGAGTATCCCATTCACTACTAACATGAACAATACGACCCAATGTACTAGGTGAGGCATGACTGTCACTCGTAACATTGCCCCCGATTCGCTGTGTTTGCTACTCCAGCATTGCATATCCTAGTATACGTGTTGTCATTAAGGATTGGTACAAGTGGTGCCAATTCCATCATGTTACACCTCCCAAATCCCACGTGATGTTTGTGCCGACTTTCCTCGTAGATATAACATCACTCCGGTTCACCTCCCTTTAGGTGAACCATGTGTCAAACTGGTCGTCTAGAACAACCATCCGACTGGATTTCATCGTAGAGCCAACATTAACTAACTTTCCTCGTAGAGTCATCCCTAACCGGCTATGCTTGTTGAGCCGACACTACTTGGCTATCCTCATAGAGCCAATTTTAGACATGTTGTTGAGTTTTCATCATATTTGGTTTTGAGAATCTACTTTGGTATAAGGTTTTGAAAACTTTTATTTCAATGGAATTGTTTTGATAATAAAGTAACATTGGTGATGTTTTCATAATACTTAAATAAGACTTCCACTAATGTATTCTGGTGAAAACATATATAAAATAAATTAAAAAAATAACTTTTTGGTGAAAAATCACGATGCTACAAGTTGGTATCAAAGACAGGGTACGGTTCGATGTATTCGATAGGGACGTCGAATCCTATAATGGGGGTGAAAGTCGGTTGCACCTAATCCCATATCGGTTGGGAATGAGAAGGAAACATTCCTTATATGGGATGTTGATACCTTCCTTGTCACAACGCGTTTTAAAGCCGTGAGGGCAACATATCTCATAATAACTCAGCAGTTAAGCATGCCCAAGCAAGAGCAATTCAGGGATGGGTGGCCCCATAAAAAGTTTTCGTGTCGGGATCCCAAAGCGGACAATATTGTAATACATGTTGGAAGGGGATGTTACAATACTCACAAAAATAACCCCAACCCTACCCTACCCTACCTTGCCCCATCCCAACCTAACACCTACACCTACATACATATCCATACTTGCACCTACATGTACACACATTCACTTACACACTCATGCGAACGATACTGACAGCTAGTCCACAACTATACCTATATACATACGCACTCGCCTACGTCCACACCAACAAGCCCACATAGGTTAGAGTGAGTAAGAGTTTAATAAATGAAAGTTTTAACGATTTTAAAAATATAAAAGGTTACAAAAAAATCTATAAAAATGTACTCTATCATATTACATAATTTACTTTCTAATTCCTTTGAAAAATTTGCAAACCACACAGAAAATAAATCTGTTCTATATCAACCAAATTCATAATAGATTCTAATTCCTATAAATTGTAGTTCCTTCAGATTCTATTTCCTTTCCATATAAAACTATTTTGTAAACCAAGCACCCAATTAGATTATTGGATTAAGTGTTGGGGACACTAGGCTAGAACATTTAGTTAAGTCCACTTCTTTGCTTTCATACCTGGTGTATTATTTTAACAAATAAAACACAAGTGTTTGAGAATACAAACAAAAAAACACATGTATCCTATTGTCTCCTTTAGCACAACAAGAAACAAAAAGATAAAATTTTGATTTTTTTTTGCTAACAATAAGCAAGAAATCAACCTACTTATGTGTAATGAATAGTCTATAAAATAAACATTGAAATACAAATACAGGTTTAAATTTATAAAAACCAACAAATCAAACTGACTATCAACACCATGCAGTGTACATGATCATAAATAGCATAGCTTAGGTAAGTAAGGGCGTTAAACACTTTAGGAACGTAGATGTACTATCATTGTTTATTCTAATTATTAATCAACCTCATCAGAAATCATATAAAAGAGAATTATAATAACTATCACTCAATGAAATAATCAAATAAAAAAGCATAAACATAATCATGGCTACCTGTATAGATAATAAATCTGAAGGTACTCATATTTGAATTTAATCATTCATTATTCTATTGATGATATTCTTTAAATAGATATTAGCATGTTGTTTATCAATTCCTAAATTGATTAGATCGGACGGTCAAGTCACTAATAATATGATTCTATGTTATCTACCAACAAATATAACTCCCCTAGACTTAGTCTATTATTTCAGATTATGAAAGACTTAATTGGTATCATCAGTCCAAATCAATAGTACAATCATTGATCACTAAATCAATATCTATATGTCTAACCTAGGGATGTATCCTCCGGATACCACTTCATACCTCAACTAATGGAGTTATGAGACACTAATTATCAACCACAATACGATACAAGATACATAACAATAACTCTGATTACTCGTTCCCGTTATCCTCACTTTACGTCCCTAAACACCTATACAAGGGACCTAGCTTAAGGATTTTCATCGGGGTGACAACACTCCTTTAGGGGATTCCTCATCAATTTATGTTAAGTAAGGCAACCATGTGGTGGATGGAGTATACCACTGAACACTAAGTTCACAAACACCTACAAGTTGCGAGCCTGCTAGCGTTCCACTGAACTGTCTAGAAAAGTCTGTGGTTGTCATCTATACTCCGATAGATGACTGAAACAACAACAATATCGATGTCTCTCACCATTTTAACACACATCAACTATTTCATCTACCCATGTTTTACCCAACATATTTGTTGATATATATATATATATATATATATATATATATATATATATATATATAGTTTAAAACTTGTATAAAACATCTATTCAACACCCATCTCAAATAAACACAAAATATAATTACACATAGCACGTATGTTAAAGAAAATAATTTATATCTATGTGTAAGATGAAGTTGACTATACACTCACTTGATTTAAAAATAATCGGGCAGCACTTCGTTTCTTGAAACAATATTCTTCGATGAAACCGAGATGTTTTCTAAAAAACCGGGCTTCACGTGGGCAAAGTTTCGGCTCGAAAACTATTTTTCTTGGGATTTTCGAGCTCTCCAAGGTTTGCTTATGATGCTTAGATGATAAAATACGATTGGGGGTAAATTTTCTAATATAGAAGAAAGTAGAGGGTGAAAGGATTGAAAAATGTAAACAATATTTCGCTGGCTTCTTTGTTGGGCGCAACTTCGTACGCTGGGCGTACGAAGTGGATTAGCTTGGACGCGTCAACGCTACGACACGTGGCTCGCATGCAAAAGAGTAGGGAGGGTGAATGACTTCAGAATACTTACACGAGTATGCTGGATGTACTCCTTCGGTACGTTGGGCATACTCCCCCGAACCAACCTCGAAGTTTGTGCCCAAAACTTCAAAAATTCGTAACGTTCACATACGAACTCCGTTTTGACGTTCTTTATATCCACACATAGGTGAAATTAAGCTCTACAACTTTTATTTAGACTCTGTCGGCTAATTTTGACTTTTTTTATATAGTTATATTTTTAACAGGTCGGGACAGGAAAAGTCCGTTAAAAATTCATAACTTCTTCATCTGACACCTGTTTTCGTCTGTCTTTTTACAGTTGAACTACTATCAAAAAGATCTTCAATTATGTTTAGGCTCTTTCGGCTAAAAATCACTCGACCTAAAAAATTCGAGTTTCGGGCTAGAACTGTTATGCCAAATCTTAGAAAATTCATAACTTCCTCATACGAAGTCAGAGTTTGACATTTTTTTATGCACGCTCTCAGTTTAACGAATACTACGACTTTCATTTAGGTCGCTAAGGCTAAAAAGCACTTTATCGTAAATTCACTTTTTACGTCACACAACGTCGTGTCGATTCTGTCGCGAAACTTCGAAATGTCATAACTTCTTCGTTATAACTCGGATTTCGGTATTCTTTATATCTCTGGAATCCTTGTTTTGACCACTACATCTTCATTCTTAGATATCGAGATTATCTAATATTTATGTTTTTGATGCTTATTTTTATCCTTAATTCATTAAATTGTAATAATTAAGTAGATAAACACATAATTCACATAACATTCACATAATTCCTTTTTATTACTTTAAAACGAGTTACAAAGGTTGACCTAGACTATTACTTCATCATCTATGCCTTGGCCTAGAAACATGGTGGTTGTCGAGGCCAACACAAATAATAACCCTAAATGTTACACACTAAAATAGTGTATAGTGGTAAAGGGATCGAATCCACGGAGATTGGTTCAATTTCTAACTCTATGAAAAATCTCTTTGTAAAAATACTTGTAAAATAACAATAAAAATAAAATGGGGGGTTTTGGTGTTTTGAATACTTGATGCTAACTAGAATTAACTATGATTTAAATAGACAATTGCAACAAAAATAAGAATTTGATGTAAAATCAATAAGGGAAAGATGGTTGACTTAAAGTTTTCTCACTTTGACTTTTGATGAACATATCATTAGAATTCAATGGTGCAATACTTGTTTTAAATCCTCAATTTGGCTATAGTAATCCAAGGAGCTTGAGATTACCTAGACTTTTCTTAATTGTTGAAATGGCTAGAGAAGCTCATAACAATTTCCTTAGTCAAAGTCACTAATTCCAAATAGCATGTAATTAGTGAAAGTCAACTAGCATTAAGAACCAAAAAGTCACCAAATCCAAGAGGGGTCAAATGCTTTCACCACCATGTTGGAGGAAATGTTTTTATGATTGTGTGAAGTAAAATCAACACAAAAATCATTTGTTGCTTGCTAATTTGAGGATCCTTTACTTAATCAAGAAATTAGCCAACTAATCACCACAAACACATTTAAACTCATGAACTAAAACATACAAGTAATGATAAGATGTTAAAACACAAAACATTTCCATAAAGATTCAAGAACATGTTCATGGACTCTTCAACATTCAACAAAAGTTCAAAGGATTAAACAAAAGTCAACCAAGATTAGTTTAGCCAAGCATGGCTAAACACAAAGAAACAAAGTTAGAGAAATTTGTACCAAACATTAAGCAAGAATCAAGAGGTAAAAATATGATGTTCTTCAAGGGTTCTTGGCCTTCAAAAGTCCCCAAAACTCCAGAGAGAATCTTCAAAAATCGGGGGTTCAAGAGCATGCAAAAGATGGGCACCAACCTTCCTCAAATAGCTCAAAAGAAGGATTTCCGAAATTGCCCCTGCAGGGCCTTGCGCGACCCGCGTGCTGCTGCGCGGGTGGGTTGCGCGGGTGGTCCCTGGATGTAGCATCTTTGAGGTTTTGGGCCTCCATAGCTTAGCCCACTTGGCCCAGGTCGAATCCAATCACCTCCTAGCCCATTTTCTTCAAGTTTTTCTTCATTTAAAGCCCAATTTGACCTCTCTAAATCCTCCAAAGCTCGTGAACTCGCCCGATTAATAATTTTCATACGCTTGAATGTTCCCCCGCATCTTTCAAATTTAAAGCTCAATTCTTCCAAGCCTTCAAGCAATTGACAAGTCCACCCCATTAATCACCTTCATAGCCATCAAGCATGAAATCTCCAATTCCCTTCAAGCCCAATCGCCTCGCAAGAGTGCCGCCCCGCTAGTTTCCAAGAAAATCTGCAATAATGCTCAAGAAACTAGAAAGTACCCCGAAATGGTCATAAAAATAACAAAAGGGAAAATATGCATGAAATTTAACTAAAATGCGAATGAAATGTACTAAAATAAACTATAAAAATAAGTAAATAAAATGAAGCTATCAAATCACCCCAAGCTTAAACCTTACTTGTCCTCAAGTAAGACAAGACTAAATGAACTTGGGATGAACTACCCTAGAAATAAAAAGAATGGATAGAACCATGGAACCTGTTCGACGTTAGTCAACATGGTCAGAATTGATTTCGTTGCTATCTCACAACTTTTTCATCCGATGACAATGGAACCATAAACCACAGCCAGGACAACTCCTTTAGGTGAGTAAGGAGGGATGAGCAGTCGCAGCCTCAATGGAACATGTATACAATGAAGAACATCTGTAGTAGGGAGAAAGCAACTGGATGGGCTCGGGTGGAGCTCTTCTTTAAGTGTACACTCTGATCTCACATTTGCCGGTTTCTCTCATGTGTAACTAGGTTTAATCGCTCGGGCACCGTTGTAGGAATCAGTTCACTTAGTGTTGGCCCAAACCTCCCGTAGTATCCGACTCGACAGTCTCTCCAACATCACCAATTTGTGAGAAAGAAAAAAAATAACAATTCGATCTATATACAATAAAACAGATCTATACAAATGAATATCAAACATCGGGTGACCAAGATGTTGGGAAATTTGTTCAATAATTGAACCGGCCACCTATCTAAGATAGTTGCAACTGAAAATTTGCATGCTTCATTTTGTTTTTGTTTTTTTTGTTTTTTTTGTTTTTTTTTTTTTTTTTGTAATTTGTAATGATAAAACCCTTTGACTCAAAATTTGGTTCCCAAAGGTGTGTAGGTGGAACCGAAAGGGTAATGATATAATCCGAATGGCCTAAGTGTGGAAATGACCATGTGTGGAGCATAAAGATGTAATGTAAGCTCCTTTTCAAACTTGTGGTTTTTCAAAGATAATGAAAATGTCCAAATGTGGACTAAAAGACTCTCTAAATTCTAAGAAAATCGCAAAAAGATATGGTGATGTAAAGAGACCGGATATGGATTCTACTCGGGGACAAGCACCAATGCTTCATCCTAACAGTTCAAACATGATCAAGTGTGATCCTCTCCGCGGTAGTGACCGCAAGGCTAAGAACATCCATTGCTATAGTATATCCTACAGTTGTTAGTATTGTATGCATAATTCTTCATGAAAACTACCTGTCCATGATCACTTACCCCTTTAAGCTACCAGCATCTGATCCCAAGTATGAAATCCCAAACTGCAGCTAGTGGTCCCGGTTCGATGGGTGAGATAGCAACAAGATCCTGGACCAATAATGATACAATAACTATGAACCTGTTCCATGGCATCCAAGAGAGGTGAGAATAAACAGACAACAAAAATGCATGAATGCTAATGTCTTAAGCTAAATGTTATGCAAAAATAAAAAGTAGAAAAGAAGAAAATAAAATCTTTTTAAAATTTAATAAAAAAAAAATGAATGCAAATTAACTTAAACGAATATGTTATGCAACCTAACTAAAAATGCATGAAAAAGAGTAAGAAAAAAAGGGAAATGCCCCACCCCAAGCTTAAGAACAAGCATTGTCCTCAATGCTTAAGGAAAGGGCGGAAAGGACCTAAATCGGAGGGTCGGGCGGCGGGAAATGTCTGTGGCGGTGGTTTCGTGAAATTATGACCTGTAGAACTCCGCCAATCTTGAATTTTCAAGGGAGGTGGGTGCTGGAAGGTTATATGAGAGGAATGGAGTGGGAGGTCAAGATGATTAAATGAAGAAGAAGAGAAGCTGAACATTTTAATCTATGGGTCAAAAAGGGTCAATTTCGGTCAATGTTGGTCAAGAAAAGTCAAAAGGTCAACTCATTAAAACCTTTGGTCAACACCTGGTCAAATAATAGCCAAAAATAGCCCAAATTGCCCAGCACAGTGCGCGGGTCGCGCAGTGTAGCACGCGGGTCGCGCAGACCTTGCAGTTAAGTCTTGGGCCAATGTCGCTTTATCACACCTGGCCGCGCAACCCACCCGCGCAACAGCACGCGGGTCGCGCAACCCCCTGATCCTGATCTTCATTTTTGCTTCATTTTTCTTCGTTTTTCACCCGTTCTCGCTTTGGAAGGCCCCAAAAACCTAGAAACTCTTGATTTCTTCAAAAACAATTCTTTTGAATCCCAAAAGCATCTTCAAAAGTCATTTATTCAAATTAAAAACACAAAAACACAATGCTTTCCAAAAATGCCATTCTTTAACGTCTTTGGCGAGACGCCTCCAAACTTCACTTTAACACTTTGGGGCGTCCAAATGGACGACATCTTGGACATTTGAATCAAAAACTTCATTGAATGGCTTCAATCGATGTCCATTAACCTTGTAAATTTTCCCCGTGTCGACATTTTTTAATTTCCACACCTCCATTGAGACTCTTTTCTTGTATTTGACTTTCTTTTTACGGGAGAACCATACCGGACTCAAACCTTTGATTATAGCAATCATCCAACCATATTCTTTCTTGTACTTGTTCATTAAGGTGACCAACTCTTCCTTCTTTGACATGGTTTTTGAGTAGGTGACCGGTTGGGCATCTTCTTTCTTGTGATACGTATCCTTTGAAGAGTCCGACAAATTTATCGCTTCCATCTCTTGTGGTTGGTCTACCAATGGAGTTAGTTTCTTAATGGTAGTGGGCGGCTCAACCTCTCTTTCATTAACCCCTATCACTTCCTCTATAGTTTCATTGTCAGCTTTTTCAATTTCTTCTTCTTCTTTGACAACCTCTTCCACTTCTACTTCTTCTTCCTCTTCTTCATATAACACTCTTGGGCCATCAAAAAAATTCTCATCATTCAAAGGAATGGAACATGAACTATGCGATGGGCTCTTTTCGGATGGTAATTTGTCTTGAGCTTCCATTAAACTAATTGATTGAGCAATTTGTGTTATTTGTTGCTCTAAGCTTTTGAGGCTAGCTTGGGTTGTTTCCTGAAAAATGTGGGTAGAAGTGGCAATGCTTTTAACAATGTCCTCTAAGGACATGCTTGGCGTTTCAGTTTGTTGAGGAGGGTAAGGATAGGGTTCTTGGAACAGTGGAGTTGGTGGGTATTGGTTATTTCCCCAAGTTTGGTATGGGTTTTGGTATTGGTTATTTCCCCAAACTTGGTTGTTGTCCCACCATTGATCATGTTGAGGTTGATCATAACTCGATTGGTTTGACAAATAGTAGCTTCCCTTCTCTTGCACGTCTCCCCATTCTCCTTGTAAATATGAACACATGTCGGAATGATGTCCATTTTGGGCACAAAAATCGCAAAGAAGAGGTGTGGGCTGCACACTTTGGTCACTTTCAATCATCATAACTAACTGAGCTAGCTCAGAAAGTCGCTCTTCGGTGCAAGGAGTGTTCATCTCCGAACCATACTTCTTTTTTTTTTTTTTTTAATTTCAGGAATTTAAATTTGAGTACCTGCACAATGAGATCTAGGCATAGAGAAACAAATTGATTAAAAATAAACCAATCCCCGGCAACGGCGCCAAAAATTTGGTGGTTGTCGAGGCCAACACAAATAATAACCCTAAATGTTACACACTAAAATAGTGTATAGTGGTAAAGGGATCGAATCCACGGAGATTGGTTCAATTTCTAACTCTATGAAAAATCTCTTTGTAAAAATACTTGTAAAATAACAATAAAAATAAAATGGGGGGTTTTGGTGTTTTGAATACTTGATGCTAACTAGAATTAACTATGATTTAAATAGACAATTGCAACAAAAATAAGAATTTGATGTAAAATCAATAAGGGAAAGATGGTTGACTTAAAGTTTTCTCACTTTGACTTTTGATGAACATATCATTAGAATTCAATGGTGCAATACTTGTTTTAAATCCTCAATTTGGCTATAGTAATCCAAGGAGCTTGAGATTACCTAGACTTTTCTTAATTGTTGAAATGGCTAGAGAAGCTCATAACAATTTCCTTAGTCAAAGTCACTAATTCCAAATAGCATGTAATTAGTGAAAGTCAACTAGCATTAAGAACCAAAAAGTCACCAAATCCAAGAGGGGTCAAATGCTTTCACCACCATGTTGGAGGAAATGTTTTTATGATTGTGTGAAGTAAAATCAACACAAAAATCATTTGTTGCTTGCTAATTTGAGGATCCTTTACTTAATCAAGAAATTAGCCAACTAATCACCACAAACACATTTAAACTCATGAACTAAAACATACAAGTAATGATAAGATGTTAAAACACAAAACATTTCCATAAAGATTCAAGAACATGTTCATGGACTCTTCAACATTCAACAAAAGTTCAAAGGATTAAACAAAAGTCAACCAAGATTAGTTTAGCCAAGCATGGCTAAACACAAAGAAACAAAGTTAGAGAAATTTGTACCAAACATTAAGCAAGAATCAAGAGGTAAAAATATGATGTTCTTCAAGGGTTCTTGGCCTTCAAAAGTCCCCAAAACTCCAGAGAGAATCTTCAAAAATCGGGGGTTCAAGAGCATGCAAAAGATGGGCACCAACCTTCCTCAAATAGCTCAAAAGAAGGATTTCCGAAATTGCCCCTGCAGGGCCTTGCGCGACCCGCGTGCTGCTGCGCGGGTGGGTTGCGCGGGTGGTCCCTGGATGTAGCATCTTTGAGGTTTTGGGCCTCCATAGCTTAGCCCACTTGGCCCAGGTCGAATCCAATCACCTCCTAGCCCATTTTCTTCAAGTTTTTCTTCATTTAAAGCCCAATTTGACCTCTCTAAATCCTCCAAAGCTCGTGAACTCGCCCGATTAATAATTTTCATACGCTTGAATGTTCCCCCGCATCTTTCAAATTTAAAGCTCAATTCTTCCAAGCCTTCAAGCAATTGACAAGTCCACCCCATTAATCACCTTCATAGCCATCAAGCATGAAATCTCCAATTCCCTTCAAGCCCAATCGCCTCGCAAGAGTGCCGCCCCGCTAGTTTCCAAGAAAATCTGCAATAATGCTCAAGAAACTAGAAAGTACCCCGAAATGGTCATAAAAATAACAAAAGGGAAAATATGCATGAAAGTTAACTAAAATGCGAATGAAATGTACTAAAATAAACTATAAAAATAAGTAAATAAAATGAAGCTATCAAATCACCCCAAGCTTAAACCTTACTTGTCCTCAAGTAAGACAAGACTAAATGAACTTGGGATGAACTACCCTAGAAATAAAAAGAATGGATAGAACCATGGAACCTGTTCAACGTTAGTCAACATGGTCAGAATTGATTTCGTTGCTATCTCACAACTTTTTCATCCGATGACAATGGAACCATAAACCACAGCCAGGACAACTCCTTTAGGTGAGTAAGGAGGGATGAGCAGTCGCAGCCTCAATGGAACATGTATACAATGAAGAACATCTGTAGTAGGGAGAAAGCAACTGGATGGGCTCGGGTGGAGCTCTTCTTTAAGTGTACACTCTGATCTCACATTTGCCGGTTTCTCTCATGTGTAACTAGGTTTAATCGCTCGGGCACCGTTGTAGGAATCAGTTCACTTAGTGTTGGCCCAAACCTCCCGTAGTATCCGACTCGACAGTCTCTCCAACATCACCAATTTGTGAGAAAGAAAAAAAATAACAATTCGATCTATATACAATAAAACAGATCTATACAAATGAATATCAAACATCGGGTGACCAAGATGTTGGGAAATTTGTTCAATAATTGAACCGGCCACCTATCTAAGATAGTTGCAACTGAAAATTTGCATGCTTCATTTTGTTTTTGTTTTTTTTGTTTTTTTTGTTTTTTTTTTTTTTTTTTGTAATTTGTAATGATAAAACCCTTTGACTCAAAATTTGGTTCCCAAAGGTGTGTAGGTGGAACCGAAAGGGTAATGATATAATCCGAATGGCCTAAGTGTGGAAATGACCATGTGTGGAGCATAAAGATGTAATGTAAGCTCCTTTTCAAACTTGTGGTTTTTCAAAGATAATGAAAATGTCCAAATGTGGACTAAAAGACTCTCTAAATTCTAAGAAAATCGCAAAAAGATATGGTGATGTAAAGAGACCGGATATGGATTCTACTCGGGGACAAGCACCAATGCTTCATCCTAACAGTTCAAACATGATCAAGTGTGATCCTCTCCGCGGTAGTGACCGCAAGGCTAAGAACATCCATTGCTATAGTATATCCTACAGTTGTTAGTATTGTATGCATAATTCTTCATGAAAACTACCTGTCCATGATCACTTACCCCTTTAAGCTACCAGCATCTGATCCCAAGTATGAAATCCCAAACTGCAGCTAGTGGTCCCGGTTCGATGGGTGAGATAGCAACAAGATCCTGGACCAATAATGATACAATAACTATGAACCTGTTCCATGGCATCCAAGAGAGGTGAGAATAAACAGACAACAAAAATGCATGAATGCTAATGTCTTAAGCTAAATGTTATGCAAAAATAAAAAGTAGAAAAGAAGAAAATAAAATCTTTTTAAAATTTAATAAAAAAAAAATGAATGCAAATTAACTTAAACGAATATGTTATGCAACCTAACTAAAAATGCATGAAAAAGAGTAAGAAAAAAAGGGAAATGCCCCACCCCAAGCTTAAGAACAAGCATTGTCCTCAATGCTTAAGGAAAGGGCGGAAAGGACCTAAATCGGAGGGTCGGGCGGCGGGAAATGTCTGTGGCGGTGGTTTCGTGAAATTATGACCTGTAGAACTCCGCCAATCTTGAATTTTCAAGGGAGGTGGGTGCTGGAAGGTTATATGAGAGGAATGGAGTGGGAGGTCAAGATGATTAAATGAAGAAGAAGAGAAGCTGAACATTTTAATCTATGGGTCAAAAAGGGTCAATTTCGGTCAATGTTGGTCAAGAAAAGTCAAAAGGTCAACTCATTAAAACCTTTGGTCAACACCTGGTCAAATAATAGCCAAAAATAGCCCAAATTGCCCAGCACAGTGCGCGGGTCGCGCAGTGTAGCACGCGGGTCGCGCAGACCTTGCAGTTAAGTCTTGGGCCAATGTCGCTTTATCACACCTGGCCGCGCAACCCACCCGCGCAACAGCACGCGGGTCGCGCAACCCCCTGATCCTGATCTTCATTTTTGCTTCATTTTTCTTCGTTTTTCACCCGTTCTCGCTTTGGAAGGCCCCAAAAACCTAGAAACTCTTGATTTCTTCAAAAACAATTCTTTTGAATCCCAAAAGCATCTTCAAAAGTCATTTATTCAAATTAAAAACACAAAAACACAATGCTTTCCAAAAATGCCATTCTTTAACGTCTTTGGCGAGACGCCTCCAAACTTCACTTTAACACTTTGGGGCGTCCAAATGGACGACATCTTGGACATTTGAATCAAAAACTTCATTGAATGGCTTCAATCGATGTCCATTAACCTTGTAAATTTTCCCCGTGTCGACATTTTTTAATTTCCACACCTCCATTGAGACTCTTTTCTTGTATTTGACTTTCTTTTTACGGGAGAACCATACCGGACTCAAACCTTTGATTATAGCAATCATCCAACCATATTCTTTCTTGTACTTGTTCATTAAGGTGACCAACTCTTCCTTCTTTGACATGGTTTTTGAGTAGGTGACCGGTTGGGCATCTTCTTTCTTGTGATACGTATCCTTTGAAGAGTCCGACAAATTTATCGCTTCCATCTCTTGTGGTTGGTCTACCAATGGAGTTAGTTTCTTAATGGTAGTGGGCGGCTCAACCTCTCTTTCATTAACCCCTATCACTTCCTCTATAGTTTCATTGTCAGCTTTTTCAATTTCTTCTTCTTCTTTGACAACCTCTTCCACTTCTACTTCTTCTTCCTCTTCTTCATATAACACTCTTGGGCCATCAAAAAAATTCTCATCATTCAAAGGAATGGAACATGAACTATGCGATGGGCTCTTTTCGGATGGTAATTTGTCTTGAGCTTCCATTAAACTAATTGATTGAGCAATTTGTGTTATTTGTTGCTCTAAGCTTTTGAGGCTAGCTTGGGTTGTTTCCTGAAAAATGTGGGTAGAAGTGGCAATGCTTTTAACAATGTCCTCTAAGGACATGCTTGGCGTTTCAGTTTGTTGAGGAGGGTAAGGATAGGGTTCTTGGAACAGTGGAGTTGGTGGGTATTGGTTATTTCCCCAAGTTTGGTATGGGTTTTGGTATTGGTTATTTCCCCAAACTTGGTTGTTGTCCCACCATTGATCATGTTGAGGTTGATCATAACTCGATTGGTTTGACAAATAGTAGCTTCCCTTCTCTTGCACGTCTCCCCATTCTCCTTGTAAATATGAACACATGTCGGAATGATGTCCATTTTGGGCACAAAAATCGCAAAGAAGAGGTGTGGGCTGCACACTTTGGTCACTTTCAATCATCATAACTAACTGAGCTAGCTCAGAAAGTCGCTCTTCGGTGCAAGGAGTGTTCATCTCCGAACCATACTTCTTTTTTTTTTTTTTTTTAATTTCAGGAATTTAAATTTGAGTACCTGCACAATGAGATCTAGGCATAGAGAAACAAATTGATTAAAAATAAACCAATCCCCGGCAACGGCGCCAAAAATTTGGTGGTTGTCGAGGCCAACACAAATAATAACCCTAAATGTTACACACTAAAATAGTGTATAGTGGTAAAGGGATCGAATCCACGGAGATTGGTTCAATTTCTAACTCTATGAAAAATCTCTTTGTAAAAATACTTGTAAAATAACAATAAAAATAAAATGGGGGGTTTTGGTGTTTTGAATACTTGATGCTAACTAGAATTAACTATGATTTAAATAGACAATTGCAACAAAAATAAGAATTTGATGTAAAATCAATAAGGGAAAGATGGTTGACTTAAAGTTTTCTCACTTTGACTTTTGATGAACATATCATTAGAATTCAATGGTGCAATACTTGTTTTAAATCCTCAATTTGGCTATAGTAATCCAAGGAGCTTGAGATTACCTAGACTTTTCTTAATTGTTGAAATGGCTAGAGAAGCTCATAACAATTTCCTTAGTCAAAGTCACTAATTCCAAATAGCATGTAATTAGTGAAAGTCAACTAGCATTAAGAACCAAAAAGTCACCAAATCCAAGAGGGGTCAAATGCTTTCACCACCATGTTGGAGGAAATGTTTTTATGATTGTGTGAAGTAAAATCAACACAAAAATCATTTGTTGCTTGCTAATTTGAGGATCCTTTACTTAATCAAGAAATTAGCCAACTAATCACCACAAACACATTTAAACTCATGAACTAAAACATACAAGTAATGATAAGATGTTAAAACACAAAACATTTCCATAAAGATTCAAGAACATGTTCATGGACTCTTCAACATTCAACAAAAGTTCAAAGGATTAAACAAAAGTCAACCAAGATTAGTTTAGCCAAGCATGGCTAAACACAAAGAAACAAAGTTAGAGAAATTTGTACCAAACATTAAGCAAGAATCAAGAGGTAAAAATATGATGTTCTTCAAGGGTTCTTGGCCTTCAAAAGTCCCCAAAACTCCAGAGAGAATCTTCAAAAATCGGGGGTTCAAGAGCATGCAAAAGATGGGCACCAACCTTCCTCAAATAGCTCAAAAGAAGGATTTCCGAAATTGCCCCTGCAGGGCCTTGCGCGACCCGCGTGCTGCTGCGCGGGTGGGTTGCGCGGGTGGTCCCTGGATGTAGCATCTTTGAGGTTTTGGGCCTCCATAGCTTAGCCCACTTGGCCCAGGTCGAATCCAATCACCTCCTAGCCCATTTTCTTCAAGTTTTTCTTCATTTAAAGCCCAATTTGACCTCTCTAAATCCTCCAAAGCTCGTGAACTCGCCCGATTAATAATTTTCATACGCTTGAATGTTCCCCCGCATCTTTCAAATTTAAAGCTCAATTCTTCCAAGCCTTCAAGCAATTGACAAGTCCACCCCATTAATCACCTTCATAGCCATCAAGCATGAAATCTCCAATTCCCTTCAAGCCCAATCGCCTCGCAAGAGTGCCGCCCCGCTAGTTTCCAAGAAAATCTGCAATAATGCTCAAGAAACTAGAAAGTACCCCGAAATGGTCATAAAAATAACAAAAGGGAAAATATGCATGAAAGTTAACTAAAATGCGAATGAAATGTACTAAAATAAACTATAAAAATAAGTAAATAAAATGAAGCTATCAAAACACGGGCGTTACATGTTATAAAAACCAATAGTAAAAAAAATTCATAATATGATCCAATGTCAAAGTCAGTATGTCAACAATCAAAAACATGTCATCATAAATCAAAATCAGAGTATAATCTCAAAGATCTAATCTGCGGAAAACATAGTGTGATGCATTGCGATATTGTCGGCTCATTTCCTTTTGAAAAAGAAGTACCTAAAACCAATACTGAAAACCGTAAGCACGAAGCTTAGTGAGTTCCCCCATCATACCACACACCATACAATAACATACTGTCAGGCATACCGGGATGTCCGGCCTACCCCTGTCAGGCATATCTAGGTGCCCGACCTACCCTCTAATTTATCTTAACCGGTTCCAAGGACTATTTCACCCCTACCACTACCACATAATAACATATCATGAACATACTACTAGGCATGCATGGGTACTGTCTACCCCTTCGGTATCTTTCAACCGGTATCTGGGGACTATTTCACCCCTACTACTACTAACACATATATCATAGCATCCTAGCACATAAGGCATATCAAATAGTGGCAAACCAGACATTTATCACGAAGACAATCATCTTAAACATAATCACCTATTGGTGGGCCGACATTGGTGCCTTAGACCCACCTCTACTGGAAGGTAACTCACCTCACACTGCAGAAGTCCCGCGGACAAAACTCAACCTGCTGGATGACAAATTCCCGAACTGTCAACATTAAAATAACACCCATTTATTAATTGGGTTCCAATTCATAACCATAAGTCCATGTTTGGGGTAAAAGACTACTTACCCAACTTAGCTTGATTCAAGCCCAAGGCCCAATCCAAAGGCCCAAAAGTCAAACAATGAACCAAAGCCCAACATGTAGCCTAATTTTCCAAATTGGACCCAAACCTCTACATGGTCTTACCCTAAGGACCAACCATTTATTCCAGTCCAAACAGTTGACATTCCAATGGTCCAACATCTCATAATCATCAAGGCCTAGTTATGGCCTATCTATATCCTAATTTTCCTAACTAGGCCCAAACCCCTCACATGGGCCTAACCCTAAAGCCCATATAAATATTCTAGTCCATATGATTGTTCTTAGATGGCCCATCAATGGCCCAATCACCAAAGCACAATAGAAAGGCCCAACTCAAGGACCAAGCAAAATTAGGGTTTTCACATAAAATGATGATTAGGGTTAAGTGTTCCTTACTTAACATATTAAGGACATAAGTCATTAAGTCCATCACTCTACTAGGTCAACTTACAATGTGGTAGGGATTAATTCATGATTCCAATCCAATGGTCTAAACTTACGGGTCCCAACAATTCCAAATTAACATATATAAAATTAGGGTTTTGTAAACCCTAATTAGGGTTTCCAACCCAATCACAGCCCAATTAGGCCTAAAACCTAAGTCTTTAGATTAATTAGGGTTTCATTAGGTCAACCAGGGTTAAATAAGTCGGGCACCACCCACTACCACCTCGGGTAGGTGGTGGTCAACGGCAGCTGCCACCACTTCACGGTGGTGATTATGGTTCTAGTCTAATTATGTCCAAGCGTCACTAAAGCAAACTAAACACAAGCAAAAGCACACCGCCACCCAACACGGTGGTTGGTGGCGGCGAAAGGCGGCAGTGGTGGCAGCCACCATCTCACGGTGGTGATTATAAGTTTCTTGATTATACTAGTCACTAATTACAATTATACAATGCAATATCTCGAAATAAACCCACACACAATAAGATAAACAAACCCACACAACTACCCTTGTGGTGGCCGGCGGTGGTACTGTTGGGTTTTGAGCATTCTAACACTCCTAAGTGTACATGCAACCCTAAATACCTTGGATCTATGTTTTCTCTATTATACATGCAAATAAGAATATCCAAGGTATTATCCTAATCTAGCATACAAAACAATGAGTGTAACAAGATAGAATACATACCTCTTTGATGTAGAAAGTCTTCATGAAGCTTGAGTGCCTTGCCTCAATAGTGTGGAAGCCTCAAATGGAATCACAATCATCAAAACACTTAGAATAACTTGAGAGAGTTCTACACTTCATGAAATCGGCTAGCCCTCTTCTTACTCTCTCTAGTGGCCGATTTTTGTCAAGAATAAGATCTTTATATAGTGTTATAATTAGGGTAAATCCTTAATTGTCATGGCTTTCCATTTCCTTGGATCCATGGGTTCAAATACACCATGGAGCATCCATGGACCATCCTATGGGTTTTAGCCCAACTTGATTATCCATGGAGCATTAGCCCACTATATAAGTATGGATGATTTACACAATCAACCCATATATTTAATTAGTCTTCTTTTGATCACTTAATTAATCCTAGATTAATTCTTGATCAATACTAATTAAATAATCTTATTATTCTTATTATTAATATACTAGAACTTATAATATATTAATAACTATAAGTGTCTTATTTCTCTCATTATAGTCTATCCAAGTGCATGATGGTATGCAACCCAAATGGACCATGCCGGGTCGGGTCAAGTCTTACCAATTATAGTTATGGACTTAGACATTAATCCAACAGTCTCCCACTTGGATAAGTCTAAAACTATTATTGCGTATGACTTCAGGAACCAACTGGCAATCGTAGCTCTCAAAAGCTTCTGTCGAACTCTGACCTTGTAGATGAACTCTGACCTTGTCAATGACTTGTCCATTAGATAAGGGATCATATAATCCTCTGTTGTCATGATATCAGCCGGATAAATACATGGAACAACGTCGTACTTATTGTCCAGCAGTTTGTTTCCCGATTTTCGATTTGTTTGACAAAGAACTTAATCGAACACATCAATTCAGTTCTGACCGGCCGGTACATAGGTCACAACAAAATCATCGAGGGGCCCAGATATCGCTTCTATTTCTAGAAGGAACAGATAAACTTCGACTCATATGCTTGTTCTACTACTTGTTGAATTGTACACAAAGGCACGTTTTATAACATCAAGTTACTGATGTGTTTACGTGCAATCAATGCACAACCAACTCATAGGTAACAACTCATATCTCTAGGTTTGAAGATTTATATGATATTACCATCTCACGATCACTCGAGATAAATTCCATGAAGTGATACAAGTGAGCGTGGGTTTATTCCAATACTCATAACTTATGAGCACTCATGAATGTTGTAGCAACCATTACTATGACTAAACCCATTTAGCCATCTACAAACCCGATTCATGACAGTCTTGATTCATACCTACTTCCAACATATGAATGACTGTGGAGTGTTTAAATAACTTAGTCATTCGAAAAGAATAACCTAGCTATTTTGGAAGTCAAAACATGCAAAGTGAAACACAATAATAATCGAATCTAATATGGTCTCAGAACCCTTTTGAATATAAATAAAACCACTTTTTATTTATCACCATATTGATTACACATTATTCAATGTTTCAAATAATCAACTTAAGACTTGAATAAAAACAACAGTCGTCACATGCTCCTAGCATGTACACTTTGTTTTTCTAAACAATAGTTATGTCATACCCCAAGTATGCACACTATGTTTGTCTATGATCCTTACATTGTGATGTAGATCAATTGAACATGATTCCAATGATACTCATTTCACAATCCCAAATCCTTATTGTAAATGTGAGAATCCCCGATTCCTATCATTTACCAAAAAAAACGGTTAGAATTTAAACTTTTATGCAATGTTCCTCTTGTAATGATTATTCATAAAGTCACCAAAACCTTGTCACTAGTCATTATAGAGTATTCCAAAGAAAGTCAACTTCTATGGAACGAAAGTCTCATATTCAAAGTACATTGCTTTGAACATCCTTCTTGCATTAAGGTTTTCTAATCTTACATAGATTGAATAATTTCTAACTTTGAAACATTTCCAGATCCCATTTTGACTATCACTTCTGAACAAGAGTTGCCTCCTTACAGATTATGTCAATATGGTCCTTCCAGAATTATCACTATACTTCCAATTGTCCTTGAGAAACCAATCTTTGGTAAACCTTAGATTGTCCTCGACAATTGTTTAATCACTTTAGTTATATCCAGTTCTAGACTTTTCCCTTCTAAATGCCGATTTTTGTCAAGAATAAGATCTTTATATAGTGTTATAATTAGGGTAAATCCTTAATTGTCATGGCTTTCCATTTCCTTGGATCCATGGGTTCAAATACACCATGGAGCATCCATGGACCATCCTATGGGTTTTAGCCCAACTTGATTATCCATGGAGCATTAGCCCACTATATAAGTATGGATGATTTACACAATCAACCCATATATTTAATTAGTCTTCTTTTGATCACTTAATTAATCCTAGATTAATTCTTGATCAATACTAATTAAATAATCTTATTATTCTTATTATTAATATACTAGAACTTATAATATATTAATAACCATAAGTGTCTTATTTCTCTCATTATAGTCTATCCAAGTGCATGATGGTATGCAACCCAAATGGACCATGTCGGGTCGGGTCAAGTCTTACCAATTATAGTTATGGACTTAGACATTAATCCAACAGGTACAAGGTGGCAACCACCACCTCACGGAGGTAGTGGTGGCTTTTCTCGTGAATTCCGGCCAAGCAACACCACCCACAACACACACTAAAAAAATAAGATACACACACAAGATTTTGTTGGCAAAATGCACCCAACCACCCACTTAGTGGCGTACAGCGGTGGCGATGGCACGACTTGGCGGGCAATAGTGGCGGCTAACGACGATAAGAAATGGATTAGAGAGAAAAATGGTGGCAGTCGAACAGAAAGGAGGCAGATGGAGTCTTTGGAACCGCAACTACGAAGTACCGTAAAAGAACAACCATCATCCGTCGTTGTTGGCAATGGAACAGCAGCAGCAGTGGCGTCATCAGTCGGAGATAGCGGCGATAGTGGTGATATAGACTTGTTTCTTTTCATCTCCATCTGAACCACGTCCTCCTATGCCGTTCCGCATCTTCAGCAACCATGGAATAGTAGCGGCAGCGATACCCGACTTGGTGGTGGTTTTCCGACTCCAACAGCTCTGGCGGCGCCGATAGTGAAGGAGGCACAAGGGTGGTGGTGGCAGCTGATGAGGGTTCATAGGGTTAGGGTTACCGGGAGGGTGACGGGTTTATATACCGGGTCCCCATGAAAGTTCCTTCAATAATGAAAAGATCAGTCCTTCCTTTCTCTTCTTCTTTCAAACTAAGTCCATAATATACCATTTATACCCTGACTTTGGAAATCCCTTTCAAGTCCAATCTGTAATTTACCGAACAACCCTCAGTTCTCAAAATCTTTTCATAATAAGTCCAATACTTAGCAAACGCCCCTACCTTCTAAAACCCTTTACAAAATGAATCCCGAAATTACACATTAACCCCCCAAACTCTCAATTATAACTTTTTAACCCCCAAAACGAACACCTTGCTAAATTATTCCGCATTTAGGGCCACTATTCATATTAATTTTATCTATTTATTTATTTAATAAAAGGGGTGTTACAACTCTCCTCCACTTAAATTAGATTTCGTCCTTGAAATCACTCCTTACCGGTCCTTACATGCCAAACCACTCAAGTAACATGGCCATAATCCTGGGCACACCCTAGCCTTCCCAGGGTAACCGTGACCAACCTTTGCAAGGCCCTAAAATCCATAGATTAACAAATTCCTTGTAACAATCACATTTAGTCAACCTGAAATCTGCAGTCTCGAGATGGTCCAACTCCCTAACAAACCACTCATGCTGAGCTTTACCAAGCTTGATTTTCTGTCGACTGACCGACCAAATGCACACTTTATGCCCTGATTATCTCAATGCTACCATTAGAAACTAAATCACTTCCTTGTTCCTATGACTGTAGCGGTGACCCTACGGCCTTATCACTGGCTCAACCAAATCTAACCCATCTGGGTAGTTTCGTAACCATATACGTGGATTCCATGCCCTCACTGATGCACCCAAAATGATGGGTATTATTGTTCTTCTTGTGATCTAACATCACTCCCATACTATCTATCAACCTATATAGTGAAAGCTACAGCTACCCCCACGACTTACAACACTCTAACGCTATATGACAACTTTGTGAATGCTAAGTCTACACCCACAGACTTACGACACCTCCAACACTATCAGGAAACCTTGCAAACGCTACGGCTACACCCGAAGTCTTAAAACACTTCCAACACTATCTGACAACCTTGTGAACGCTACAGGTACACCCGCAGACTTACAACACTTCTATTACTATCTGACAACCTGGTGAATGCTACGGTTACACCCACAGACTTACAACACTTCCAACAATATCTGAAAACCTTGAGAACGCTACAGCTACACCTGCAAACTTACAACACTTCTATCATTATCTGACAACCTTGTGAACGCTACAACTACACCCGCAGACTTACAACACTTCCAACACTATCTAAAAACCTTGTGAATGCTACGGTTACACCCGCAGACTTACAACACTTCTATCACTATCTGACAACCTGGTGAATGCTATGGCTACACCCGCAGACTTATAACACGTCCAACACTATTTGAAAACCTTGTGAATGCTACGGCTACACCCACAGACTTACAACACTTCTATCACTATCTAACAACCTTGTAAATGCTACGGCTACACCCGCATAGTTACAATGCTTCTATCACTATCTGACAACTTGGTGAATGCTACGGCTACACCCGCAGACTTTCAACACTTCCAACACTATCTAACAACCTTGTGAATGCTATGGCTACACCCACGGACTTACCACACTTCTATCATTAACTCAATCGCTGACCATGGTCTTACCACTGATTACTAATTCGAATGTACCTAAAGTCGAGCATGCATACACAATCCAATATCCCCAAGCTGAACTCATGTCCTGACTGAAATCCCTATTCTGTTTCCCAAGGCTTGCTATCTGATGCCAAGGGAAGGCTTGAACCAAATGGTGGAATGTTTTGATGGATTAATGTCTAAGTCCATAACTATAATTGGTAAGACTTGACCCGACCCGGCATGGTCCATTTGGGTTGCATGGCATCATGCACTTGGATAGACTATAATGAGAGAAATAAGATACTTACGGTTATTAATATATTATAAGTTCTAGTATATTAATAATAAGAATAATAAGATTATTTAATTAGTATTGATCAAGAATTAATCTAGGATTAATTAAGTGATCAAAAGAAGACTAATTAAATATATGGGTTGATTGTGTAAATCATCCATACTTATATAGTGGGCTAATGCTCCATGGATTATCTAGTTGGGCCAAAACCCATATGATGCTCCATGGTGTATTTGAACCCATGGATCCAAGGAAATGGAAAGTCATGACAATTAGGGTTTACCCTAATTGTAACACTATATAAAGATATTATTCTTCCCAAAATCGGCCACTAGATGATTCTAGAGAGGGCTAGCCGATTTTATGAAGTATAGAATTCTCTCAAGTTCTTCCAAGAGTATTTGGTGTTGTGTGAACCATTTGAGGTGTCACACTTGGGGCACTAAGCACTCAAGCTTCATGAAGACAAGCACCATTAAAGAGGTATGTATTCTATCTTGTTATATCCATTATTTTGTATGCTAGATTAGGATAATACCTTGGATATTCATATTTGCATGTATAATAGAGAAAACATAGATCCAAGGTATTTAGGGTTGCATGTACACTTAGGAGTGTTAGAATGCTCATAACCCAACAGTGGTATCAGAGCCTAGGCTTGTTTTCTTGTTATACCTGCAATAGAAGCTGAAAAATCGAGTTTTGATGCTGTCAGCCCAGCTGACTCGCCGAGTCCATGAAGGGACTCGACGAGTGCAAGGCAAAATGCATCCAACTCGCCATGTTGTGTTCATGCACTCGACGAGTTGGACCCCAGACAGCATATCTTTGAGGTTTTTGGCTAGAAATGGACTAGGAACATTACCCTAAGTTGTTTTTGAACTTATAAACTTGTTTTTTAATGTGGTAATGTTCATGCTAATCCATTTTCAAAGATAATTGTCAATAGATTCATGTTTTGTATTAGTTTAAAGGTTAGACTAATTACATGAAAAAGTTTGATTTGAATTATCTTGTTCTTATGAGTTGCTTAGATTAATAGAAAAGTTGAGTGAAAAAGTTGTTTTCAATCCAAATTAATCTAAGAGTTGAGTATAAAATGTGTTTGTGTAACTTATCCTTAAGTTACATGAAGAGTCACATTAAAGACTCATAAAACTCATAAAGTTGGCAAAGGTTACAAAAAAGATGAAGAGTCTTGTCCTTAAGTTATGGAGGTTCAAGAGTCACTTCATTAATAAATAAATAAATAAAATATGTAACCTTAATTAATTCCATAAGTTATAAAATAAAGAAAAGATTAATTCTTTATTAGTTTAAAGTCTTCCATAATTTGTTCACAAGTTATGGAACTTGAAGAGTTTTTGGATTAAAACTACTTTAAATACATAAGTTATGGAATTAATTAGTTTTGAATAGTTTCAAAACTTGCCCTCAAGTTTTGGAATTTGTAAAGTTTTCTCTTATGAATACTTTAATTCCAAGTTAGCCCTTAGAATTTTAAAAGTTAAAATTCAACCCTTATACTTTATAATATTATAAGTTAATAATATATATATGTATAAGAGTAAAGCCGGTCTTACCGCTAGTACGCCTCATTCACGAAGCCGGTCTATAAGGTGGGTATAAGGTTGTTGCCTATAAAATGGCAACTTAATGGGTGTCCACTCTCACCCACCGCTTGCTTGACTGGTGGAGGGTCGTTAGCCGAACGGGTTTGACAGGACTATAATTCTCCCTTCATTAAAAGTATTAATGATAAATACTAAGTAACTAAACTCTTAATAATTCCCAATCTTAGTTACTTAGGAAAATGTGAATAAGGTGCTAATCCATGAAATTACACTTTGCACTTTGTTTAAGTCGGTTAGTGGAGCGTGTGTGGTTAACCGGCACACTAACTCGTATTTAACAAGGTAGGCAAAGGGTAACTTAATGTTTATCATAGTATCGATGGAGCGTGTGTGGTTAACCGGCACATCGATTGAGGGGTAAACACTTAAGGGTACCAAGTAATTTGCATGGTTACTTCACACCTTGTTTTGTGATCCTCGGCATCCCAGTCACAAAACCTGAAGGGCACACTCGAGATTGAAACATGCCATTGAACAGTTCAATGAATCTCAAAAGATCTAGGAGTTTCCAAAACCAATTAAAACCTAATAATACATTTCGTTTATCTTGGTGGAAATTGGTGAATCGTCATTCACCTACCTTCAAATTGTTTTATAGCTTGGACTACGGCATACCTCTTCTAAGTTATAAAATAGTTTGTTGGGTCCTAGCCTTAGTATTTCATATTGGGTGTCATATTAAGGACTCAAAGATCAACTATCTTGAATATCTCCCATAACATGTCTGGTTTAGACATTTATGATCTTCCCAAATCTCTTGAAACAAGCATTCCTAATGTAGATGATGTCCCATGGATATCATACTTCTTCCTCCTCCTCCAATTATTCTCCATACCCCACAAGTTCTTAAAAAATTTAAGGTCACTCGAACCCTATTGGCAAGACAAGGTCTAGGTGTGATCATATCTTGGAGATGTAGTCACATATTGACAAGCCGGGAGAGTTGGGTGTCAAAGTCTTGAGAAAGTTGGTGGTTCAATCACTTTCTAAGTCACATAGTGAGTTCCTTTGGGACACCTATGAAATAGACTATGACAAGACCCTTAATGATCTTATCTATTGTTAAGATCAACTTCCTGAAACTTTATGGACATTGACAATGGTGACACTGGAAATACAGAAAAAGCATTCTCTTCCCAATGGAAAGGGATCGGCCATAGTCAACTCGGTTGAACAAATGGTAAAGAGAAAAGCTAAGTCTGTAATAGTCCTGTGTACCATTATCAAAGGGTCCATATGTTTATATTGCCAAAGTAAGGGTCATTAGTTGCGAAGCTGCCTAATTTACCTAAGGATGTTAAAGTCAATAAGATTGACTCCACTTCAGGTAAAAGTCCACTAATCTAACTCTGTTAAGTTTCTATTTTCAGATTCCTGATACATGATGTGACTGGGTCACATGGTAATGTTTTAAGAATCAAAGAAAAGTAAAGGAACTTAAAGAAAGAATATGCTGAATCTGATCGCGTAGATGGATTTCTATCGCGTAGTTTGAAAAACGGATTCTTGAGCTACTTCTTAGGAGTTATGAGATATTGCTAAGGAATAGATAACAACAAGTTTTCATATGGATTGTAAGGATAAGTTTTCCGCATAGTTTAAAAATAAAAGAAAATTTTTGATTTTATTTATTTTAAAATATCCTTACAATGGCATTTGAGAAAAAAAAATTGTTGCTTATATGATTCCATTAATAGCAAGAGTGGAAATATGAAATTGATTCCTTCATTTGTGGTAATGTCTAAATTTACCAAATAAGGAAAGATTCTCATCACCCAAGTTTCAATTGGACCGGGACTTGGAATCATGCAAGTTGTATAGCATGATGAATGAGAACTTTCAAGTATTGGAAAAAATTAAGACTAATTACTTATTCACATGGATGTGTGAGTCAAGTAATGGACTAAGGGATCAAGTACATAGTCATGTGCACTGATTAAGTCCACCACAAAAGATTGATAAGACTATTCGTCATAGTTTACTAAAGCTCAGTAAATATGATTATACTTACAAGCTTAAGTGTAACTCTGAGACATTGAAAAAGGTTCCAATGTAAGGCAGAGCGAATAAGAAGAATCAAATTAGGCAGAAGGATAAAAGTTTCTCAAATCTGAAAAGATGGGAGAGTACTTTAGTATCAGCTTTGTGATCATCTTAATGATTAAGAAACCATATCAAAATTCGTTCTCTAAGGAAGTCTTAGTGCATTCTTATGACTAAGAAGAAGGGATCTTGGATTGTTGAAATGGTTAAATCAAGAAGATGAGTCATACTTCGTTCCAATACAAGTCTTAGAGTCATACTCCAAGATTGTAATTTGAGTGACATGTCTTAAAGAAGGTTTAAAACACTTGACAAATGTAAGAGTAAAGTTTTCTACTCTTGTACATTTGAAATTGGTAAGTTGTGATGTTTTGGATAAAACAAAGAACAACTTTGGCCAATTGTGTGAAGTGTTTGTCTTGATTAGAATCCACACTATCTCTTGGATGTTTGACAAGGGAGTCTTATAGGTCAAGAGGACAGTGGGAGTCTTAAAGGTCTTGAAATTCTCAAGAACTAATCAAGAATGAAACCTAAAGTTCTTCACTAGCACACGACTTAAGGTTTATAACCTATCGTGTTGACATATTCTGTGCCCATTCTAGTTAAAGTTGGCTTTGCATATGAGTTCTTAGAGTTCTCAATGTGTTGCACAACAACTTGGAAGCAATGGTAGGCCCTTGAGCTACCAGGTGGCAAGAAATTAAGATTGAGTTCAATCCATATGGTTTTGGATTTGTCATTATCCTTGTCTTGTGATTATGGTTTTGACAAATTCATATGGGTAGGAACTCATACACCATATAAATCTAAGTGTCATAAGGTTTCTCTCCGATTCATGAAAATGATGGTGAGGAAACACTTTCACTAAGTAGATTTTAGTTAGATAGCAATTGTGATATTTGCATTCTCAAAGTCGTTAGTGGAGCGTGTGTGGTTTACTGGCACACTAACTTGGACTTGTGAGAAATGGCAAAGGTCAAAACGATCAAGACTATGATTACGGCATCCCTTTTCATAGTTCTTAAAATTGTTTTGACACACCCATAAGCTATCTAAGGGAAGGTGTATGTTTTTTATAAAGTCTTATCAAAACAATCTAGTATCAGAAATCTGAACTTTGGTAAGAAAGTCAATAAAGTATTGATTTCTAGAAGTCAAGCTTTCTGAGTATATGTCAAAGCTAGTGGGAGCATAAGTGTTATGCTAATAATCATCATGTTAGTGGGAGCATGATAATTACGATAAGTATTGCAAGCTAGCAATGTTAATTATAGAAAACAAAATGTTTCAATTGGGAAAAGTTGTTTTGCTATAATTAAGGGAGAGGAAATTATACTTCATCTCAAATCTATAAGCTTAGATCGTGAGGTTTTAATCATTTAGTCAAGGATATATATGAATTTCATGTTGGAATGGCTCAACATAAGGAAATTCTGTATATGGGTCCATTATTTGCGTTCTTAAATTCGATTATGATTACGGCATACCTTTTCATAATCTGAATTATGAGAACTTGGCAAATAGAAATGGAAATGTTATAGCAAAAGACTGGTTTAGTCTTTATGTGAGACATCATGAATCGTGTCCCATATGCTTCGGATATAGGACCGATTACATGTGCTATATTTATCCTTTCTAAAAGTTTCCAAATGCCTGGGGCATTAAGAAGGGAAAAGGTTTAGAACTGGATATGACTAAAAGGATTAAACAATTGTCGAGGACAATCTAAGGTTTACCAAAGATTGGTTGCTCAAGGACAGTTGGAAGTATAGTGATAATTCTGGAAGGACCATATTGACATAATCTGTAAGGAGGCAACTCTTGTTCAGAAGTGATAGTCAAAATGGAATCTGGAAATGTTTCAAAGTTAGAATTTTCAATCTGTGTAAGATTAAGGAAACTTAATGCAAGAAGGATGGTTCCAAGGACATGATCTCCTTTGGAATGCTCTGTAATGATTGTTGTTAAGTCTTTCTGACTTTGTATCATTACAAGAGGATCGATGCATATAAGTTTAGAATCTAACAGATTTCAGTAAATGACATGAATTTGGAATTCTTGCATTTGCAGTAAGTATTTGGGAGTGTGAAAAGAGAATCATTGAATATTATGTTCAATTGATCTAGTTCACAAAGTAAAGATCATAGACAAACATAGTATGCATACTTGGTGTATGGCATGACTAGTGTTTAGAAAACATAGTGTACATGCTTGGAGCATGGGACAACTATTGTTTTAAATTCAAGAATAATGTTGATAGCTGAAACAATATACAATGAATAATGTGTAATCATATGGTGATAAATAAAAAGTGTTTTATTTATATTCATAAGTTCTGAGACCATATTAGATTCAATTATTATTGTGTTTCACTTTGCATGTTTTGACTTCCCGAATAAACTAGGTTATTCTTCCGGAATGACTAAGTTATTCAAACCATCCACAGTCGGTCATATGTTGGAAGTAGATATGAATTAAGACTGTCATGGGTTGGCTTGTAGAGGTCTAAGTTGTTGGACAAAGGGCTACAACACTCATGAGTGCTCATAAGTTCTGAGTATTGGATTCAACCCGCGCTCATTGGAATCACTTCATGGATTTTATCACGAGTGATCATGAGACGATAATATCTTATATTCTTCAAACCTAGAGATATGAGTTGTTACTATGAGTTGATAGTACATTGATTACACGAAACGCATTCGTAACTCGATGTTATAAAACGTGTCTTTGTGTATGATTCAACAAGTAGTAGAACAAGTCATATGAGTCGAAGTTTATCCATTCCTTTTACCTTCGGGATGAAAGCGATATCTGTGGGCCCCTCGATGATTTGATGATGACAAATGGAAGTGCTCGGCCGGGCCAGGACTGATTTGATTTGTTCAATTAGTCAGTCGTCATAAATCGGAAATCGGGAAACAACAAATGGACAGAGAGAATGATTATAATCCATGTCTCAGTCCATATGATATCTAGAATGGAGGAATATATGATCCCTTATCTAATGGACAAGTCATTGACAAGATCAGAGTTCATCTACAAGGTCAGAGTTCGACAAAAGCTTTTGAGAGCTACGATTGCCAGTTGGTTCCTGAAGTCATACGCAATAATAGTTTTAGACTTATCCAAGTGGGAGACTGATGGATTAATGTCTAAGTCCATAACTATAATTGGTAAGACTTGACCCGACCCGGCATGGTCCATTTGGGTTGCATGGCATCATGCACTTGGATAGACTATAATGAGAGAAATAAGATACTTACGGTTATTAATATATTATAAGTTCTAGTATATTAATAATAAGAATAATAAGATTATTTAATTAGTATTGATCAAGAATTAATCTAGGATTAATTAAGTGATCAAAAGAAGACTAATTAAATATATGGGTTGATTGTGTAAATCATCCATACTTATATAGTGGGCTAATGCTCCATGGATTATCTAGTTGGGCCAAAACCCATATGATGCTCCATGGTGTATTTGAACCCATGGATCCAAGGAAATGGAAAGTCATGACAATTAGGGTTTACCCTAATTGTAACACTATATAAAGATATTATTCTTCCCAAAATCGGCCACTAGATGATTCTAGAGAGGGCTAGCCGATTTTATGAAGTATAGAATTCTCTCAAGTTCTTCCAAGAGTATTTGGTGTTGTGTGAACCATTTGAGGTGTCACACTTGGGGCACTAAGCACTCAAGCTTCATGAAGACAAGCACCATTAAAGAGGTATGTATTCTATCTTGTTATATCCATTATTTTGTATGCTAGATTAGGATAATACCTTGGATATTCATATTTGCATGTATAATAGAGAAAACATAGATCCAAGGTATTTAGGGTTGCATGTACACTTAGGAGTGTTAGAATGCTCATAACCCAACATGTTTTTCGAACTCCCAACTCACAATCCTCAATCTAGACGACCACTCGACCGCCTTTCTCCTTATTGGGATGCAAAACTCATCTTAGTTTCACACTTATTTCTGCTCCTGGATACCTGATCGATTCTCCCCTACTTAGATTTTACTAAGTTTTCATGGCACGTGAGGATTGAAGGATTCCCAATCCTTCTTACTTCCTAATAGTCCACTGGAAACAACCTGCACTCACCCATGCTAGCGATCAATTACCATCCAAATCCTAAGATCACCCATCCTCTGAAATTTTGAAGAGTACTCTTGAAATCTAGTCCAATCTGGCACCTCGATCCACCTCCCATGTTGGCGACTCGAAACCATAACCTTTACACCGACTGTCGAATCCTCGCAGAACCACTAAGATTTAATCAAACACGACCCATGCGAAAAATACAATTCCCTTGGAACATCTAATGGTCGAACAACCTATGCGACCACACCCGTATCCTTCCGCTACCACTCCTCTCTTAGCATTGGTAGTGCTAGAACCCATAAGTTATCCCATAGGAAATTGTCAACCATACCTGAACAAATGATAGAACCATTAAACTCCAACTTCATTGGAGAATCATCCTACTAATTCCTGGCCAAGGATCTTCCAAATAATACTTCTGAATGGATCTCGACAAAGATACGAAATAGTAATGGTACATACGGAATCCACTCCGCAAGATACATCCCTCTGTAGGTTCATCAAAGGACTTTTCGGCATGCAGAATGGCATATAACAATCCTTGATAACCCAGACAATAACAGAGAACCGACCCGAGATCTGACTTATCCAAACTCACTCACAATTCCAAAGCGATAAAGATTCCCGACGTCCACCTTGTAGCAGTAAAAGATGACACACCCGTAACATCTGAAGGAATCCTGATCACCTTCTCTAGAGATACTTCGAACCTCCCGAGAACATGGTGTAAAAATCCCTTCCGATAGCGATGACAGGAACTAACAATAGGACCCTCCTTCCTGAAGGATTCTAAGGATTCACAGGCTTTAGGCTTCAGATAATCCCCTAACTGCCCTGCGACAAATCTGGTCTGAAAGGCCCCGAGACGACTATCGAGAGCTCCCAAAATTCCTTCCTTGGATGAACGAAAGACCAACGAGGTCCATTCAAAACTCTGCAAGTAATCCCCGATGAGATGAACTCCTACGATCACACATTGATTGGCCAAGGCCCTGATCCTGAACCGGAACCAGAATCTGAATCTCATTCTTGATTGCACAAAACCATACTAAACTGACATTCAAGAGATCCGAATATACCCAAGAATCCTTATCCCACAGGCATCTTGTATTCTCCAATACTCTCACCGATTCGAGTATGGATCCTGTGCGTTCAATAGTACATGCCCAATACGACCTTCCACACATATCCATATTTTCCTCAAGAATTATCCTGAATCCTCCAAGTCACCCTCTCAAACTGATGCACCCAAGTCTCACTAAACCTCACTGCTAACCCACTAATACATATCCCAGGCTTTCCTGGGTTCCCGAAACCACCCAATCCTCAGCTGCTGAAAGATTCCCAATAAAGTCAACTAGTTACCTTATGAATATAAACACATGCAACAGAGATCAGATAATCCTTTGAGTAAAAGACTCATCCCTAGAACGGTTAGACTCAAATGAGAGTTGCACAATAGGGTCAAGTCCATCACTCTGAGACTATCCGGCCTGTATCCCATGTGACTTATCATATTCACTTAGTAGCTAACTTACATCACTAAGAGTCCCACAAAGCACAAACCAAGCAGCATTCAGACAATGGAAAATCTAACTAACATACTCCAATCAAACCATTCTATCCTCTAATCATGAATTTGTACTGGCATGACATTATAAAGCTCATACAATCAAGCATAACCTAAACAGACCATCCTATCATTGACTGATCAGTACTACCATGCAGGTCTACAAGCCCATACAATAGGCATATAAGGCATCCTTCCTAGATCCTTATCCATAATCTAACATGTAGTTCACATATCCTCAATTCGTATCATAACATAACATAACATGTATGGGTATCTTGGGAAAAACTTACTTGAGCTCGGCCGATTGCACGCATCACACTTCTTGCTCGTTATCAAAAACTGTTTATTTTAATTTTTTTGAAATTTATTTCCTTATAAAAATCCTTCAAACCCTCGATTTGAGTCTAGCACCCCCGAAGGTGTGTCCGAATCCCTCAAGTCAAGGCTTTAATACCAACTTGTAACATCCAAAAATTTAAGATCAACAATTTCATTTTTAAATAAGTTGTTATAAAAACCAATAATTTAAAGACATTCATAATATCATCCCATGTCAAAACCAGTATGTCAATAATCAAAAACATGTCATCATAAATCAATATCAGAGTATAATCCCAAAGATCTCATGTAAAGAAAAAAAAGTGTGATGCGTTGCGATCCTGGTGGCTCCTTTCCTTTTGAAAAAGAAGTACCTAAAATCAAAACTGAAAACCGTAAGTACGAAGTTTAGTGAGTTCCCCCATCATACCACACACCATACAATAACATATTGTCAGGCATACCGGGGTGCCCGACCTACCCCTTTCAGGCAAATCTGGGTGCCCGACCTACCCTGCTGAGCATACCGGGGTGCTCAACCTACCCTTGTTAGGCATACCGGGGTGCCCAACCTACCCCTTTCAGATATACAAGGGTGTCCGACCTACCCCTATCAAGCATATTTGGGTGCCCGACCTACCCTCTGGTTTATCTCAACTGGTTTCGGGGACTATTTCACCCCCTACACTACCACATAATATTATATCATGAACATACTGTTAGGCACGCATGGATACTGTCTACCCCTTCAGTATCTTTCAACCGGTATCCGGGGACTATTTCACCCATACTACTACTAACGCATATATCATAGCATCCTAGCACATAAAGCATATCAAATAGTGACAAACCACCCAATTATCACAAAGACAATCATCTCAAACATAATCACCTACTGTTTAGGGTTAGCGGGAGGGTGACGGGTTTATATACTCGGTCCCCATGAAAATTCTTTCCATAATGACAAGATCAGTCCTTCCTTTCTCTTTTTCTTTCAAACTAAGTCCATAAGATACCCTTTCTATTAGTGACTTCGGAAATCCCTTTCAAGTACAATCCGTAATTTACCCAACAACCCTCAGTTCTCAAAATGGTTTTTGCAATCCGCTAAGTTCTAATATATGAAACAGGAAAGCCAAGACTATCTCACGGAATTACTAATAATTAATAAACTATAAATTAAATACATATAAGAATAATAGGTGGATTTATTTTAGGTTAAAATTTAATTAAAAAAATATTTGTTAGATTCATTTTTAGAGTTTTTGAACCAAACTTATTAGATAAAAATATTTAATATTTATATTAAAGCAATTTGGTTTTTTAATACAGTAATTTTTAATATAAATCATCTATGTGATCTTTGTTTATTTAATAAACATGGTGTTACAGGGGAAGAAGAGGTTGTCGAGTGGAGAAGAAGAAGGGGAAGAGAGAGGAATAACTCAGCATAAACCCACCGAGTTTGGCCACCGAACTCGACATGCCGATTTTGGCCACCAAACTCGGCATGCCGAGTTCATGGCACAGTGTTTACCGAGTCTAGGTAGGATTTGCCGAAGGCTGCCGACCCCACTCTGTCGAGTCTAAAAGTAAACATACATACCTCTAAGAATATAGGAGTACTAAACCTAGTTAAGAATCAGCGGACACTTGTTTTCCCTTGTTCAAACTCTAGTTTCTCCTCCACCTATATTTACATTTAAGAAGCATTAAAATAGGTTTCAGTATGATATTAATGAATTATTATGCATACAAAATACTTATTTGGTATTTTTTTAACCCCAAACTTATACATTGGATAATTACTTTTATGTTGTTTGACCAAAAAAGGCATACTTCTTTCATCTCCTTCTTTTGGGATGCTTCTGATTTGATCTCCAAGCAATACAAAATAAAGTGCAACCTAAAAAGGGCATGATGATGAATAAAATAAATTAAATGTATGTCTGAAAGGTATTGTATACATAAAATCTATTTCTTTTTCTACACTAAACAGTTTGAACGTGACTAAATGATGATTTTACCCTTAACTACTAACAAAATTAATTCACAATGTTCATCACTTTTACCAATTAAGTCATTCTATCCAATTTGACAATTAAAATGACTTGTAATATTTTGTAACAAATGTAACCACAGTTCATAATCGTCCAGCATGGACAATTAAAATTACTTGTAATATCTTGGAAACGATCCACCCCACCATCATTGTCCCGCCTACCAATAAAACCCTAATGATTTAAAATGCCACTGCTAGTGGAGTGGCGAGTCCAGAACAAAAAATCATGTGGTTCCCTATTTAAGTGAAACCAAGAAAAATAAAATAGTTAAAATTACTAGTTGTGGGTTGGGTCATATGTAGTGTTGTAAAACTCGGATAACTCGGCTGAGTACTCGCAAACTACTCGAACTCAACCTTCAACTAGGTGAGTTTTGCCTACTTAGCCAAGAAAATCACAAATCTTTCCGACTCGGACTGATTTAACCTAAAAATGATCTTTTTTGAACTAGATCAAGGTTAAACCAAAAACCACATATCATTATTGCTTAAACAATCCTTAATAAACCTTTCCATCACCCTTCTTTTTTATAAGTAACAAAAACCACATAGGTTTTACAACAGCTGGTGTAGGTTAGGTATATATAAACTTATAAATCAATTAACCAGATCATTAAAATTGACTACTCATTTTGATCCAACATTAAAAGGTATGTCTTAAAAAATTCAAGGTGGTTCCTAAATTTTCTTTCAACACAACTTATTATAAAATTTAAAAAGTAAGGTGGGTCATGGGATCCACCTACAATGCATGTACACTCGCCCTTGGCCACTGCTATCCACCCACCACCCCACCCTTTCCTATTATTCTTTATCAGGGTTCATCGTCGGCATCTTAATCTTCGATCACCACCATCGCTTTTACACAGTTGCGTCTTATTGAACAATAAGAGGAAATTAGTACATCTGATTGCATGTGTGTGTGTGTGTGTTGAATTTATCAATCAAATAATTGCACCCAAAAATCACAAGGAACTCACCCCGGAAATCGCACCCCACAAATTAAATCATATTCATGCAATCAAACAACGACCTACACGCAGTCGGATCAATCGATATGGAACATAAAGCGAAGCTTCCTCATCCTATTCCTCTCTTTATCACTTGGTTCGCAACGATGACATGGGTATCAATTGAAATAATGAGCACTGAACACGTTTAGCATAAAATTGAAAGTCGAGAGGCCAAAACCATGAAAGTAGTTTTGTTGGTTTTGTCGATGAAGATGACTGGGATGAAGACATTGTGCGATGATGACGAATTGTGGTCGTAGTTCAGACACTAACTACACAAGAAAATGAAAATATATGGACCATCCGCATCAAAAAAAAATTAGGGATCTAACATGTGATATTTTTGAAACCACATAGACCATTTATGCAATTTTGTCTAAATTAAAGGAAAACAAAAGGCTTGAGCCATATGCTTTATTAAAGATTATTAAACAAAGTATACAACCATATAAAAGTAACATTTTTAAAGCAATGGAATTATATTACTAAACAAACACTAGGAAAAAAACTAGAAGCAAAAACATTACATATTACAAACTAAAAATGAAAAACAACACCAACTATCCCAGTTTAACAAGAGAATCAATGCCCTATGCTTAATCCAGTTAAAATACATTACATGATCACATTTCACAAGCCAAAAATAAATAACTCAAACTCTCCCAAGTTAACATAACTAGTTGATGGATGTCTCTAGCCAAATGTTGAGGGTACAAACTCCGATATAGATTAGAAGTAAAATAATTGGTGTATAAACTAGGACTCGCAATCAATTAGATCTTGAACAACTGAATCCATAGTAGGCCTTTTATTTCTGTCTTCCTCCACACAACTTATACCAATCTCAACAAGTTTTGCAGCTTGCTTCCTACTAAACAACCCTCCCAACCTCGAATCAATCATCTCTTCAACCCACAAATCCATTTCTTCTCCTCGAAGCTTCGTTTTCATCACCCTTACAAACCTCATAAGCTCCGTTTCTTCCTCTTCCCCTTCCTGAACAACAATATTAGAAAGTCGAATTCCCCTTGCCATTTCTAAAACCACAACCCCATAGCTGTACACATCAACTTTTGCTGTAATAGGAAGGTTGCTAGCCCATTCTGGAGCCATATATCCTTTTGTCCCTCTGATCGTGGTAAACTCCGAGCTTTGAACACCTCTCTGAGACAACTTCGCCAGACCAAAATCTGCAATCTTTGCTTCAAACGACTCGTCTAAAAGAATGTTTTCTGGCTTAACATCACAATGAATCACCCATTCTAGGCACTCATGGTGTAAATAAGCTAAACCTTTTGCTATGCCTACGGCAACCTTGAACCTTTCTTTCCATTGAAGAAAACTCGTGGAGAACAATCTCTGGTCAAGAGAAAGATTTTCCACATACTCATACACCAGAAGTCTGTGTCGTTTGTGTGAGCAGAATCCCCACATTCTTACTAAATTCATGTGATTGATTTTACCGATTGTGCTCACTTCTGCCCAAAACTCTCCACCTTCGCTCACATCTCCTAACCTTTTCACAGCCACCACCCTTTCATCTTCCAAAACCCCTTTATACACAGTCCCCGAGCCTCCTCTCCCTATCTCCGCCTTAAAGTTTTGTGTCGCCTTCACCAATTCTTGATAAGTAAACCCCCTAAACTGACCTGATACCATACGATACCCCTCTTCTAGGTTAGTTAGGAGAGCATTCTTTCTATAAAAAAGCCACCACCCTATCAAGATAACAAAAGCTTCAGCCACACCAATAGCTATAGCGAAGGAGTAAAGATAAATCCATTTCACCTTTGTGCCAGATGGTTTATACATAGATTGAGAACCCAGCATGACTGTGACCTCTACACATGTGGCGTTAGAAGTAGTAAGAACTGAGACAGATTCTCTTGTTTCCATGTCAATTGGTACTTTCAAGTAGATGCTTCCTGGGAAATTAGGAGACCGGAAACCGTTGAAAAGAGCACTTTTAATAAAGCATATTCCTGCCCCTGTTATCCTGTAACTAAATGCTATACATCTACAATCTCCCAAACAGATGTCCTTACAAGCATCCAACGTAGTGGGTGTGAAGTAATCTAAATCAAAGCCATAGTAATCTGTATACGGCACTTCCAAAAATCCAAACTTTGTTGAGTTTGAACAGGTTGTATTGAAAGTAGGCTTACAACCCTGACTTAAATCAGCAGGGTTAGTCCACTGGTGATTGGGTGGACATGAACATTCCGATTGTAGTACTCCGTTATCACAGATTCCATTCCTCCCACAGATTCCGTGAACACTACATGGTTGTGCAATAGCTTGCCATGAAATCGACCATAACCCAGTTGACTCGTTCAAGGTATAGAATCTGAGATTACCATCATAGTCCATGGTTAACCTTCTGATCCCAAAACCCATATCTAAAGCACTAAACTGCCACCGATCGCTCGACCTAAATTCACCAAAATCATCAAAGGCTGCGGTTCTGCTGCTGTTATATGAAGTTCTTCCGTAAGACCAGACATTAAATCCAGGATCAGGACTAGGCCAGTACACACTTGATATTTCTGGGCCATCGTAAGTCAGTGTTAAAACGTTAATACTGTTATAGCTCAAAACAAAATTTCCAGATTCAAGACTTCCTCTTCGTAAGCCAGATATCAAGCTTTTTCTCTTTGTTAGCGTTTGATAAGGCAATAGAGTATCAGTTGGATAATCAAAACTTTGCCAAAGAATCTGACCTTTTTGGTTCTTCAATACCAGATTACCTGTATTCAGCAGCACTGCTCTATTTACGTCTGTGGAGGTTGTGTTTGTTTCCCACACGACCATGCCATCCACATCTGTCAAAACCATGGCTCCGTTTCTCCTAAATGTCAGCTTTGACCCACGGCCATTCACAGGTGTGTTGCGGTTGGCTGTCCAGACCGCTGTGCGCTCTTTGGAGTTCGTGAACCAAATTGCGAACCAATAAGCATTGCTTTGGAGACCATAGAAGCCACAGGTATAAGTGTTGTCTGGGGACCTTATGACGTCTGAACTATCATCAACAGATAGAGAGGAACCCCTCTGAAGATGGTCTTTAATGGTGTTCTTTGAAGCTGAAGATTTTAGCGACAAACAGAAGAGGAAGAATAGAAGGAATATTTCTCTCATCATTTGCTGTTTACGATTTCCTGAAGCCAGGATGTGAACCATATATAAACGGGTTTATCAAGCTTTAGAATGCTTTGTTTTGGGGTTTTTACATTCCATATTGACCAAGAATGGACTACCTCGGTCGTTTTATATTGTAAAATGAAAGACGCCTTATAAAGCTATAATTTAGTTGGTTGTTTTTTTCAAACAGCAATCGGAATAAAAGCAGGAAAGCAATGGGTACAAGGTTGCTACTTGTTTGCTTCCTTAATCTGTGACTCGTTAATTTATAATTATAATGCAATGGTTGGAATTATATTAATACAAAGTTGGTCAAAAACTTTTGGCACGTTTGTTCAAGTCAGTACTCAACCCGCCACGTTTTAATATATGAAATAGGAAAGATTAGCTCAAGGAATTACTAATAATAACCCTTATATTTCCACATCATTTTTACATCTAACAATTGATAGAATACATTAATAGTCACACTTTAGTGCATAATTTTGCATACCTGAAGACCACACAGCTATCGTTTGACAATAACAGGGACATTGAGTGGTACAACTTGGTAAATTACTATAACCAAGTCCAAGAGTCATTAGAGAAATAAACTATTTTTTCTGATATAGATAATATATATCTTCTAGGGTTGAGGTTCAATATAGAAACATTAACAACGAACCAATCGTGAGCGTCAGAAATCATAACAATCAACGGTCAAAGAAATAGATTACATATGTAAATTTGACGCACATACCGTATTATACTAAAAAATTCACCTCCTTACCAAAAATTTCACCTATTTTTTTCATTTAAATTTTTTTAGGCGATATTTTTTATCGAAAAAAAAACCCGAATATATCGTTGTTCATAATTTTTCATTCTCTTTCCATGGAGATTTATATTGATATATAAAAAAACGAATTTTTTTTTTCGAAAAAACCCACTTCATTTTGTGATTTGTTGTTAATATTGAAGTTTATTTTTATTTAAAAAACTAATTATACCAAAAATATTAATTTTTTGTACTCTATTAAATATTAATAAACATAAACATCGATTAAACAAATTAAAAAATAAAAATAAAAATTAAAAAACTCGATCAGTTCAGAATTACACTGTGAATCTAAATTGTAAATATTTCAATTTGTAACATTCACAATGTAAAAAACTCGATAATTTCAGATTCACACTGTGAATCTAAATGGTAAATATTTCAATTTGTAACGTTCACAATGTGAATTTGACTTATTATTTCAACTATTTGATCATTTGTAAATTAATTTAGTGACATTTACATATGAATCGAAATATATATTCCATATTGTTTTATAATATTTTAACGTTTTCATTACTCATAAATTAGTTTTGTAAAATCATTAAATGGATTTATTCACATTGTGAATTTGACTTACTATTATTCATAGTTTCACACCATAAATTTGAGCAGGTTCACAATATGAATCTGAACAGGTTCACAATGTGAATTTGAACTGAAATTTCGATTTTTTTTAAACATCAATATGAACCAATGTTTAAAGAGCCAAAAAAATATGAATTTTGATATATTTATTATTTTTTTTCTACAAAAAAATAGACATTAACTTTTCAACAAATAAAGAAAATAAAGTGGGTTTTTTGAAAAAAAATCATTTTTATATATAAGTATGGATCTCTATGGAAAGATGAGGAAAAATCACGAACAATTGTAGATTCGGTTTTTTCAATAAAAAACATGGTCTAAAAAAATAAACTAAAAAAATAAAGTGTATTTTGTTATAATCTGTTGCATGTGTGTCCATAAGGAGGATGGCGATGAAGCTAGGATTAGGATTTCAAGATTTGACCACCTCTGTAAGCTTTGGTGATGTTAAGTCTAGAGTTCAGGTTAGGAGCGGTGTCTTTTCTCTACTTCTCCGACGGCGGTGGTGGTGGTATTTGCAGATATGCATACGCTGGTGGCCCGACAAGGGTTTCTCACTCCCTCCCCCAACTACCTTTCTCCCTCCATCCCTTTATCTTTATCTGGAATAGCCATCGAACCTAAAAAAACACCCTCCAAAATCCATCATTGTTGAAGCTTGGTCGGAGAGATGTGGAAGTGACAAGCTAAACGGGGGGAGATGATACCGGTGGTGGTAGTGATGTTTACCGGAGGGATAAAAGATGAACAGGGGAGGGTGATTATATGTTTTTTTTTCTTTTTCTAGTTATTCTAATATAAATAAAGAAAATGAATATACCAAGGGGTCATTTCATCATTTAAAAAATATCCAAAACAAATTTGACCAAACTCGCAACAAAATGAAAAATTTGGACCGGTAGTGCAAGTCTAAACCTTTTTGGACCAAAGTGATGATTTTTGACATACCACAAGGACCATTCTTGCAGTTTTGTCTTATATCTTTCGTTCATAAACAGGATCGGGGCTCCCCATAATGAACTGTTCAGCCTGATAAAACCCTTGTCTAGCAGCTCTTGCAACTGCGTAGACAACTCTTGCATCTCGGGAGGAGCTAACCGATATAATGTCTTGGCTATCTGAGCCGCACCAAGGACCAGGTCATACCTAAACTCAATCTGGCTCTCCGGAGGTATCCCAGGAAATCTTCCAGGAATACGCCCAGGTACTCTCACACTACTGGTACATCATTAACTGTTGTCTTACCCTTTCTCCTGGGTATCCATGACATAGGCGGCATATCCTGCACAACCTTGTTGAAGGTGGCGCCTTGCTCTCCTTGCTAAACATAAAATCAGTCCGTGTTGTGGCCTCTCGCCCTGGATCACTAACTCTCCCCCACTAGAAGTGCAAACCCTCACTAACTGCTACTCACAGTCAATCACCGCCCCATTGGGGCTTATCCAATCAATACCCGTTATAACCTTATTCTCATGCATGGGAATAGAAACCAGGTCTACTGAAAACTGCTAATTGAATAACTGTAGAGTACATCCTCTATGAACCCTCGTGACCCTGACGGTCCTGTCATCTGCTATCTCCACATCCAATGGGCAACCCAGCTCCCCCGGAGCTCCTACAAATCATTTGTTGAGTGCAAGCGACACAAAAGATCAGGTGACACCCGAATCAAACAGTACCAAAGCTAATATACCGTTCACTAGGAACAATCCTATAATAAAACACATAAAACATGAGCGACAATCAAGATAAATAAAGAGATAATGAGAGAATACATACCAATCACAACATCGGGAGCCGCACGTACCTCCTCTTCAATTAGCTGAAAAGCCCTGCTCCTCGTTGTGGGCGCCTCAGCCCGGCCCTAACGGCCATCTATAATCCTCAGTGTGGCAGGAGCAGGTGCCGCCACATGTCCTGCTGCAGCTAAACTTGGGCATTGGGACTACTTGTGTCCCCTCTGATTGCATTGAAAACAAATCAAATTTGATCCTATCGTAGTGGTAGCAGTAGTACAATCCCTGCTCATATGACTAGTTCGGCCGCACTTGAAGCAGCCCGAACTCCCTGTCTTGCACGCCCTCTCATGCATCTTGCCGCATTTGCCATGCCGGTTGCGGCCCTGCCGGATTCTCGATTTGTGCTCTGACACCTTGGGCTTCTTGCTCAACAAACTCCTAGGGGCTATACCAAACCCATCTATGTCATCCACTTGAAAGTTTCACTCTCACTCTTGTAAATGACACAAACATACAACAACACTCTGAAGATAAAAGAAGACTTTGAAGTTTTCTTATGTTGGTTTATAAAGAGATTGGCCGTTGGTTAATTAGTAAACATAAAGAATTTCACCGAGACTTAGATCAACTCATATCGAAGGGGATCTACACAAAATGCATGGGGATACATGTCATAAGTAGAGGTTCATTTATATATTTTATTACTTATTTGAAAACATATGAAACTTTGTAATTATTTCCTTTAGTATATATATATATATATATATATATATATATATATATATATATATATATATATATATATATATATATATATATATATATAAAGCATGAGGTCGTTTAATTTATAATCATATAAAGTTAGAAACGTGAAACATAAACATATAAAAATACATAAAGAAATATTAAACACATAAAATACATAAAGAAAGGGCCAAACATTAACTGAAATTGGAATTAAAACATAAAGACAATAAAAAAAAACATAAATGCATAAAGGTATAGAGAAACAACCATAAAAACAAAAAGAAACGACAATAAAATCATTATTAAAATCAAATTCATTGTGGTGTTTATAAACCAAATAGAATATGAAATCGAATTTCAATTTCATTTTCAGCTAACCAAATAAAATATAAAACTGAATTAAAATTTCTAACAGGTTCCACTTCTTTTATAATATTTTCAGACTAACTAAACTTATATAAAAGAATTACAATATTAATGTCGCAGTATAAACACTTTGAAATTTTAAATGGATTGGAGATGGCCAAAACAATATATGAGGGACCGTAGTGTAATTTACTCAAAAGGAAATGAAGTCCCGGGTGAAAAGGGGGGAAATTTGCTACTACATCAGCCAGCCCTACTCTCCCAAAAACACAGCGACAGCGGAACTTGAAGAATGCCATCGTTTCCTCATCCAGGCTCCGTTACTGTATGCGAAATCAACAGAGACCTAAGTATAACTTCTCTCCATAATGCGTATAATCTACAATGGATTTCGAATTCATTTGCTGATTTTATATGGAATCCATTGTCATTAACAAATTTCAACTTCTGTTTTGACTAATCATCAGTTACCGCTGAAAATCTTTCGGAGGATCAAGCGAAGGAAACTTATGGAAAAGTTCTTGTAAGCTTTTCATCCCTTTTATATATTGATTACCATCAGCGATTGGGAGATTGATATTCTATAACATTTAGGGAGTAGTATTCAGTCCAATTCCGTATCAGTTAGATTATCCAGCGTCGCCACATCCAGATAGAGGCGTAGAACTTCCAGTGAATCGTTTATCGCGTTTACTTCAAGCAGTCTCTTATGGTCCTCTTAAAAGCCTTCTGGGTCCTGATGATGTAAGTATCTCGTATACTATCGTATAGAGTAGTATATTTTGTGCCTAAATTAGGGCTCATATGACTCAAATTAGTGCATTCAATTCCACTAAGTTGGTGTTTGAAGTGTGATTTCCAAGCTCTCGAAATGGATTTGGAATTCTGTAAAGTGTAAACATCATAAATTTGAATTTTGTATCAGCTATGGATTGATATTTGCTTTAACTGCTGCTCATCATGAATTGTGAGCTGGTAATTTTTAAATTCCATTCCAAAGTTATGAAAATAGAGTTCCAGAAGTTCTGAAATGAAAATGTAAACATCTTACTCATGGAAGATGACAACTGTGAAAATTTAGATATTACATAGTAGGTGAAACAAAGATATAACGCTACTTCACACACAAATAACAATTTTGTCTCTGCAATGTTGATAGGTGTGCACTCTTCTCTAGTAGTAGCTCTCACTTTTACATCTTTGGATTTGTATCTCTGTGGTATGGATGATGTGAAATTGTTTTACTATTACATTGATCACAAACTAGGTAGTTCTACTGAATCAACTTTTTGGTTTCATTTTGAAACTCTGCAGTAAATATCCACTACCATTCTCTTATACCAACACTTTTTCCTGTCAATTCCTTGCTTCCTAGACATGTTACAAATACTTGCTACATAATCAAACGTCTGGATTTTTTCTAAACACAATGCCCTTATACCCATCATTGTGCATTTTTTATTTTGATAGCATTATAGCAAGTCTTTCTTTAATTACTTCTACCTGAACCTAATATAAATATAGCTGAATGAACCAAAAGATAAGATATAACCACTAAGATGCACATAAATGAGATCCAGAAATGAGTTATTATTTATTAACACAAAAGAGCATACTTGGCAGATTAAAGAAGCTCGTCCTTGGTTTACTGCAAGGGGATCATGATTTATAAGTTTTTTTTTTTTTTTTTTTCATTTGTAAGCATGCACATGTGGTCTAATTTTGTTCTTGTTAATTAAAAATTCGTAGGTGAAATTATTGCCACATGTTGATCTCAAATGTGTTAGTTGGCACCAAAAAAAGGATATTCTGGCATTTATTTTTGCACGGAATCAAGTAACTATTCGTGATTATGGAGACTCAGGTGAGAAACTTACTGAAATGAGCAAGCAAAACAGTTGATTTGGTATACTCTCCAGATTCATTCACAATCTTGAGATCTGATTACTTGGTTGTTCACCTTTTTTTTTTCTATTAGGAGAAGGCAAGGACCCCTGCATTCTGATGAATGATCTTCAAAGGGAAGCTAAGCTCTTGGAATGGAGGCCAAATGCTGGGAAGACACTTTCAGTAGGCTGCAAGTTAGTATATTTGACATCCATACCCTTGTACTCTTGGCATGTGGAAGCTCATGAGTTTCTATTAATGTATAAACAGGGGTGGAATTTGCATTTGGTCTGCTTCATATCCTGGAAATACTGCATGTGTTAGACCTGGGGTTAATTCTGGCAGCCAGTCTAGAGGTTCTGGAGTTAGATGGACTCTTGTGGATTTTCTTCGAGGCCATGGCGATGAACAAATAAGTGCACTCTCATGGAGTCCTGATGGAAGATATCCTAATTAGCTTTTGTTTTGCTTGCATGCTGGTTTTCTTATTCAGTGCTACTTGGATCCGTTTTGAAATTTTGATTTTTAGAGTCTTTTTGCATGACCAAATTTATAATGCTTCCCTTAACGTATCTTCACATATGTGGCTTCTGCTTCATATGCGAGCTCATCGTTCACAATATGGGATTTTGCTCAAGGTATATTCTTATGCATGTTGAGTTTTTCAATATACCCCAGAAAAATAAATTATGACTATGCTCTTGTTGGGTTTTTTTTTTTTAAAAGGAAGTTAAAGGCGTATTTCTCTTTTCATATGTAAAAAAGCTAATGTATTAGAACTTACTAGAGATTATGTTAAAAAGATGATCTTTGTCCACATATTGAGCTTGATATAAACAAATTGTTGTTGTGGGTATTTGTACAGGGGTGGGCACACCCATTCGGCGAGGATTAGGGAGAATATCACTGCTAAAGTGGTCTCCTACTAGAGATTACTTCTTTGCTGCAAAATTGTAATGTCATTTATCATTGGACTCAGATCTATATTCAGTTGATATATTCATTCAAGACACATATTAAAAAAAACTTTGGCACTAAAGCAATTATCATGATGTTATGTAGTGATGGAACATTCTATCTGTGGGAGACAAACACATGGACATCAGAACTCTGGTCTTCAACAAGTGGCTTTGTCACGGTTAGTTTTTATTGCATATACATCACACAATATTGCTCTGGTGCATGTAGATATGATATGTCATGTAAAATTGTTGTAGTATGTTTTTCTTGACTTTTAAATATTCTAAAGCATGTTTTTCCACTGTAGCCTGCAGCTAAGTGATTTATCTCCTTGATCTCTGATTTATTTAGATGTTTTGGTAATTGCTGCTATATATGTAGGGAGCAGCATGGGATCCTAATGGGCGAATGATTCTTATTGCTTTCTCTGAATCCTTAACATTAGGTTCTGTTCACTTTGCTACAAAGCCTCCATCACTTGGTATGTGTTGTTATCTTCTCTTTACTCTGTACTTACACTGATTTGACTGAAAGTGGCATTTCTATCTATGCTTGTGTTTGATCTGAAGTTGCTAGAGTTTCAATACCTTTTGATATTAATGTTAGATTTATGTTGCTTCTTTGGAGTTGGCCTTTATATATCACCATTCTTTATTGTTGTCTAAATTCCATATTTGCCATTTCTCATGATGATTTTCATTTTCCTCAGATGCACACCTGCTACCTGTTGACTTGCCAGAGCTGAAATCTTTGACCAACAGGTAATTACAAAAGTTGCCTTCTGTTATCTATTCATTCTAGTGCTTTATTATTATTATTATTTTCTTTTCTTGATCAATAAACTTTTATTGCTGATAGCTTCATCTAATTTACTTTTCAATGTAAAAGTAAAACATATGCAACTTACACCTTCTTAAGTTATGGCAAAATTTGTAGAAGATTGCATATGTTTTTAGGTAATGGTTGTTGAAAGCCGTTGGTATATGTATAGGTATAGAAGCATGATTATCTGTCCTGTTTATATTTGGTGTTATCTTTGTACATAATATAATTTTTTGATGACTACTAATAAAATTTAGCAGAGGCAAAGTAAAGAATAAATCCTTATCTCGTTTGTAAGTTGTAATTGATAATTGATTGATATGACAGTGGAGGTATTGAGAAGATAGCATGGGATGCTACAGGGGAGCGTTTGGCTGTGTCATATAAAGATGGAAACGAGGTGTACAAGGGTCTCATCGCCATATATGATGTTAAAAGGGCCACAATCATAACCCCCTCATTAATGTATGTCACTCATTTTCATTCTTTGCATAATAATAATAATTAATAAAAGACTTATTATATCCTGTCAATATAACATATACTAGTATATTTTCTACATAACAACAAACTATACCCAAAAAGGTGGGACATGGTTTTTGTCTGCAAAAGTGAAAAGTCTCATCCTCGTCATTGAAAGTTGAAAGTAGTGTTTGTTTTCATTTTTTTTTTTTTTTTTTTTTTTTTGGAATTCAGTGGGTTCATCAGAGGGCCTGGAGAGGACCCGAAGCCTCTAACATTTTCATTCCATGACAAGTACAAACAGGGGCCCCTGTTATCGGTTGTAAGTATTGTATTTCTAGCACCCATTTTATCAATTTAGCCACTCATACTCAACTATTATTAAAATAATTAATAAATAATGTTTGTAATTATGCATTGCAGGTATGGAGCACTGGAAGTTGTGTCACCTACCCCCTCCTGATTCGTTCCCATCTCCTTGCTTAGCCCACCTCACCTATTTTCAATTTTCTTCACTTGTACACTTTCTCTCCAGTTTTGCAGCAATCACGGGCATTTGATTTGTAAAATATTATCAGAAGGAATGGAATCTGTGTCAAAGGATTTAATTAATTATATATATGATTGGGTATTTTGGTATTTTAACAAATAATGGAATTGAATTGAATTGAATTGAATTATTTCCAAACATGGAAAGAAAATCTCAAGGACCAATTAACTTCCCTTTATTTGGCATCAAATGAATATTGAATTCCTGATCAATATGTTTGATAGCGACCTAGTGGTTTATCCTTTATCCTAATCAGATGAGAAAAAGTTATAAAATGTCAAGTAAAAGATTGATTGATTGTTTAATCTTCCAAGTCAATTTAATTCGTGTACACAATTTCACTTTTTAGAAACTTTATCTATGGATTGAACTGAAGGAAAAGATTGCTTCCACGCTTGGACATAACCCGATATAGATTCATCATTTTGTTTAGTTCAGCCCATAACTTTACTAATTAAAACTGGTAATTTTTAAAGGCATTGTTTAGACGAATTCATAAGTGATATTTAAAAGTATTAATTAGAAAATATTTATACATATTTCCTTATAAAATATAAACTTTTGTATATATCTTCTCATTGGGCAATATTAAAATATTAAAAGTATGAAACCATACATCTAATACCTAATTAATTAACAAACGAAACGTTATACTGATAAAAAAAATATCAAAATAAACGAGATCAAAAGTTTAACAAATACAAAAACTGTATATAAATAAAATCCATGATAACATTTGCAATTTTTCATACAAAATAACTAACATTGATTCACACAAACAGAACATAAGGATTGTTTTGCTTTGTCATATGTAACAAATTAGGCCTAAGGGTTCAAAGAGTTGTTTGAATGTGACATCGAAAGTGATTAATCTTATTATTTTTATAATTTAGAAAATATAAGGTCATGTCCCAGATTTTAATGGTATGCAGGGTATGGACTAAAAACATTTGAAAAATAAATGGAACGAATTATACAGGATTTTCATTCGAACCATATCCAAAAATAGTAATTTACTCCGGTAATTAAATGCAAAATTTTGGTGAATGAAGATATAACCTATGGCAGCAAATGGGGGTGGGTTGGTGGGGTCCATTAACTAATTAATTTTTGTGGAGATGGATAAGCTTTGCTTACGTTAAAGCAAAGACAGAATATAGCATCTCTGAAGCCTCTAAAATTCAAACCAAACAATCAAATCATTAATCCGTTCACAAAACGCCTTTCTACCATTTCCTCAATCAACAGCGCACACATGACACATTTCATTTAAAGGATCTTCATCTTCATCTTCTTCATTTAAAGGCCATCTCTCTAACTCTGTAAGAATCTTCTTTTCTTGTCTTCAATTTCATCACTAAATAATTAATGATATGCTCTTTTCTGTAACGATCGATGTAATTAAACATACATACATACAGATACAATATTGCTTTTTCTGATGACTATACAGTATCAGTAGCTAAGTGCAAATTTGGATCCTCAATTGCTTGTTTTGAGAATATTTTCCTGTCGTTGCTCTTTTTGTGTTGTTTATTGAGAGTTGACTTTTAGTTCTGATTGAATGACTTTCTTTGGCTCTTCAAAACGAACTAACAATTGCTATTCACCTTCTTCAATTCTGTAATCGATGAATGATTTTTTGCCCGATATCTACTTCCTTCAAGGCTTCAACCCCAAAGTTACGCACCTCCATTGAAATTTTTAATTCTAAAAAATAGCTACAAGGCTTCCATTCGATAGTCAAAATGTGATTATATTGTCACCAAATTATGTTATTTTGTTATGAAAATATTAAACATATAGTTTTTTGATTTAATGGTATTAAGATGTGATTGGAACCATAAATAAAGATGGATACAAGAACAGCTGTTGGTTGGTATATCTCGCATTGGTGTGACATAGTCTTATATGTTGGAGGTCCTTTCTCTGTAAAGGCTTTTTTGGAGACTAAATCTAAGGACTACATGTATATATCTTTTATGGTATTAAAGTTGACATTTAGCACCCTCATTAACCGACACATCCCTCTATCATCTTTGAGTCTCCGTCTCTATAGGAGTGTTAACATATCATGGCAATATGATCTATATATGTTGGATTCATCCATCTCTTCATACAAACTCTTTTGGTGAAATAATCTTAGGTTGTATTTGGCGCGCTACAACTAACTGATAAACTAGTTTATTTTTGTGTTTCTTAGATATCATGTTTGGCAAACAAAAAGTAGCTTATAAACTATCTTTTTAAAAATCTACTTATACTAGCTTTTAGGAACTTTTTTAAAATTTTTCAAATATACCCCTTAATTAATTATATAAATATATTCTTTTAAATGTTTTTTTTATGTCATTTTATATTTTTTAGCAAGTTTTTCAGTTAGTTTTTAGCTATCAACTAACCTTTTTATTTAACAAATAGTTTTTCAGCTATCAACTAGTTGTTCAGCTAGTACGTCAACCATAGTCTTAGACTCTAAAATATCTCTTACACTTCAATCATTAACATTATCTTTTACACCAAATTGATAAAAACTACTACCATTAAATCATCTCAAACTCATTGCATTATATCTAACACCAAAAAGAATACATTTTTTTTAGAATACACTTCAATCGTTAACATTGTCTTATACACCAAATTGATAAAATTGGCAACATTAAATTGTCTTAAACAAATTACACCATATTTAACACCCTAAAAAATTAAATGGGTATGTTTGCCAAAACTAGTTGAAAGTTGAAAACTATAATTTTTGTTTGTGTGAAATTGTTTGACAAAGTAGCTTAAATGACATAAAAATAAAAATTATTAACTCATCAAGTTCTCGAAAGCTATGAGTTTTTTGTATTAAAATAAAAGTTTTAAATTCGTACTTCTTAACGATATTTGTCTTTAATTCTAATTGTTTTTCTTAAAAACTTCTTGCCGAAAATACACTACATATATTCCTCTTTATCTATCTTTTATAGTTTTTTAAACAAAACAACCCTTATATTCATTAACTTTTACATATATTTTATTACAACAAACCATGAGTTTAGAAACATCGAGCACAGTGTGTATCAAATTTAGCAATACACATTACTATTGTATCTTGAGAATCAACATTACAACCATTTTTTAAAAGGATTCTTCCAATCATTTTCAAAATAATTTCAATTGTCTTTTCTTTATAACTAGAAATTGTCTCTTCTCCGCTTCGCGAGAGACGAAGTCCGAGAGTCTATTTATGTCCGCTTTGTGGGGTGTAATATATAAATTTTCTATTATTTTTTAAACACGTAGACCATACGTTGTAAAAAAAATTATGCATAACGACCTTTTATGTAAATTATAGGGACAATTTTGTAATTTATTTCTACACAACGACTAAATTTGCCAACATACGAAAGTATTGTGGCCAAAGTCTTAAACCCATAGAATATATTATTTAAGCACATGGACCATTTCTATAAAAAAAATTTGCACGAAAAGCTTTTTTGTAAATCATAGATACAATTTTTGTAATTTATTTTCTATACAGAGACCAATCATGTCAACTGTGACCAAAGTCTAAAACTCGGACGTAAAAAAATGGACAAGGACCTGTTCTGTAAATACATGGACAACTATTGTAATTTATTTTCTATATATGGACTAAACTTGCCAACATACGAAACTATTGAGGCAAAAGTCTGAAAGCAAAAACTTTTGTGGTAAAACTCAAAAAGAAAAAACTATACTATTCATATATATGTTACTTTTTATAATTAAAAGGAATACTTTTATAATTTATTTTCTATATAATTATAAACCTGCCAAGTATTGTAGTCAAAATTTAAAACCAAAACGTAAAATAAATAAATATATAAATATATAAAAACAAGAAAAAATTTTGTAATTTATTTTTCATATAAAGACCAAACCTGTCAATATATAAAATTATTAAGGTAAAATTCTAAAAACCAAAACTTTGTGGTAAGCAAAAGAAAAATATTATTCATGGATTGCTTTTTATCATATGTAATAATTTATAATTGTATTGTAAATGTTATAGACATATCAATTAAATTCTTTAATAACTTCCAAAAAGCTTTTTAGTTAATATTTTTAAAAACTCAAGAAAGAAAGTTTATCGTATCTATCATTAATAAAACAAAATTTTCATATTGTTTTTTATAAATCATTTGTAGATATTGTCTAGTTAAGTGGTTAAAAAACTATATGTCCCACTTATTAAAGTTAAAAGAATAATTAAAAAAAACTTATTTAGAGTTATTTAGTCAACAAGTTCGTTCAAAAAACTTTGAATTGAAAAAAATATAAAATCATCAAATATATTTATAATAATGCATTCGTTGTTGGCCACTAACCACTATAGTGCACATCATCATACTACTTAGTGGTAGCTAGTGGTCATTATGAATTGTCGTGCAAACCACGAAAACCATATTCAATAGATTTTTGTTTTTTCTCTCTAACTTTCTCTATCTCTTTCTACAATAAGAAATATTTTTTTTTATTTAGAAATAAAAAATAAAAAGGTTATAGTGATGGGTATATCAGATAATTTAAGTTTTTTTTATGTAAAAAAGCCATGAAAAAACTCAATATTGATGCTAGGGGGAGACACATTTTTATAGTTTATTAATATTAACTTTTATATATTGAGAGCATATATTTATTTGTCTTTTCTATTGATCATTATATATATATATATATATATATATATATATATATATATATATATATATATATATATATATATATTAATTTATAGTTTTTTATATTTTTTATTTATTTACTCATTAAATATTTCTATTAAAATTTTAATGTGAAATATAAATTTATAATGATTATATAATAGTTTTAAGTTTTATTTTAACTTATGACGTAATAATTTTTCAAACAATATATTATAATATATTTAATTATTCAAAATATGACTTATATTTAAAAAAACAACTAATTAAACAATAAGGTTTTACAAAATCATATTTTAGATAAGTAGAGATAAATTAGCTAAAAAGATAATAATTTTAATTAATTAATTAAAAAAAAAAAAAAAAAAAAAAAAAAAAAACTAGAATTTAGACAGTAATTTAACTTTTAATTTCATTTTTGTACCAACCCGTCCTTTTCATTCCTCCGGCGACATCATCAAAACCGCCACCACATACCGCAATCAAAATTTCAAAATCAATGATCAGCTCTCAACCAAAATCGACCATGCAGCAACCCTGCGACGAAGACACTGCTGAAAACCCTGTTAACCTTGCGATAAAATCATAAAACCAAAATAGACCCTGAAGAAAACCCGTTGACCCCGCCCCCTTCAAAACCCTGAGATAAAGACAATCTGTTAGACTCCCACATTGACCCTTCGGAAAACTATCAACTGAAATTGATGTAGAAAACATATAAGGAACGACAGTGGATTTCATCGCCGGGGGAAGGGTAGGTGGGTTGTGTGGTTCTGGTTCTCTCTCTCAGAAACCAAATCAGAAGGAGGTGGGGTTGAGAGGGAGTTTGGGTGGATGAATGGTGAGTTGCAGAGAGGAGAGAAGTCATTGATGGAGAGAGGGAAAAGTGGAGGAATTCGTTGTAGCGGAAGAGGGAAAAGGAGAATGTCGCCGGTGGAGGGAGGAGGAAATGCTCAGGTAGGCGGTGGCTTCCGGACCGATGTAAAACAAAACCCAAACCCAGTCCTTGTCCTTAAGCACACATTCGACCGGTTGAATAGGTAAAAAGCGGGAAAAATTAATAAACTGAAACAAAATTAGATAAATTAAGGGTTAGAATTGTAGAATCAGAAGAAGTTTAGTGCGTATAGTAAAACTATGACATACTCTGTTGTCATTCCTTGATATTAACCCTTTGCTATGCCTATTGCTTTCAGATCCTTATGTAATTGTTGTTAGTAAATAACTTATTTATAGGGATTATCTTAAGCAATTTATACAAAAAATGGTGAAGTCACTGAAGTGTTTTATACAACTGTTTTGTTAATGGAATGATACAGAAAGCAAGTTAATTTATTTAAGAGTGTTGTATTTTTGGAGAAGAAATGGGTTCAAGTTCAAGAAATGAGGCTGAAACTGTAAATCTAATAATAGTTGGGCTTCTTCTTATTGGGCTTTCTACTTTGATTTACTGCTCATCAACTTTGGGGGATACAAATACAAAAGGAGATAAAACAAATACAAACGCATTGCTTCTTGTAAACGCTTCACAAGATGAAGGATCCACAAGGAAAATACCACAAAGCCTTTTTGGTGTTTCCTTTGAGGTACAAGTAACAAGTTTGCTTGCATTTTGTTAATTACATATATATAATAGTTATATTTTCATCATATATGTATTTGAAAGTATGAATACTTAAATTACCAGTGATTTTGTATTTTGTAGGAGATTAACCATGCTGGTGTAGGTGGGTTGTGGGGAGAGTTAGTAAGCAACAGAGGTAACTTGTCAAAAATACTTTAATAATAATATTTAGTAAACAATAACAAACAACCATTAAAATATAGTTTTCATTATCAACTTATGTGTTGTTAGGTTTTGAATCTGGTGGAAGACATTCTCCTTCGATTATTGACCCGTGGTCAACGATTGGGAATTATTCATTAGTGAAAGTATCAACAGACCTTTCTTCATGTTTCAACAGAAATCCTGTTGCATTGAGGATGGAGGTGGTTTGTGACACCAGTTCTTGTCCAGCTGGAGGGGTTGGTGTATATAATCCTGGATACTGGGGGATGGTAAGAATTACAACCTACTTTCATTTTTTTTTTTTTTTTTTGTTATAGCATCCTACTTTTATAGCATTGAAATACAACACATTTGTAGTATTATTTATTTTTTTAATCATTATTTGCAGAATATTGAAAAAGGGAAGACGTACAAGTTAGTTGTATATATTCGTTCATTAAATCCAATAAATGTAACCGTGTCATTGACCGACTCAACTGGAGTGCAAACACTGGCTACTGTAAATATCATGTGAGTATTTATAACGGAGCAATTTTGTAGAAATTATGAAAAAGGGGTATTAAAGATTTTTTTTATTATGGTTCTTTAAGAGCCAATGATGTTTCAAATTGGAAAAAGATGGAAGTTGTGTTAGAAGCAAAAGTGACAAATCATAATTCAAGACTACAGTTGACAACTAACAGAAAAGGAGTCATATGGTTTGATCAAGTTTCTCTTATGCCCATGGATACATACAAGGTATGTTTTGTACTCGATATTTAATTTACTTTAATTGTAAGAATACATGCTACTTGCCTTTTTTTGTACATTTGTACTTTTACTATTATATTTTGCCAATAATTACTCCCTAGATATAATTCTGATTCTTCATATGTAAATGTGATTCTTCATATATTGCCAATTCTACAATAAGCATATAGAAAAAATTCATCATATAAATTATACATTTTGTAAAGGTGCTACAGACAACCAAATTTCTTTTTTTTTTGGGAGCAGGGGCATGGTTACAGAAATGATCTTTTTAAGATGGTTGCAGATTTGAAGCCAGGATTTATCAGGTTTCCAGGTAAATATGGTTATTTTGATTCATTCATAATATATTTTTAATAGCTCATAATTAATTTAATAGCATGTGTTGTACATTAGGTGGAAGCTATGTTGAAGGAAACTATTTAAGAAATGCATATTGGTGGAAGGATACTGTTGGACCTTGGGAAGAAAGATCTGGACATTTTAATGACATATGGTCTTACTGGAATGATGATGGACTTGGCTACTTTGAATTTCTCCAGGTGACTTTAATCATCTTGTTTTGTTAATTCAGCTTTCAAACCCTAATTCTCATTTATTTAAAAATAAAAAATACTCTGTGTTACAGCTGGCAGAAGACTTGGGTGCATCACCAATATGGGTATTGAACAGTGGTACTATAGCATTCTGTTTTCTTTAACTCTACTCTTTAAACACACTTGTTAATTATTCCTCTTTTTTCTTTAACTGAAAGGATTCAGCCACCAAGAGGCAATCGATACCTCCAACATTACACCTTTTGTACAGGTATTTTTTACTTTCAATGTCACAAACTTTAATTTTAATCCCCTCTTAATATAAGATTATTTTTTCAGTTTCATTAAGAGGTTGATGTTTTTTGAATTCAGGATGCTCTTGATGGAATTGAATTTGCTAGAGGTGATTCGAATTCAACATGGGGATCTATTCGAGCTGATATGGGACACATAGAACCATTTAATTTGAAACATGTTGCTATTGGGAATCAAGATTGTCAAATGCCACATTATCGTGGTATGCATTTCTATCTACTTTTTTTAGTTTTAGTTGATGTATGTATTTAAAAAACTTGTTTATTATCAAGGCAAATACTATCTTATTTCTCATTTTGCATAGCAAATTACCTCAAGTTCTATGATGCTATAAAGAAAGCTTATCCAGACATCAAAGTGATCTCTAATTGTGATGGATCAAGCACACAATTAGACCACCCTGCTGATCTGTATGATTATCATGTAAGATTCTTTCTTCAACATTGATAGAGAATTAGAGATAGTAATTTGATCCACAAAGGGGTGTTTTTTGCTAAAATGATTTTTTTTTTAATTCTTGTTAGGTCTATGTAAATGCGAGAACGATGTTTTCTATGGCTCATAAGTTTGATCTTACATCACGAATTGGTCCAAAGGTTTGTAAAATTGAGTTCAAAATGATTAGAAAAAGATATATATTTTTAATTATGTGAAAAGTATGTGTGAGTTGTGAGAGTGAATGATTTCAGGCATTTGTAAGTGAGTATGCTGTGGTAAATGATGGTGGTTCAGGAAATCTTTTAGCAGCACTTGCAGAAGCTGGATTTCTCATTGGCATAGAGAAGAATAGGTTTGTCTTTTTTTTTTTTTTTTTTCCTAAAATGTTAATTACATAAACATATATGAGACTCTAAATAAATAACAGATTTCATTTTGTCCAGATTAAGTAAAAACAAGAAGCAGACATGTATAGCTGTCCACATTAAGTTCTTAACCCATTAAGCTATAGTATATATGGGTGTTCCTTTTGACTTGGTAGATAAACTCATGAAAATGATTGCAAATTTCTAAAAAGTTACAACTTTAATACGGAAATACACATTTCCCTGACTTTCTCTACTAAATTGTTCTTTCTATCTTAAATGAAAAAGAAACACACATATATACAGCTTAACAAATTAAGTCATGTCCCTCATGAAGTTCATTAAGTGAAAAAGAAACAACACCCTTCTCTTTCTAGAATCCTAGTATTCTAACATGATTCTTGTTGCAGTGATATTGTTGATATGGCAAGCAATGCACCTTTGTTTCTGAATGCCAATAACAAGGGGTATATACGTTTTCAAAAATTCTATTCGTGACTAAAAATTATCAACTATTTTGTACAATGAGAAGTTGTAATAACAGTATGTTATTATTCTCTCTTTTAAGGTTTGTGCCAGATGCAATAGTGTTTGATTCTTATCGGGCTTATGGAACACCAAGTTACTGGATGCAACGGTTTTTCTCAGTGTCAAATGGTGCAACTCTTCTTCATTCAGACCTCCAAAGCAATTCATCAGATTCACTTATGGCATCCACTATTTTGTATCAGAACCCAGTGGATAAGAACAACTATATAAGAGTAAAGGTAAACTTTAATCCTTTTTACCTTAACCTAACATGGGTTGATTTTGAGTAATTTCTTTTTCAGGTTTTAAACTATGGGAGTAACCAAGTGAACATGAAGATAGCAATTAAAGGGTTAGATACAAGCTTAATAGACTATTCAAAGTCATCAAAAGCTGTGTTATCCTCCACTAATGTTATGGATGAGAATTCTTTCCAAAATCCAACCAAGGTGTTTATTTTCTCTTATATGACTTAATAATAACTTGATAAATTAAGTTATGTACATGTTAAGTTCATTAAGTGAAAAAGAAATAGGGCCTAACTTTTCATGGGCATATCATGATGCAGGTTTCAGTGGTTCAAAGCTTAATCAAGAAACGTAGGAATGATATGAATGTGGTACTCCAGCCAAATTCTTTGTCTTCTTTTGATTTGTTAATGTTGTCAAAGGATGTTGTACAGATTATTGCAATGAATGATATGTCATATGTATCATAGATTTAAAAGTGTAAATCATTATCAAAGGTCTAATGTAATTATGAAAAGCATAATGACTATAAATAAAATAACTTTTTCTTTAATCCTAAAATCTATCGTTTTCCATTGATATGTTTTGCTTTTTGCTATAGGCAGATGTTTACATGGTTTCGACGTGTAAGTAATCAAGCCACCAAAGAGGCAAAGAGCCCCTCATGATTCATGAACCACTCATATTGTTTACTCATTAGACCATAAGGTGTCTAGCATACTGCATACCGTGGTAAGATGCAGTATGCGGTAAACAACGCACCGATGACCAAAAAGAAAATGCGGTAAGGGTTTATCGTGGTATGCTTTTGCCGCACCCTTCTCCCCTTTTTGACCATTTGAAAGTAGCCGTTGGCTATTTTATTTTATTTTTTACATTTTCCTATAAATAAAACTTAACTTCTCATTTTAAAATCACCAAACAACACAAAAAAATTTCTAGTATGTATTTTGTTTAACTAATGAAGTATTTTTCTTTTATTATTTTTAATTTATTACATTTTATTCGATAAAAAAAGTGTGGTAAGGTGTGCTATGACACCCACCAGTTTTGTGGGGTGTGGTAAAAACTGACGTGTCAATAGAAAAGTGTGGTGAGTGTGATATGATACCCACCATCCTTATAAAAATACTTAAGATATGTGGACGTAGGATCTTTAAGTTTCAGAGATGGTTGCTATTGCATTGCCTCTCCTTCACAAGCCTGATTCTAATGGTTATGGTACAACAACAGTGAACCATTTGGGACTTGACTATGAAAATGGCTCTGCGAAGACGCTTCTTTAGTGTTCTTCTGGCAGATGAAAGCTAACTAGTTAATCAGAAAAAGAACAACAATGGCTTGTAGCATTTCCTATTGATTTGTCTATGGGATGAGCTGTAAAAGAAGGCTTTATCGTCTAAAGGCAGGGGTGAGCTTTCTCACTATACCTCGTTCTTCTTTTATCCCGCATGCTTTCTTATCCATGTTTCGTAAATTTCGTACGTAGATAACTAGAGTTACTCTGACTAGTTTTTTAGTGCAAAAAAGGACCAACAACGATCCTATCCTAAAGAAGGAGTAGGAGTAGAGCTGAGAATCTTTTTTTATTCCAGCTGAGAAGACTAGTAAAAGGAGGGATCAAGAATGTTATATATTTCAGGATCAGTTGTCGATGAACAAATCAGAATTGCCTCAACAAAAATAGATGGAATGGGGCCTAAAAAAGCCATTTCAATTCATTATCGATTAGGTATCAGTGGGACCATAAAGATAAAAGAATTAACTAAGTATCGGATCGACCAAATTGAACAAATGATAGGTCAAGATCATGTTGTTCATTGGGACTTGAAGTAGGGAGAACAAGCAGATATCAAACGGTTAATTTCCTTTTCTTGTTATTGTGGAATTCATCATCAAGATGGATCACCCTTACGTGGTCAATGAACTCGTACTAATGCTAGGACTTGTCGCAAGCAAATTCGGAAATGAAAGTAGTCTACCAAAAGCCTTGGTACTTGTATGATCAATCACACTATTCAATAGCTCACTAAAATTTTGATTTGGGATTTCATCAGTTACTAATGTAGGGGTATGAAATCTTGTCTAACATGGAACACTTAGATCACAATAGAGTACTTGGGGTTGATGGGGCATGTGAAAAAAAACGGATCATCTGATAAAGGAATGGACGAACGGATCAAGTGCCAAAGGAACTGATCATGCAGACGGGGGTTTGGAGCACATGGAAGAGGTTTGGAGTGCTTGGGAGTGATATGGAGCAACAGAGGGATCTTGTTGTGCCATATGTTAAAGGGATGGGCCAAGAAGGATGCTCTTGCGCCATAATGCTCCCTGTTGCGCCATGAGGTGTTCCTCTTAAGCCATGGGGTACTCCTCTTGCGCCATGAGGTATGCTCTTGTGCCATGCATGTTCCTGTTGCCCCAAGGTGGTGGTGTTGCTCCAATCTTGATGTTCTTGTGTCATACTTAATGTGACATCCCCAAATTTATGGTCATTTTAAAAATTTTATTTATGCTTATTTGAAAATCAGAGTATTCATTTTTAAAGAAATAGGATTGCGGAATTTGTTTCCAAAAAACATGATAAATATATTATCAAAGCATTTCCCGAGAAATGTATTTTGTTTATATTAAAATTGGGATGTCATCGTCAATACATAAACATAAGCATAAACAAACCTTACATTCATTTACACTAGTGATTTACACCTCATTTAATCTCTTAGTGTAATGTAGTTTCGTATCGATACCTGTGATACAAATAAACTGAGTTAGTTGGGTTGCAAAACCTAGTTAGTACATAGGGTTTTCAACCCACAATAATAAAGTTATTATGTTTCATCATCAAATAATTAATCCAATTACCCATCCCCGTTATCTTCTTTATTTCTTAAAGATTTACCCTAAGAATCATTTATCATTCACTCATCCATTCCTAAGGATTGTCCTAAGAAATAGACACGAAGTCCATTGTTGCCTATGGCCCAACTGCCAATGTTATCTATTAGGCCCAACTGCCAATATTATCATTTAGGCGCAACTACAACGATTATGATGTTCTTTATTAGGCATAGTTGTCGATATTATCATTTAGACGCAACTGTCAGGATTATGATGTTCTCTATTAGGCATAGCTGGCGATATTATCCTTTAGGCGCAACTGCTAGGATGTTTAGAGTACATCGTAGTTCAAAAACATCTACAGGTTGTGGCGCAGCTGCCAATGTTCATCTATATGGCACTAAGTTCATAGATACCAATGTTCATTTATATTATCTTTCATCCCTCATCATTCATCTACCCATCTCTACCCAATATTTTTGTAGGTATAAAATACATATACAGTTTAAATAAAATAAAACATGTTTATTTTGTTCATCCAACATGGATATCAAGAACATAAATAATATGCACACATAGCACGTAATTTATATTAAATACTTCATATATATGTGTAAGATGAAAGTAATTATGCACCCACTTGTTAAAGTGATGATTCCAAACTCGGACAACGCTTCACTTCTAACAATTTTATTTTCCTCCGGCGAAACTAGGAGGTTTGGCTAGGAGCCGAGCTCTGCGGAGGTAGAACTTCCAAGCCAAAAATCTCTTCTTCTCAGAGCATTTTGGTGCTCCGGGACTCGTCTCTGGTACTTGGAAGTTGCTAGGGATTGGTAGGTAGAGATCGGGAGTGTTGAGAGAGAAAGAATGGGTGAGGTGTAGGTTTTTAGGGTGATTTGCGTCTCTATTTATAGGCTAAGTTAGGTGCGAATACAGGGCGTTCCCTTGCTGAATGTTGGGCATTCGTGGCCAGGTGTCATCATCTGGTGCTAAGCTGTGGTGAGGAAGTAGTGGCTCAGATCGCGCCACGTGTCCCTCGCTGGTTACCCCAAAAACTAATTATCTTTTAAAAATCGTAACTTTTGCATACGAACTCCGTTTTTGACGTTCTTTATATTCACGCGTAGGTGGTGACGTACTCTACAACTTTCATTTAGACTTTGTCGGCTAATTTTGACTTTATTCTTAAAGTTATATTTTAACAAGCCTTAACAGGTTAAGTCCGTTAAAAATTCATAACTTTGTTATCCGACGTCCGTTTTCGTCTGTCTATTTATCGTTGAGCTCCTATTAACGAGATCTTCGATTCTCGTTTAGGTTGTGTCGGCTAAAAATCGATCGATCTAAAATTCGATTTCGGGTTGTACACTGCTATGCTAAATCTTAGAAAAATCATAACTTCCTCATACGAAGTCAGATTCGGATGTTGTTTTTATGTACATTCCCGATTTAACATATACTACAACTTTTTTTGAGATATCTAAGGCTAAAGAGTATTTTATCGCAAAGTCACTTTTTACGATTATCGGTGTCGTGATGATTTTTGTAACGCCTGTGTTTCCGGGATTGCCATTTTTAGCAATGTAATGGTCTAGGTTAACCTTTGTAACCCGTTTTGAAATAATATAAGTGTATTATTTGAGTATTATGTGTTTTGTGCTTAATTGCTTAATTATGTGGTTTGATTAATTAAGAATAAAAATAAACGTAAAAATTTAAGTGTAAAATAAACTTGATATCTTTAGATAATGTTGTAGTAGTTGAAACAAGGTTTCCGAAGATATAAAGAATGCCGAAATCCGAGTGATAACGAGGAAGTTATGACATGTCGAAGTTTCGCGACAGAACCGGCAACGCTGAATAACGTAAAAAAAGTGAAATTTACGTTAAAGCGATATTTAGCCTTAGTGATCTAAACGAGAATCGAAGATCTCGTTGTTAGTATCAAAGCGATAAAAAGTTAGGCGAGAACGGACGTCGGACGAAGAAGTTATGAATTTATAACGAAATTTTCTGTCCCGGCCTATTAAAAATAAATAATAAAAATAAAGTCAAAATTAGCCGACGGAGTCTAAACGAAAGTTGTAGAGCGTACTCACCTTTCCGTTGATATAAAGAACGTCGAAAACGGAGTTCGTATGAAGAAGATATGAATTTCCGAAGTTTATTAATTAATTTGTATTTATTTTTAAATCAAAATTCGGAAGCATTATCCGAAGGCGAGTCACAGGTCTGATCCAACTTACGCGCCACGTAGGTGAGTACGCCCCGCGTACTCCGAAGAGTGTCGACACTTCGGATGACGCATGCGCTTACGTTTCTGAGGCACGTACGCCCCGCGTACGAGAGGCTTCCAGCCTCCTATAAATAGGATGCGAGAGCAGCCGGCCAAATTGCTAATTTCCTCTCGTTTTTGTGTCGAAGCTCTGCGGTTTTACCCCCGAAGCCATCCCGAAGCCCCAGTAATATTCCCGAGTCTCGAGATCCCGAAGATCCCGAGAAGTGCGGTTTCCGAGCCGAAGCTCTGCCCGCGAGAAGTTCGATTTTTGTAGAGATCTTCCAGATCTGTTGAGGATTACTACTTCTGCAAGCCATAGTGCTGTCCGATCATCTTCTGATCAAGTGAGTGTGTAGTTAATTTCTTCTAACGCATAATTATGAAGTATTTTATACGAAATACGTGTTATGTGTATAATTTTGTTGTTATGTGCGTGAATGTATATTCACTCTTTTCAATCTCATAGATCTGAATTGTTTTCTATGAAATACGTGTTATGTGGGTATGCCTCATCTGTTATGTGAAATATGTATTGGATGAAAATGCTATATAGGTTTTAAACTATGTATAAAAATATATATTTTTATCTACTAATATGTTGGGTAGAACATGGGTAGATAGTTGGTGCGTAATAAACAGATGAGAGGCCTCGATGTTGTTGTTGTTGACCTAGTTATTCAGCGGAGTATGGATAACGACCACAGACTCCTTCTAGACAGTCTCGTGGAACGCTAGCAGGTTCATAACCTGTAGGTGTTGTGAACGATGTGTTCACCGGTGTACTCTATCCCCCTCATGGTTGCCTTTAGGATATCTATTGTTGAGGAAACCCCTTAGCAGTAATGTCCGTCCCGATGAAAATCCTAGATTAGATCCCTTGAGATAGATGTTGTTTTAGGGATGTAAAGTGAGGATAACGGGAATGGGTAATCGGGATAGTGATTGATTGGTGAAATTAAATATAATTTATTTATTGTGGGTTGAAAACTCTATATGCTCACCAGGCTCCCAAGCCTGACCCACTCAGTTTTATTTGTATTATAGGAAGTGGCGCAAGGGCGTAAGATGGACGAACCATCAAGTTGTTTTGTTTACAAGTCTGTATATGTATATATTTGTTGAATGACTTGTAATGTTATTGTTTATGCTTAATGGTCTATATCGGAACATGACACCCCGAGTTTTAATTATATAATGAAAATGCATCTCTTGATGAAATGCTTTGATAAATATTATTTTATCATGTTTTGTTTTGGGAACAAATTCCGCAACTCTTTCAAATCAAAAGGATTTACTCTGAATTTATTTTAAAAGCATAAATGAAAATCGGTCTTTTCTGGCCGTGATTTTGGGGATGTCACAATTTTGCCATAAAACTTCGACAGGTCATAACTTCTTCGTTATATGTATGGAACCCTTGTGATGTATACTATAACTTAGTTAGGATTATTTATTCTAAATAATCTTGAATCGAAAAGTCATTTTTTACGCTGATTGTCTTTAAATTGACTAGCCCGAATATGCGAGTGTTACATTTAAAGCCACATGCGCTATCCATATTCCTGTTGCGCCATGATGGCGCAAGATGGACCATCTTGGTCCTTGATGAGCCAAGTATGCTATAAAGTCCTAAATGATGCTCAAGATTGTTCAAAGATGCTCAGAAGTTGGTATTGCTCAAGTTTTACACTATGTTGTGTCACCATGATGGATGTTTGACCATTAGTGTTCATGATGCGCCACCTGTGCATCATGATGCTCCATTATGGTCAAGGTGGTCAATCATGTGTGTTATTGATGCTCATGGGTTGTATGACATTAAAGAATGTTCCAGAAGATGTTGCATGGTGGAATATGATTGGCTGCCAACATTCATGGGCCTATGGGCTAATGAGCTTAACCCATTAAAGTTTTAGGTCTGATCCCTCAAGTATAAATAGGCTTATACCCCAATCATTGTAAATTGCTAGATTTTTATGAGAGATCAAAGTGAGATACAATTTTGATTGCTTGTAATAGTTCTAGAAAGTTAATAAAACTCTCTCTCTCTCTCTCTCTCTCTCTCCCCCCCCCCTCTCTCTCTCTCGTTCGCACGCAGATGTACGTCACATTGACCGAACCACGTTAAATATCGTGTTCTTTTTTATTTATGTTTTTCAAAAGTTTTGTAAGTTCACCGAAGTTTGTTTTTTTATATTTGTCTGAAGTGCTTAACTTGCTTTGTTGTCACCCAACATCTAATCCATTATCGGTATAGTAAGCCTCCTTGGCCACTCCACTAATGGCTCGGCTTTGACCTAGAAGTTACTGCTTCTGTTTTTTTAAGCTTCGCTATCGCTCTGGTATATGGATCTCTTTATGTAGTGGTCAACCTTCTAGAAGCTTCGCCAAAAGCGACTAGTCGCTTCCCGAATGCCCCTTTCTTTGCCGCCAAACCACTAGAAGAGTCAGCAAGCTAGCTTGCTCGCATTCTAGAAATGATAGCTTTTGTGTGCTCTTCCTGCCTACTGAAATGGATGTGAATGATCGTAACAGCTCTGAAAATCCTATTCAGTCTGATTAGATATGTCATGAAAGAAAGTGATTATGTTTCCTCTCTTTTTTAGGATTCCAAGGATGGGTAGGCCCATCCTAACATTATTTATGAGTTATTAAAATCTTTTTTAGTAACCAATCCATCAATTTAAATATAAAATGTTAATTTATAGATATAAACTATAAAAATATATATTAATTAAATAGAGTGCTCAGTTTAACCAAAACACAAAAAAATTTAGCTAAAACCAAACCAAATAAAAGATATCTTTGTTCGTTTTTTTATCACACCCTACGAATAAAGGATCATAATTTTGCCTATTATTTATTTGAAATAAATTAAAATGGTATTAATTAAACCTCAAAACTCTCTAAAATATAATGAACTTTTATTTATTTGTGATTTGTAAAATATTGCAAATAAAACCATTGTATATGTTGGGAGCATAGGGGCGATTTTAAATGAATCTTTGGGGTTTTCCCGATATTTGCCCTTCGTTTGAAGCCCTAACTCAGGTTATGTTGTCTCCACCTTACCATTGACGAAGCTCATCTTTATCTGGTACGTCCTTTTCCTCTCATGATATCGCTCGCTCTTGCATCATCTTCTCGAGCACACGCGCACAGCCGAAACAGTCAAATTGATCTGCTTGTGGTTTAGGGGAGGCGCTCTTCCTGAAGCTCATAGTCTGGTACTTCATTTCTTTATTGTACTGTAAATGTGTTTTTTAGTTCACGAATCATACACAACACAGATTTTGGTTAAATTTGTACGAATCCAACCTTTTAAGATGTCTAGTGTTATATATGAGCGTTTATTTTCACAAAAAATCCGTTGGAATTGATTTGAAGTTATTAGTAGTTGGAAACGATGAAATATTTCCGTAACTGTAAAGAAACAGTTTAAAACTGGATTTACTGTTGTGATTGACATGATCCATACGAAGCCTATCAAGTAATCAGTTTAAGAACAAGGTTTCCAATTAGACTGGTAGTTGTGGTCCAAGAAGGACAATACTTAATATTCTTGAGGTCTTTTTAATATCCTGATTGAATCAAATGATTAGTTAAGGAAGTAGATACTTCATAACATATTAACAGGAATGGAGTGTCATCCTTTTGGTTGAAAGTTCTACACATGATCTTCAACTATATGTTGCAGGGCTCTTTGACTGCGTATGAGTCTGAATAAAGAGTATATGGAAGTTATACGTATATGTCTTCTTAGCATAGAATCTGAATAAAACATGAGAGTAATATGATCAAATTACAGTTTTTATTGTCAAACTACTACATGAATTCTTTGAGTGGTAGAATTATATTGTGGCTATGACAACCACTGGAGTGTATAGAAGATTTTGGAGATTGTAGCTATGGCAACAAGTGGAAGATGTATAGTAGATTTTAGAGATGAATAAACTGACATGTATTTATGGTTCAGTGATCAATTTTTAAAGGAAAACACTATTGAATGATGCTTTTAGAGCAAACATGAATGTTGATTTTTTATTTTATTTTATTTTATTTTATTTTTTCTCTCCCAAAAATCTTAAACACTAGATACAAACTCAGTTATTGAAAATGATGTAAACGTACTTGCTTCCACGAAAAATAGGAACATTTCTGGTTCTAAAAATTGTACAAAAGGAGAAGATATTGTATGAGCTGTACCACTAAGATAAGTTATTTAGTAGAATTCTGTATTTGGTGTGGGATGATGCCAGAATGCTTTAATATTTGTATAGTATGTATGTCGCATCAGTCCATAATAACCCATTGAACAAAAATGGTGAGATCCCAATGATACTAAAAGCCGTTATTTGAATGAGATATAGTCGAGCTAGTTATAATATTAAGAGCCCTTATAAGTGCAATTAAACTAGGAGAGTGTGCTGGAACTTGTAGTAGGTATTTTCCCTTAGGAGGCTTTCTAAGGGAATGTTATGTTCAACAGTTTAAAAGGGGACATTGTCTGATACTCTGATATTGTCATTGTTATGTTTTGCAACATATATTTTAGTGGGGGAATCTAGATAATTGGAAGTTATCTTTGTTGTAGAAAGTTGTGGAGTAGATCAGTGGAGGCTCTTAAAAGGTAGGTAAGGTTAGAAATGTTCTGGTTGTAAAAAGCATATTATTTGGAAGAAGAGTTTAATAACTTATACATATAAATTAATCAAGAAGTTACAAAAAGTTCAAGAAGAGTAATCCAGACATTTCATTTGTCACTATTTAAGTGGAGGCCAAATCTTTTTCAATTCCTTTAGAATCTTGTTCCAGTGTTGTCTTTTTGAGTTGTTTAAGTTAACATATGATATTAATTACAACCTTATGATTTACAGGGATTCTTGAATCTAGTTTTACATAGCTGGCAGGATGAGTGATGATGTTTTTGATGGACAAATGCTGGCAGACAAGCTGTCTAAACTCAACAGTTCTCAACAAAGTATAGAATGTATCCTTTTTTGGCAGGAAAAGAACTCTTCATGCTTTTTGTAATTTGTAGACAAACATGTGATGGCTTGTAATCTTGGTTTACACATTTGAAAAAAAAACTTTTTCTTTTTAAAATATACATTTTTCTTTCCTTCTATAGATTCAATATGCATACCTAGTGTTCAGGCCTGTTTTTCCAATGTCTTCAAACTTTCAAAGACTTGGATTTTTTTTTTTAAATTTTTTTTTAATATATATATATATATATATATATATATATATATATTATCTTGGAGTCTATAATTCTTTTAAAATTGACTCATGTGGTCATTTCGGCTCTTAAGTCCATCAATTTGCTTCGTCCTACATTATTATCTCTATCGAAATGGAAGAATCTATTGCAATAACATCACTTTGATGTTTACATGCACACTTATATTATTGTGTGCCTTTGTATGTTATATGTTTGTCACTACATATATATGTACGTATATATACACACACATACTTAAAATGTTTGGAGGTGGTGTTCTGACCCATTTATAGGTGCATGGATTGATTTGGGTTATACGTTATCTCTAAGGGGTCAAATGGGTTGCTTAAATATGTAGCTTAAATCAAAGTGTATTTTAATAAATAACACATCCATAATCTCTTATTGTTTTACAAAAAAAAGTCTGTAGTTGTAATAAAAAGATAATTTTGTAGCCATATATTTAAAACATTTAATTGCTTACAAGTTATGGAGAAATTCTAGTCATCCCTATTATGCTTTTCCTTAATCCTAGATTAGCATTATCCCATCTGTGTATGTCACAGAGGAAGAAAGCCAAACAGATTGTTGGAATTTGGCATAAATCATTCAAATCTGCTCAGAAAGAGCAACATGTTGCTTTTCTGTATTTAGCCAATGACATTTTGCAAAATAGTAGGCGGAAGGGCAGTGAGTTTGTGAGTGAATTTTGGAAGGTCATGCCTTCAGCCCTCAAGAATGTTAATGAACATGGTGATGCAAATGGGAAGAAAGCAGCATCAAGACTGGTAATTTCTTTTAATAGCCTATCTTAATTTTCTTTCTAGCTTGTAGGTTTAATTGCATCGACGAATTATAGCAGAAGCATAATATACTTCATATTCAGTTTTTCATGTTTCTTTATTCAATGAATACATATATTATACTTTTGGGTTTAACCATCATTTCGTTGCTAAGGTTTAGAACAAGTTTTCTTGATCCTAAATCCTTTTGATTACCTGATTCATATGTATCTGTATCTGCTTCTTTATATTAAAATATTGAATCGGAGCTTGTTTGAATATTTTTATCTGTTTGTTTTAAAATTTTATGAACTTTTACAGAAAGGTATATTAACAGATGTTAGTAAAGGAAAATTAAAAATAAGAGCAACTGTACATTAAAGCCAAACAGTACTTGAAGTAAAATTTGAAAGTTAGAAATAATCAATATAATTGTAGAAAAATAAGTCATTATTTCTCCAGGAGACATTTTTCTACCAAATTGGCAAATCTTTAACTTATGGTTCTTCCACATCAACAGGAGTAGAAATTTACATGTCATGGTTTTTAAAATGGAATGTTGAAATTCATGGGTGAAGGAGGTTGGAATTCAATTCCGCACTGATTTGCAACCAAATGCAGGATTGGAATGGAGTTGAATTCCAACTCCGGTCAAATCCAGAGAATCCGGCAAACCAAACACCTGAAATCCTGCTGGAATATGCATTTTTCATGAACTTTGTTTGGATAAATTATCAAATTCATTAGGGACTTAGGGGGTAATCTCTAATCTGTGAGTTTCAAGAAGCTTAGGGGTTGTTCATTTCTTTGAAGTAGCAGGGATTGACAAAGGAGTTTTTCTGTATGATAGGTAGTCTCAAGGATTGACTACTGATGAAATCTTATCTGCTCTTGCTGTATAACTATAAAATATAAATGTTTGAAGAACATAATTATGCTACTTGTTTGTCATCTTCTGGAGTATCGACTCATGAACTTGTCAAGGCATATATGTATGTTTGAAGGATTTATGTCCATAATATTTAGAGTGAGAGATACTTTTAACCATTTTACTTGGGTTTAGCTTCCAAGATTACCATTCTACTTGTAAAAAGCCTAACATTAGTTGTATTTATTGACCCTGTATGTTGGTTCAACATTTGAATGATGCTGGTTCCATCACATGTGATTACTTTAAAAGGTTGAAATATGGGATGAAAGGAAGGTTTTTGGATCCCGTGGTCAGAATTTGAAAGATGAAATGCTTGGTAAAAGTCCTCCCACTCCATTGACTACCAATGGAAAGACTTCTACTTCTAACCCCATCAAGATAGTGAAAAGGGATGCCAACTCATTGAGACTTGTGAGTACCAGATTTCGCTTCCTTTCTTATATATAGATATATGTGTATTGTAACATGTGTTTGGGTTGATTTGATAATTGATATGAGTATTTAATAATATTGGTAAAATGAATGAAATGTTGCAGAAATTGGCTGTGGGGGATATCCCAGAAAAGATAATGACTGCTATGCATGCGGTACATGATGAGAGTGGCATGGAGGATACCGCCTTAAACAACTGTGAAGCTGCTGTTCGCCGTTTTGGAAATTTGGAGAGAGATATTGAAACTCAAGGTAATATAAAATATATATATATATATATATATATATATATATATATATATGTTTGTTTCTCTAGATAAGTTGCTATACAATTTAAGAATCTTTTTTGATACATTTGAAATCCCACTGTGTTCAGTCTTTTTGGGTGGGAGTGGACAAAAAGGACAGTACAACCTGTTACGTCACAAACATGGCTGTAGACATGATTCGTGTACTGTTCTTGGTTATGTTCCTGATGTTTGTTTATTTATTTATAAATATGTTTATTATTGTTTTCAGGAGTTGCACTAGGAGCTTCATTGGTAGAAGAGATACAGGAGCAAGAAAATGTACTTGAAGAATGTGTCACCCAACTTGAAACTGCTGAAAGGACCAGAACCTCATTGATTTCCCAGCTTAAACAAGCACTCCAGGATCAAGTATGATTGCATATTACTTCCATGCTCCTAATAACTTAATGTTCAATCACTTACTTACATTTGGTAAATAAGACTTGTATTTACAGAAGAGACTGTTAAGTTAAAAAATCAAAGCTTATTACAATAGTAGCACATATCAAACCTAAAATTTGTAAATTAGAATGTTAAAATTAACGAACTCATTGTGATTATGTTTATTGTTGTAATCTGTTTCAGGAATTGAAGCTAAATGTTATTCAGAGCCAGTTGCAAGTATCTCTCTCTCTCTCCCCCTTTTTTCATGCTACTCTTATTATTTTTATTGCTATTGTTATTGTTATTATTATTAATTTTAAAGTGATAGTGATAGTGAACATGAGTGTCAAACACCCCTTGTTGGGCGTGTTTGGAAATAATATATATATATATATATATTTCAGCAGCATTTAAAGAAAATAAATCACCAAATGACAACGAAAAATCCCATATTTTTATAACATTGTTGATAAAAAATATTTATAAAAATACATGAAGATATTCAACTCATCTCAAAGACAATATGAGAGAAGGAGACTAGGGCAGCGTTTGGTTCATAGAATGTTTTTGAAGGAATTGGAATCTATTGAGGATTTGGAATCTGTCTTGAATTGGAATCTAATTCAATATTCTGTTTGGTTAACAGTAAATGGAATTTGAATTCAATAATATATTTTGAAGGTTGTGGTGGAGGTGGTCGCGAGTAGTGATAGAGGTTTCTCATATTTAATGTTAAAAATGAAAAGGATAATATGGTAATATTCAACACTCTCACTTGAAGGAATTTGAATTTCCTCATCTTTTAGATGAAATTTATTTTCTCTCAATGAAAGGAAAGTTGGATACATTTAGGAATCCAATTCCTTCTCAAAACTTGAACCAAACATAGGAAAGTGATGGAATTAAATTCCAATTCCTTCCGATTCCAACATATTCCAGCGAACCAAACGACCCCTAGATTCTTATTTAAAATCACTAAACAAAAGAAAAATATAAGATAGTGCCTAAACTTAGTTAATCTTTAATTCTAATGACCTATTTATAGTGAAGGTGTCCTAAACTAACAGCAAGCAATCTTTAATCCTTATGAGTAAAGCGGTTAATACTACTAATAATAATAAAACACTAATCATAAGTTGATAATGATAAAATGATACTAATCAAGTAATAATAAAAACACTAACCCCCAACAATTGCAAGATCTAACAAAACAGATGAGACCACCCGTTGATTATTATTTTATTACATTTCCCTTTAAATTTTTATGGGTTGTTCTTGTTCATAATATCTTGTCTCATATCAAATCATTGATTCCCAAGATCATGTCTTAATTTTGGAACCAGAGAGACCAAAACCACAAAAAACAGCAAACCACATGAATTAAATTAGCAGTTTTCTCTGAATAAAAAATGCAATGCATATGCATCAAATTGATACAAATCTATGCCCACAAACCACCAGTATCATTGTATCGTTTGATTCTTGATGATACACCAACAATTTCCAAAAATATTCTTTCAGTTTCAGTGATCATTTTTTGCACAAAAATACTCCATGGCTTTTCTTATCCTCTTCTTGAGCTGTTGAAAGTTGAAACCATAAAAGGTCTTGATTCCCCTTTATATATCTACGGATTCCTCCCCATAAAATATATCATAATTACTTTTAATTTTGTCATGAAGTTCCAAGACACAAAATAGCAATGAACTATGACGTTCACCATACCTTGTAATCATAATTAAAAAAAAATGATATAGCAACTATTTATTTCTAGCAAAGGTGTTTTAATACATTAGGAGGTGGATTTGTGTGTCATTATTTATTTTATTCCCTAAACATATTTACCCATTTATTTATGGTGGACATTTGTATCCGATGCTTTGCAGGTTGCTCGACATCAAATTGATGATGCTGTAAATCTAAGGAAGAAATTGGTATCACCTTCTCTTCCTCCAACCCAAAACCAACCACAACCACCACCACCACCACCTGAACTCACAACTGAACCCATGTCTTCTTACGGAACCACCACACATGTCACAGAAGAAGACAACAAGAAAGCCGCCGCAGCTGCCGTCGCCGCCAAGCTTGCCGCCTCCACCTCCTCCGCACAGATGCTTGCATCCGCCCTCTCTTCTCTAGTTGCCGAGGAGGCTGCCGCCTTTAATTCCCCCGGATTATCCATATTCTCACCGGAAAAACGACAGAAGCTTGAAAAACCAATGCCCGTCTCCGATTTGACCAATTCCAATTCTGATTCCGGTTATTTCTCCAACAACCAAACACCATTCCCACCACCACCACCACTGCCGCCATCGTCCATGAGTTCTCCGGCGAATCAATTTGTTCAGTCCTCTGGATTAATGATGCCGCCATATGTGTATGGTGCCAGCAGCCTACCACCGCCACCCCCTTTGCCGTCACATATTGCAATGGGGTTGATGAGGCCTGGCCACCACCAGCAACAACAACAGCAGCAGCAGCAGAACCCATCTCAGCCACCACCAACGAACGGTGGTGGATACTACCGGCCGCCAGGTATTGGGTTTTACGGGCAAGGGCATCAGCCGACACCACCACCGCCTGTGCCCCGCCAGTGAACCGGTTTTGTATATTAATAGGAATCTTAGACATGAATGTTCAGTTCAGTTTAATGCTGCAATGTACTTACTGTTGTTAAAACTCAACTCCAGGTCAGGTGAGATGAGGTGTAACTGCAAGTAAATGTCATGTCACAAGTCAACTATACTATGGCTTGGTTGCTTGTATTACTTTTCTTAAAATTTCTACCCTTTTTATTTTACATTACATCTTCTCTTCTCTTCTCTTATGTTGTAGAATTTTGGTCCTTGAGCTTTACAATTCTTAAATAAAATCATCTATGTAAGATTGCAGTACACTAGCGAAAACCGGCGGTCAACATTTTATAGTTTTTCTTGCTCAAGTTTTGGAAAAAGTTGCTGCTTCTTTATAGTTCATTGATCAACTAATAAAAACCATGGTTGTAAAAGGTGTTATTTTTGTCCAACTAAAAAGATGGAACGAGGGACTTTATTTTTTGTGTGCGCAAAAAATATAAATGTTTTTTTTTTCGATGTGATTATAAAAAATAGTCTTAAAAAGCCTTTTTATTGATGAAAGTTTGATTGGTTTAAGAGAGAATAACATTAGTTTGATGTAATAAAATTTTAAAGGAAAAATAACATGCAAGGATAATTAATTTTTGAATTTATCCCACTTTAGTTATTTTTTTTATATACTATTTACCGATGAACTTTTTTTTGAACTGGTTATTGCATGACATGAGTGTTTTTTGATCACCATAAACAAAAGTAAAATTTATTACCTCATAATTCATTATCCAATTTTAATCCTTCATTTTAATTTTATTAAAAAAATTTATATCTTCACATCATTTGGATCTTCAATCTTTTTCCATCGTTCACAGACAAAAATGTCAAATGGTATGTACATTAAACACTTGCATACATTTTTGAGTTATACAAAAAAAATTATAAAAATAAATATTTATAAATGTTATAACAAAAAATAAGGAAAATTATTTTGATAATCAATTTATAAACATTTATTTTTTCTGTGTTATAAATATTTGTAAAAAATTATTTCATAAGTCCTTTTTTAATCATCATCATATCGATTAAAAACAATTATGCAATTAAATGTGAGTTTATATCCATTTGAAATTCTTGTTAAAATTTGAAAAAAATAAAATTGAAGTTCCAAATGAAGATAATGTTTGAATGACCATCAAAATAATTTTCATTTATTGACGGGTCTGTTTCCATGCTTACTGTGGACTTCTCCAATGTCTTTAACCTTGTTGACAGATCCACATTACTTCATGAGGTCAGATTGAGGTGTCATTCTATATCCTTGTGGGTAGAATTCCTATATGATCAAGCAACAAGGTTATATCTTGGGGACACATATATTTGGTTTTTTACTGGAGTTCAACAAGGATACCCCTTGGGATCACTTTTCTTTGCCCTTGTGTTGCACCTGCTCTTGCATAATATTAGAGGCAATTGCAAGTAGGGGTGAAAACGAGCTAAGCTACTCGTGAGCTACTCGAAATCGGATCGGTAAAAGCTCGACTCGAAATCAATTTTAAACGAGCCCGAGCTGAGCCGAGCTCAAGCTTAATATTAAGCTCGTTTATTAAATGAGTTCGAGCTAGAGCCTATATCACTAAGCTCGATTAGGCTCGCGAACCTAAACGAGTCTTTATAAAAAATAAATTAGTATTATTTTTATATATTAAAATAAAAACATATTTGGGGATTAATGATTTAGGTATTAGTAAACGAGTTTGAGCCAAGCTTAAGCTTATTTAGGCACGTTAGACAAAAAACGAGTTGAGGCCGATCCCGAGTCGAGCTTGTATAATTACCTCCGAGCTCAAGTTGAGCTCAGCACAAGAAGCTCGAATTAAGCCAAGCTCGAGCTCAATCCTCGTATAACTTAAACGAGCCCGAGCCGAGCCTGATAAGGCTCGAGCTCGGCTCAGCTCGTTTGTACCCCTAATTGCAAGCTTCTTCTCCATGCAGGGTACTTGGATGATGACACACTTATTGGAGATTCTTAGTAGGTGGCCAAAGTCTTAGACATCATTCAGGCTATTGGCCCAAAACTGGGCCTTAAGTTGAATATCAAGAAAACCGAGCTCTTTTGGCCCTCGTGTGATGGAAGGAAGTTGCGTGAGGGGCTATTCCTAGTTGGCATCGGGAGGCCACCTTTGGGGGTGAAACTCCTCGGGGGAGCTGTTAGTATAGATGCTAGTTTCATTAGCAACTTAGCCATAAAGAGAACTGAAGGCGCTATGAATTTGATGCGTCTTCTTCCACAATTGTCTGACCCACAGAGTGAACTCCTTCTACTTCGGTCTTGTATAGGTATTGCTAAATTTTTCTTTAGGCCAAGGATGTGCCAACCCGTTCACATGGAGGAGGCGACGTTGTTCTTCGATAATGGATTATACAGGGCGATTGAGGACATTGTGGTTTATGGTGACCCCTTCTTTGGCGACTTGCTTCCCTACCCATTCGCTTTAGTGGTTTGGGTTTATACTCGACAGTAGAGGCTACCTCACATTGGCGGAGCTTATATATGGCGAGGGGGGCTGTGCCCCCCCCCCCCCCTATTTTTTTTTAATAATTAGTCCATAAGTATTAAAAGAGTTACATATTATGCCCAAAAACTATAAAGTTTGACTTTGCGCCCCCCCCCCCCCCCCCCCTATTCTTCAATTTTTATACAAATTCTATTTTTGCCCCCCCCCCCCCCCCCCAAAATCCAAACTTCAAGCTCCGCCACTGCTACCTCATATGCTTTTGTTACCTCAAGGGCCCAGTCTTGGGTATTGCAATACCACATCTTACGAGAGAGCGACATTTATGGTATGGATTCTGATTATGCTTATGCCTTAGATTCTCTTCGTAACAAGCTTCCGGACATTGACCTTAGCAGTTTTACTACTAAGGATACTCCCCCCCCCCCCCCCCCAAATCCCTGAATACACTGGCGAGTGCCCTTTTTAGTAAAATTATCCAAGATATGGAAGTGAATTTCAATATGACGGTTCAGCAGAAAGCAGTTTTCCAGTGTTTACGTGCACCACATGCTCAAGATTTTCTTCTAGTTATCCCTATAGATGGGCTTGGCCAACATATGTCTCCGGTGGAGTATCGTACCATCCTCAAATATCGAATCATGATTCCTATATTCCCAACCGATGGGATATGTCCGGTATGCTGCAAGGCATGTTTGGACTCTTTCGACGAGCATGTTGTTTATTGCAAAGAACTCACGGGGTTCAAATACAAGCACGATATGGTTAGGGATGTTTTTGTCGACATATGTAAGTGTGTTGGGGTTTCCGCCAAGAAAGAGGATCCTGTGAATTTCCTGACTGACCCGACAGAAGGAAGGTCAACCCTTAGACCGACTGACGTTTTGATTTTTGGTTGGGTTGAAGGGAAACAAGCATGTGTGGACCTTACAGGGGTATCCCCTCTCGTAAGCTTGAGGGCCAGCATGAACAAGCTGCATTAAAAGCTGCTACATGCAAGGTCACCAAATATGAGAAAGCGTGAATGGAAAATCAACACGTGTTCATACCATTTGCATTTGATATGTTTGGTTTCCTTGCGCCGGATACAGTGGAGCTTCTTAGTAGAATACAACGGATCATGCATAGCAATGTTATATCCCCCTAGATCTATGGATGTAGTCTTCAAAAGAATTAGCTTTACCATACAAAAGAGCTTAGCGGCACAACTTGTTGCCCGTTTGCCTTCTCATTCATTGTATGATGATAATTAAAAAAATATTTTTTACCCCAATATATATATATATATATATATATATATATATATATATATATATATATATATATATATATATATATATATTACGACAATTTAATGTTTAATTATTTTTTATTAAAGATAGATTTACAAAATAAAATTGTATAAAAATAAATATTTTACAAATTAATAGATTTTTTTATTAAAGTTAAAATAAAATATTAAGAAGGGATAATAAATTATGAGGTAACAAAAGTTACTTTTATTCATATTTAGTCACTAGGTTTAAACCCGTGGAAATCCACGGGTGATAAATTGAAATATAATTATAGTTTTTAATTTGTAACAAAAAAAAAGATATGAAAGTTTAGAAAAAATGAAGAATAGTGATATTAGACAATTATAATATGCGTTTTTCCAGGTGAGTATTCATATAAAATATTTATTTCCTTAATTAAAACAACAAAAGATATATTTTTATTTATTTTTCCAATTTGCATAACTTTTTTTATTGATTTAATAAAGTTGCATACCAAATTGTTAGGCTGTTACGATTTCACCACCTAAAATATGTATATTTGTATTATAATATATTATCTTGTTAGTATTTCATGAATGCAATCAATAACACTGCTTTGAATGCGAAGTTGGATTTAGCTTTGCTATAAGTTTCAATCGATTTTGAAATTGAGTATTGTTCGCATTTGTATGAGTGTAGTCGATGAATCGATAAAGCAAGAACATATGAGTTTTGATTCGCAATTGGATTGATGATTGAGGGATGATTCGTGAAGAAAAACGCGAAGTCAAGGACTGTGAAATTGTTGTTTGCAAGAATTTAAAAACTCGATTGTGGAGTTGTTGATGCTCATTTTGCGAAAGTAAAACAATCGAGTGTTTGCATCTGTGAATCAATTTGAAGTCAATTGGGTTAATATTCGCATATGGGTTCAACATATGAATTTTTGATTTCGCAAGTTTAGAGTTCAAGAACTAAACTGTGTTCGCATCTGGAATGAAAATTTTGTGGTTCGCATTTGATTAATTAGGTTAAAATGCGAAGGTGATTAATGCGAAGGGATGCGAAGGGTGTAAGAATGAAGATGCGAAATATTTCACAGTAAATATGTAAAATTGGGGAAGAAAACAGAAATTTTCAAATATTGTCCCTGGAGTTTCGCATTTTTGGAAATAAATACTCAACTTCGCAAATGGGGGTCATAAAATGATGAAATTGCAAAATTTTTAAATAGATACACACACATAGACAACCACACATATATTTAGAATAAATTATTTAAAAAAAATGTTACAAAAAAACAGAAAAAAAAAACATAATTGTTAGAATTTAATGGGTAAGAAGCAGTTATAAATTCCTAAAAATTTATACACAACATTTGAAGTTTTGTTTGTAAGTCTACCATCCTTATCTAAAATTAACAATTTCAGTCCTTCTCTACTTTGAACTCTAGATAAGGCAACATACAGTTGTCCATGTGAAAAAACAGGATCCTTGAGATACAGACCAACCTTTGATAACGACTGCCCCTGACTTTTATTAATTGTCATTGCAAAACATACAGCCAATGGAAATTGTCTTCTTTGAAATTTGAAAGGAATTTTTTTTTCAGATGGACTTAAAGACATTCTTGGAATAAATGTTTGCTTTCCGATATTAGTTCCAGATATTATAATTGCCTCAATAACACGTTTGCCAAGAGATTTCACTTGTAGTCTAGTGCCGTTACATAATCCATTTTTTTTATCAATGTTTCTTAGTAACATAACTGGAACACCGACTTTTAGAATTAACTTGTGATTTGGCAAACCTGATACCTTAAGACCATTTAAAATATCAGGGGAGTATAAATTGGGATCAAACTGATCATGAACAAACTCGGATTGGCAAAGAGTATCTGAACTTAAATATTCTACTTCTTCTCCGGGAAACAATGCTAACAAACGATCATTGATTTGTTGGACAACTTCATTTTTTGGAGCTAGTATAGCTCTTTCTTGAAAATAACTCGTACCGTTGAAGTTTTCCAAGATTGAAGAATATACAAACTCAATTAATGAACCTATAGGATCATGTGGATCACTAATGAGAATATCATCCGGAACATCAATAATCGTTTCACCATCGTTCAAACCACCAACTTTTCCTTCTCCTATGTCCAAAAGCCAGTTTGCAAAATTTTGTATTTTTCGAATATCAGATGGATCCTTTCCAACGGTTAGTCTCATGTTTTTTGTTAATCTATGGACTTTGCATTGTTGCCATATATATGAAGAGCTTAAAGAAGCATTAACGATATTTTGTCTGCTACCTCCTTGAACAACAGGTAGAATTTGCCTGAAGTCTCCTCCAAAAACAATCGCTTTCCCTCCAAATGGAATATCTGAGTTGGTAGACTTATCAAACTTACATACATCTCTCAAAGCTCGATCTAAAGCTTCAAATGCATGTTTGTGGACCATAGGTGCTTCATCCCAAATAATCAATGAGCTTTTTCTTACTAATCTGCCGAGTTCACTATCAGGCGGTATCTTACAAATAGAATACTCGGTAAGATTCAACGGAATTATAAACCGAGAGTGTGCTGTCCTACCTCCAGGCAATAATAAAGATGCAATACCACTTGAAGCAACATTTAAAACTATATCACCATTACATCTAATTGCTGCAGATAACGTCTTCCAAAGAAAGGTTTTGCCTGTTCCACCATATCCATAAACAAAAAACACACCTCCTTTATTATCATTGACTGTAGTCATGATATCAAGAAAAATATTGCGTTGCTCGTTTGTTAATGCATGAAACACACTATCAAACTCTTTCTTTAAAAGCGTTATGTCATACTCCAGCTCCTCCATGATAAGTCGATTTGTTGAAGAAGAAACTGTGTCGGAATCAGGGTAAGGCATTTGTTTATAATGTTTAAGACTCGTGTTGTTACGAAGTAAAATCTGTTCAATCTCGAGCAAAGTAAGGTTTTTGATTTGATCCTCATTGAGTGATAAACCTGTAAAAAATGAACAATATGTCAAAAAAAATATAATATTAACCAATGTAATGGTAAAAAAAATTATACCGTGCATATTTAAAATATATATAATCCGTTTTTACATATAATGATACGAAATTATAATACCTGGAGACTTTAATCTACGCTGTTGGTTGTAAAGAATACCATCTGACAAATGTTTCCATGTATTTTCCCAAACAAACTCTGGTCTACCCAAACTGTTAGACATTAACATCGTAGCAAATAAGAAACGAAGATAAAAACCAGTTCCTGAATGACTTGCTTCCTTAATTGCATCAACGTATTCTTTGTCATCATCTAAGAGGCCCAAAGCATAGCATGCATCTCGAAAAGTAGGAAATTCTTCACCGTTTACCGTGCGAATTTCTTCAAATGATTTTGGACCTTTCACTTTATTTAAAAGAATCCGTAAGAAGTAGACTTCGCCAAGTTTAGGTGAAACAGAGTGAATCCTTCCTATTGAACGTCCAATTTTCCTTGGCTTCCACAATTTATCATCAGGTTTCCAAACAAACTTTGTAGGAAATTCAACATATGTAAGTTTTCGTGCATCTTTATTAATTTTATTACATTCCATCCAAGATGTGAACATAGAAGCAGCAACTGAAGGTTGTTCAAGAACATCATCAATATCATCGTCTGCGGCATATATGACTTGTTGTTGATCAGGAAGATGAAAAGGTAGTCGCATCACAGAAGGATATCGGTAATGAACATCGTATTTAAATATTCGCCATGATGCTTCACATGCAGATATATATCTACAATCATAATAATCTTTTATTTCATCGACAACCTTTTCGTGATTAGAATCAACGTTGATGTCAACAGCAATTGTAGCTCTATCTGGACCTTTGTTTATATATTTAAACAGATACTTTATGGAAGATCCCTGATTGCACCATTCAACATTAATGTGTGCCTGATATCTTTTCAACAGATATTTGTTATATGGAACAACATTTCTATTGTCTAACTTGACACCTGATTTTTCGACAAAATATCCATTGTTTCTTCTCATATATAAGGGATAACCGTTGACATCAACCGAAGAATGATCACAGAATTGCTTTGGAAATTTTTTCGAACATTGCTTGTCAACCATGCATGGACAATTCATATTTTCAGCTCCACAAGGACCATGTATCATGAATTCACTTACAAGTGAATACAATTCTGGATCTTCATTGATATTTGGAATCTCAGCAGAAATAATCGGATCAATATATTCAACAGTAGGCCGCTTGGAGTTAGCATGCATAAATAGACAAATATGACAATGTGGCAAACCTCTTTTTTGAAATTCAATTGTATAGACCACTGCAAATTAATTTTATAAATAAGATAATCTTTGTACTGGATGAAATATATTTGCAAATAACCAAAAATATTAACAAACTAAATAATCATTATAACAAAACGATTAGAAATAAATACAAGTTTTATTACCTCCTTGAACAATGCCGAAAATTTTATTTTCCCGTATGTCTTTAATCAAAGCATCGAGCTTTATTTTGAATAGCCTACATAAGATATCAGGTCTATCTTCTGGATTTAGTGAAGTGTTATGAAGAAACCTTTTAACTTCAGGCCATTTTGGATTACATGTAAAGGTTATGAAGAAATCAGGATATCCAAACCATTTACATAAGGACATGGCATCAAGGTAGTTTTGCATCATATAACGTGCACCACCAGTGAATGAAGAAGGTAAGATTACACGTTGTCCAATATTGGATATATCTTTATTCCCTAGGTTCTGTTAAGTACGTAACTTTTCATAAGACTCACATCTAAGAATTTGTTGTTTGCTCCTTATGAAATGTAATCTTTCACTTTCAATCATAGTATAAGCATCAACCAAAAACTGTTGGAACAACCTTTTTAAATTAAGAATTAGTGAAAAATATTGATCCCTGTCTTGTATTCTATAAGAAAAAAACTCTCTCATTGTACAGTTGGGCCTCTTGCTGTTGCTTGTTGGTGTAATACCTCGATGTGGTATGTCAACCCTGTAACCATCATCACCATATGGAAACAATAGTGGATACTGAAGAGGAAGGTATGATGGATGTAATTCACTAATACGCCGTAGAGAACCTGATGACGTTTGAACAACAATATCTCTATTATCAATTGAATCACCAATATCTCCAACAATTAAAGCGGCAACCTCAAAAGCAGATGGTAGGTTGTATATCCTTCCATCTTGGTCCCTTCTTCCAATAAGTCTCAACTTGATATCAACATGAGGGTTTTGATGAAAACAATCCCTAACCATTCTATAAGACTGAACCAAAACATTATTTGAATCCAACATCAACTTCAAATCTTGTATAATATCATTATCAAGGACAGAAGAATTTGACGTAGATCGTTGATTATCTCCACTGCAAGTAACATGAACATATAAACATAAGATAAATAAATAATATAATGTTGATGAATAAGATATCTATTAATGTGATAATTGTGAAAAGTGTACCCAAAACATGTCCGTCTATTCGCGATCTCATTATCAGTATCGTATATGTACAACTGAGAGAATTTTGGTTTTAACCCATGTTCCGGTAAAAGGCTTCCGATACTATGATAATTTTGACCGCTAAGTCTAAAAATGTATGGAGCATTTCCTCTATTGATTGAGGAATCAATCTTTCCACCCATTGACGTAAAAGAAAACATAGAATTGTAAGAACGAATGTTCTTCATGAAGTGTTTGCTTTTAGAATCTCTCGATGTAAAAAGATGGGCATAACTTGAAGGTGCATTCTTTAAAGTTGGTAGTTCAACTTTGCCATAAGCACAACATAAAGAATAATTTTGATTCTCATTTTTTTTACATTTGATAGATTCATCTTTCCATAATTTTGCAAAACATGTTTGGCATACAACAATCTGATCACCATGATACAAATAATCTGTCAATTAAGGTTGACATAAAGATGTTAAATTTGTAAGTTTATATAAGTGAAAAATATTGAATGAACAAATATAAATATTATATTTGTATCAAAATTACCTTTTGATATACCGTTGTATATGTTTTGCTCATTTTGACCATCGATTTTGTCTTGATCGGATCTCAAACCAAATATTGGAATAGGAGTTAAATTTGTCCTTTTTTTCTTTGCTTTATTATTTGGATTAGATAACAGGACTGAAGACGATTTTGATGTTATTTTAGATGATTTGTTGGATGTGTCGCCATTTGAAAATACAGAGAATTGTCTAATATTTGTTAACGGCGATTGACAACTATTATTGGAAATATCCATGGCTGCGGAAAAAATTGAAAGTATACATTGTTAAATATGATACAATAATAATATATGTTACAAATTAAAATGGTAAAATAAATGAGTTACCGTTGGAAATGTTAGATAACGGAGTTCTAACATTTAAATGTGATGGAGGAGGTTGTAACATTGCTTGTTTTGATGTACTTGAACTTGTTTTTGATCGGTATGTGCTTTTATTTCGATGTACAACTCCTTTGGATTCATATAAAAAAAAATGGTTATCAGAAATGTAAAATTGTTTAATAATTATTTTAATATTATATGAATATGAATATTGATAAAGAGATGATATAAAAAGACGATGATGTAATAAATTTTATTACATATATTTAAAAAAACTTAAAAAGTTTAAAAGCAATCAAGTACGTTACCGTTTGAATCCAATTTCATGTTTGGTAACGGTGTCTGAAAACTGTTATTGGGAATATCGATGACTGAGAAAAGAAGATTGAAATGTAGATTATCAAATATGATACAATAAGAACATATATTAAAAAAAAATATGGAAAAATAAATGAGTTACCGTTGGAAATGTTAGATAACGGACTGCTAACATTTAAATGTGAAGGAGGAGTACGTAACATTGTTTGTTTTGACCTATTTGCGGTTGATGTAGATGTGGATACACTTTTATTTCGATCGACAACTCCTTTTAATTTGATTGGAAATAATATCTTATTAGAATGGTTAAATATTAAATAATGTTGTAAGTTTTTAAATAGTATATGAATACTAATAATGATAAATAGATAATATAAAAAACTATGGATGATAGAATTTTTATTTTACAGATTTAAAAGAGAGAAAAAAAAAGTGTATAAGCAATCAAGTATGTTACCGTTTGAATTCAATCTGATGTTTGGTAACCGTGATTGAAAACTGTTATCGGAAATATCCATGACTGGTAAAAGAAGATTGAAGGTATACATTATTAAATGTGATACAATAAAAATATATATTATAAAATAAAATGGTAGTATCAATGAGTTACCATTTGAAATGTTAGATAACGGAGTTCTAACATTTAGACTTGAAGGAGAAGTTTGGAAATATGATTTTTTTTGAAACATTGACACTTGATGTAGATGCGGATAGGTTTTTATTTGGATGCACAAATCCTTTGAATTTGGCTGCAAAAAAAAAAAAAAAATTGTGATAACAAATGGATAGATTTGAAATAATAATGTAACTCCCGAAAATATTCTATGAATATTAATATACAAAAAGACATAATACAAAAAATGAGCATGTGAGAAAATTGAATTTAGATATTTAAATTTAAATTTAAATACAGAATAAAGAAGAAAAGTGTATAACGAATTAAGTAAATTATCATTTTCATTTATTTTAAAAAGATGTGATGTTGATGTAGTTGTATGGATTCATTCGGTAAAACCTTTTTTTTTATTGTCCAAGTATAATTTTCTTATTCTTCTTTTCTCTGTAGCCTGAACATGATAGATATTCCTATTTGAAGCTGCATAATCAAATATACACACATGAAATAGTTATAATTCAGATTAAAAACATTGATAAAGAAAGTTGTAAAATATATAATGAACGTACCGTTATCACCAGGGTTAGTAACATTTGTAGAAGTTGGAATTTGACTGACTGATGTAGTGTACGAATGCAATTGTTTTGTATTATCCAGATAGAAATTATTTAATTTTATCTTCTTATTAGTCTTGAAGGAGTCCATGTTAGTAGTTGCTATCTGAAATGGAACAAAATATATAACTTTATACAATAGTTATTATCATTTGTGAATAGGGCATTTGATTAGTGGGTTTAGATATGTAATTTTATTCATTTGTCGATTGTTTGAATTGCTAATTTTGTTATCTTGGATTTGGCAACAACATCATCAGTTTCGGAAAGACTGATATTTCATATCAATACAAAATGAAGCAAATGACCACAAAAGTCTATGTTATGCATGCCGATTAATAATTGACACTCACTTGAATACATCTAACGTTGTTACATTATATTAACTATAAATGGACGTTCCTTTTTAAGCTTATTTAATTTTTGTTCACAATAGAACTCTTGAAATGTTCGAATGCAAATACAAAATTAAAATATGAATTTGATTTTTTTTGGTTTGTGGTTATGCAATTATTTTTTTAGTAATTATTCACATCATTAATTTATTTAAACATATTTTATTATAACTTTTTGTTTTTGTATAAATAAAACTTATACATTATTAGTTTAATAATTTTTTATAAATCTTTTACCCGTGGTTTCCACGGGTTGTAACCTAGTTAAAAAAAAAATGTTGTCGATTGAACTTACGTATGACATGAAATACTAAAGTACAATGGCTTTATATGTAATGTTTCCGAATTTTGTTGCAGATACCATAATAGTTGATTTTTAAATTGGTGCTAGTGTTTCATTGTTCTTCATAATAGTTGGTTGCTAGAAGAGTTCATAATAACATTGGTTTTGAACATAAAATTATGATTGTTTTAATCCTTTCCAACATCAGAATTCACATAATAGATGTTTTTGAATTGTTTGATTGGTTATAAATATAAAAATCTCCTTAGATGTCAAAACTTATTACTGTATATATTTGTTTGGGTTTAATTTTTTTCTTGTCAGATCACTTTGTTTTAAAAATTCAAAACTTATCTGCTCTCATAATTTGCAACCTGAATTGAGAACTTATATCAGGTTGTATCTTTCTTAGCTCGAGTATTATTTTATTCAATATATTTTCTAAAATTATAGTATGTGTTTGACACACAGTATCATATATGGGCATTGTTATTCCTTTCGCTTATGGGCATAACAATTAAAAAAATTGCAGGCCGTGGTAGGGGTATATTAGTCCAATTTGCTCTTCTTCATAGTTAAAGAATACAGAAAATCGAAATTGGAAGTACAAAGATAATAGCAATCCATTCAAACAGTACATGTGATCAATGTCTGTGATGATTAACACAGACATACGTAAGACAAGGTTATTTTTACACATACACATACACATTGATGATCAATTTAGTGGATCGAATAAAGAATTTAAGATAGAAAATAATTAATAAACAACTTCTGAATCAAAGATAAATAGAAACTTTGAGTAACAAATTCAATAAGAAGCAAAATTGAAGTCGCAGAAGAAGAAAAGAATTTTCAATTATACGATTAACACAAACATTGAGAAGCAATGATAGTTAATCATGAGAAACTCACCGAAGGATTGAAGTTGCTGATTGAAGATTCGAAATTAAGAAGCAGAATTGAGATGCAGAGACGGTCGTAGGGATTGAATTATGTAATTGAAGCGGAATATGATTGATATAGTATGTTATGCACATAATAATTGATTGATATGCATACCATTTTTAGATGCTCTTAATCGGGCATGTGACAGAATTTATTTAATGTATACAGCAGTTATTCCATATTCAAATTTCAAATTACAAAATATGGATATTTCGATTATTAATCAAATCAAATCAAAGATTGTAATAGTACGTGAAACCAATCAGGGGTAAAAATGAGATTTAACATTGATAGGAACGTGAATTTTTGGTAGGACAGTAGTCAAAAATTCAAACAATCGTTTTATTTATTAATTTATTTATGCTTCCAAAGGACAACGTTAAGGCATAGGAAAATTTTTATAAAATTTGATCTGTATATGATTCCTTTGTTTGAAAGAAAAGTTCAATTTAGTAATATACCAAATGTATCCTTATTAGAAAGAGGCCGTTAAGTTGGATTTGTAAAATTTAGTAAAAATAGGTAAAAATGTTAGGAAAATAAGTCAAAATTCTGAAATTGTTAATTGTATATTAAAAAAATATGGATGTAAAATTTTGCAATAGTAATGGATTTAAAGAATGATAAAACATAACCTAAACAGGAAAATCAGAAAAATAGGAACCAAGTAAGATGCTAAAATGAGAGAAAACAAAAGTTAAATGCTATAAACAGCCATAAAACAGAAAGTGCAAAGTGTGATTCAAAATTTATATAGCTATTTTATAGAAATTTGACAGAAAATGAAATGCTAACTGTTTTGTTATAATTACTTGTTTGAAAGAAGCATGTTATAACAGGTAAATAACTGAAAACTAAAATTCTATATTACGGTAGACAAAGGGTATTAATGGAATTGTAAGTAAAGTTTACTGTCGTTAATGCTTGCTGCCATAACTACTTGTTTGAAAGAAGCATGTTATAACAGGTAAATAAGTGAAAACTAAAATAACGAAAATTGATCTTGATCTTGATACCAAGGGTAAATACGGAATTTTACAAATGTATAACAACAAATTGAGTATACAAACATAGCCAAAAAATGCAGAAAATCGAAATTGAATATAGAACAACAAAGATAAATTTGGCCTTTACGATTAAAAAGCCGTATAATATGATCAAATATAAAAATAAAGTATTTGCCAGTTATAATAACATACCAAATACCAAAAGAGCAACATACGAATTCAATTCATATTACAAGCCAATTGCAATTTGACTTTCAAAAAAACAAAACCAACTCTTCTTTCTTCAAAGGAATACACAATAACCTCTTCGGGAACAATCTCCTTTATCAAAACAGGGGCAGGTGTAAAGCTGTTTGCATCGCAATAGAACCCGTAGTATATAGGGTGGAGGGTAAAATCGGAATTAAATTTGTTTTTGGAGTTCTATTTGTATTTTCATCATGTAAACCAAATATTGTAGTTTTAGTAGGGGTAGTAAATGGCGACATATTGTTATTGTTATTTTGAAATGTTTTTTGTAGGATGTCGTGTTTTTTCTCAGCTTATGTTGTGACATTAGGGGTAGTTTTGGAAGAAATGGGAGAAAAAGGCTTGCGGAATCTATCGATTTTTTTGGTAGGACGGGAAGTAGTAGGGGTAGTTTTGGAATTGATATCCGGTTTAGGAGTTGCATGAGCTAATGATAATCTTCTGTTGGTTGTAGTCTTAATTTATGGAATTTAAATGATTGAAATTTTAGAGCTCATCAAAAGAATTGACAAAGGGCAAAATTGACATCTGATGCATTGTTTATTCTGTTGCGTGTTCAATATTATGAGAAATCTCATTTGACAGCTTGATTAGAATCTTTTTTAATACAATACCTCAAATAATATCAAAGCACATTCCCAAGAATGCATGCACCAATATACCATTTTATTGTGAAAATTATGAATATGTCCATGTTTAAAAAATGATCATTATTTTGAACAGGAATTTATAGAATGTATTCAAATTTGAGACATCTTTTTTATAAAGCAAATATACTGATATCTTATAACACGAAATTGAAAAGTAGAATGTTATTGAATGTAATTTTTTTTTATTTTTATTGCAAATATATTGGTAAAAAAATCTGAATGTGATAGATGAACCTAGAAACAACACACGTTTTAGAGTTATGTTGGTTGTTACTGGTGGGCATTTAGTTGGTTGTGTATTTGATGGAAACCCCAAATGTTGCCCATAAATTATTCCAGAGGTATGTACTTTATTTATGTTATCACTTTAATTTCATCAGAAAAATTATTTATGAGGTTAAAATGAATACATCCTTGCCCAGAACCAAAAAATATGCCTTATTAGTATATATGATTGTAAATACATGTAATGTAATTTAGTTGTATGTAATATACTTATTTGTATATGCTTGAAACGAACTAATACTTATCAAGACCACCATCGTTAAATAATTAGTATATTTCTGATAAGACTCTTTAGAAACATATTTATTTGCTTATTTTACACATAAATTCACAAACATATATGCCACACATTTATTAAAAGAAGATTAGTCTAATTACAATGATAACCATAAAATGATAATCGTATTAAAATATAGAATACCAGCGAAAATAAAGCAAGAAGTATCAATGTTTGAACAGTAGACACCACAAAGAGCAATACTGTGAAAGAGAATCCAAAAAAAAATCCAAATTCAAGAACATTGTTGATTAAAAAAGGACAATCTCAAATTACTTTTCAAGCTTTGGTATTAATAGACCTGTGTTGCCATCAACTTTAGAATTCAATCGAGGGACCTTGGTGGATGAATTCACATTATCATAATCATCAACATCAATGGTATCTCCAACATTTCGTTTTTTTACTGTTGTTGGGGAATTATACTTGAACGGACTTGTAGCTTCAAATTTGTCGGGCAATGTTGGGGTCAAATTATCACCTGTTTGCGATATCGCATCCTTAAAACAAAATGTTGTAAATAGGTTTAGTAATAAAATATTAAGAAAAAGTAATCTTTTTAATAGATTATATAAAATTAAATAATGTAAATTTATAATATAACCTTTAAGGACTTTGTTTCTTGAGATACTTCATGAGATGCGATTTCTGTATCATCAGCATTTGCAGGACTACCTGCCTGAATCAGAAATTTAAATATTTATATAATTTGTGGGACATAGGTCTAAATCAATATAGATTTACAATTTATTAGTGAAGATCATTAAAAAAATATGCATCATAAAAAGTAATTTTAAAAAAACAAATAAAAATAATATATAAATACCTCGACAGCTAACTTTTTTTCCAAAGCATCGATAACGTTACTATCAACCGTATAGCCAAGTATCCCAAACCGATTGTAGTTATTGGATACATTAAAACTGTTAACATCTATCTTAAAAGCCATCTTTTTATGCTCCAAACATTTGAGGTCGTAAGGATATAATTTTGGATTATCCCCAGCCTGGAATAAATGTGTTATATAATATATTTATGTTTAAAAGCACATTAAACTAAAGAAAATACAACAAATAACAACAATTAAGAAAACAAAAATTAAAATTACGTTATACCTGTTTGATTTTATCTATAAGATCACGTGCGCGTTTTTTGACGATTCTATAAGCATCTCTATCGAAGAGAGTTAGAGTGATTGTTCCAGAATCATCTTGCACACGAATAGGTATTTTATGCCTATAAAAAATTCCCAGATAAATAAACATTAAATATGTTTAATGGTTAATAATGTAGTTAAGTTGTTCTTTTGATATTTTCTTAAATGTAAAAAAACCTTGGAACAGAAGAGATCGTCTTATTTTTACAATTATCACCATTGCATTTTAAAACGACACTTGCATCACCACTATCTGCACCACTGAACAAATCTTCTGTTTGAACTTTCTTTCCACAGTTTGTACACGCATCATAATACCAATCAATATCTTGGCGAATACCATAAATGGTCCCGACAATGATATATTGGCCGACCTAAAATAAAATCAAAACGATCATAAAAAACATTATAATTTTATTATCTGTTAAATAGAAAACAATATGACATCAATACAGATAAAATATTCACATACCTCTTGTGGTTCTATCAAATCGACAACATTTTTAACTTTGTAGTTATTCAAAAAGTCATCAAATTCCGAATATGATTTAGAGCTTTCAACAGTCAAAGAAGCAGAAGGGTTTTGAAGTCCTCTTAATCCAACCAAGCTGTTTTTAATTTAGGAGTTTGAAAATAAAATTATAAAATTATTGAACAGAAACAACAAAACGATGAATTATTAAAAAGTACAGTTACCTATCTGTGAATGTAACAATTTCGGGAAGATTAGCATTTATGAACATCCGTGTGTGTTCAAAATAACTGTTCACAGAAGGTGTTGCTGATGAAACAAAATAAAATAGTAAATAGAATGAGTAATATAAAAGACTAAAATAAGGTTGATTGGTATAAAAAATTTACCGTTATAGACATTAATTTTTGCAAATTGCAAAAGGACAATCACACGACCAACTTCTTTATGAGCTTCAAGATAAGAAATTAACTGGTATGCAATATCTCCAAACAACGTAACATTAACCTGCAAACCTCTGCAAAAATAATAATGGTTAAATGAATATATAATACTAAAATTCTACATGCAAGTTGTAAAGTAATGAATATAAGATATAAGATATAATATAAAAAAAGTTTTGGTTACTCTAAGTTTCTTATTTGTAAAGGCAGCCTATGTAGAGATTTGCTGACATCACGGGAATCAAGCTTTCCTAATGAAACAACTTCACCAATAATATCTACAAAATGATAATCCAGAATGTCAAAATGATGTGAATTTAAAGAATTAAATATAATATACAATCAATAAGGAGGGAAATTACCAATTGATTCATTAGATGTAGTTGTTGCAGAGATAATTGTTTCAAAAGAAACAAAAGAAAATCCATATTTTGTTTTTGATTGAAAGTGTAGACACTCGTTAACAGTTGTTCTTCTATGGAAATTTAACTTGGAGGTTACATCACTTATTTTAAAAGTGTATTTGTTAGGAGCGATAGTGGGGGACCGGATGTAAACAGCTTGATCTTCTTTCAATTTGGACTCAAACCTTTGAAAATCTCTTGGATACACACTTGCTCGGATTTTTGTACACTATTCACATAGGGTAAGAATATTATATAATGTTAAAAACGGAATTTTTAATAAATATAAATTGGTCAACATTGAAGATAACATTTTCAATGATTGAGTTTGAATAATATTATTGGAATGATCAAATAAAAAAAATGGTTTTGAATAATGCTATGAAAATAGTAGATTTTACCATTTCATCCATGAGTATCATCTCAATTGATCTGACAATAGTGGGGTTGCCATCTTAATGCGAAGGGATGCGAAGGGTGTAAGAATGAAGATGCGAAGTATTTCACAGTAGAATGCGAATTGGGGAAGAAAACAGAAATTTTCAAATATTGTCCCTGGAGTTTCGCATTTTTGGAAATAAATACTCAACTTCGCAAATGGGGGTCATAAAATGATGAAATTGTAGTCTTAATTTATGGAATTTAAATGATTGAAATTTTAGAGCTCATCAAAAGAATTGACAAAGGGCAAAATTGACATCTGATGCATTGTTTATTTTGTTGCGTGTTCAATATTATGAGAAATCTCATTTGACAGCTTGATTAGAATCTTTTTTAATACAATACCTCAAATAATATCAAAGCACATTCCCAAGAATGCATGCACCAATATACCATTTTATTGTGAAAATTATGAATATGTCCATGTTTAAAAAATGATCATTATTTTGAACAGGAATTTATAGAATGTATTCAAATTTGAGACATCTTTTTTATAAAGCAAATATACTGATATCTTATAACACGAAATTGAAAAGTAGAATGTTATTGAATGTAATTTTTTTTTATTTTTATTGCAAATATATTGGTAAAAAAATCTGAATGTGATAGACCTAGAAACAACACACGTTTTAGAGTTATGTTGGTTGTTACTGGTGGACATTTAGTTGGTTGTGTATTTGATGGAAACCCCAAATGTTGCCCATAAATTATTCCAGAGGTATGTACTTTATTTATGTTATCACTTTAATTTCATCAGAAAATTATTTATGAGGTTAAAATGAATACATCCTTGCCCAGAAAATTAAACTAAAAGATGATAAATTACAGATTATAGCATTGTTCTTTGAGAATAAATTACTAAAAATGGGATATAGTGTAACAGGAACTTCAAAAAGAAATTGATACTTTTTTGTTTATTATATAAACGGTTTGATAAATCAGACGAAAATAATTAATAAACAACTTCTGAATCAAAGATAAATAGAAACCTTGATTAACAAATTCAATGAGAAGCAAAATTGAAGTCGCAGAAGAAGAAAAAAAAATTCAATTATACGATTAACACAAACATTGAGAAGCAATGATACTTAATCATGAGAAACTCACCGAATGATTGAAGTTGCTGATTCAAGATTCGAAATTAAGAAGCAGAATTGAGATGCAGAGACGGTCGTAGGGATTGAATTATGTAATTGAAGCGGAATATGATTGATATAGTATGTTATGCGCATAATAATTGATTGATATGCATACCATTTTTAGATGCTCTTAATCGGGCATGTAACGGAATTGATTTAATGTATACAGCAGATATTCCATATTCAAATTTCAAATTAGAAAATATCGATATTTCCAGATTCAATATTCCAAAGATTTCGATACAATATCATTATTTCCATCCATATTCAATTTGTAATGCTACGTGAAATTCCATATTCCATATATTCCATATATAATCTAATCTAATTCAATTCCATACATAATTACCTATTTTATCTATTACCTAATGATACGTGAAAGGATGCTGAAGGGGTAATAGAGTAATTTAACATAGGGCGAAAAATGGATGATTGTAATGACACGTGTCCAGTTGGTTTTGTTTATTAGATAGGGAGATTTTTATTTTATATGTACATAATTTATGTATAAACTTATTTATAATACCTTCAATAACCGATTGGTATTTTCTAAAATAGTATTTTCTAAAGACAAAAATTGATAGTCGTGACAAGCATTCCATTGGGCCAAAATTTCAAAGTCCAGTCCAATTTTAAAGACCTGAACAAAATCACAAAATTCCCCAAATATTCCGTATTCCGTGTCCGTCCGGTAATCTTATTCTGACACTGCCGACTGCCGCCCGACTGCTTGTGAAGTCGATGGCTTTTAACAACAATCAAAACTAACGCAGGAGCTCATCATTTCAGGCAAGTTTTTACGTTACCAATTCCTCATAAAACTTGATTTTGTCATTAGATGAGAAAGGGTAATGTACATAGTAGTGTTTGATCGAATAAACCCTATTAAATTGTATCTTGATGGCAAATGGTTCTACTCATGGAGTCTTCTGCTCTAACCCTACACTAATCGGGCATATTCTGCTTCTTCGGGTCAGATAGACCATATGAATATTTGTTTGTTGCATGAATTTGCTATGATCTTTGATGGAGCTGTCGGTTATTCTGATAATAAAATCGATAATTTCTAATACCTTAAGTGTTGTTTAGAAGATGAAGAATCATCTAATCAAGAAAACAGCCCATGTTCTTTAATCTCCCGTATATGAAACCAAATTGATTATCTATTTATCTGATACCTAACCTTTAAGGGTTGTTTGGATGTGCATTTTGAATGTGATTATGTGATATTGAATGAAATTGCTACAAGAGATAGTCTTAGGATGAGCCTTCGCTACTTTAAATTGTAACTATCAGTTTTGATGGAGTTGAAGTGTTTGGAAAATTTTGATTATTTAAGGAAACATAACATAATATATATAAAGTTAGGGCATACTCTGGTTGAAAATCCTGGATCCATCACTGATCACTGTCATAATTCTTTTCTTATTATAGTGCTGTGCATATGGTTAGCTTAGCCTTAACTATCTATTATGACATTGTAGGGTTTTTGTTATGAAATGCTTGCTTCTTAACTGAAGAAAATCGAATACGAAAATGAAGGAGCAGATTGGGTACATACCACCCCGTTATATTCCCCTGGGCCAGTCTGATCGTGAACCATCAGATCTAGAGACAAGTATACTTCCAACCAATGATCAACCTCCATCTCCATCTTCATCTCCCAAAAAGAATGATGTCCCAATCGAGTGGTCCTCTGGAATATGTGCTTGTTTTGATGATCTTCAGAGCTGTAAGCTAACTTCTTCCCCATTTGCATTCTACTTTCACAAGTTGATAACTATTATTATGCCAGCAATAGCAACCTGCTTTCATTTCTTCCTATTACAACATTCTACTTTGAAAAGTCTACAATGTTCATATCGGTTTGAATGAGAGTGATTGACCGTTTTGCCCTTGGTTATTGGTTTGATTTGTTTTGTGGGATAGGCATTGTTGGTAGTGTATGCCCTTGCTTTCTTTTTGGAAAGAATGCAGAGTTTCTAGAATCCAACAGTTTCATGGGACCATGTACAACACATTTCATCATGTGTGGCATCATCAATACCTTTTGCTGCTTCATAACTGGAGGCTTGATTCTAGCCTTTCCTGGATGCTTTACTTCATGCTATGCCTGTGGATACCGCAAAGCACTACGCGCAAAGTTTAATCTCCAGGTATGCAATACAGAAATAGCAATGTACTTTAAAATAAAACATATTACAACATTCTTATTTCAAATTATTTCTAACACCCTTTTTATAAAACCGGGTAAAACAGTAATTCTGAAAATAGTTAATCTGGTAACATTCTTTTTCTATGTGTAGAAAATTTGGTAAGGTTGATGGTAACATTTGTGGTAGCTATAGAATTTCCCATTTCTCAAATTTGTTTTTTCCTAAAACAATTTCCAAGTGGTTTCTCATGACAATGACTCGGGTTTTTGTTTTCGAAAATTCAGGAAGCTCCATGTGGGGACTTTGTGACACATCTTTGCTGTCACTTATGTGCGGTGTGTCAAGAATATAGGGAAATCCGTGAAAGGTCTCTCAACATCGATCCTCATGCAAGTATAGTAGAAATTACACCACCTCCTCTTCAAACAATGGATTAGATAGTCTTATGTTTGTTTTCTTTGTTTCAAAATAGAGTTATGCCATAATATATATGATTTTATTAATGTTGTTTGTTTTGAGTATTGATATTATATATACTTCAAAACCAATACTTTTCATCCCTTTTGAGGCGTTGATCCGAATATTATATTACAACAAACATATATGAATGTATAATATTAATTGAGAAAAGGATGAGAGAAATGATAGACGATGAGGCACATGCACTGAAGAATGCATGGTGCTTGCAAGTTGCAAACAAGGAGTATGATGTTAAATAATAATAATAATTGAAAATAAAAACAAGACATGGCTCATTACCTTTCCGGATTATTGAAAGGCCAACTTTGTAGTTATCAATAATGACTTATTATTTGACTTTCGCATTTCTAAATACCATTTACATGAATGCGAACAGAATATTATCCATCTTTGTTTAAATACTTTACGCATCCAATAATATATATTGCAATAATAATTATGTGTAGAAATAATATGATAATCATATAGTTGATTGACTTGGTATTTGGTCTAAATAAATATTCATGGGGTCGATCTTATTGTCCTTCTTAAAGATTATGTCCACTATGCTTATTAAGTTATGTTCATTTACTTTTATTTTAGTTTTGTTTGTAACATATATTTGGTATGATCTTTTTAACTTAAATCTCTCCAACAATTGTCATTTCAATTACAGATAAGGTTATAATCCGATTTGTTTCACTTAATTAGGGCACGATTTGTAGGGATGACTTATCTTTTTAAAATTTTAACTAAACATGAGCTACATAAATCCTCCATGTAGTTAACCAAAAACTATGAATTGTGTTATCCTTAATTTTCGCATTTCTTGTCGGGTTAAGATTGAATATAGCCAACGAACTACTTGAGTTATTTATTGTTAAATGTGACTTGAGCATTTGAAGGATTCTCATGAAGCATTTGAGTTCAGTGGAGCACTTGGAGTTCAATGGAGCATCTAAGAAGGGAATGGAGCATGTGAGAAGGGAATGGAGCATCTAAGAAAGGAACGAAACACCTAAGAAAGGAATGGAACACATGAGAAGGGAAAGAGACATTTGATGATGCTCCATGATGAAGATGTACCATCTAGAGAGTGGATGTGCCAACTTGGTGTATGGATGCACCAATTGGGAAGAAAGTGTGCCATCCATGATGAGGATGTGCCACCTTGGAAACCTGATGTGCCACTCTTGAAGAGGATGTACCACCTCTTGCACAAGATACACCATACTCAAGCTTGATTCACCATCTTGGTATAAGGGTGCGCCACATACATTCTTGAGGAGCGATGGCATCCCTTGATGAACCACTTATGATACAAGGTACACTCAGATGTTTAAGATTGTTCGAGGATGCTCGGATGCTCAAGGTGGATGACCCAAATGGCATGATGCACCATTTTGATGGAGAGTGCACCATCATGATGGAGGATGCTCCATCATATGATGCGTCATTAGCATTCCTAATGAGACCTCTTGGTTCATGATGTTCCATCACGTGTATTGCCGATGCTCATTCAAAGTAGCTTAAGGATAAGGGTTTCAGAAGCGAGTGCATATCAGAATGTGATTGTTTGACACCTTTCATGGGCCTATGGATTAATGGGTTTGGCCTATTAGGGTTTTATGTCTAATCTCTAGTCTATAAATAAGGGTGTATGCTAGTCATTTGTTTGTGTCTTGAATTCTAGTGAGCAGGTGAATCTCTTTTGAATTGTATTTGTAACTTCTGTTTGAGAGCTCATAAATAAATAAAAAATACTCCCCTCCTGCTCGTATTATTTCTTGTGTGCTTTTGGTTTCATGTTTTATCCGCTTTACTTCCTAACATTTCTAAAACACCAATTTATACACTTCATTAAATTAAAATGTAACCAACAATGAAAATTTTCTTTAATCCGTCCTTATGACTTGTTATAGGTACAACTAGATAACAAGTTATGAATTTTTTTCATAGTTTTTATCCAAATTTTAAAATTTTGTTTTGAATTTGGTCCAAACAATTTTTTTTACAATTTTTTTAAATATCCTCATACATATTCATTTTTATGCATGTATTTTAAAGATTTTTTTTTTCAATATTATAACTTGGTGTTTTTTCACAAATTCGTTTATACAAATTTATTTTCTAACTTTTTATATATTTATTTTCATAAAGGGAAACTCCAAAAATGTTATAATATTTTACCCTAATTTATGAAAAAAAATCTTATATTAAAATTTGTTTACGAAAAAAAAATCAATTACCGGTAAAAGTAACGATTTGGTCCCTTTTTACCGGTTTTATTACTTATCTGGTTTCACTAAAACCCCATTATTTTACCCCAATTTATGAATAAGTCCCAAATTAAAATTTAGTGATGATTTGACTATTTTCTCCATGTAACATACATTTTATCGCTGACCTGGATACCTAGTCATTAAATGAGCTGATAAGATGGATACGATGGGTTATATAATGTTACATTTATCATAAAATTTGATATCAATCTCATCAACTCATTTATGACTATGTATCCAGGTCAGTAATGAAACAGGTAAAATGTGTGTTTTTGGGAAAAAGAAGCTAGGAAATGAGTTGATGTTTGATGAGATGGATATACCGGGTTACATACGATTAGATTGAGAATTTGAAATTTCTTATAAACTTAAAAATGTCTAAGTTTTTCATAGTTTATGTAATTATTGCAGTTTTCGTTGAATGCATTTTATATTCTAAAAAATTTACAATACATCAGGATATCAAGTTTTATGGTAAACATAACATTATATAACCCAACATATGCATTTAAAAACTAGGTGTCCAGGTCAACAATGAATTCTGTAAAATATATGTTACTGGGAGAGTTTTATGGTAAACATAACATTATATAACCCAACATATTCATCTTATTAGCTCATTTAAAGACTAGACGTTCAGGTCAGCAATGAAATATGTAAAATATATGTTACTGGGAGAAAAGGGCCAAGTCATCACTAATTTTAATTTGGGACTTATTTATAAATTAAGGTAAAATAATGAGATTTTAATGGAACTAGGTAAGTAATAAAACCAGTAAAATGGGAAAATTTGGTCAACTCGTCGTTTTTACCGGTAATTCATACTTTTTCGTAAACAAATTTTAGTTTGAAATTTTTTTTCGTAAATTAGGGTAAAATGTTAGGACTTTTTTGGAGATTTCCTTTTTCATAAATATAAACTTGTAAAAAAATTTTCTAATATTTGTTCTAACAATTAAAAAAAAAGACCAAGTGTGGAAAAAATTGCAAAAAATGTACTTTTGTAATATATAAAATAAAGTGTGTAAATTGATGTTTTTTAGACAATGAAACAGTTCATTGGCCAATTTCAGTGTTAACCTTTTTTTGTCCATGTGGTTTGCATTTGTCATGGATTGTATCCCCTTAGACTGCACGGTGTGGTGCAGTTTGGGACCGCACTTGGCCGCCACCTCAGCAGGGAACACCGCCCCCTGGGTGCGGTTTCGTGCGGTTCAAACCGCAGTGCGGCAAAAAATAGTCGCGGCTTGTGATTGGCTGCAGATAATTTGACTGTTTTTTGATTGGGTGGGGAGAAATTAAAGTTTTTATTTATTTATTTTTTTTGTAAATGAAGTGTGGCACCACTCCTTGGGTGTGGCAGGGAACCGCACTTTTGTGGTAAAAATGACGTGGCGCTTACGTGACAACGAAGGGAGTGCGGTTTCGGTGGCACGACACCCTATTAGATTCAACGGTTGATTGCATATCACCATAACTATAAGTAATTCGATTGCAACACCCTATTATTGATTAGTCATCTTATGTGATTCAATGATTTGGTTGGAAAGCTATTCAATTTCAGTCAGTTTTACTTCACCTATTCTACTCATAATTGTTATGAAAAAATCGAAAGCCAACACACCAGTGATGTACAAACATTAAGCTGGTCGGCCACCCAACCATGATCGTATTTCATTTATTGGAGATGATAAAATATGGAAAACATGTAGTCGATGCCGAATGAAGGGGAATTATGTTATATTTTTTTGCGTTCCAGGTGAACTCGACTGTTTTTTGGAATTATGTTAGTTCTTTTTTTTAATTATGTCCAAATAATTTTATGAAATGTTATGTTTTTTTTTTTCCTAAATTTATATTCTTAATAGTTATGAAGTGAATTTGATATTCCCCTTTTGTCTTTTTTGCTGTATACTAGTATATCACTTGGTTTCATGTTATGCTTGAAAAGACCCATAAGTCAAATTAAAGGGATTTCATGTCGGGATATAATAGAATCAAGTGGTCATAGTAAGAAAAAACGTTTCGTAGAATAAATAGCAAATGAAAATTTTCTATAATAGATATCATTGAGAGAATCATTGTGCCAAATTAAAAGCATTTTGTCATTTACAAAAAAAATATATATATTTATTTTAATTTTTTTGAGTGGATAGGCCATCTATTAATTAATTAAGTCATCATTCATGGGTGTTGATTGGACCATAAGAAGATAAACATAAACATAGAGGGACCATAAGAAGATAAACATAAAGAAATAGAGAATGTATGTAGTCACAAATAGCACGTGGGGTTTCTTTCTGGAGTGGTGGTCCACACGCTACACACGGTCAAACAAGTTGACCAAGAGTTTTGTCTCAATAGTCAATTCTGTTAATTTGGTCACAATTCTATTTAACAAAAAAAAAAAAAAGTATTATTGTTTAACACCGCCTCTACTTGTAAGAAAATGCAATTTGGTATTGACTTGGTCTAAAACTAGATACATACTCCAATTTGTTTTAGAGAAATTAAATATCCTGCTATCGTATTATTTTTTCTCCTGCAAATCCTCCAACCCATTTAATTTCTCTTTGTTTTAAGTTGAATATATATATATATATATATATATATATATATATATATATATATATATATATATATATATATATATATATATATAAACTCAAAACAATGTATTTCCTCTTTCTAAGTTTGAAAATTTAAGTTAACAGAAGGATTTTTGGAAAAACCTTGAACATAAACCGATAATCTATTTTAAAACAGATCTCAAACCTATAAACCATTGTTAAAAAGATTCAGATCCAACGGCTGTTCAATCGATCGACTCATAAAATGCATTTTTATTGTGTTTGCACTCGAAGAATCCATCTTTTGTTTCGTTTAAAACTTTAAGCTATAAAATCAAAAAAACACTTTCTAGCACTCTTCATTTCATCACCGATGTCTGTTGTGGTTGCTTCCAGGCCTAACATTCTGCTGATTTCTTACTGGAAAACCGTTCTTTGGCTTCGGTAGGTCCCGCAACTCCATCACTTGTATCGTTCGCTGCCTTTTCGCTGTTCAAAACAAAAAAAACCTCATCAATGAGAAGGGCATTTATGTCCTTTTACATGACGAGAGATAGAGAGTGAGTCACGCACACCAGACACAGTACAACTTGTTCTGTCTAATGCATAAAAAAATAGGACCTAATCAAAGAAAGAACACAAACCATTTTCCGCTTGTTGATACCGTTCCTGGAGCTTTCTCTTTGCCGTTTCAAATTTATCTTGAGTGGTTGCCTCGCCAGATACCCTTTGGTTCTGTTCATCAATTTACAAAAACAGCTAGTAAGTTACAGTTTTGGCCCCTGTATTATACCAAATTTTCTGTATATGGTCCAAAAGAGAATTTTATTGCATTACTCTATGACTCACGCTTTGTTGACTTCTCTTTGGAACGGTTTGCATCTTCCTTTCCGGGTTTGGTTTGACCCGTGTTCCTGGAGCGGACTCTGGAACTGTAGGTTTGACCGGTTTCACAACAGTTGGTTTATTCTTCTTCATCTTTGTTAAATCTTCAGATTTGGACTCGTTCTTACGAACTGTAATTGGAACGTTTGATGGTTTCTGGTGTTTTGATTTTGGTACATTTTGTTTTTCAGTTCTAATATCGTTACGGTTCTTGTTGTATCCCGTACTGTTTCCAAGATCTGTAACAATATGGAAGATGATGAGTAAGACAGACTGACAGGACAAGCTTTCTAGGACTATTTTTGATAATCACTACAACTTGTTATGTTCTGTCATATCATATCATGTCCTGTGTAACATGGATGACGCCTAACTGACCAAATTGAAAAATAAAATAAAATTAAAGTTTCGATAAAGTCAACTCACTTCCATAATCGTCCATGCCATCAAAGAACTTCGCGTACACACGGCCAAAAAACAATAAAAGTCAGAATACGACCACAAAAGCATTAAAAAATAACGTTCTTTTAGAAAATATGGGAATTTGAATTTAATGCATACCACGGATAGCTCTAATGACGGGTGAGGGTAAAAGAATGCAAGATCATCAAGAGGAGGAGATGGGAGGCCTTCTTCTTCTTCTCCTTCTACTTCTTCATCAAGAACAGAAGGATTCAAAGACTCGGGTGTAGCTTCAGAAACCACTATTCATTGTAACAAAACAATTAATCAAATTACTGATGCAAATACTCAAACATTAAATAAAGATTTTGTTTCCTGAATAAAATACCTGTCGGTTTTTCGATAGCAACCACCCATTCGTCCACCATAACCTTCCACTCTCTGCATTTTAAAAACCATTTGTCATGCACGTGTAACTCGAAGGGTAAAATAGACTTTTCATTTCAAACGAATGAAAGTCCATCTATGAACAAGAACAACACACGGGGTTGCTAGAAATGAAATGAGCAGATAATCATGTGAACAAATTAGTATTCCATTTCAAGAGGATGAATCAATCTTATGCTCGAATCAATTCACATTGATTATTCGCAACTAACCGTTATTTTACTTAAATTTAATAATTCTCGAGTAAAGTAAAAGAGATTCATACTCTATGAGTGCCTTTGCAATATCGCGAACATCCTTTGATGCATGCTTTCGAACAACATTGACAGATTTTCCAATCTCAGTTGCCTGAAGTTCAGTGGCATCCATAAATCAATCAATTGAAGTCTTGAATATATTAAAGAAGATAGAACTATGTATTTATAAATTCATAAATTATAAGAACAAGGAAGAACAAGTCTTTGATAGATGTTGTATCCGAACCTTGAGAGTTTCCACCGATAGATTCATAAGCTGAAGCTTTCTCAATGAGTTGTACAACATCGATTCAGACTAGCAAAGAAAAATGATAGACAATGAACATAAAGCACAAATCCAAGAACTCGATTTGTTGAAAAGCAAGTTAGAATTGAAATCAAGGAATGTGACGTACCTCATCTTGATTGTTGTCGACAATCTCTTTAATCCTCATAACCTCACCAAAAATCAAGGATTCCTCTTCGATTTCATCGGTCAAAGCTTCGGCGACTCCATAATCGTAATTGTTAATTCGATGGTTACCCACATTAAGGTCTTGCTGTTCTTGGTCTCCAGGCAAACCTAATTCCACCTTATCACATCCAGAACACTTAATCAATTTACAAGAGAACAGAGTTTCAGCAATGCCATCTCTCCTAATTCGAAACTCTTTTGAGTAATCCGAAGCAGCAACGATGATTGCTTTCTCGATGGTTTCAAATATATCGCCATTTGAGCTCTTAAAATACTCCCTCCAGTAATCCATTCGTGCAGCAGATTTCGAAGCTGCCATTGTAACCGCCTCGCCTCCACCAAACTCGAAAAAAAAAATCCACAAAGATCAAATACTTCGATTATTTGAAAGATCTTTGGTGGGGTGTACCCGATGACCCAAGACCCGATTCGATTGCACCCCACAAATCGAAAAGCTTCGATTGTGAAACAAATTTGGTAGAAATTAGGGGAATAACAGAAGAACAGAAGAACAGAAGAAAGGAACAACGGGTAACAACAGATGATCTGTTATATCTACAATCAAAGCGATTAAAGTAGCGAAAGAGAAACGGATCAGATTGTTGTATCAGTTGGTGGTAAGATTTCTGTGGAGACGACGAAAAATGTGATTCTATAGAAATTCAAGTATTTATGTATATATGTATATGTTTTGTATTTTAAGCGTTTTGTTTAGGCTGTGAAATGGAAATCTGCGAGGAACCCAGATGGGGTTTATGCAAGAAATGATAAGAGATATTGAAGAATCCGAAATCGATAATCAAGAAAAGAAAATATTGTTGTAGTTATTAGAGATTTTTTGCCCTTTTCTTGAAAAAGTATATATAATTATTATTATATACCTTCAATCGATGGGGCTAGAAATGGAAGATATATATTATTTCGTTTGGGCAGGTGAGACAAACACAACGCAAAGCAGTAACAGGTAGAATCTTTCTAAGAAACAACATTTTACTTTCAGTTTTCTACTTCTTGTTCTCTTTTCCTAAATGGCTAAAATATTTGTTTATGATTTATATACTTTTACCTAAAAAGTGTTTTTAATAATCGTTTTTTTACGATGTTGTATATAGATGTTTATTTATGTAATTGATATAAGTTATTTAAATATGTTTTAACAGATTAAAAATATTATAAAGTAAAATGTTGCATATTTTGATTTTCTTTTTCAAATATGATTGTATATTTTATCTGAAAATAACTTTGTTACACACATTAAAAAATAAAAATAAGCTGTCGTTATATAAACGAACATTTGACCCGTTTTATATTATATGAGAACTTTTATTTGATAAAAAAATTAATTAAGAGTTAAATAATACCTGGAATATGATTCTAAAAGTTTATGAATCATACACATTAATAGTCTCACAATTATCTTGAAGTTGTCGTTAATAAACGTACGCATAAATTTGAATTAAAGTCTTTACAAAAAGTAGTACACGAAGATAATCCAAAATGGAATATATCATAGTATTTATAAAATAATAAAAATAATCATGAGAGTGAACATTAATTTGAAACGACAACGAATTCAAAAAAAAAAAAATGATATTATGTATTATGTCAAGATTAACTACATTTCGGACTAACTTTAAGTTATACTCGATATATTTTTATACGTTGCACATGATTACAGTTATATTGTTAAAATAGTTCAAATTAGTAATGCCCTACAAAAAAAAAATTGATATGAAGATGCAAACATAATCAAAATGGAAAAAGAATTATGTGCACAAAGTTGTTTAATATATAAAATTATACCACGTCAAAATATAATATAAAAAAACCACAACAAAATTCGGTGATTTTTGCTTTTGAACTATAATATATTGTCACACCTTTGAAGCAAGCAGCAACACCAACATTATCATGCTGAAACATGAAACACTTCTCGCTAGTGTAGTTTTTAAAAAGAAATTATAAAATCTTTTGCTTTTATATTAAAATTGTTTTAAATTCAAAATATACGGAATATACTATGCAATTAATGTTTCAAAATACTTCAAAAGTTATTTATATGGAATTAAGCTCTATAATCCAAGATAAAGTTGATTTGTTTAAAAGAACGAAGTCTATTAACTCAATATCATCCCAAATTTCAAGCAATCATATAATTCATGGCCTTTAAAATGTCCTTGGTACCTTCTACTTTTAGCTTTAAGTCTTCATGTATACATAAACTAGGTAATGAAATGCCTACAGAGAATACTCGATGTTAATCAATTTGAGTAAGTAATGATATCAATTATTGCGTTCACAAAATCTAAAAGATTCAAAGTCTAGGGTTCTTATAACCCAAATCCAAAGACAATGTTAAATAAACCATAAATCAAACCAAATGTATAATGTCATAAATCCAAAGTCAAAGCAGGGGGAAGGGTGTTAATAACCCACAATCTTTAGTAAGGGAATTAGTATTCCATAATCCATAACAAAGGGTTAGTTAACCCATAACCCAATAATCCAAAGTATAATGCGTAACAAACTCATAATCCAAAACAAAATCTACATACCCATGAATAATATGCACAAAGCATCACCTTCACCTTTTGTCCAAAACCAAACAAAGATACCCATAGATGATATGGATTTAACATCACCTCCAACTTTTGTCTAAAATATAACAATTAACTCAATAGGTTTAAAGGGATAATTCTACAACAAATAACAAATATGTATATGCATCTATCCCAACCCAAGTTCATCTAATTAGTCCAAACTCTTAAATATAGATCGTTAACAAAATTGGACTCAAGAGTATTGAGCACATAACATAATTCTCAACTTTTGTCTATTCTAATAAACTAGGCAAAGTGAACCATCACACTAAGCCACACAAGGGGTAGCGACCCTTACTTGTGCACGTGAGGAATTTCTAGAACATGTCTTGGTTATTTAAACAAATCAAGGGATCTCAAAGTCTTGTGGTCACTCAAGTCATCCCAATACTAGATGCATGCACAAATATAATGCTTCAAAACCATTTAAAAAATCTAAACATAAATTTTAACAAATAATATATATCTAAAAAAGGGTTTCATTAATGCAAATAAATACCTTAGATACACACATAATAAATAAGATCATGTACTATGACATCAAATCAAACTTACACAAAATCATACAAGAAAACACAACAAAGTAAGTATTTGGATTTGTACTCTCCATAAACTCACTTCAAATATTGTTAATGCCAACAAACCTCCTTCAAGACTTTGATGTCTTTTAGTCACCCATAATGAATCCAAATAAAGGTTACAAAAAGTCTAAAATACCGTATATGGATACACAATACTTTATAAGCTAAAAATGTTTCATTCTCATCTATATATGGACTATGGAAGCCATTGGAGGCCAATAAAGTGAGTCAAACACAAGTTAAGACAAGAATAAAATTTCTTCATAGATAACCAAACAACCGGAACGGATTTGTGAAGGAATTTCACAGGCACCCTATAACTCACATTCATGTCCAAAATCAATCATTTTTTTTACACACGCACTTGCTCTCAGTGTTTCCAATCATCACCAAACTTAACCAAATTGTATTTAATTAAGTCACTTAGGTCATATTTGACAAAAATATTAGCTTTGTTTCAATGTTAGATAATATACATAATATTTCAAGTCAAAGTAGGCGAAAAATAAAATGAAAATAAATAATAAAGGGTATCATGTCGCATTTGTCTCAAATTATCACATAAGAAATAAATAATAGGATATCAACAGTCTTGCAACGTTTCCACTTTTATATCTGAGAGCTCAATTTTAGAATTCACTTTCCAACCGATGGTATCTAATTACATAGATAAAAGAAAAATAAAAAGGGATGAACAAAGTTCGGTTTTTGCTTAAAGCTGAGATCAAAATAAAAAAGTTGGTTTCTATTAAGTGATTGTGTCAAGTTCTTTTAGCCAATTATTTGGGTTTCGGGTTCAATCAAATTGTTTTTTTTTTTTTCAGTTAATTTATGCTTATAAAATTGAAATAATCAATAATTTACTAAAATTACAAGAACAGGACAATTCAAGTTCATAAAAAAAACAAGTTATGAATATTAAAAATATGAGTATTACATTATAAATGACACGAATATTCATAATTGGTTTTAATTTATCAAAAGTAACTTAAAATATTTACATTTTTACAGGTACAATGAACAATGCTTAAGAAAATAAACTACCTAAACAAATAGGAACACATTAGTGTGCATATTAAGCATTACCTTACCAAAACAATAAAAACTTGTCGGAGGTGTGTTTAGAAAGATAAAAAGTTTTTAGGTCGAATATACCTCCTGAGTTTCATGTGCTATTTTAAATTTGTTCATGTACGATTAAACATATTATCATGCAAATATTGTTTATTTATGTTCATATTGCATTTAAATATAGTCATTATGATTAGAAGGATGCGAGTGTTCTTTTGTGTTATGTTAAAGCCTTGGACCTGAGGTAGTGAGGTTTCAATGCAAATATGGAAAAGTTATACCTTGTTGTCTCGTATAGTGGTTGTGGGGTTATCATGGGACGAAGACAATCTCATGGGGTTGCCATGTGTGGACGATAATTGTCTTTATCGGGCATTGATTGTTAATTTGTTATCATAAGAACATAACAAGTAGATAACGTTAGGTATGGAATAAAATGAAGGAAAACGGCTATACTTGTTGGATAAGACAACTACTATATATAATTGATTGGTAATTAATAATATTTTGAGTGGTGAAATGTTTATTAAAGCAACACCTCTCAGACATAAATTGTTAGAAATTGACAAGATTTATCCAATTTGTAAATTTATAAGAAAATTTTAAAAGCTTTTATCAACTATAAAAACTAGAGGAAGAACATGACTGCACTTACTAATTATTTAATGGTCTCGTCATTGCCTGTTAATATATTTCTAAATCTTGTTGCTATGGATTTTGCAAACAATAAAGTCTATTAACCATATGCTCAGTAGCAAAGTTACACAAATTTCGTGAAAAAGCGGTAAATTTTGAAATTTCTTTGTAAATTTAATTTGTAGGAGAAAATTATTTAATACATGATCTAGTATTAAAAAAAATTTAACATTTGTATTAACTATTAAAAATAGATGGGACAATTTGTACTGCAAGTTCCTTTGAGGGTTCATTGCTGCATAAATTTACACAAAAATTTAAACTTGTAACCTTCAGTGGCAGAATACGAATTCTAAAACTAGGGGGGCCAAAACCACAATTTTATGTAAGATAACCTAGCTTAACAAAATTAACTAACAATTATGTTCTGTTGTTCTAAAAATGATGACAATTTTAAAATCCCTCAATTATGAATTGTTGTTTTAATGTTGATAAAAATATTAACTAGCATTAGGAATCACAAAATAAAACAACATTTAACAAATATATATTGTCATTTTTGACCAAAAAAAAAAGCTAAAATAAATAAATCAAATAACATTGAACAATGACTATATAGATTTTTTAAATTTTAATAGTAGTGTGTTATATTGATTTTTTTTTCTTGTATTTCTTCATTTTGAAGCCCTTAAATTGCAGTTTTAAACTCATTCTACTAACTAAAAGTTAGATTGTATTTGACAAATGCTAAGTAATTATTGAAAAACAATAAATAGAATGAGATCATAGTTAGCTTTGGGTTTCTAAATGGAAAGTAAAATCTTTTATTGATCTTTGTTCTCTTCTAGGTCTTAACACAATAAATTAAGCGAAACAATTTAAAAATGAGATATGGCCCTCTGCTTCATCGTCATAGCAGTCGAAAGAAAAGTAAAAAAAAAAAATAGTAAAAAAGAATAATTTTTCTTCTCTATTCACTCAACCACAACATTTCTGATATCATACAAGTGTGCAATTCACGTCTCTCAAACTTACAACATAACTAAAACTAGTCTCAATTTATCTTGAGTAATTCCAATTATACTAAAATCACTAACATTAAAGGATATAACAACACCAAACGCAATGAGAAGTTTTGAAGATCAAAGACGAACAAAGATAGAAAAGCATGGTAGAAGGGGTAGAGCGTTTCTTAACAACTGAATTTTACTTGGTCTTTTAAGATGTATAATATTTATTTAATAAAAAAAATATTCGACTCATTCAAAACATAAAGAAGGCTTTAAGTTTAACGCTTTTGTTTGTGTTTTAGTTGAAGCACAGACACCACACATGAAGGCACGTGATTGTGAATAAGACAATCGACACCACGAAACTTCTCTAATCCACATACGCCCATTGTTCTTGTTTTTGTTTGGGTTCTTGTTTTGGCTTTTTGGTTTTTTTTTTTTTTTTTTTTTTTTCTTCTAAAATCGTGAGCCAACCAAACTTTCACTTTTTTTTTTCTTTTTTAAAATTTCAGGAAATCCAGTCACTCAAAAACCATATTGTAACATGTTTGTTTTAAATTTGTATTAAAATTTGAAGATAATTTTTTCAAAACAATGTTTAAGTTAGAACTATTTTATGACTTTGGTCAACGTATTTATTCAAACTAATCTTATTAAAAGGATACTTAATAATTTCATTACCAGTCAAAGATTTCTATTTCAACATATTCAACTATAATATATGTTTTATAGAAAGAAAAATGTATTGCACGTTATAATTGAAAATATGGATTGGTTTGTTTTATTTAAACGTTTTATTTATGATAACATACACATATATCATCCAAGTTTTCGATAATTTTTTTTATTTTACTTAAGAATAATTATATCTTCTATTCTAATAAGTCATGATCAATTTTGTTATATATCAACCTCTTAAAAGTTTTTAACATTTATCATTTTTGATATTTTTGAAATAAATAATTTACACTTGTCACTTTATGATTTTTTTTTTCAATTTTTATATTTAAAAAACCACAATACTTATTCATATATATAATTTATTAAATTAAATATAATGTATATATGTAATATATTAAATGTATTGAATGTTGTAATAAATTGCAATAAATATGTTTTTTTTTATTTAGAAATTTTACTTTAAAAAATGTTTAATGTTTACACTTTTAAATTTAACCTTTTTTTAATCAACTTGTATACTATATGAGTTTCATACCTAGCAAGCTACATATAATACTAATATATTAGTATACACCGAAAAAACTGAAAAAAAAAAAATAAAAATAAAAATAAACATTTGAAAGAATAACAACCTTTTTTTATATACATTTTTTATACACACTATATCAATAATCTAACAAATAAATATCATTTTAACTGTGGATTGATGAAATAGATTTTTGGCTGACATTGATTGTACATAATTAATCACTAAATTTGTTTTATATACATGTTGTGAGATTTTTACCAGTAGACCAAACTTTGTTTTTAAATTAACTAGATTATAATCCACATAAAAGGTAAGGGAACATATAAAAAAATATACAAATGCCTACAGATAATCTATAATAATTATAACAAAAATTTGGTTATTGGTATTATTGAAATGTGTAGAAGATAAATTGAAATCGATAAATATTTATAATTGTTGAAGGACATCTTTGTAGACAACATTTTTTGTTTTATTATTTGAACGACATTCCTCGTCACATGCGAGAATCTTCAAAATCATAGATAATTACATTATTGTAATTTGACGAAAAGATTGACGGGTAAATCATTAGGGACAACACTTTTAGTTTTTTTTTTTTTTTGAAGAAATTGAATCGTCACTTGAATTCATCATTTTGTTTTAGTGTTAATATTGCTTAGAAAAGTTAAATATAAATATATAGGTATATTGGTAAGTTTTATTATTTTATACGATGAAATTAATAATTATAATAAGGAAACATTTTCTAAGAAATAAACGCTTGAAATATTTTTGGAGGGAAAAAGTTCGAGAAATTAAAAAAATTATATAAGGAAAATACAAATTTAGACAAGATGAAATTAGTGACCAATGTTGTTTTAGATGGAATTGCATTTTATAAAGTATAATACTATGACAAAATTTAAAATATTTATTTTTGTTGTGTATATTATACAAAAAAAATTAATCACTTTATTTTACTGTTAATTTGCTTATGAAATCGATATATATATATATATATATATATATATATATATATATATATATATATATATATATATATATATATATATATATATATATATATATATATATATATATATAGAGGCAAGTTCTATTATTTTATATGAGGAAAGTAATAATTATAATGCGATAAAATTATCGAAAAATAAATGCTTGAAATATTTTTGGAGGCAAAAAATCAGGATCATTAAAACAATTTATACATGGAAAATACAAATTTAAATTTGGTGAAATTATGGATGAAATTAATGACGATTAAATTGGTAGGTTACGATTGAATCCGATTTTGGAAAGTCTAATTTTGATAAAGGAAACGTGTAAATTATCAAAATAAAATTTTTTATGGATATAACGAAAAATACGTATTTAAATTTGATAAATGAACGCGTAAGAAACAAATGCTTGAAATATTTTTGGAGGAAAAAATCGGAATCATTAAAAAAAATTATATAAAGAAAATACAAATTTAAATTAGGTGAAATTACATATGAAATTAATGACGATTAAATTGGTAGGTTACGATCCAAATCCGATTTTGAAAAGTTTGAATTTGATAAAGGAAACGCGTAAGTTGTCAAAATATAAAATTTTAAATACGGGGAAACATATAATAAATACATATAAAGTTATAAAAAGTCAACGCAATAAAAAAATAAGATAAAACAACATAAAAAAGAAAAATATATCATAATAAATAAGAATCATTTTTCCACATGTCATTTTCTCATTCATTTTGTCACACGGTAATTTTTGGAAATTTTGAATTAACTATTTTCCACTTGTTATTATTCTATGTTTTTCAGTTATTTAAAAATGTTACTTAATTGACAAAACTGCACAAATAGTCCTTGTGGTATGTCGAAAATTGTCACTTTGGTCCAAAAAGGTTTGGACTAGCACCAGATGCCCAAAGTTTTTATTTTGTTGCGAGTTTGGTCTAATTTGTTTTGAAAATATCTAAACTGACGGATTTGCCCTTGTTATTTTTTTTCTAATTTTCTTTTATTAAATTTTTATTTCCTATACAAAAATTAAACCAAAAAGAAAAAAAATATATAACCCTATTACACTCACATGTTTTTTATAACACATATAAACATCATATCTCTCTCTTCATTATTTCAAAAGCAACTACCATCGGCTGTCGGAGCACCACCGTCGTCACCACTAAAACCAACGTCGACGCAGGAACCCTGGAACTATTGGCCGCCGACTTTGCCGCAGAAAAAAATTGAGATTTGAACTGCTGGAGACCACTATTCATCTTGCCTTCTGTTGCTACTATGGTCATCTCTCTCATTCTCTCCCTTCTACTATTATGAACCGTCTGTCGGACCATCCAAACCACCACCAATGACGAAGATCTGAACATCAGACATCGGATCTACGATCCGTGTCGTTTAGTTTTCTAATGCCCCTGTCGAATCCTTGAATGTCTCTATTAGCATCGTCGTCGACTCTGGAACCCTACGGACGTTCATCACTAGCTTTAAGTTGCCTCTGTCGGGGGTTCGCGTTTATTCCACCTATGTCCGTGGTGAAGCAAGAATGATGATGAAGAGGAGAAGCGAGACAACACCACCACCTGTATGTAAACTCCAGCGCCGCTGCCGCTTCTACAAACCCTTGCTTCGATCTATGTGTCACCACTACCGGAATACAACGAACATGATAGATAGATCTAAACTTCGCTCGTTCCTTTTTCCGGAAGTCTCTATCGATCTTCTTCTTCCAAAGCAATCTCATATTCTTAAAGCATTCTAGTTGTCGGACCCTTCTAGTTTGTTGTCAAAAAACATCGCCAACGACAGAATCCTCTCGTTGCCGAAAAGGTCAGTCACCAAATGTAACGACCCAAAAATCACGACCAAAAATTTCTTTAAAAGCATTACTAGAATCATATTTATAAAAACTGTATCATAAGTCATAACATAAATTCTCGAGTATTAATTCAAAACATAATATCATTATCAGAGTCGAACATTCCCAGGCTAACTGACTACGGTGTGTGCACTGCAATCTCCCTGAGCTCCTCTTTTGAAAACTGGGTACCTGAAACCAAAACTGAAAACCGTAAGCACGAAGCTTAGTGAGCTCCCCCAATCTAACACATACCATACAAAACATATAAAGCACATACTGGGCCTTGCCCACTGCATCGGACCAATGTCCGGACTAACTGGGGCCTTGCCCCCTACATCGGACCGAAGTCCGGAAACTGACTGGGACCTTGTCCCCTGCATCGGACCGAAGTCCGGACTAACTAGGGCCTTGCCCCCTGCATCGGACCGAAGTCCGGAAACTGACTGGGACCTTGTCCCCTGCATCGGACCGAAGTCCGGGCTAACTGGGCCCTTGCCCCCTACATCGGACCGAAGTCCGGAAACTGACTGGGACCTTGTCCCCTGCATCGGACCGAAGTCCGGGCTAACTGACTGAACATAGCATAGCATAACATATCAACTAGCATGAACACATATACTGCATACTACATCGGGCCGTAGCCCGGAACACATAACACATAACACATAAAACATAGCACATAAATCCTGTCTGAGCCACGAAGGCATCAAACATACTAACTACTGCATCGGGCCGAAGTCCGGAAACTACTGCTAACTGGACGGGCCGGCATTGTGGCCTTAGACCCGTCCCTACTGGAAGGAAACTCACCGGAGACTGCTGAACTGATGCTGCTAATCCTCTTAACTGCTACTTGACCTCTGACTCCGAACTGCTGCTCCACTAGCTCCTCAAGCTACCAATATCAATGCAACATTGAGTCTAACTGACCCCCGAAAGGCAATCAAGTCCACCCTGGTCCAAAGTCAACCTTCCAGGTCAACCCTACTCGTCGAGTCACCCTACTGACTCGCCGAGTTCAAAATGATCAGATTCCTTTCATTCACGACTCGACTCGCCGAGTCAGTCCATGACTCGCCGAGTCCATCGATTTCTAAGTCCAGACCTGTTCAACTCACTGAGTCTCCACCCGACTCACTGATTCGAGTCACAACTCGAAGGGTTTGGGGTTTTGCGACCTGACTCGCCGAGTCCAAGAACAGACTCGCCGAGTCCAAGGCAATCTTCATACGACTCGACGAGTTGTTCATCCCACTCGTCGAGTTTCTCCAAAACTTCATGCTACTCGCCGAGTCCACTCAAAGGACTCGTCGAGTCCCTTCAGATCTCCTTACATGCAGAGGATTTTTGAGTCATGCATGGACTCCAAACTATAGATCCACCCTTCCCAAGCCTATTCCACACGTAAAGTTGCAAACTTTACGTGTAGAGAAGGAGATCTAGGCAAGGTACGCCATTAACTAGGGTGTAAGGCCAAGGGACTTCAAAATCGACACAATGGCTGATACTTTATGCTTCTCCAGGCCCTAAAACACTTGAATCTGAAGTAGCAACTCCAGATCCGGCTTCTAACCCAAAATAATAACATTATGGCAAAAGAGCCCCAACAACCACACATAGATCTAGGTGCAAAAAGGGTCCAGGAACTAGTTTATTACCTCCAAGTGCTCAAAATGAACTCACAATCCCAGATCTATAGCTCCTTCTTGCTCCTCCAAGTTCCTTCTTCCTTTTCCAAGCTTTAAAGCACCTTCCAGGGCTCAACTAGGAGATATGACGCCTAGGGTTTGATATCCAGGGCTAAAGAGGCAGTAAGGAACCCTAGGAAGAAGATTAAGACATTTATATAGGCCCCAAGTCCCGAATTTAGGGTTTTCCACGCACAGACCAGACTCGCCGAGTCACCCTGGTCGACTCGCCGAGTCGGTCACTTACTCCCCGACCCGGATCCCGCTTGGACTCGCCGAGTCCCTCCTTAGACTCGCCGAGTCGACCCCTAAACTTAGGGTTTTCTTTCCTTTCTTGGTCTTCGAAACTTTGGGTGTTACACCAAAATAGCCACCGGAATCTAGTGGTGTTTCCTTTTTCTGAATGGGAGAGAGAAAAATATAGGTTGGGGGTGATAATACAAATAGATTTTTATTTTTTTCCTTTATTAACTTTTGTAATTAAAAAAATAAATAAATAATGAAAATACAAAGGGCAAAATCATCATTCTATAAAAATTAAAAAAAGATTGGACCAAACTCGCAACAAAATAAAAACTTTGAACCTGTAGTGCTAGTCCAAACTTTGTTGGACCAAAGTGACAATTTTGAGCAAACTACAGGGACCATTTGTGCAGTTTAGTCTACTTAATTATATTGTTATATAAGCACAAACATTATAATTAAACGTTCCTTCCATAATAATGTTACTTAATTTAAACCTATATTAACAACTAATATACCATTTTTTTCATTGCGTTAAATATTGTTAACTATTTCATTTATTCAAATAAAGTCATAGAGTATAATTTATGGAATGTTAAATGTTATATGGATTTAATTTTAATATTAAATATTGACAACTATTTTATTTTTTCAAATAAAGTCATTGGGTTTCCCATGACCAAGATATGATCTTTCAAGGACAATGATAGAGTAGGAAAAATGTTGAAATAAGGGCTTTGGCTTTTTAAATCAAAAAAATCACATACACACATTGCTATTAACTAAATATGTTAAAAACAAAATAAAAATTACAATACACTTTGTATCCTCTGAACATAGTTACAACAACTCAAAAGAAATTTAGAAATTATAATTCAAAACATTATAGATTAAAGTCAAAGTACATTGCTATTAACTAAATATGTTAAAAAGCAAGAATTATGGACAAATATTTCAAATTAATAGCAGTATAATATTGATAATTAAAAACATTGAAGGGTAAATGGTAGTTTTCAATCATCAACTACCATGCAATCCAAATAATCTCAAATAAAAAAAATCAAGACACACATAGATACATATAGTTAATCAAAAATCACTATGCTTTTCTCATGAGCATTTTATCCAACATGTAGAATGCAACATTAAATGCAAGGTTAAAAAGACAAAACTAAAATATTTCAAAGCAAATACTGACCCAAACATCTCTGGTAGTTGTTCCTGGAACAACGTGGCAACCTCATCATGCAGGATCTCTCGAATCCTGGCGTCCAACTCATCTGTCCCCATCTGCACCACAGGCTTAGGTGTTGCTGGCCTCTCCTGACCTTCGTCTCCGGATCCGGATCCCATCAAAATGCATCTCGTCATCACCATTCTGAAACATACGAAACGATATCAGATAATCCACATAAATAACTGGGAACCAACTCCCGACTATACTCTAGGGATTGTAACTTCCTTGCAACGTGTATGGGTCATGTGCTTTCAGTAGTACGGGCTCATACTACCTTCCACACCTACCCATATTTTTCTCAAGTATCACCACAACACCCTAACAATATACATAAACATCGTGAGCGCTCAATCCTCACTCCTAGAGGGATGCTAACATCACATAACTGGCCTCCCGGCCTTTCACAACTCACCTATCCATGAAACTTCCATCAACCCTGTAGCACTAGTGTATGCTATCCATACATAACGTTGGACCCAATAGATTTTCGAATATCCAATCCTACCCTAAGCCCCCAATCAGACAAGAACAGAACGTAAGGCCAAATCAAACATTTTCATGCTATAAGATCTTAATTATGTATAATCGTGACGCATACACTAAACAACTACGGTAATGATGTCATTCTCATATAAAGGAAACCCTAGGCTAGCATGCATCATGTAATCAGGCAATTCTATCATGCAATTCTTGAAGATCCCTAGCTAGTACTAGCATGTTGTTCTAAACATATCACAATATCAAATAACCGTATGGTATTTTGGGGTCTACTTACTGGCTCCGGCTGATCGTACACTCTGCATCCTCCTTTTCTTATTTTGAAAACATTAAAAAAATCATTTAAAAAATCCTTTCCTTGATTTGAGACTGGATTCACACGAATATTCCTCCAATTCACTCAAACCAAGGCTCTGATACCAAATTGTAACATCCAAAATTTCAATTTAAATTTTTCCAAAACATTTAAAACCATTAAAAATCATTATAATATTGTTTTCAACATATATAATATCAGAGTTTTCCTAGAAACATAAACAAACATGAGGAACTGTACGATCATGCCTTCGCCTTATCGCGATCCCCTGATAAACCTGAAACAATAAACTAAAACTGTAAGCCCGAAAGCTTAGTGAGTTCCCCCAAAATACCGATACACATACATTCCAATAATACATGTACAAATAACAGCACGTATCGGGTCCACGACCTTACATACTAGAATATCCATGGGCCCACAGTGTGAGTCTGGATTGCCTACCGGGCCCACAACTCACATTTGGATTGCCACCGAGCCCATAATACGAGTCTGGATTGCCTACCGGGCCCACAACTCGTATCAGAAATGCTCCTAGGTTTTTTTGGCTACCGCACGGAGCAGTACAACCTCAACCCATCCCACATAACATGTCGACATGTAACAGATAAATGCACACACCAATAATAATTAATATCACAGGTAGTCCTACAGGCCTACCAAACTATTATATCCAACTAGTATGCATATCTAACACATACTTATTATAACAACTACTAGGATATTAATCCAATGGGTCAGCCTTGGTGCCTTAGACCCCTTAGTATAGTGAGGTAACTCACATCGCACTGTCAACTCGAAGATAAACTCAAGCTCATGGATTGCCGGTACAAACTCCACCACATAAATGCACCATAGAAGCATGCTTGTGAATTTCCAATTTCCCAAAATGTCCCAAAAGTCCAATAGTCAACCCTTGGTCAAAGTCAAAGTCAACTATCAAAGTCAACAATCCATGTTGACCTCAACTCGTCGAGTACAACCAACCACTCGCCGATTTTCTTGCATAACTCGCTAACTCGCCGAGTCACTTGAGCGACTCATCGATTTCCTAGTGTCAGTGTTCGTAAACTCCTTGGCCAACTCATCGAGTTTCCCTTTACAGCTCGTCGGGTTCATACATGTCCAAAGGTTGGGAAAACCCTACCCGACTCGCCGAGTTATTCGACTGACTCGCCGAGCCCAAGGCAATCTTCATCAGACTCGCCGAGTCGTTCATCCGACTCGTCGAGCCTACGACTATCTTCATCTGACTCGTTGAGTTGTCCTGACACTCGTCGATTCCATTCGGTACTTCATCCGTACAGAGGCTTTTTAAGCCATGCTAAGGCTCCATATCGTAGATCCAGTCCCCCAAGGCATGTTTATCACGTAAAGTTGCAAACTTTACGTGCATGCAAGGTGCTAATGAGCTAAATCAAGAGAAAGAATAGGTTCTAGGAAAAAGAGCTTCACCAACATGCTAAAGATTGAGACTTTACGATGATAAGAGCAAATATGAGCCTAGATCTGAAGTTGCAACTTCAGATCTTGGTTCATCACTCGAAATGCAACACCAAATGCCCAAGATGGCCCCAAAACTCAAATATAAAAGGGATCTAGCTTGAAGAAGCTCAAGGTGGTGAATTGATACCTCCAAATGATGATAAACTGAGGTAGACTTCAGATCCCCAATCGTTCCTTGCTCAAAGCTTCTTGATCTTCAAGCCTTTCCTCACCAAGATCCACCTTTCAAGCTTAAACACACAAGTATGGAGAGAAAATGGAGATTTAGGGTTTCTAGACTCACAAGGGCTGCAAGGGAAGGCTAAGGGGGCAAAGGATCCTTTAAATAGGGTGCAAAACCCAGGGGATTCAGGTTTCACCTCCAGCTCCAACTCGTCGAGTCACTATTTTGACTCGGCGAGTTGGTCACTTAAATATGTGGCCCAATCCTGCTCCTACTCGACGATTCGAGACATCCACTCGTCGAGTAGACCTTGAAACTTGAAATTTAAAGTATATTATCAATACCTGAGAATCAGGGCGTTACAGAAATGGTAACTTTCTGCATTTTTTTAGTATTGGACTTTTCGGATTTCTTTTTGTATTTTGTCATTGAGTTCTTGAATTACACGAAGAAAAAATAATTTCTAAATTCAACTTTTTTGCTTTTTGTTTCCAGTGAATTGAAGTTGGAATTCCTTTCTTGGAAATCAGTTTAAATGATTCCATAGTCATTACTGCTTCCATCAAAGGTACTTAATATTTTCATTTTTTTTCTTTTTTATTAAAGACCAAAATACTCTCATTACACATATTGAAATAAATAAAAATAAAAAATTTAGTTTTATGCATTTACAATAAAAAAAATATTTAAATATAAATACATATTTCATTTTTATTATTTAATTCCATTTCGTCCAACCAAAATTTCACATTTCAATTTCAATTCCAATTCAAATCTTGAATTTACATATCTACATTTGTATCATTCCAATCATAACAATTTTCCAATATTTAATTTACATATTTACTACCCTTAAATTCACATGTAAATCACAAGTGAATTACATAAGAGTTACATGTGCTTTGTGAATCACATATGAATTCACATGTAAATCACAAGTGATTTACATATGAATCACATGTAAATCACAAGAGTTATGAGTGAATCACATATGAATTACGTCTATATGCATACATGTATTTTGTGTGAGGGTTCTTCGTTTTTATTTTCTTGTAAATTTCACATTTGAATCTTAAAAGATACAATCACATGTGAATATCATATTATATAATCGCTTATAAATCTTACATGATATATACATATGCATATTTGTGAGTGTTCTTGCATTAATAATTTTTTTAAGATAAAATTACAAAAAATGGTCCCTGTGGTTTGCCTAAAGTAACAAAGTCAGTCCCTGCTAATTTTTTTGATGCAAATGGCCCCTGTGGTTTGCAAAACTTGCATAGATGACCCTTTTTACTAACACCATTACTATTCTGCCGTTAGGGACTGAATCTGTAAGGACATTTTCGTCTTTTCAAGTATAAATGGACTGAAATCGTGACATTTACTAAACCACAGGGACCATTTTTGAAATTTTTATGAAAAAATTAATTAAATTGCTAAGGGAAGGGCTCAAACTCATAACCTCAACCCCTTAAATTACGAAAACCTTAACCAATTAAGCTGAATGCTCTTTTGGTTTATTCTTTCTTAAAACTAATTTATATATTAACAAAATCGTTAAAACATAAACAATAAATAAATTATAAAAAACATTTTTTTACATAATTTTTTTTAAATAAAACAAAATGTATTTTAGTCGTACTATAAACAATAGTTTTTCACAAACAAATTGTATGTATTTTTATGTATTTATTTTACATAAAGTATATATTTTTTGTCTTTGAAAAATATGTTTTTGTATAAAAAATACGTTTTTGGAAAGAAAAAAAAAATTATGTCTTTGAAATATTAATAATTAAAACTACACACAACATAAAAAAATGTATAAATTCTTTTAGGTAGCTAGTTCTAAAACCGTTTTTTCGGTTATATGTATTAAAAACAAATTAACAACGATTTTGTTATCTATCTAAAAAATTAATATGGTTTTTTTATGCCAATAGTAATGTTAATAATTGTTATTTCAAAAAGATATATCACTATGTCTTTTCATCTTCATTTTAACCATACAATTTAAAACTTGTGATTAAAATGAAATACGTATTTTAAAGAAGATATATAATCAATATGTTTTTTTTATGTTTTTTTACATACATATAAAAAACCGTATGTCTTAAATAAGATATATACATATTCAGTTATATGTATTTTAACCGAATAAGTTTGTTATGTATCTAAACAATTTATACGGTTTTTTTTATGTTTTTTTTAATACGATTTAGAACCATACATATTTTAATTAAGATATATATGTATTCGGTTATATGTATATAAACAATTTATACAGTTTTTTTTTTTTTAAGTTTTTTAAATACGATTTAGAACCATACATATTTTAAATAAGATATATATATATATATATATATATATATATATATATATATATATATATATATATATATATATATGTTCGATTATATGTATCTAAACAATTTATACAGTTTTTTATGTTTTTTTAAATACGATTTAGAACAATAGGTATTTTAGATAAGATATATATACATATCCGGTTATATGTAGCTAAACAATTTATATAGTTTTTTAGGTTTTTTTAAATACGTATTTCATATTAATCGCAAATTCTAAATTGTATGGTTACAATGAAGACGGAAATACATAGTGATATATCTTTTTGAAGTAACAATTATTAACACTACTCTTGATATAAAAAAAACCGTATAAATTGTTTAGATACATAACAAAATCGTTATTAATTTGTTTTAATACATATAACCGAAAAAACGGTTAGAACTAGTGATCCAAAAGAATTTATACATTTTTTTATGTCATGAGTAATGTTAATTATTACTATTTCAAAGACATAAAAATAACATTTTTTACAAAAACATATTTTTTATACGAAAACGTATTTTTTAAAGATAAAAAATATATACTTTACGTAAAATAAATACATAAAAATACATACAATTTGTTTGTATGGAAAAGTGAAATTGAAGAAAATATGGAAATCTTGATATAAAGAAATGATATCACTATGAATCTTTATAGTTTTTATTTTTTTATTTTTTTATTTTGTATTCAATAAAATACTTGTACTATTATATGTATAGATTGATTAATAAAAATAAGATTTTTTTATAATTTACTTATGAATATTATAATATAAGAAATATGCAAATATGCATTTGAAAAAATTTGCATATATACACCTACAACGTTGATTTTTTTTATTAAAAAAAATTAGGGTTTTTTTTTTTTAAATATTCTAGTTTTTTTTCTAAATTGGAGTTTTTTTTTAAAAGAATTACATTTTTTATTAAAAATTAATTTTTTTCATTGTTTTTTAAATTTATGTTTTCTGAAAAAATTAAAAAATCTCCATTTAAAAAAAATCAAAAATTATTTTTAAAAAAATCCAAAATTTGATTTATTATGTTAATTTTGTTCAATATCAAAAAAAAAAAAAAAAAAAAAACATTAAATGAGATCGCTAAAATTACGATCAATGCCCTTAATGAATTAATTTTGATCTAACACTTCACCTTTAGTTTTTAGGTTCTCGGAAAAGTATGAGTAATATATATATATATATATATATATATATATATATATATATATATATATATATATATATATATATATATAACGAATATACATTACATCCCCACCTAAGCTTAGGTACTAAACCTCTAAAATATATCGTTTTAGCATGCTAAATATACCCGGTTTGGTTTCACTTGGTAAATATATCATTCTCCATAATATTTCTTTCTTTCATTATCGTTTTATCATCTCCGTTTTCTTTCCTCAATTATCGTTTATTACTTCATCCAAGTGAACATTACTAAACCCTAAACCTAAACCTAAACCCTAAATTTAAACCCTAAATACTAAAGCTAAACCCTAAACCCTAAATCTAAACACTAAACCCTAAACCCTAAACATAAACCTAAACCCTAAACCCTAAACTTTAAACCCTAAACCCTATTGTGTCGATCTTGAATTTACATCTTGAAGTATTAATCGTGAATCCATTAACCGTAATCTTTATATAGTAAAACAATGTATTTTCAAGAGATTTAGTACCTAAGCTTAAGTGGGGTTGTAATGTATATTCTATTATATATATATATATATATATATATATATATATATATATATATATATATATATATATATACTAGCAGTGTACCCGCGCAAAGCGGCGGGGCGTGTAAATTCTTTCGGTGATATGTTTCCTCTACAAAAATGTTATTTTACAAAAGAAAGTACATGTCGAAGACAAAATAATCAAACTATGGTGTTATTTGGGAGATGAAGTCATTTTTTGTTCCTGGACGGTGGGCTTTATAGCAGAGGAGGGAACAAAGAGGTATATGCGATTGGAGGGATATTTGAATCAACATGCTAAATTTAAGGATATCTAAAAGGGTTCAAAATTTGAATGAATCCGGGATTTGAGGGAACCATATCAAATTGTTGAGAAATATAAGGAGATTTGATGATAAATATTTGAATTCAAAATGTGGTTAAAATTTAATATTATTTTATTAATGGTTACTTGTACTATCAGCTTCATCATTTGGACGTCTTAAAAAAATAATATTATTATAATCAATCTATTTTTAGAAATAGGTAGATTTCTTTTATAAGATAGTAAAGATATATATATATATATATATATATATATATATATATATATATATATATATATATATATATATATATATATATATATATATATATATATATATATATATATATATATATATATAATTAGCGCACTTGTGCATATATTAGCCCATTTATGTATATCTTAACTTTGGGCCCAAGGCATTTGATGTATGTATTTATTTGTTGCGTAGATTGTGATTTGCTTAGTAAGAAAGATAGTAAAATACACATTAACATGCTATCATAACTTACATCTTGCGCACGTTATAAGCTATTATTCCATCCTTTTACGAGAGACGTTAAACGATCCGTTTGACCCAATTGAAATTTAAGTGTATTCTTGAGATCGTATATAAACGATTTACTTAGAAAATAAATAGTAATCGAACAATCTGACCAAATAGTAATTGAGATCGTATATCGGGTTTGACTTTTGAGGACCACTTTGACCATTCCAGAAGTGAGTTCGCATAGCCGGTTGATTCTTGGTATCACGATTGTTCGAACATGTGGATTGTATTGCGATTATGAAAGAATTACGAAATGTATGAATGAGGTATTAAAATATATATCTTATATAAAAAAGGACAAATCATGTAAAAGACATAGACATAACATTTGTTGCTAAAATGTTGAGGAGACATTCAAACGTGTTTTGTGTGATATGAACCATTTTTTATAACAAGTCAAAATAAAACGGGAATAACAACACCCCATAGATCATTTTCCTTATTTGTAAGCGCAAAGAATGCAATAACCTTCTTAGTTACGATCTTCTGGTATATTTTAATATTATTTTTTATCTAAATAACCATAGACATGTTCTTGCATTTTATCTTTTTATATTGTTTTATTACAAAAACGATTTTTTTCATTTTTGCATGGACATGCATATATCATACATATAACATAACAATGTCAAAGTAGTGTAAATTGTACATATGGTTTGCACAAAAAGTACCATGAATAGTTCTTATGATAACTTTTTGACACAATGATCTTTGTGGTTTGAAAAAATTGAATCCTGATTCTTTATAGCTAACACTCTTAGAAAATAAGAATTAAACACATATGAAATATCAAACATACCCCTAGTTATTTTTTCAATTTTTTTTAAATGACCAATATCCAATGGGACCCACATATCGCCCCCACCTTACCCCTCCTCCAACTTCACATGTTATTGTGGGAAATATATCAAAGGAAATAGAGAGGACTCTAGTCATCTGGTGACTCTAATAGTAGCGATGATAGAAAAACAAGAGAGATAAGAATTGAGATGATAAGGTTCAATTTCAATCGTCACCTAGTGACGTGAATGATCCTTGTGGTTTGAAAAAACTTACATTGTAAGTCCTTATGGCTAATATCATTAGAAAAATAAAAGTTAAGTATATATGAAATAAACAATATACCGATTGTTATTTTTTTCCCCTTTTCTTTAAGTGACCAACATCTAATGGGACCCACATATCAAGCTCACTCAATCTCTACTCCAACTTTACATGTTATTACGATAAACGGAGAGAGAATGTAAGAGAAATTTGGGAATAACTTTGGGCTCATCTTCTCTGGTGACTCGATATTAGTGATGAGAGAAAAACAAGAGAAATAAGGAATGAGAGAATAAGAGTCTATTCTAGTCATCACCTAGTGGCTCACTTGGTTAAGACAAAATAGGGGAGGTCACCGGTTTAAATCTGGATGGCTTCAACTAGGGGTGGCTAGGAAAAAGCTCATAATGTCGTTTGGCAGTCGTATCTAAATCTTTCACCAAACTGTGAACTTTCTTCGGAGGAGCCCATAAACAACACAAGTACTCTTTTAAAACAAAACAAAGAATAAGATTTCATCCAATAAATCTTTATGTGTTCTATGGCCAACATCAACATACTAGAAGTAGGAATGAAAGAGTAGACAAAGTATCATTTAGCATTCGGTATGTTATAATGGACTTCTTATTTAACAGTCTTTTCAAGATAAAATTCATTATTGAGAGATAAATGGAGAAAGATATATGTTGGTGGGCTTCGATGACCCCTGATAGTGACTAGAAGAAGACAAAAGAAGAATTGGAAAGAATTAATAATGGTATCTAATGATCCTTTAGGTGTTACACTATGTTGGTACTTGATCCGGTTCACGATTTATTTAAACTTAAAAGATTATCTCTTTTGGTCTTATTAAGGCCATCTACAATTTAAGGCTAAAAAGTTTTAACATGTGTAGTTTTCCTTTGTGTATATATATAGCCCCATATTGGTTAGTTTTGTGAAGTGCCCCCTGCTTTTTTAATTACTATAACCTTAAAATAATCCATATTATACCTTGAATAATAAGATGGGATAATGACTTAAAAAGATAATATATTTTTTGATTTGTAAACATTTGGTAATTGAGTTTTTTTTCGTCCACATTACCCATTCATCTTCTTCAACTGTATACATTTAGTCATTATGATCGGCTACTCCAGATAAGCTGGAAAAATGACTTAAAAGGGTAATATATTTCTTACTTTGCACACATTTAGTCCTTAAAATTTTTGCACATTTAGTCTTTAATAAATTTTTGTTGTAAAAAAAATCCTTATTGTTTTTGTACACATTCAATACTCATGACCGTTTTTTATGGTTTTATCACGTCATCCTACATGATACAATCATTAATAAGGTGTTCGGGATTGTTCATGATTATGGCCATCGCGACATCGGCTATTTGGTTGCCTAGTTCTTGTGGTTTGGCTTAGGTCTTATGTGTTGAATGTCGTAGCTTCTTCATACGATCACAGATTTTAATGATCTTTATGTCAACACGTTCGTATTTGAGTCTACTAAATTTTCTTTTAGATTACTTCAGTTAAAAAGTAATATATTTTTTACTTAGGATCTTTATATTCATGTGTTCTTTATGAATGTATGTATGCACATTTTTTTTAAATATTATTAAAAATATATTATTTTTATAACGGGAGTAATCTAAACGAAAATTGTAGTAGAGTCAAATACAGACATGTGGATATAAAAATTGTAAATATATGTGATCGTATGAAGAAGTCACGACGTCCACAACACAAGATCTAAGCCAAACCACAAGAACTAAGCAACCAATCAGTCGAATTTGCGGTGACGCTGGCCATAAGCATGAATAGCCGTGAACACCTTATTAATGATTGTCCCGCGTAGAATGTCGTGAGAAAAACCTAAAAGAAAAAAATACGATCATAAGTACTAAATGTACAAAAACAACAAAAACTTATTTTGCAACAAAAAAATTATTAAGGACTAAATGTGTAAAATATGAGAAATATATTACCCTTTTACGTCATTTTTTCCGGCTTACCTGGAGTAGTCGGTCATAAGAACTAAATTTGTATAGGTAAACAAAGTGAAAGTATAAATGTGGACGAAAGAAACCCTCAGTGTCCAAATATATACAAATCAAAAAATATATTAATCATTATAAGGTAATCAGGTATGACTAACTTTTTGACATGTAAAAGCTAAGGTGGCAGGGTTGTTCACGCGTGAACACCACCCCCTAGCCCGTAAATGTGATGTGGAATGATACCGGCTACGCATTCTTACGACCAAAGTCAAAAATTGACTCGTTAACCAATTTTATAAAAAAATTACTTTCTAACTTTAAATTAAACTATATAAATACCAACACTTTTATACCGTTTCACACCTCAAAACCACTCAAATATCTTTCTATTTTTTCATCTTTTTTCTCAAATTATGAATCAAAATCAAAATGCTCCAAACACCCCAACAATCTCAAACACTCCAAATGATCAATATCAACATCTTAACTACGTGCAGATGTTAGCATACTCAATCCAACAACATCTATTTACCAACATTATATATCAAATCAAATTACTTCCAACAACAACAACCACAACAATTCAATCAATCTCAATAAACACAACCATCTCGAGTCTCATTATCTCAATCGCAACCTATAAACCTCAACAACGACGACAACGAACGGGTCCACGAAACACAACCATCTAGAAGACAACCAAAAGGAAAAGCTAAAAAATATGAGGAACGAAGATGGGTAGAAAGCTTTATCTAAAGCTTAGATTTTTATATCGTGTGACTCGAGGACGGACAACGCGCAAACGGGAAACAATTTTTGGTTTTGTGTTTTAGACCACTTTCACTCGCTTTTGGGAAAACAAATGGATCAAACGTACGATGCGGTTAATGGAAAACCGCATGAACTACAAGCGACTTGCATCAAGTTTAATGACATTTGAAAATCTGAAAAAATATGCATAAAAGTAGTAGCAACTATTTCAATATTTTGTCAGCCACTTGCCAACAATACAAGGTTACGAACGACGGTAAAGCATTCGGCCACCAAAAAGCATGAGAAATTTGTCATAAGAGTCCAAAATGGGTACTTAAACCGGAGGGTTCGCATTCGGAATTCACCACCGGTTCCAACAAAAGGCAAAGAACTTTCGAGTCAGATGTGGGTTTTGGTGTCGACCTCAAAGAAGACTTCGACGACACCGAGGAGAAGGGTCCATCGGGAAGGGACAAAGGGAAAAAGACGGCGTCTTCATGCGGAAAAACGACTAGTGAAGACGTAATTGCAGAAAAAATTGACAAATTTTTTTTTTACAAAAATAAAATGAAGCAACGGAGGAAGCTCGTTGTCGAAAACTAGCACTTATTGATCTTCAAATTTAAAACACAAAGCCGCAACCGGATATCAACCCGGAAAATTTAGCCGCGTTTCTACAAATCCAACAAGTTCGTGACAAGTATTGGAATTAGGTTTTAACATTTTAGCATTTATTATGTTTAATTTTCTATGGTTTTTAAGTCATTTAGGTTTAAATTTCTATGGGATTATGTTTTTTTTTTAGTAATTTAGGTTTGAATTTTATGTTTTTATGTTTTTTTAGTAATTTAAGTTATTTAATGTGTTTTTATGTAATTGAAATATTTATTTATGTTTATTAATTATGTTTTTTCTTTAATTTAAATAACATAATTTTTTTTAAAGATAGGTGTTGTGGTGCATAGGTAGCATCAATTTTCTAGTGAACATAGCTCTACTCATAGCTACAAATAATGTGTAAGGAACCAACATACGATTTTGTATGGAGTTGACAAAAATTGGCTAAATCCACTAATCCAACTCGAATCCAATCCAAAATTAGCAGGTTAAGTTAAGATTTTCAATCCATTTAGGATGAATAGGTCAACCCGCCTAACTCATTTAATTAAATAGGTTGGGTAGGGTAAATATTGTCGGTACGTTTTCAACCTACCAATCCATTTAACTTAATATATATTTAATTTAATAATTATTTAAATATTACCATGTACTAATCTATAGGGCTGACAATTCTCGACACGACTCGCAACACGAACCGCGACACGACACAAAATAAATGGGTTTGGGCTGAGTTTTTCAACCCGTCAACCCGTTTATTAAACGGGTCATATATGGGTTTTTCAAAAAATAAACGGGTTGACCTGTTAACCTGTTTATCTTCTTAATAAAAAAATTGTTTTATTTTTAAATGTATTCATGTATCAAGTACTAATATTTAATAAGTATTATATAATATATATATCATTGATTCATAGACCATTTGATTATTTCGATATTTTAACTCGTAGTGGATGGTCTAATGTGTAAGTCGTAACTTATAAGGCTAAGTCTGTAACATGTTTCTATGAATGTTTTTAATTTTCATTTGGATGTTTAAGACTTAAATGTCTAAAATTCGGACCCACGAATCGAAATCTGACCTACGAATCCGCCAACCTATGAACCTGTATAAATAAATGGGTTGACAGGTTATATATGGGTTTATATTCCAAACCCGTCAACTCGTGACTTGTATATTTAAATGGGTCGTGTTTGGGTTGACATATTTTGACCCATTAACCCGTCAGTCCGCCAACCCGCGACACCGCAACCCGAACATAACACGATTATCAGACCTACTAATCTAAGTATTAATTTATAAATTACAGTGTTATATTATTATTTATGTTTTAAAAAATCCAATCATAATTGTTATATTTTTTTTCTTTGCACCGACAACAGTAGGAACTCTTCAAAATTATTTTAAAATTATATATCTTTAATATTATTTGAAATTTCTCTTTGTATTTGTGAACTGGAATTATTATACTTTAAAAATTTATTTAAGCTTTAAATACACCATTTAGTTAATTTATTTATTCTTTTAATTTTAAGTGGGTTAACCTATTTATTTAATAGATTGGTTGCCGGTGAAAACTCTTTATTTGAAAGGTTAAATTGTATTTGAAATATCTACCTATTTAAATACTACTATTTAAATAAAAAGATTAGACTGGATTGCTCTATTAAAAACCCGTATCAACTTAGATCGACCCGTCTCTGTTTCTTTGATTGTGTCGCTTTTCGATTTGCCTCCTGTTGCCATTAAAGTGAAAAGCCTCTGTAGTATGTAGCTTGCATGATACATATACATACACCAATCATTAGCCGTCCCCAAACCAAAATCGGGATGGTTTTAGAGATCGTACATCCTAATTCTTGTATCAGAGGATGCTGCAGCAGCGATTCGATCCCTCTGCACCTCCCTTCGTCTTCCTACTCTCTCTTACTTCCAATTGCTCGAGGTATGAACCACTTCCATTTTTAACTTGAACTAAAAGGAATTAACATATGCAGAAACCCCAATTTTACGGTAGCAGGTGCTGAAAGTGTTGTTTATGATGCAACTTTGGAGGGGAAAAGAGTTGCTGTTAAAAAGCCCGTTTTATCCACCTCCGACGACATCAATAAGTTTCATAAAGAATTGCAATTGCTATGGTCAGTTCTTCTATTCTTTCCTATCTTCAAATAAGTCATGTGCTTCGTTCAGATAACTGGATACTCCCTTAGTTCTATTATACCTTTTGATGTCAAAATTCTTATGCAAACATAATTGGCACAGATTTTGATACCAAGTTTGTTGCACTTCTTATAAACTTATGTAATTTGAAATTTCCAAATAAGCCAAGGGTTCATAAAAGTTAAGTTGCATACCAACTGTTTGATTCTTCAAAAAGACAAAATATGATCTGTTTTTCTGCAATGGAAGGAGAGTATGAACTTGCTGGCATATCTTTAACTTGTTTGTATGATTTGAAACGTGAAGCAAGTTAAATCATCAAGGGATTGCAACATTGGTAGCAGCACATGCAAGACCACCAAACTACATGTTCTTCTTCAAGTTGTATGAGTTTGGAAATCTTTCTCAGAAGTTACATGTTGAGGAATGGAATCCAAGTATCAACCAAGCACTTATGATCACCAGACAGCTAGGTAAAAACACTTGCACTCCTTATTAACCGACTTGATAGTTTAATTTGGGTACAAAAGCTAAGTTAACATTATTTGTGATGTCTCTTTTGCAGCAAATGCTTTACAGTATCTTCATAACATTGGAATTATACATAGAGATGTGAAGCCAGCGAATGTTCTTGTAAGTTAATGTAGTAATTTAATCTCAAATTTCTAATATATATATGTGCGTCTAAATGCAAGATTTGCAACACACTTTCATATATTATGTCCTCCTACTTATATTTCTTTCTATTGCACCGTTTACTTTCAATATTTTTCTTATTAAAGCATCATACTTTGATGAATCTACCCACTTTCAATTCTTTTCATATTCTAGCAGTGAAAATTGCTTTGTCTTTGGATGACATTGCTATAAGTAGGTAGATTTTTCAAAGTAAGATGTTATGGGAAGAAGTTGAAGGATGATGCTATAATAAGCAAATTGGTTCTCTATCGTTTATATAGAAGCTTTTGCTTTTGCAGTTCCATACTGTGTTTTTAGTGGTTGATTACATGATTCTGACTTTGATGCAGCTTGACAAAAGCCTGCGTCCACATCTTGCAGACTTTGGTTTGTCTGAATACAAACAAGATCTTAAACAAGTCACACTGGAAAACTGGAGATCATCAGGAAAGCCAACAGGTGGATTTCATAAGAAGAATATGGTAGGTACTCTCATTTACATGGCACCTGAAGTATTGAGAAAGGAGATTCAGACCGAAAAATCCGACGTATACAGTTTTGGAATTTCAATCAAGTAAGAATCCAATGACAGACCTTTTATGACATAATATTTGTATTTCCTTCAGTTATGAGGAGAAATCCAAAACTTGAAGCTTAACCCATTGTAGTGAACTTCTCACAGGTGTTGTCCCATATACCGATCTTCGCACTGAAGCACAGGTTAGCTATTTTAATCGAGCTAAATGCAAGAAATAGCAATGTAGTTTCATTTTCATATATTGATGTATTATATTTATAAGTTATAACATAATAATATAATATCTCCTGATGTCAGGCTCACACTGTGCTGGAAATGAACTACACTGAACAGCAACTGACAGCAGCTGTTGTGTCTGAAGGGTTAAGACCTGCTCTTGCAGGGACTGAATCAGGTGCACCACCAAGATTACTATCTCTGATACAAAGGTGCTGGGATGCTGACATGCACAATAGGCCTTCATTTGATGATATCATCACCGAAGTTGATCTCATCATGGAAAATAATAAGATGTTAAAAGTGGAGGAGAAAGAGAATATTCTCCCTCAATCATCCTCAAATGATGACATTGGTCGGATAATCCAACCTTATAAAGAGAACATCAACTGGTTTGTTCAGGGTGAAAATATTTTGAAGACTGCAAATGGAAATGGCAGTGGTGTAGGTGTGAAAAATTGGAATATTGATTCGGATAGTTCTTCAGTGTATCTTCCTGTTCTATCATGGGGTTCTTTTGCTACTTGTGGAAGAAGGGAATCCATGGAGGATACTCATTTCCTTATGCCTCATGTGGAGAATCAAAAAGATGTCCATATGTTTGGAATCTTTGATGGCCACAGAGGTACATACTACATACACAGTATGTGAATTAAGGTATGATTGTTTTAAGAAACTTTAAGTATGTATTGTTGGGTATTATCATATGCAGGTGGTGCAGCTGCAGAATTTTGTGTTGGAGCACTACCAAGACTGTTATTGCAAAGTCTAGATCATGCCACCAGGTTCGTATTATCATAAAGTATTATTTATTTTATTTTTTTAAACGAAAATTTACCTTTAGCTTTTTTATTATACTAATGACAAATGCAGTCCGCATGATGCACTTAAAGAAGCATTCATCAACACAGATGTGGCATTCAGAAAGGAATTGAATTCCAATTCTGAATGTAAATCCAAGAAAGATTATCATCCAGGCTGTACAGCAATTGGTGCTGTTATAGTTGAAAATAGGCTTTTTGTTGCTAATGCTGGTGATTGCAGAGCAATCTTATGTCGTGCAGGTTCTGCCATTCCTTTAAGTAAGGTTGTTATCAATCTCATCCATTTTTATGACATATATATTTTTCTTCATTGATTTATACATACATTACATACATGCTTAATTTATATTTGTTTTGTGTAGGACCATGTTGCAAGTAGTCACGAAGAGAGAGAACGGGTTATGAGTGTAGGTGGTGAGGTCAAATGGCAGCTTGACACGTGGAGGGTTGGTCAAGCTGCCCTACAGGTTAATTTTGTTTGCTTAATTCAGTATAGATAAACCCTAGTTCTATTATATATAAAGCAAGTGTTTAATTTTTAATTAATAGGTTACACGGTCAATTGGTGATGATGATCTGAAGCCTGGGGTAACTGCAGAACCAGAGGTTACGGAGACCATACTTTCAGATGAGGATGAATACCTGGTATTATTATTATGCACTTTACCATGTTTGATAAAAGTAGGTAGCTGTAATGGGTAAATAAATATATATATACACTGAAAATTTCAGGTAATGGGTAGTGATGGACTGTGGGATGTTGTGCGGAATGATGAAGTGGTTGAGATAATGAAGAAGACAGTGAAAGAGCCTGGAATGTGCTCCAAGAGATTGGCCATGGAGGCTGCAGAGCGTGGCAGCAACGATAATATAACAGTCATTGTTGTCTTTCTTCATCCCGTATCCACTGCTGAGAGAATTTACTAGAAATTTATATATAATATATTACTTTTGTAGTTTGATTCTTAACAATATTTATGTATTCTGTTTTACTCATACAGAAGTTCAATGGACTACTTGTATATTCATTTATCTGTATCTGTATGTTGATTGTTGATTAAGATCTTTTTTTGAGTGAAATTTTTAATAAACTTGTATTGTTTATCAGGTAATTACTTGTTTCCTCCTTCCCATTAGAGAATGAAGTATCATGTTAGAAAATATTTTTCAAGTTTAGTGAACTATATACACAAATCAAAATGAGGGGTTATTACAAGTTTAGTTTAGTTGGAATTAAAACTAATTTGTATTGCAACATAAAGTAGAGATTGCTTAAGGAATAAGTGTAATCAAACATATTCTTATTCATTAGTTCCTATGTATAGTTCAATTTCTTTCTGTCTTCCAGCCAAAACATTATCCCTTTGCAACTCTTATATCCAATTTGTGGCTTCAAGGCAAAACATATTTCCTGCAGAAAATAGCATTTCCTTTTCTTAGTTTTGTAATTTGTCTTTAGATTATCAAGTAAAAAGTAATGTACTTTCACTTCATTTCTAATTTGTTTACCTTTTACTTGTGAAAATTGATTATTTACAGTAAATTTTCCCTGCAAACTTGTAAAATGCTGACACATAATGGTTTTTTTAACACATTGATATGATTACCATGCCGCCGATTATAACTTGCCTTTAAGATGTGTATAGTTTGTTACAAAAGAAAACCGAATTTACAAAATGTACATGATAATTGATAAATGGAGTCCTGGATGTTATAGAATATAAATCATAATATTGAGGCTATGCAATTACACAACACAAGCACGAAATCCAGCACAAAGTTCCATGAACAGAAAAGGAGGTCCAATAACTCTTTGCCAGTCCACAAGATATGATTCTGCACTGCCTTTGTATAGCTGATCCAACAAAAAATATTTCCTTCATTACCAATATTCTAAAACACCAAAATGCAAGAAATGACAACCTACTTTCATTTATTTGTGCATTATAGCATCCTACTTTTATTTTTTTTATAATTGAGCGAGTAAAAAAAAAAAGTAATTTGCATTTCTTGCCTGAATTTCAAACTTGACTGCATCACACAAACTAAAGGCTTCCATGTTTGAGGTCTTGATTGGTATACTCTGACAGGTGGCATCATCTCTATGGATGCCTATAGACTTGGAATAGCTTTCAAGTGCTGCTGGTTTCCATAGACATTTCAAGTTGTATGCCCCGATCTTCTTCCATTGTACATTCAAGCTCTTGAGGACGCTTAAAACATGTCTCATAGTTTCATGTGGTGATGCACAGGACTGCATTCAGAAATATATACTACCAATTTATATCCAAAAAGATCTAGGGCACCAAATTTTATGAAGTAACCCAAGAAAGTTTGTCCAATCCTGTTATAACAATGCATAAAGACGAAAATGACCTTGAATCCAAGTACCCATTTCCCTTGAACAGGAGAAACTGGTCTTACATATATTTCTCGCCGATCTGTGCATTCCAGTGGCTACAAAAACAAATAAATAAATAAATAAGACCCCTTTTTTTTTTTTTAATCTATGTTATCTTTTCATGATGAAAATTATACTTTTGTCTTCCCAAAACGGTAATACAAGTTGCAATTCATGATAATAAAAGAATAACTGAAGTTACCAAAGATGCTAGAGGATTGTCTTTGTTGTAATTATGGTTACTCAACAACTTATGCAATAATATAGAATATGTAACAGTTGCCTGAAAGGAAAATATTTAAAAAAAAATGGTCACTTTTACAGTTGAAATATATGTAATGGAATCAACAATTGAGAGAGTTTCATCACCTGATTTTGCAACAGGTTGTTCAAAGATCCAATAACTTCTTGAACATTGAACCCTAAGATATCCATCTCTTCTAGGACTCTAACATCAACCTTGGAATATACATACACATGATTATTAGATTTCAGATAACTGTATCAAGAACGGATAAATAAAGAAGTTACTTTTTACTGATTATAGAAATTTTGAAATTTGATAACTTTATACACCTTTCTTGCACTCCATGAAGTATCGATCGAATGGCCTGCAATGTATTTTGGAAGATGTTCTTGAAACCATGGATGCTTGTATATTTCTGGAATAGTAATACGATTAACTGAATCAACAATAAGCATCTTTCTAATCAAGTCACGTGCTCCAAGAGACAAGTAGTTTGGGTATGTGTATATTCCACTCTGATAACAAGTGATTAATACCCATGTCAGTATATATATAAGTTTCACTTGGGAGCTTAAATATATATACAAACCTTTATCTTTGCATATAAGCCAGAAAGATTGTCATCATCAAAAGGAAGACTTCCGCATAAAAGAGCATATAAAATAACCCCACAACTCCAAACATCAACTTCAGGTCCAGCATAAAGACGTTCTGAGATAACCTACACCAAAAAAAAAAAAAAAAAAAATTATATTAAGTTCATTAAGTAGAAAAGAATCAACTCACACACCTCTGGAGAAGCATAATTAGGGCTTCCACAACTAGTTTTTAGAAGATGTCCATCTCGCATGATATTAGCAAGTCCAAAGTCAGCAATTTTGACATTTCCTTTTGAGTCAAGAAGTAGATTTTCAGGCTTAAGATCTCGGTGAACCACCATGTGAAGGTGGCAACTCTCTACACCTGAAATAATCTACATGGAATCATCATCCATTAGCTTGTGCCTTGTGGAATGGAATATATAAATTTGTATCTTTAAAATCTTGAAAAATTCAACAACAAAACACAAGGTGATAGTGTGATATAAAAAGAGCAGGATGAGGATGATTTTGTGCAATAAACATGAGCATGGATACCTGTTGAAAGAGATGGCGAGCTTCACCTTCCTCAAGTCTACCATTTTCAGTGATATAATCAAATAGTTCACCTGAGTTCATATACTCCATGATGACATATATGCATGATCGAGTCTCTATGACTTCATAAAGCCGAACAATATGAGGATGGGAAAGAAGCCTCATTATATTAATCTCTCGTCTCACTGAAAATACAATCATGAAGAAGTAAAGGAAATCATCAACTTCATCACTTCACAGGAAAGAAAGCGGCAATTGTTGTAATTTTAGGAATACCTTTCTCTGCAGCAGAATCATTGATTGATTGACGAGCAAGGATCTTTATGGCCACTTTGACTCCGGTCAAAATATGTTGGGCTACTTTGACTCTACCGAATGCTCCAATCCCAAGGGTTTTCCCCATTCTATAGTTTGATAGAGGTGGTATTGGTAAGCTTCCATTACCACTGGTTTCACCCATTTTAAGAGACCCGGAGTTTCAATACCCTCAATCTTCAGGGTGCCTACATAAGAAAAAGAAAGGGAACACATAGTAACAAAATAGATCGATCGTTCATCGTTTTCACAGATTAACAAATAGATCGATTGTTTTCACTAGGAAAGAACACATAATTAATCAAAATATAAGAAATTGAGGACGCAAAAGCGATTCACCTCTGAAAATTAGCAAATACCCATATGATTTGATGTACATGTATTTACAGTTTCCAGGAAGCGAAACGAATCATAGAGCCAAATAGTGAACTTGTTTCAACAAAAAGTAATCTAACCAAGTTGGAAAATAACACTCATCTGTCTTTTTTTACAAGCAAGGTAATTTACATATAATCAACTCATATCAAATTCCCTGTTGGTAAACAAATGATGAATTTCTGCAACTAACCTGGGAGCAGAGTATTTCTAGGCTTCTAGCAGTGATCACTCGAAGAAAAGGTGTAAGTGGCAATGATCAAGTTAGGGGGGAAAGATGGACACGGAAAGTAAGAAATGGAGTGAGTATTACATTTTTGTCTCCGGTAGAAGCCATTGATACATAGAGACAAAAGCTTTGACGGAGTCGCAAAGAGAAATTGCCGGAAAACTCATGGGTTTATCCGTTGAAAGAAGGGCAAGGACATAAAAGCCATTTACCTCCACCTTCCTCAACTTTTCAAATTATTTTGGGGCACTTTATTTTATACATTGTTTGGAGATTTTGCAATTTTAGTCACCCTGACATAGTTGGATCTAGGTTGTTTGTTTAAAAATGAGTTTTTTTTATATATTATCCGTTTCATATGGGTATAAGTTAAAAAAAAATGTTTGGATAAAATAGTTTATAGCTTGGTAAACTTTAATAAGTCAAAAAGTGATAAATAAGGTACACTTTATTTATTAAAAACTTTTTATTTTACCAAATAAGTTATAATCAAAAAATTATAACTTTTTCTAAATAAACTTGGCCAAACACCCTCTTAAGACAATGCCAAAAACATAATTTATTATACATATTGTACAACCCAAAAATATTTTTATAATAAACTTTATGACATGTTTGGATATCAGTCGAAAAATTAGCTACTAAAAAATAATGTTTTGTAAAATTAGTTGATAACTTAGATTAAGATATAAAATAACTTCAAGGATAATGAGTATTTTATAACCAATGAAGGATATTTTTGAAAATATTTTAAAAAAACTTATGTTTTTTTTAAAAAAAAATGTAAATGTGAAAATTTATAAAAACTTGAAAATAAACTAGCTTATAAACTAATTGTAGTACCAAACAAAACCTACGTTAAGTTATTTATTAGATACTTTCATTTATCGATAAATTTATTTGGTGGAAACACTTAGACCATTTCAAGGTTATGTATTTAATTCGTATAAAATCTATTTCAAACATAATTGTGATCATGGTATTTGGAACATTTATATTAGGCTAATTAAATATTAGAACACTCACCTTGGCGTAATTTATTTAAAAGTCAAATCATCAAAAATTTCTTTTGATTGGTGCCACAATGCTTACAACAACGTATATTTTTCAATCAAAACAATACAAAATATGCATATGCAGGCTTAAAGATTTCATGAAGAAAAAAAAAATGATATTTTTTCGGAACTAAAAAAATCATTTTTCTATATTTTTTTTCAAGAGAACCCTATAATCACCATTATATGGTATATATTACTTAAATTAAGATGTATTTTAAAATTGCAAATTAGTTATTGATGTCTTAATATGTTTTCTTTGAAATTGTGTTATTATTTTATTTGTATGTGTGTAATTGAAAAGGTTATAAGACACAACTGAAACATCATTTGTTTTTTATTTAGGCCTTCAAGAGTACTCTCCACGTTAATAGTTATAGAGAGCTTTCAGATCAGCTATCACGAACCACCGGAGTACTTTCCACCTTAAAGGAGAGAGAGAGAGAGAGAGAGAGAGAGAGAGAGAGAGAGAAATAAGAAGATTTGCAAGAGAGAAGAAACCCACCACGATCACTGTCATAGACGGTGTGCATAGTCATCGTCGTTGTCAACTCAATCAAGAATTTTTTTCAAAACATTTATTCTAGAAGGTCTTAGGCTATGGGGAATTGAGTGCGGTAAGAATGACGCCTATGTGGCATAGTAAACACCGCCCCTCTATGCAGTTTGAGGTGTGCGGCCAAAATTAAGAGAGTCCTCTCTCTATCTCTTTCTTATTTCTCTTTTGTCTTTTCATGGTATACCACTCCTTGAGTGTGGTAAGGAAGTGTGGCAAAATAAGGGAGTGATATCATTCTTTCGAACCTTATAGCCTTTAAAGTATTGAATCTTGTATTTTATGTTTCTGATAATTATTTGTTTTTTATATAATGTAAATATATAATATATGTTATCTTTAATCATTTTTATAATTTGTAGTTATTTTATGTACCTTTTATCTTATTAATTTTTATTATTTAAAAAGAATTAATTGATTGCAAAAGTTAATAATAATTTTTTTAAGTGAACGTATTGGTTTTAATTAGTTGTAAACAAATTTATAAAAAAATTTAATATTGCATTTAATGGTGATCATATTTTAAAGTCATCATATTCTTTATCTTAAATTTCTTTTAAATGTGATTAATAATCTTGTTTCAAGTAACCAACTATTTGATTACTATTTTGTAAAATGTTTGAAAACATTTAAATTATGTTTGATATGTGCCTAACAAAGCAACGATCATAAATAACTTTTAACTTTTTTGGTGAACAATGTTCTTACAAAAAATAATTATTATATTTTATTATTAGTTATTAACTTCTAAATAAAATATTTATGTTTAGATATATTTTCTTTATACTGTATTTTTATATATTTAATGTAATTAATTAATATTGGTGTCTAATTTAAAAAATATAAATTAAATTATATACATTAAATTAATATTTTAAAAATGACATTTTGATACAAATTATATTTTTTTAAAACCTTCTTTAATTCAAGTATTTAAACTTTTAAAGGTATTAATGAACTATTTATTTATAATTGATTTGTACAAAAAATAATATCTTATAATACAATTATGATTATATTATAATTGACTTATACCTCTTAAAATTCAAAATATAATTATTATGCTTTATAATATAATATAAAAAAATTTGATCAACCGTTCTATTATTGTAATTATAATAATGTTATTTACGAAAAAAAAATATGTATATGTTATTATAATAAAGAGCCACTGTGAACGCATAACGCATTGAGAAACAAACTTAAAAACTTAAAACGATCGAGCAAACATGTAGTAGTTGGCTAAGAAGAAGTTGTACAAACTACTACATTCCCATTGGATTTGATTTCAACAAAAGACAGGTAGAATAAATAGGATCCGAATTTCCACATAAACATTAAAACATATCCTAAAAAAAAAGTCAAGACAGAAAATAAGATATACCAGATTTACCATCACCATCACCAACCACCACCCCCAGAGCTTTTCTTACCCCATCCACTGTTGTTATCTGCATCTTTGTTGGCGTCACCTGAGCCAGATGCACTGTTATTCTTCGACCCCCAACCACCACCACCAGCACTGCCACCACCGCCACCGCCACTTGTACCACCACCACGGCCACCACCTCCAGACCATCCACCACGGCCACCGCCACCAGACCATCCACCACGGCCACCGCCACCACCAGACCATCCACCACTTTCTCTGCCGTCACTGCCGCCACTTGCACCACCACCTCCAGACCATCCACCACGACCACCACCACCATCACCACGGCTGCCACCACCAGACCATCCACCACGGCCACCACCACCAGACCATCCACCACTTTCACCGCCATCACTGCCGCCACTTGCACCACCACCTCCAGACCATCCACCACGGCCACCACGACCTCCACCGCCACCACCACCAGACCATCCACCACTTGCACCACGGCCACCACCACCACCAGACCATCCACCACTTTCACCACCATCACTGCCACCACTTGCACCACCACCGCCAGACCATCCGCCAATTGCACCACCACCGGTACTTTTCTTTCCGCCACCCCACCCTGTATTATCTGCATCCTTGTTGGCATCACCTGAACCAGAAGCACCACTATTCTTCTGTCCCCAACTGCTGCCCCCACCACCGGACCAACCACCACTTGCATCACCACCAGCACTTTTCTTGCCTCCACCCCACCCAGTACTATCTGCATCCTTGTCGGCACCGCCTGAACCAGAAGCACCACTATTCTTCTGTCCCCAACTACCGCCACTGCCACTTGCACCCCCACCACCACCAGACCATCCACCACCTGCATCACCACCAGTACTTTTCTTGCTGCCACCCCACCCACCGCTATCAGCTTCCTTGTTTGAATCATCAGCACCACTATTCTTCTTCCCCCAACTTCCACCGCCACCGCCACCAGACCATCCACCACCATCAGTACTTTTCTTAGTGCCACCCCACCCACCACTATCTGCATCCTTGATGGCATCTCCCGAACCAGAATCGTTACTTTTCTGTCCCCAACCACCACTTGCACCACCAGACCATCCACCACTTTCTCCTGCCTGAGTACTTTTCTTGCTGCCACCCCACCCACTATCATCTGCATCCTTGTTGGCATCACCTGAATCAGAAGCCTTTTGCCCCCAACTGCCACCACCACCAGCACCCCCACCCCAACTGCTGCCACCACCATCTCCATAACCTGAATCCTGGTTTTCATTCTCAGAATCATTTCCCCTGCCACGACCACGCCCTCTCCCCCGCCCCCTACCTCTTCCTCCTCTTCCCCGGCCACGACCACCACCATCATCACCGACCCCGCCCCAGCCAGCAGAATCCCCAGGACGTTCACGGGGATCATCAATATGTTGTTGAAAATATGCTACCAACCGATCAACTTCCTCAAACATATTCTTCCGGAATCTAAACCCTTTTGGATACAATCCAATATACTCATGATGCGCGTTGGAAGTCCTTATGTATGTCAGAATGAAGGTCCCCGGATGTTCATGAGAGACACCAAAAGAATAAACAATTCTTGAAGGGTGCTCCGACTTTTCCTTCCTCAGTATCTCATCTACCTCAGCTTTTGTCCCATGCTTAAACATTCGGTAGCCTAACATTTTCTTCAAATGTCCTGCCAAGGGTTCCGCATATCCCGCAATTACCTATCAATCAATCAAAACAATACAACACAAACATATAAGAAAACAGCAACCTACTTTCATTGATTTTTTTATAGCAAAACAAAAAAGAAAAACTGACCGACCTCATCAAGGTTAGCAAACACATCCTCTCCTATTTTAAGTGTTTTCCCAAGACGAAGCAAGCTTGTAATGTCCTTATGCTCTTTTCCACCTTCTAGAATGTCCTTGTGAGCATACACCCCATTGTAGACTTTGAGCGTTAACGTTAAATATGAGGCTCCACGAGAGCTAGGCCGGAAAACACTCTCACCGGCTTCTTTCTCCGCCAGTAACTGAGTAAGTAAATTAATATTTAATATTTAATATTTAATCAATCAACAATAAAAGTATGCTATTATTATTTAATTTAATAGTAAATAATAAGTACCTCTATGGCTTCATCTATAGTAACATTCTTGAAGCGAGGATGAGCAATCATTCTTGGCTTGAAAAGCTTCTTTGTTATCTCCTTAACTTTACTGCTACTACTACCACTCGGAGTCGGAGGCTTTTCCCCTGAACTGTCGCGAACTTCATTATAATACGGATCCACGGGTTTGTCATTTTGTGACACCCACTTACTCCTCATAACATTTTCCTTACAACTAAGGTAAACCTGATACCTATCTTTCACAACTGACTTTATCTTGCAAGTCAAAACATCACCTTCCTTCAACTTCTCAGTCAACTCTTCATCGTTTAAATCATCACTATAATCTTCCTTGTTCAGCATACCACTCAACCCGGACTCAAGACTACATATCGCCCTCTGAGGTAGCACACGCCGGACCGTAGCCTGCACGATTCTTCCTTCCGAAAGCGTGCTCTCCGTCTCCCCGGAAATCATCAAGAACTCCTCGTCCTGACTCGGTTCTACATACCCTCTTCGCCAATCTTGAAACCCGTTTATCAGTTCTTGTTTTATAAGGTTAAAAGTCTCTTTTTTATCTTCCCGCTTCTTGGATTTGGCATATGAGTCGATGTCAAGACTCTTCAATAGGTCCGGATTTTCTCTCACGTGCTCCATTGCTGTCTCGATGACATCATCATCATCATCATTGTCATCATTCACAGCTACATCATCTTGGGCATCTGCACGATAAATCTCTTTAGCCAATTCCTCAGCTAAATTATACGATTCCGGGTGAATCCTTGTATCGTCTAGCAAATCAAACGATTGGCTACTGCTAGTGGCATTCCCACTTCTTTTTACACGTAAGAAACCAACCGAATTTATGAACACCTTTCTGCCAAGACCATGGGTCAACAGATCCTTCCGGGTGCATATCGAACCCGACCGAATTAAAGATCTTTGTAAAGAAACCGCCTTTGTGGGTCCCAGCCCAGAAATGAACTGTAGAGGAGCAAACAACCATTCGTGGGTTATGGCCAAATTTAACTCCACCCCAACTTGGTTGGTTGCATCTACCATGATTTGTTCAACTATGCTGTACTTCTCATCCGAAGTTATAAAGCTCTCTAAAGGACTAAGTTTCCAGGATAATATCTCTTTCCCGGGCCCACAGAGAGTTGCAGCCATCGTTAACGGGTTTTGAAGGTATCGTCCAAGTGCAATACCACGCTTCACAATGCCTGAAAAAGATTAATGAATTAAAGTTAAGGGCGTTTTTGGAAGGAATGAAATATGTAAAGAAATCGACAGGATTCAATCAAAGTAACTTGCCAGATTGAGACGGAAACTGCTCAGATGATATATTTGAATTTTCATACAAACGGGGTAGAGACTCGTCGCCATATACAACGCTTAGTCCATCTTCTGAACTATCTTCCAGCGCCTTCTGAATTATCTTTCATCATAAATAATATATTCAGACAGAATTATGTATATATGCAAACAAACCAATGATTGTTGCAGCATACTGTAAAAATTACTATATGAAAACACAATCACCTCAGTAATATCCTCTTTCAGCCTGCTGCAAGGCACATTCACAGCTCCCAAAACAACAACATCAGGTTTGTGATCCATCATGAACTTCACAATCCGTTGTTGATCGTTTTTCTTCCTTTGTTGATCATTCACATTTTGACCACGGATACTGAGAGATCCCGCAGATAAAACATCAACAATTTCACCAAATGAATCCAACATCACAAAAGTGGTTGCAGGCCTTCCGGGACCCCAACAGCATGCCATGACTCTCGCTGGAACTTTTGATATATTCCCATCTTGTCCCTTCTTCTGATACAGCCCCACCGAGACTTTCTTCCATAATATCCTTCCATATTCCATTAACAACCAGCTTTTTGCTCTGCTTCTTAATAAAGATCTTGCTTCCTTCTCCATGGAAGGTAGAAGAAAACCATCAAAAGCATCTTTGATTATCTGTCTCCTTTGTTCATTCCATAACTGTGCGTATTTGCTCACACCACCACTAACATAATACTCCTGAGCATCACTTATTAATTTATCGTGTGAAGATGCGGGAAGCTTGATTGAAACTTGAATCAGGTTGTCTTCTTCAGCTTTTTGAATAAGAAGCCACTGTGCATCATCAAATTTTGTCAGAGGCTTTTCTTTTAACCACTTAATCCCTGCAAACTGATGATGGGAATCTATGGTCGCCTTCCCTTCAGCAGTGGGGCTTGTTGATATTGTTACATTTTCCATAAATACCCCCCGAACATGTTTCCTGACAAATGGCTCACAGCTAATCTCAAGTGCAGCCATGTGTCTAGCTCCTCTGAGCACAGCTTGTGGATTCTCAAACGTTTGACATGTAAACTTTGATGCCACGTCATCTGGTGTTTCTTCAACATCCTCAAGTTCATCCATTCTCATTTGTTCAAGAGAAATCAATAATCCAAATTCTTCAGAACTATAGCCGATTTTGCAAGCAACTTCACGCAATCCAGCTTCACTGCAAATCCCATATTGTGATTTTCTTCTTGGTCTCTTGAATTCTCCTTCATCTACAACATCACCTGGCGGGAAGTGGAGGTTGAACTTTGAGTCCACATCATCGATTTCCCTTTCTGTTTCTGCTATATTGAGTGACTTGATAATCGACTCAAAAAACTTTTGATCTAAATGAAGGCGTGTTTCATCGTATATGTTTCGGTCTTCATCAAATCGCTTGTTGTAGTACATTTGTAGAGCACCTTTTCGTTTTTGAAATAGCAACCACTTTCTGTCAAGATCCATGATAGCCCAAACCACCTTGTGCCACCTCAGCATGGGTTTATCATCAGAGAAATCTTGATTCTCCTCATCAGCTACTTGTATATCCTTAAAAAGACTAGGACACTCCTCCTTTCTATACATAGCAATAAAAGGAACCTGATACAAGAGGAAATAATTAAAAGAAACAAACTTCACAGATCCCCACAAAAAACACAGATAACATGCAACACTTACATCTAATTTCTGAACATGCACAAGCTCTAAAAACCTTTTAATATCGTCTTTAAGTATAGGCAACTCGTTTCCTTCTTCAGTTGCTGTGCTTGTACTACCTCCTTTGTGAAACCAAGGTACCATACCCATTTTGAATTGATTAAGAATCCAGATGCTCTCCCTGTCTATGCTCATATCATGTGGTGGTAGAGGACCAGTGGTTTCCTCAGAAATCTACAACAAAAAAAAAGAACTTAAAAAAATATGGAGCCCTTGACTTTATCTCCAAAAACCAAATGGACACAGTGGGAAAGTAGAAAAGACTTGTTAGCATCAAACCTGCATTCTTTCTGGAATATCTGTCTCCCTGATATGCTCATCCTTCTTGGTCATGTACTTCTCTGGAACAAGAATTGGTTCAAATTCATCTTCGACCTTTTTTTCCTTCGATTCATTGGGTTCACTGTATTTGCTAACATTTTCTGGTCCCAACTTGTAGATGTCATCAAGACCACCAAATATGTCATTAACACTCTGCCTTGAAGAGTGTCCTGCAGACTTCTTTGATTTTTTCTTGTTAGCTTTGACACTCCTGCATGAGGGTTTAGGGTTTAGGGAAATCATGTGGGAAATAAAACACAAAGAGAAAACATCCACATTACTACGAAGCAGCAAAAGCCACACCTCGATGGAGCAGCAGGTTCAGTTTTTTCGACTTCTTCAACAATGAAATCGGCCATTTCATCCTCACTGAGCAAAGCATCCTTCCCCTCATCCAGCAGATCTTCAGAGCTATCACCTACAAATAGACTAGAAATTGTGGGCAATTTGGAAATATCTCAAATAAAAAAGCAATCTATTTCATTGCAATCAAACAATAAGTTTTGGTGTATTTAAAATCTACCATCATCATCCCCAAATAAAGTACGTGTTAGCTTCTCCTTAGCCATTCCACTTCTGTCATATTCTTCCGTACCAAAAACCGCTGATGGTCCTTCATCACCATCAACTCTTGCTTTCTTCAGCCGCTTGAAGTTTTCACTTTCCTAACAGATTCAAAAGCATAAAACGGTCAAAGAATGAGAGAAAGCGTTGAAACATGAATTAAAGTCTTAAATTATAAAGTGAAGAAGCAAGAGACTTACAAGTTTTGGGCGATGATAGCCAGGGATGTTTTCTTGAAGGAGCTCATAGTCATCTTCATCCAGAACATAAGTCTTCTTTGATTCTCTTCAAAATTGGCAACACAGGTGTCAGAAAGGTAGTAATCAGTAATGCATCAACAATTAACGGTAGAAGGTAAAAATATTTACCTCTTTTTCTTCCTCTTCTTTTGCTTAGCATCATCGCTGTCCTCTCCGACCTCATCTTCTTCAAGATCATCCACTAAGAAACCGTCATTCTCATACTGGTCTGGTGAAGGCAAGAACCACAATCATATCAGAACATGAAGCTGAATATGAATGTAAATAGAGTAGAGAGACATCTGTTACAGATTGTGTTAATAAACATAGAGTGATCAAGATAAGAAATTATAATTTTGCATGCATATAAGTGGTAGCAAAAGATCTAGAGTAAACAAGTAATGCTCTACCAAAACAAAATACACTGGTACACAGACGGAACAAGTACGCGGTAAAGAAACTTCAGAGAATCGGAACCATGAAAACAAACAAATACTCAAAATCATGCAAAAAAATCCATACCATCGTCTTCATCGTCAAGGTCTTCAGGCTCTATCCTCCGGTCGACTTTGACTTCTATCACATCGATACACATAAATATGCATGCACATAAGTAGGAGAGCAAGATGAAAGAAAAATACTCGGTAAATGAAAATATAAATCCGATGAGGTCACCTTGTTTTGACATTCTGGATTTTCTGCCCATTGTGCGACTGTGTGAAAAAAACAGAGGAATGAAAGCAAAAACCCTAAGAATCCACAGAATATGATGGAATTCGAGGAAACCCTAAACTCAAACGCTTGGAAACAACTTCTAGTCAGGGGGTTTCTACAGGAAGGTTGAGAAGATGATTCGATGTGCTGGAAATGAGTTCGTTACTTTATGTGATCAAAATGTAGTGAAAATCATTTAGGGTTTTTGTGTATACTTTCATTTGGACAGTTTGCTACTATAAACTTCACCGTTCATTTTCGTGAAACCACAATCGTTAATCCATCAAAGAGATCGTCTCCAAAAACATAAAACCACCATAAGAATTAAAAGAGGCTCGAGCACAACATTTTCATGAACGTCTTCGTACCTCCACCATCAGCGATTTGAAAAGGTGGAAACTAGTGAAAACCCTATAATAGTCCAAATGAAGAGAGAGGTTTTGTTTATTTCAAAGACGTTGTACCTGTCTCTAACACTAGGAAAAAGTAAAAACCCGGAAAATAATGATTAACGTATCAGTTTCATTTCGCCAAAAAGTATTCAACAAAATCATTAAATTTTTTTTATAGAAAATAAACAAAACATAAAATTAGTCTATTGAGATTTATTTTAAAAAAAAAAAAAAAAAAAAAAAAAAAAAAAAAAAAAGGTGTCTACAATCTAAAAAAATTTCAACTTGTATAAAGAGGTTCAAAAATAAAAATAATAAAAAAGTGGTTTTGATCCATGATACATTTGAAAAAATCAATTTTGTCCTTTTCATTTCATTCTTCTATTTTTTTTATTTTTTTTAATATTTAAATAATTATAAAAAATAAAAAATAAAACCCCACCCCACCCCTCTCCACCCGTAACCCTCTTTCTCTCTCTCAACCACCTGCAATTTGCAATTTTGATATACTTGGATACTGAAAAAGAACCCAAATCTCACTAACGTAATCAAAAAGTTAAACTCATATCACCATTTTTACATCAATTGTAGAGATTGGTCCTAGTAGGAGCACCAACAAAACGTAACAAAGTCTTGTTGATCATTTCTTCACAACTTTACCTTCAACCCACAAACTTTTAGCCCTTCGAAGTGCATCAACTTTCTTCAACAAATCAAAATCTAAACATTTCTTCTTCAACTCTTCCACACACTTCCCTAGTAACTTCTCATCTTCTTTCCCCCTCTCTGGTAACTTCTCCATACGCAATTCCATATGTTTTGTAACGAACAACCCAAATTAATCCCAGATAACATAGGAGCGAACACAACAATTTCGTTTTTGTACCAAAAAACAATTGTCGAATAAATTTAACTAAAAAACAATGATTTTAACTGAGAAATTGGAATTGGGAATGACGAAATGGGTGACTTACTGATGAAGGGGAGGTACATTTTGATTATGATATGTTCAAGGAGTTTGATTCCATCCATGTTTGGCATATGAACATCGCTTAGAACTATATATTGTCTGTTTTTGTTTGTATGTGTGTTTAATATGGTTAAGAACCCTAAATCCACGACTTGGCTTTAGGTTTACAAACCCTAACAAACATAGTGATTGAAGATGATTGGTGACCAGCTGGATGGAAGGTTAAGGATGTGTGTTAGATCATGTAGAAAAAGAAAAGAGTCGGATAGAGAAAAAAAAGAGGTGGAGAGAGATGTTCGAGATAAGAAGAAGCCATGAAGGTACCATCCAGTTTCATTATCAGATGGGAAGTGTAACGTGATGGGTTTTAGCCATAAGAACTTTCCTATGTGCGCATGCAAAACCCTAATGCTCGGATCTAGGCTTTCTAATTAAACATGCTTTGAATCCAAAACTTCTAATGGCTAATTAGGTTAAATAACAACATTGAAATAGATCTAGAATCATACCTTTGGATTCCTTGTTGATCTTGTTGTCTTGGAGCTTCTAGAGTCACAAACGTCACTCCTCTAATGGCTTACGAACACCAATAGCAAGCAAGATGATTTGGGAGAGAGGAGAGGGGAGGAATTCGGCCAGAGTATCTCTACTTTAGATGGTGTGTCGAATTCCCTTACCCCTAGGGTCTATTTATACTTGTAGACTCCTTAAGGGTTACAACCTAAACCATAATTGGATAACTCAGACTTTAAGTTGATCCATATCCTTTCCTTGATAATCCTATGGACGATTTTGGCTTATCCAAGCCCTAGAAATCGTCCATCCTATCTAGGATAAGGATTTATAGTCTAAAGTGTAACTATCAAACAATTGACAGTTTATACCCTTTTATTTAATTAATCTCTTTAAGTCACCAAATTAATTCCAATTAAATTATGACTTATATTAATCAAATAACCATATATTATTCCTTATAATATTTACTCTCTTTTAACAAATCATCCATCAAGTTGCTATGGTGAAGGCAACCCAAAAGGACCATGCATAACCGGATCAAATACTTGCCTAATATAGTTGCAGCCTTAGACACTATTCCAACAGTCTCCCACTTGGATAAGTCTAGTAACTATACAAGTACAATTCGGTTTGCAATCGTAGCTCTCAAAGACGCTGTCAACTCTGATCTAATCAATCTTGTCCTTTAGATAAGGGATCGTACAGTCCTCTGTTAGATATCATGCTGACAATCCTATGGAATGGTTAGTCTAGCATTTAGTTTCTCGATCTCCGATTTATTCGACATAGAACTTTATCAAACACATCAATTCAGTTCTGACCGGGCCCGGCACATAAGTCAAATCAAATCATCGAGTGGCCAAGATATCTCTTCTACCCTCTTAGGATAAAATTTACAGATAAACTTTGACTTATATGTATTTACTTATTCATTAACCAACTATACACAACAATGCGTTTTATAACACCAAGTTACTGATGCGTTTTCGCATTATCAATGTACAATCAATTAACAAATAATAAACCATATATCTAGGTTTTAAGACTATATGATATTATCGTCTTGCGATCACCTTTTATATCATATTCCATAAAGTGATTCCAGCAAGCGCGGGTTTGTTCCAATGCTCAAAACCAGTTCATAAGCACTCATGAACGTTGCAGCAACCCTTGCTATGTCTAACACCATTTAGACAATCTACACACCAATTCATGACAATCTTCATTCATATCTACTTCCAACATATGAACGATTGTGGACAATTTGAATAATTCGATTATTCCTAATAAACTCAATTATTCTGGAAGTCAAAACATGCAAAGTGAAACAATAGTTAAACAATTAACATATGACAGTAACTTTACTCATAAATAAAACTCCTTTATTTAATCATCAAATGTTAATTACATTTATCTATTATACGTTTCTAATACTATCTAATCTATACTAATATCATCCTTCAGCCCAATACTCCTAGCATGCTACAAGTGCTTAACCCTACTCAGTCCCTTCGTAAGCGGATCTGCTGGGTTATCCTCTGATGATATCCTCTTAACTATGAGTTGTCCTTCTTCTACACGATGTCTAATGAAGTGATATTTTCTGTCGATATGTCGAGATCTACCATGATCCCTCGGTTCCTTGGTCAAGGCAATCGCACCTTCGTTATCACATAAAATCTCCATGGGCTCCTTTATGGCCGGCACAACTCCAAGATCACCAATGAAGTTCTTTAGCCATATTGCCTCTTTCGACGCTTCGCTCGCTGCGATGTACTCTGATTCGCACGTTGAATCAGCTACGGTTTCCTGCTTGGAACTCTTCCATGTCACTGCTCCTCCATTTAGGGTAAAAACCCAGCCCGACTGCGAACGGTAGTTGTCCCTGTCGGTCTGAAAGCTGGCGTCACTATACCCTTGCACCTTCAATTCATCACTCCCTCCGAGGACTAAGAACCATTCCTTCATCCTCCAAAGGTACTTAAGGATGTTTTTCACCGCAATCCAATGTGCTTTGCCAGGATTCCCTTGATATCTGCTAACCATGCTCAAAGCGAAGGCTACATCAGGGCGAGTACAAGTCATAGCGTACATGATTGAGCCAACTGCGGAAGCGTATGGTATTCGGCTCATTTCTGCAATTTCAGCTTCGGTACTCGGACTTTGAGTCTTACTCAACTTAGCATTTCCTTGTATCGGTATTTCTCCCTTCTTTGAGTTTTCCATACTAAAACGTTTTAGTACCTTCTCTAAGTAAGTATTCTGACTAAGTCCAATTAGTCTCTTACTTCTTTCTCTTAATATCCTTATTCCCAAAATTTAAGAAGCCTCTCCGAGGTCCTTCATAGCGAAGCACTTCCCGAGCCAGGACTTAACCTCCTGCAGAGTCGGGATGTCGTTTCCTATGAGTAATATGTCATCGACATATAGAACGAGGAAGCTTACTATACTCCCACTGGCTTTGACATATACACAATATTCGTCTTCGCTTCGTACAAATCCAAACTCTTTGACTTTCTCATCGAAGCAAAGATTCCATCTGCGAGACGCTTGCTTAAGTCCATAAATGGACTTCTCAAGCTTACACACTCTATTTGGATGCTTCGGATCCACAAACCCCTCTGGCTGAGCCATGTAAACATCCTCAGCCAACTTTCCGTTAAGGAAGGCGGTCTTGACATCCATTTGCCAAATCTCATAATCATGAAATGCGGCAATTGCTAGCATCACTCTAATAGATTTAATCTTCGCAACTGGTGAGAAGGTCTCATCATAGTCAACTCCGGGAGTTTGAGTAAAGCCCTTCGCGACCAATCGCGCTTTATATGTGTGTACGTTCCCATCCACGTCGGTCTTCTTCTTGAAGATCCATTTGCACCCAACGGTCTTACGTCCGGGCACATAATCAACCAAATTCCAAACTTGGTTATCGTACATGGATTGGATCTCGCTATCCATTGCCTCTTTCCATTTCGCAGACTTCGGGCCTGCCATGGCTTCCATATAACTATTAGGTTCATCAAGATTTACTAGTGTACCATCACTAATATACGTGTCCCCTTCGGTAGTAATATGAAAACCATAAAACTGGGGATGAACTCTAACTCTATCGGAACGTCTAAGAGGTAAGGATTCGTCAATCGGTTCAACCGGAGTTTCCTCCTCGAGTTGAATGCCAGCGGTAGAGGTTCCTTCATCTATCGACTCTTGAATCTCTTCAAGTTCGATTTGCCTCCCACTGTCTCCTTGGCTTATGAGTTCTTGCTCTCGGAAAACTCCTCTCCTCGCAACAAAGACAACATTGTCTTTCGGTCTATAGAAGAGATATCCAAAGGATGTTTGCGGGTAGCCGATGAAAATACATCGCTCACTTCGAGGTTCAAGCTTGTCGTGAGTATCTCGTCTTACGAAAGCCTCGCAACCCCAAACCTTGATATGTGCCAACGAGGGAGCTTTCCCTGTCCACATCTCGTGAGGTGTTTTGGCAACCTTCTTAGTAGGGACTCGGTTAAGGATATGGGCGGCAGTCTCTAAGGCATACCCCCAAAAGAAGATAGGTAGTGAAGCACGACTCATCATAGAGCGAACCATATCCAATAAGGTCCGATTACGCCTTTCTGCCACACCATTCAACTGCGGTGTCCTAGGAGGCGTCAATTGCGAAACTATTCCACACTCCTTGAGATAATTGTGGAATTCAAGACTTAGGTACTCTCCTCCTCGATCGGATCGAAGCATCTTGATTTTCCTGCCCAATTGATTCTCCACTTCATTCTTGAACTCTTTGAACTTTTCAAAGGTGTCTGACTTTTGCTTGATTAAGTAGATATACCCATATCTACTATAGTCATCGGTAAAAGTCACATAGAAGCGGTTCCCATCCTTCGTGGTTGATCTAAAGGGTCCACATACATCGGTATGTATTAGGTCCAATAGCCCCTCACCCCTTTCACAAGTACTCGTGAAGGGTGACTTAGTCATCTTTCCAAGCAAACAAGACTCGCATGTGTCATCTTCCCTAAGGTTGAATGATTCCAACTCTCCATCCTTTTGGAGTTGGGCTATGCGTTTCTTGTTGACATGTCCAAGATGGCAATGCCACAAGGATGATTTATCCATACTAGTGGAAGAATCAATATTCAAAACATCATTTCCTAAGTTATCAACAATCATAACAGTTTCATATATTCCATTACATGGTATAGTTTCAAAGTAAAAGACACCATTTAGATAAGCCAAAATAGAACCATTCTCATTATTAAAAGAAAATCTAAATCCTTGTCTATATAAACCATGAAATGAAATGATGTTTCTAGCCATTTCTGGCGAATAGCAACAATTGTTCAAATCTAAAACCAAACTATTCCTAAGCACTAAAGGATACACTCCAATCTTGGTCACAGGCGATGATCTTCTGTTCCCCATGATTAGATTGATCCTTCCTTGCTCTACATCCCTACTTCTTCTTAGTTCCTGCACATTAGAACAAATGTGATAACCACAACCGGTATCAAGAACCCAAGAAATAGCATGATTAGAATCGTTAGATTTGATTGTGTATATACCTGCGAAAGATGGCTTGATCTTTCCTTCTTTGATCGCTTGCAGGTAATCCAAGCAGCTTCTCTTCCAATGTCCTATCTTGTGGCAGTGGTGGCACTCTGCCTCCTTTGGGTTGGAGCAGGGCTTAGGGGGATCAACTTTAGTCCCACTAGAAGAGGCACCATCTCGGGCTTTCACCTTGCGATAGTTATTCGATGAAGCTTTCCTCTTTTTTCCCTTCCCTTGACCAATAGCCAAGACAGGAGCAGCGAACGGATTGGGAGCAGGTGCCACAGACTTGTCCTTGAAGTTGCTCTCAGTGACCCTCAAGAGACCTTGGAGTTTGCTTAGGGTGACCTCTTCTTTGTTCATGTGGTAGGTCATCCTAAATTGGTTGTACATTGGAGGCAAAGAGTGAAGCACCATGTCGATCGCCAACTCTTCACCGAAGTCAACATTTAACTTGCGAAGGCGGTCGACATACCTTTGCATCTTTTGCAGGTGCACGGTAAGAGATTCTCCATGACCCATCTTAGCGGAGATCATGTTAGTGAAAATCTCGTAACGCTCTTGTCTCGCGTTTTGGTGGTATCTCTCCAACAAGTCTTGATGCATCTCGTATGGATACGTGTCCTCGTAGGACTTTTGAAATTCGGAGTTCATGGTGGCGATCATGATGCAATGTACCTTCGTTGCATCTCGCTCATGAGTTTCAAAGGCGGTGATTTCTTCGGGAGTAGCAACTTCGGGGTTGATTTTCTCGAGCTTCTCATCGAGGACATACTCTTTATCCTCATAGTGAGCAATGGTGCGAATGTATCTTATCCATTCGCTAAAGTTCGTTCCATCGAAGGTGACCTTTTGGCAAAGGCTCATCAACGTGAAAGAACTAGCAGCAGCGTTGTTTGCGTTCGACATCTTCAATTAGAAAAGGACAAAGATAGATTAGAATAATAATCCCTAATTATCACCCAATAAGAAAATTAGGGCTAGGATCCAACAATAACATTTACATACTAGAAAATGGATGCCGTAATCTAACATGCAAATAAATTGAAGGTAAGTGAATGACGATTCACTAATTCTCCATTACAAAACTTAAACTATTAGTCCTAAGTGTTTTTTGAGAATTCCTAGGTTCGGATGAGATTCATTGAACTATTCAATGGCATGTTTAAATCTCGATATGCCCCTCTTGTTTGTGACTGGGATGCCGAGGATCACAAAGCGGGTGTGAATTACCATGCAAATTCACATGGTGCCTTCATTGTAACAATCACCTATTCGATGTGCCGGTAAACCACACATGCTCCATCGAACTATGATAAACAATGAATCACCCTTTGCCACCTTCGCTTAGAACCAATTAGTGTGCCGGTAAACCACACACGCTCCACTAACTTCTTAGCAAGGTGCAAAGTGTAATTTCATGGGATTGCATCAATTCACTTTTCCTAAAGTAACTAAGATTGGAAAATTTTTAAAACGTGTAGTTACTTTGTATTTCTTATTATACTTTTAATGAGAATATGAGGTTGCCCTATCCTACCCGTTCGGCTAACGACCCTCCACCAATCAAGCAAGCGGTGGGTGTGAGTGTACACCCATTAAGCGCCATTTTATAGGCCGCAACCTTATACCCACCTTATAGATCGGCTTCGTGAATGAGGCCTACTAACGGTAAGACTAGCATTTAGTTATACATATATATATATATTATTCTAGTACTATCATATTAGTATAGGGTTGTATTTTAAAACTTTTCAAAATCTAGGGTTTGAAATTTAAGTTGTCTAAATTAAAACTTTTAATCACAAATATAAATTTCAAAACTTTAGGGTAGGTTTTAAACATTTAAAACATGGAGGATCAAATAACAAATAATTCCAATTAACAATTAATATCCTAATTATCTTTACTTGATTTATCCAAGATTTCTTTTAAGATAATTATCAAAATAATTAATCATTTATCACATAAGGAAATTAAATATTTTATTAGATGATAAATATCTTTAATTAGATCAAGATTATAGTCATATATATCAAAAAATCGGATTAGGGTTGATCTAATATGATTAAGGTAAGTTTCCATAAGATAAACATGAAAAAATCCCGGTTTTGCCTAATCCTGACGCCCGGACTCGCCGAGTACGGCCTACTCGCCGAGTCCACTTTGGAACTCGCCGAGTCCATGACTCATAAACCAAAAATCGAATTTTGCAGGTTTGTTTCAGTCAACCAAGCAACAATTTAAAGAAAACCAAGCTAGGCTCTGATACCACTGATGAGTTTTAGTCATAAGAACTTTCCTATGTGCGCATGCAAAACCCTAATGCTCGGATCTAGGCTTTCTAATTAAACATGCTTTGAATCCAAGACTTCTAATGGCTAATTAGGTTAAATAACAACATTGAAATAGATCTAGAATCATACCTTTGGATTCCTTGTTGATCTTGTTGTCTTGGAGCTTCTAGAGTCACAAATGTCACTCCTCTAATGGCTTACAAACACCAATAGCAAACAAGATGATTTGGGAGAGAGGAGAGGGGAGGAAGTCGGCCAGAGTATCTCTACTTTAGATGGTGTGTCGAATTCCCTTACCCCTAGGGTCTATTTATACTTGTAGACTCCTTAAGGGTTACAACCTAAACCCTAATTGGATAACTCAGACTTTAAGTTGATCCATATCCTTTCCTTGATAACCCTATGGACGATTTTGGCTTATCCAAGCCCTAGAAATCGTCCATCCTATCTAGGATAAGGATTTATAGTCTAAAGTGTAACTATCAAACAATTGACAATTTATACCCTCTTATTTAATTAATCTCTTTAAGTCACCAAATTAATTCCAATTAATTTATGACTTATATTAATCAAATAACCATATATTATTCCTTATAATATTTACTCTCTTTTAACAAATCATCCATCAAGTTGCTATGGTGAAGGCAACCCAAAAGGACCATGCATAACCGGATCAAATACTTGCCTAATATAGTTGCAGCCTTAGACACTATTCCAACATAACGTCCCAAAAATTATGAGGTAAAATTTTTAATTTTAATTTAATCAAAACACTAATTATTTTCTATTTAAACATCCAAAAGTATTTCATAATAAAATAGTCATCATATTACAATCTCGAAATGATCATAATGCAGAAACATGGGTGGATGCATTGCGATCACGTGAGACCCTTCCTTTTCAAACTGGAAGTACCTGAAACCATAACCATAAAAACCATAAGCACAAAGCTTACGTAAGTTCCCCAAAATACCACAAATAGGCCTTGTCCGACATACCATGCAAGAGTCACAAAGACATCTAACATAACAGAACCTAGTGGGCCGGCATTGGTGCCTTCGACCCACGGGTATAGTGAGGAGACTCACGTCAATCCGCTAATAATCAAATAACTACTCGGGTCACTGAATCGAATAACCTCGCACCAACTAACAATAAATACAACCATAATTAATAATTAACCCAATAACCCAAAATCCAAGGCCCAATCAATTATCCAACTTCATAAAGGGTAAAAAGACCATTTTACCCCTCTATAATTGGTCCAACCTCAAATGGCCTAAGGCCCAAAATGGATTCATGGGGAGTACGTCCAGCATACTCGAAATATATGCCATGTATACCGACTGCTAAAGCACAATGTACAAGACGTTAATGCGTAAACCATGCATTACGATGAGCGTACTCCTATATGTTGGGTTTTGAGCATTCTAACACTCCTAAGTGTACATGCAACCCTAAATACCTTGGATCTATGTTTTCTCTATTATACATGCAAATATGAACATCCAAGGTATTATCATAATCTAGCATACAAAACAATGAATATAATAAGATAGAATACATACCTCTTTGATGTAGAATGTCTTCATGAAGCTTGAGTGTCTAGTACCTCAAGTGTGACACCTCAAATGGTTCATACAACACCAAATACACTTGGAATAACTTGAGAGAATTCTTCACTTCATGAAAATCGGCTAGCCCTTCGTTTACACACACTAGTGCCGATTTTGGTCAAGAATAAGATGCATATATAGTAGGGTTACACCATGTAAACCCTAATTGACATGGCCTTTCATTTCCATGATACATGGGTACAAAAACACCATGGAGCATCCATGAAGCATCATATGGGTTTTAGCCCAACTAGATAATCCATGGAGCATTAGCCCACTATACAAGTATGGATGTTTTACACAATCAACCCATATATTTAATTAGTCTTCTTTTGATCACTTAATTAATCCTAGATTAACTCTTGATCAATACTAATTAAATATTCTTATTAATATATTAGAACTTATAATATATTAACCAACCTTAAGTGTTATTTCTCTCAATATAGTATATCCAAATGCATGATGCCATGCAAACCCAAATGGACCATGCCGGGTTGGGTCAAGTCTTACCAATTATAGTTATGGACTTAGACATTAATCCAATAGTCTCCCACTTGGATAAGTCTAAAACTATTATTGCGTATGACTTCAAGAACCGGCTGACAATCGTAGCTCTCAAAAGCTTCTATCGAACTCTGACCTTGTAGATGAACTCTGACCTTTATCAATGACATCTCCATTAGATAAGGGATCATATATTCCTCCATTATAGATATCATACCCTTAATGAATTTATTTTTTTGGATTGGTGGTCCTTTTGAGCTACTTTACTTGCACTTTTAGTCCTTGTCCAAACTAAAAAGACTATTATACCCTTAATGAATTTATTTTTCATTTTCTTTCACTTTTTAATCTTATTATTATTAAATATAAAAGTGGGCCTACTCATCCACCCCACCTCACACACACACACACACTCTCTATCTAAATCCATTACTGTCTTTTTCTAGCCCTCTCGTGTCCATATTTTTCCTCCTATGATCTGCCCCAAGTCTTTCGTTCCTTCTTCTTTCTTACCCTTGCCATCACCTACGCTTTACTCGATGATGGAGATGATAATGGAGAAACAAATCAGAGATTCCCACATCAACCCACTTTTAACTGCATTGTTTTTTTTATGTTAACAGGTTTTGAGGAAACACTATTCCAATCAACACAAACCTGGATTCCCAAATCAACCCACCTCCGACCCATTCCATTCTGCTGATGAAATTGACAACAAATCAACCCTAAAATTACCAATCTTCCTCCATACCTGTTTTCCTTTCGCCTAATTCGCAACCACCACCATTAGCAACCAACGACCCTCCAATGAAATCCACATCTTCTCCGTTAACATTCTTCTCTTCCTGAATACCAGATCTTTCACTTTAAACTTCAAGATCAAAAAAACCCAGATGCCTCACTACAGAGGAGGTATTAATCGAGTCATCTGAGATAAACATAAGATAATCATGGTTCGATTCCACCCTTAAAATTGATTTCAGATACAAAATGAATTTAATATTTCATTAGGGTTTGTTGGGTTTGAATCGTGAGAGATCGAAGGTAGTTGAATCTTGACATATATGAAATCATTTTCGTCCCCCGATATGTCTTCGACTTCTCAATCGATTTCAAAAAGTATGTGTGTGTGTAAATTCTTCCTAAATCGTTAATGAGGTAAGAAGAGATTGCATATAAATTCAGAGAAGAAATTGTCACCTCTGTTGGATGTATGTTTCTTGGAATTCACTTTCTTGTTAATATTTCTTGTTACCACAGATTCTAGATTCAATTGACAATAAGGAGATAAGAGAACATATGAGGAAATGTAGAAGTAGAAGTGTAGATGTGTGTGAATTTGCAAAGAGAGAGAGAGAGAGAGAGAGAGAGAGAGAGAGAGAGAGATGTGGGGTGGATAAGTGGGCCCACTTTTATATTCAATATTAAAAAGTGAAAGAAAAATGAAAAATAAATTCATTAAGGGCATAATAGTCTTTTTAGTTTGGACAGAGACCAAAGCTGCAATCAAAGTAGCTCAAAACGACCACCAAGCCAAAAAAGTCGAGGTTTGGACTAAAACCCTCAAAAAATGCATACCATAGAGACCAATTTTGCAATTTAGTCTTAAATTAATAATTTTAGTATTTTATATAAATTATCTTACAAAATTGTATATCTAAAATGATAATGGTTTACATCCAATAATACATTAAAACTAATAAAAGTGTAACATGTTAAAAGTTAAAAACATAACTTTATAAGTAGAAGTAAATATTTTATTTTAATATTTAAATTTAGTTTATATATGATTACACTTTTGGTTTGATATTTATTTAACCTAATTAATAAAATTATAATTATTATTAGAAAGGAATTGAAAAGTGATGAGGGTTTCAAATGAATGTGGTGAAAGAAAAAATAAATGAGAGTTTCAAATGAATGTGGTGAAAGAAAAAATGCTTGATTTATAAGTATATACTAGGCGAATGTTCGCGCGTTGCGCAGAAACACCTATATAGTTGAAGTACTAACAAATATATGTTTTTTTTAATATATCAATAATGTTGTTAAATTTGATATAATAATCCGTATACTAAATTGATATAATATATTGATTATTTTGAATTATATGATAATATATACATCTATTATAACTGTATAATCTTAATCGTTTGAATCACTTTTACCCGCAAGTTACACATTAATAAAATTAAATATAATATATGGTTTAATGTTATTTATAGTTATCGTTATTGTTAATTAATTTTTTAAAATTGATTTTCTTAATGTTTTAATTTCTATCGTTATAATTATTTAAAACATCAAACATTGTTTTTTGATTTTAAAGGTAACAATATAATCATTTATATATAGTTATTTTATAACTATTGTTATTGTAAGTTATTTTAAGCTACTTATTTGAAAACTTTTAACGATTATAAAAATATCTTTAGGAAATAGTTTAGTTAAATTGAGATTAGAATTTAGTTTTTGCAATTATCACTACATTTTATCCATTTTAACTATTTAGAAAATATTCTTTGGTTTTTAGTGGGTTTTTTTAAGTGGAACTGAAATTTATATTTAAGATGACATTGTAATATTAAATTTAAATTAACAATTTTAGTATTTTGCCCAAACTGTTCAAAAGTTATAGCTTTAAACTGATAATGATTTACATACAACAACATATTAAATCTAATAAATTAAGTATAATATATTAAAAGTTAAATAAATAACTTTATAAGTAGAAGTAAAGATATTATTATAAAACTGAAACTTAGTGTATTTATAATTACACTTTAGGTTTGATATTTATTTAACCTTATTAACCAGCTTATAATCATAATTCGAAAGACACTACAACTAATCACTTTTTAATTATTTACAAAATAGTCTTTGGATTGTTTAAGTTTAACTAAAATTTATATTTAAGTTGACTCTGTAATGATATATTCAAATTAATAATTTAAATATTTTATACAAATTGTTCCAAAATTTTATATTTAAAATGATAATGATTCACATTCAACAATATATTAAAGTTAATAAATTAAGTATAATATTTTAAAAGTTAAAAAAACATAACTTTATAAGTAGAGGTAAATATATTATTTTAATACTGAAATTTAGTTTATATATGATTACACTTTAGGTTTTATATTTATTTAACCTTATTAACGAACTTATAATTATTATTAGAAAAAAATTGAAAAGTAATGGGAGTTTCAAATGAATGTGGTGAAAGGAAAATGCATGGGAGTTTCAAATGAATGTGGTGAAAAGAAAAATGCTTCCTTTATAAGAGAGGACGGAATCGTTTATCTCCTCCTGCTCAAGCCGCTGGACCCAAGGTGAACAGAGTCGAACTTGCCCAAGCCGAATTCCTCCCAGCCCGTCTTCCCCAAATTTCTTCTTTGGTTTCAACCTCCAGCGGGTTCCTCAAACCGAAGCACCCTTCTCTTTCTATCTTACTCTCCTCCCGCTAATCCCTCTTCTCCTCCAACCCGCTACGACTCCTTCCCCCTTAATATAGTATGATATGATATGATAATGATTAATCATATGATGTCATGAAAGACCATATATTTTGAGTGTTTTTTGGATTAAACCTCAATTTAATTTTTTTTTCTTGATAAAGACCATATATTTTAGACAATTTTTATGGAAAACCCTAAGTTTTTTTTTCCGAAAAAAGAAATATTAAATGTGAAGGTTTTTTTTAGAAGAATAAAATAAAAATCTAAGGTTTTTTCGGGGAAAAAAAAGTTGAGTTTTTCCAGAAAAAATTGTCTAAAACTGGAAGATTATCGGTAAACCTGCTAAAATGGCCAAATTGAAAAAAGAAAAAAGAAAAATGCAAGGTACTTTTAGGAAAAAAATAAAGTTGTGGTTTAATCTGGAAAAAATCCAAAATATATGGTCTTTTATGATATCAAAACTCTTTACTTCTACGTTTTTAATCAAACACTTGACTGACATGTAGCTATAATCAGTGTTGTAAAACTCGTCAAGTTGGCCGATTACTCCTCCGAGTACTCGCTACTCCCCCCCTTGCCGAGGTGAGTTACATAATCCCGAGTACTCCCTGATCGACCCCTTACAAACTGAGTAGTGTTGTGAAATTCGGTCAACTCGGTGATTAATATGTATAATATACTTAATGATTTATTATTTATCACACACACATGTGATTATTACTACATATATATCTTATATTTTCAATAATTATTCACAAAGTGAGACCATTATGTGCTTTTCATTTTTTGTGTATTCACATTTATCCAATTTTGTTATATATTTCAATCAACTTATGATTTTATCTTATGATTTTGACATATATAAATTCCCCAAAAGTATTTCTGCACAAATTTCCAAATCCGAGTACTCCCCGAATACTCCCGAGTACTCGCTACTCGGTAGTCGGCCGAACAGGTACCGAGTAACGAGTTCTACAACCTTGGCTATAATATACAAAGTATGTGTTATACGTATCTTGGTATATTATCCACACAAAACATATACAAATATATAATAACCTCAAAATGAAAGAAAAAGAGACATACTTATACATATATGTAATATAAGTAGGAGGAATTGGATATCAACGTTGCAAAGGTAGAAGTTGTGCCGGTGAAGATGGGAACGTAAATTGAGCGCATTAAAAAGGAATGAATGAGAATATATTTGGTTGCAAATAAATGTCAAACAATCTCTACTTAATTGGCTTAATTTTGGAATAGAAAATTATCTTCATGACATTATTCCCATTCCTAGGTTGATTTCGAAGCAAATTAAATTCGTTATAAATATTCCGTCATTTTTATTTGAGAATATTGTTAAAACATTCTCTAAGAAGATAGTGCGTATGTTGCTCCCTTAATGGAATTGAAGAAACAATTCATCATATTAGCGAATGCCATATTGACAAGGGTTAACATGATAACAATAGTTTACATAAAATTGAATAAACTTTTTTTTTTTTTTTTTTCTGGTTTTTACATGCTATGTCATTTTTGAATTCTAGAAAATTGTCTCATGTTTTAAATTTTATTACATTTGGACCAAATTTTCATTTTTTTTTTTTTTTACAAATTCGTCTTAAAATTAGTGCTATCTTTGCTTACAAACTGACTTTTTTTTAAGATCCTTTTACAACTAAGTGATTAATTACAATATAACTTACTAAGCACTTGCATCTTAAACTTGGCATCATCAAGTAATATCATATACATGTCCCAATAGCAAACTTTAACTATTGAAGATAAGTGCATACGTTGCTCCCTTAATGGAATTGAAGAAACAATTCATTGCATTAGCGAAGGCCATATTGAATTTGGGGGTTTTCCATGCTATGTCATTTTAGAATTTTATAATTTTGACCCGGGTTTTAAATTTTATTACATTTGGACCTTTTTTTTTTTTTTTTTTTTTTTTTTTTTTTTACAAATTCGTTTCAAAATTAGTGTTTTCTTTTCTTAAAAGTTGACTTTTTTGCAATCTTTTTACAATTAAGTGAATAATTACAAAATAACTTACCAAACACTTGCATCTCCAACTTAGCATCATCAAGTAATATCATATACATGTCCCAATAGCAAACTTTAACTAGCTTCCTAATCATAGACTTGAAAGTTTCATTCTTGTGTAGAGTATGACTTTACCAAAAGTCAATGTTGTCTACTGTTACTAAATTACTTTTACAAACTCGAGAGTTCAAATTGCTTTGTTCTTTGATGTTTATAACTCGTTACCAAATGTATTTCTTGAGTCTAAACTCAATTTCAATATATTTTGAATGTATGCCAAATAATCCCACTTTTATTCCTGATATTTGACTCCTTTAAAATGTCAAAGCTTTAAATTGAACTAACTTGGTATTTCAGTTGATCATTTAAGGACCGGTGTGACTTTTTTTTACCTTCCTAGACTTTATATATATGTTATCTACATAAAGTGTTGTGTTTTTTTACTTAATATCTTGATGTATTTTTTATTTTTTCTGTAAGTTGAATTATACTTTTTTTTTGGGTGAAAGTTTTGCAGGTTTGACAACGATGTATCGTCCGAACTCACAAATGCTCATCCCAAATTGCGGATTATACGTAGGGAAGTTGCAATTATTCTTGGTCAATGGTTTTCTTAGGTAATGTTATTGGGTTTTTGATTTTTTTTAATTAATATAATTCCCATTTTGTTGGTCTGGCCAACCTTCGTTCATGTTACCAATCTTTTTAAAAAATGTTATATACCCTCTGTCCCAATTTAAATTATTTCTTATACAAAACGTAAAATGAAGGAAAGATTATATCGTTTTTGCATGCAAATGACTACATTTATATAGATATAACTAAGTACAAACTTGCGTTAGTAATATGACTCCTATAATCATATGCATCATTACTAGAATCACATTATATTGTTACATTTTTTACAAGAAATACTAAGTTCTGTTTTGTTAGGTAATTCTTTGTCACATTATTTATTTTATTATTGTCTTCAATATTTGATGTTTTTGCAGATTCAAGATTACACCAAACAACCATTTTATTGTGCTCTCATTAGGTTGCTGCAGGACAGAGACTTGTGTGTCAAGATATAAATTACAATGTAAAGTCCATTGTTATTTTTTTAGCATAAAAAAGATTCCATTTTTGTTTTTTTATAGATAGATTAATATTTAATAGTAGTCTTAATGGTAAATATTTGAAGCAAGTTAATTGGTGTTGTAATCCCATACCTAACATTTTATTCTATTGATGTTTTGAAAAAAATCTGACATTCTTTCTTTTTTTCATTAATTTCTGGAAAATACATAGATGGTGATTCTTTACCATATTGTCGGACCATAAGGTTTATGTATTGCAACTTTTTTCATATCTTTTGTTGCAAGATAAATACCAAAATTTCCGAAGTTCATCCCAAAATACTATTAGACAAAGAGAAACCATGACACCATAAGGAAAACAACACCTTTAATGCACTTTATGTACATAACAAGATTCTTATATTTTTTTGGAAAACGAAAGATCTGTACTTTATTAAATAATTGAATTTTGAAATGGAGTTGCGTATTTTTCACAAGAGAATATAAACTTGTTCACAAAGCAAATGATTGACACCAACCGTGACAACCCAAAAATTTCCTTTAGTTTTAACGTCGGAGTTAACGTCGAAATTAATTTGTAACGATCCAAAATTTAAGACCAAAAATTTCTTTTAATAATTCACTACTCAAAGTAAAATCATCATTTCCAAAACATAATATGAGTATAAGTTTTCAAAACACATGTTTATTATCAGAGTAAACATTCCCAGGCTGTCTAATCTATGGTGTGTGCCATGCGATCACCCCGAGCTCCTCCCTCCGCTACCGGAAGTACCTGAAACCAAAACTGAAAACCGTAAGCACGAAGCTTAGTGAGTTCCCCACCCTACCACATACCATGCATAACCACATACTGCACATACTGGGTCACACCCTCCATCTTGGGCCTCGCCCGCTTCAACGGCCCCGCCGCTCCAGGCCCCGCCTGGCTTCGATCCCCGCTCGGATACAGATCTGTTTTACTTAGGCCTCGCCTGTCACAGGGCCTCGCCCTCCAACAAATAATAACACATAAACATTTCACAACACATAACTAACACATGCAACTGGTTCTGTCCTAAGGCCTCGCCTATCCTGGGCCTCGCCCATGTCCTACTACTGATGAGTCATGGGACCCCGTCCACGCTCCTAATGGTAGTGAGGTACGGGCCTAGCCCACTCTCACTCCTGTTCTAGTTTGGGCCTCGCCCCTATTCTGCTACTAATGAGATATGGAACCCCATCCACACTCTGCTATTGGTGAGATACGGGACCTCGCCCACACTCACCTCCCTACCAGGCACATACATGTATCACACAGACAACAAGTATAAACTATCATATAAACAATTCTTTGGGCACCCGCCCGCTATTACTGGACCTCGTCCTGAAAATCATACTAGCATACTATGCCTAGGGCTAACCCCCGGGTCTTCTACTCATAACTACATGGGCCGACATTGCGGCCTTAGACCCATTCACACAAAGCGAACTCACCTGCACTGGCTGAACTTGTTGATGATCTCACTAGTTGCTGCCCGACAACTCACGGAACTCCTGCTCCCCTTGCTCCCCGAACTACCAATATCAATGCATCACTGAGTCTAACTGACCCCCGAAAGATAACCAAGTCAACCCTGGTCCAAGGTCAAAGTCAACCTTCCAGGTCAACCCTACTCGCCGAGTCACCGTACTGACTCGCCGAGTTCAAAATGATCAGATTCCTTCCATTCGCGACTCGACGAGTCTACCGATTTTTGAGTCCTAACCTGTCCAACTCACTGAGTCTCCACCCGACTCACTGATTCGAGTCTCAACTCGAAGGGTTTGGGGTTTCGCGACCCGACTCGCCGAGTCCAAGAACAGACTCGTCGAGTACAAGGCAATCTTCATACGACTCGACGAGTTGTTCATCCCACTCGTCGAGTTTCTCCACAACTTCATGCTACTCGCCGAGTCCACTCAAAGGACTCGCCGAGTCCGTTCAGTTCTCCTTACATGCAGAGGACTTTTGAGTCATGCATGGACTCCAAGCTGTAGATCTACCCTTCCCAAGCCTATTCCACACGTAAATTTGCAAACTTTACGTGTAGAGAAGGGGGTCTAGGCAAAATATGCCATAAACTAGGGTTTAAGGCCAAGGGGCTTCAAAATCAATTCAATGGATGATACTTTACGGGGTTTTAGATCAAAATAAGCATGGATCTGAGGTAACAACCTCAGATCTGAACCCCTAGCTCGAAAAGGTCACTCTAATGCCATGAATGCCCAAATACACACATAGATCTAGGTGCAAAGAAGGGAAAAATAGCAGCTTGTTACCTCCAAGATGAATACCACTGAAGTAGATCTCGGATCTACACCTCCTCCTTTTAAGCAACCCACTTGATCTTCAAGTTCCTTTCCCCAAAGTTCCTTCCTCCAAGCTTTATCTCTCAAATAATGGAAGCTCTTACGAAATCAAGGGTGCACTGGTTCTCTAGGGTGATATAGGGGCCGAGGGAGGGACATAACACCCTTTAAATAGGGTACAACTCCCGGGATTAGGGTTTTCCCCGTTCAAACCAGACTCGTCGAGTCACCTTGGCCGACTCGCCGAGTCGGTCGCTTACTCCTCGACCCAGATCCCGCTCGGACTCGCCGAGTCCCTCCTTGGACTCGCCGAGTCTACCCTTAAAATTAGGGCTTCTTTCCTTTCTTGGCCTTCAAAACTTTGGGTGTTACATAATTACGTCAAAAATTAGCCAAATTTATCCCGAAAATATTTTTGACCGGAGTTAAACCCGTTGGAATATTTTAATTAATATTCGTCAGGCGAAAATAAAAACACGTAGGTAATCTTTCCATTTATTTGGAAAAAAAAGTTTATTTTTATTTACGGCCATTTAACCGGGTAAAATTTTAAACCCCGTTAAACATAAGTATCGGGTAGTCGTATACCGGGTACAACACCCAAGCCCTATATAAGGGAGGGTGGACACTCCTTAGAACCCTTTTACCACCTAGACCCACTTTCTCTCTCTACTCTCTCTCCTCAAGTCTGATTTCACCTTAAAACCGCAAGTTTTCGTTTCCAAAACGTAAGTTCCTTTACCCTAACTTGTTCTAAACATCATTGCTTGTTGCTATAGTTCAAAAAAAACTCAAGAAAGCCAACTAAAAGGAGTTCACCGCCTAAGAACCTCCTTAGGTCGTAAACACCTAAAATGGTGCCAAAATGCCCAAAACTCCCTCATTTAGGCTTAGAAACTAGTTTTGGGTTAAACCTAGAAGTGTTTGAGCCTTGAATCATCAAGTTTGGGGGCTTGAAAGAGGGTTTACGGCCCAAACATATGCTTAGACCGTAAACACCCTCTAAGCATGCAAATCAAGCCCAAAACACTTCCAAACCTCATTTAGGCTTAAGATATGACTAAGGGACTTACCATTTCGGACTTGGAACACCCAAACATCATCATTTGGAGAGCAAACTATAGTTTACGGCCCAAGCATATGCTTAGACTATAAACTCCCCTAAAACATGCCAAATAAAGTTTCTACCCCCTAAAAAGCCTTATACCCTCACTAGAACTTGTTAGGAATGAGCCAAGGACCTTGAAATCAAAGAATGGAAGGTGTCCAAGAGTTTACTACTGTAAACCATGGAGTTTACGGCCATAAACTCCTCAAGGAGTGTCAATGGACTGTAAACTCCTCAAATGGTCCATTTTGAAGCCTTAAACCCTTCATAAGCCCTAGAATTGAACCTAGCCTAATACCACAAGTGTTATAAGACCTTAATGCATCAAAGAACACACCATCCATTAGTTTACGGCCTTAAACTCATGGGGAAAATGTCTTAGGGCCGTAAACTCTATAAAGAATTTACTCTTGAAGAGTAAACTCCCTATCTAGGCCATACACACCCTTAGATGTTACCCGAGACACTTCTAGCACTTGTAGCAAAGTGTTTTTATGTCGTAAGACATCTTTACTTGCTTAATTAGTTACTAAATGACTATTTAGATACTTAAATGTATCATTACATGTTAAATAGGATTCGAGTGTGTGGTCAAGTCCTCACTTGACACTTAACGTCCTATACCGACATCTCCGTCGGATCCGCTTACAACAGGTGAGTTCATACCCCTGAATTAACCTTTTAAATGTTTTTACATGTTTTATGGGGGGGGGGGGAATACAAGTTAAACATGCCGGTTATCATATCAATCACATGTGATTGATAACCTGCATGCACAAGGATTTATTACACTGTCAATCGTTTTACCAAGTATGATACTGAAAATGGTTTTCTAAAACGTCTTTACTTGTTCAAATCTTTACTTATATTGTTTTATCGAAGTCATAACCAAAATGTGTTTATGAAAGGTTTTCAAAGGATTTCTAAAAGGTTTTCAAACTTATTTTACAAAATAATACCAAGTCATGATTTCTTAAAGTATAAAGGTTCTCCAAAGTTTTCATCAAAGTTTTCTTCCATGTTTTTTTTATACTCCTACTTGGTTAAGATACTACTGCTTCACTTCTACTTAGTTAATGCTCCTACTTGTTAACGCTTATACTTCTTGATACGCTTCTACTTAGTGATACGCTCCTACTTGTTAACACTTATACTTCATGATACGCTCCTACTTAGTAATACGCTCCTACTTGTTAACGCTTATACTTCTTGATACGCTTCTACTTAGTGATATGCTCCTACTTGTTAACGCTTATACTTCTTGATACGCTTCTACTTAATGATACACTCCTACTTAGTAATACGCTCCTACTTGTTAACGCTTATACTTCTTGATACACTTCTACCTAGTGATACGCTCCTACTTGTTAACGCTTATACTTCTTCATACGCTTCTACTTAGTTAAAGCTCCTACTTGTTAACGCTTATACTTCTTGATACGCTTCTACTTAGTGATACGCTCCTACTTGTTAACGCTTTTATTTCTTGATACGCTTCTACTTAGTGATATGCTCCTACTTGTTAACGCTTCCACTTCGTGAAACACTCCTACTTCGATAAACACTTCAACCTCGTTAAATGCTTCTACTTAGTTAAATGTATGCCTATGCTTGTATAGTTATATAAATAATGTTTAAAGGACTTAGGAAGGCTAGTTCGCCCTATTTCCTTTTCTTCATTGAGATGTGGTCTGGTGGGATCGGATATCCGTTCGAGGGTCGTTTGATCATTAATTATATATTATGTATACAGGCATAGAGATATAGGTTTACGTCGGTCAGTTTAGTTGTGAGTCTCTATCATTAGTCCAATATTTTACATCAGAACTCACTATACGAGATGCATCTTCAGGACACGACCTTCTTCGTTGTCTAGTTGGTAACCAGAGTCTCTTGTAGGGAGAGCGAACATTGTGTGTATAGATCTATACGAGATTGACACCCCTACACCCTGACTGCTAGCTACAGTCCGCGGCCTACCAAGCCAAGGGGTGACAAATGTCACATTATTTTTGACGCTTACAAGGCGTCAAGTTCTCTAGTGTCTATCAGTATGGTTACGAGGGGTTACCTTATAATTCATGGCCTTAAGGTAACGGGAATTAACACTGTATTCATTGTTTTTAGACCTTGCTAGACGTATCATTCAATTGATACTGTATGGGGTCTGTGTCTCTCTGTTTTAGACCCTGCTAGACGTATCATGCATCTGATACTGTCTAGGGTATGTATCTCCTTTTGTTAGACTGAGCCAGGCGTGTCGTTCATTCGATACTCTCCTGGAGTCTATGATTTCTTTTGCCTTAGTCAACAGTATTTCCTATTGAGGCCTATATTATTTTCCCTAAAGTTTTTACTTTTGATATCCTTCTACTTTCTTTAAAGACTACTCTTATTTAGAAAATATAGGATTTTCTGGAAAGGGACTCTAATACACCGTTGATTCTAAACTACCACTTTTTATAAAGTTATTTGAATAAAATGACACTAAATACTCATGAACTCACTAGCATTTATAAAAATGCTGATACTCGCTTTCAAACTTGTATTCTCAGGTCAACAATAGACAGGTACATCGCAGGAGCTTTTGGTGAAGTCAGTTTAGTACCAAGCTGCACCTATATTATTACTTGTATAACTTTGATGTTTCTATGTAATGTAAACTATGTAAAACTATTACTATTAATGCAATGGTTGGTGTACTTTGATTACTATACTGCATATGTTGTGATACTTGACATGATGTCATCCACCCCAGAACGTTTCCACCGTTTCGGTTTTGGGGTGTGACACCAACTCATAAAATTAAAAACATAAACTGACAACTAATTTAATGAATGATTTAAAGATACAAATAACAAAGGTACAAGTGTTTAGTTACACCAAGCATCAATTAAGCACATAACTTGATCAATTGCCAAATGAAAAAGCACATGTACCATGAACTGAATACTCACACTTCAAGCACTTAAAGATCATATCATACTGCAATTCTTTGCCACACACTTTGCATAGACCATGGGACTGAATCCCTTGAAGAAAGGATAGTCGATGTTCATGAAGTCTTTGGATCTCAACCGTCCCTCCAAACTTGACATTCAAAAACTCAAAGACACCTCTCTCATACTTGACATATACATGTTGCTCACACCCAAGGATTAAGGGCGCACAAGCAACATGCATAGACTGGGTACAACAAATACAATGATAAAACCACTTTTTAGGGTCAAATTTGTCTTCACAAATTTCACAGAAGTAATCGCCAGGGTGGTTCTCAACTGGATTGTATCTTAGGCTCAATGGATGCTTATCGAACTTGTGCCTTATCATTCCAGGCAACAACAAAGCACACTCCGTATCCAAGTAGAAATCACAGGAGGGGTAATGGAAAGCGATATTGCCATAATCCAGGAAACAATTACATGAATTGCATATTTTTTCTGATACATTAGCTAAAGAAGCATTGATTCTTGAGAGGAGATGGCCTTTGTGAGCTTCATGTGTGATTTCTTTAGGTAGGAATTCACAATTGATATCTACATAATAGTTGCATGTCGTACATCCATATGTGAAACCATTACAATATAACCTACAAATGTAACAAGAAAATAAACCCATGAACATACGAGGGTTGTTTGAGATGAGAACAAGTGCATGCTCTGGATGACCCGGGTGGTCATGTATCCTGGAAGGTAGCCTGACACACCACCCATGAAGAGCAAAACCACACGTACTTATTTCAGAACACTTATAAAATGGCATTTCCATAATTGGTTTCAAACATCCGTCACATAATACTTGAATTTTCTTCGTGGGTTTGTGAAGAACAATTGATTTGTTACCGACTGATGCTTGTTGTGTGTCTAAAAGAATCAGTGGGTGTTGATGACTAAAATGGTTGAGCGTTTCGCCGTCATGCTTTTCTTTAATCATAGTAATAAACTCTTTCTTATTTTTCATAAAATAGTGTGTGAGAAGGTTATAACTTTCATCCGGAAATGGCCAGTGGAGAAGATTAGGATAATCATTGTCTTTGAAATTTTTATAAGTGTTGCCACTACCTGATAAATGACAACAAACATTAAAAAGTAATAAACCATGCAACATTGAGAAATCTTTAAGTGGTAAAAAAAATTAAAGAGAAGAATAAATAAATAACCTGGATGTAAGAAGATTGACATAAATGGCTCTCTCTTTGAAGTCACACAATTAATATGGGCATAGTATTGACATTTGTCGCATTTGTAAAGCCATAAATAACTATCAAAGTGCTTCTTACAAACTCTGCATTTAGGATAGAACCTAGCTACTATATCAATTACAGGAAAGGAATAGGCAAGGGTAAGTGGATGAGAATGAGTGAAAGTGGCATCGGTATGTTGTTGGATAAGTAACTTTGTTGGCAACAAAGCACAATCTAAGTGGATCGAGTACCACAGGTATGTGGTGCACTGGTAGAAGGTCCCTTGATGTTTTTCGCCACAAGCACTGCAACGTGATACCAACTCCTTGGCCATACGTTGTTAGAAATTTGGGTTTAGAAAGGCTTGGAAATTCTGAGAATTGTGATTATCACTTTCAAATCGAAGTATTTGGTGGTACTCCCAAATCTTCAATTGGATAAGACTCAGAGAGACAAGAACAAAGAATGTTTGATGATATTTTCATATGTACCAGAAAATGAGACCAAAACCAAATTTTAACAACTTTGTCTGAAAACTGTCATATGACAGTTTTAAACTGTCATAAAACCATAAAAACTGTCATAAAACGGATATATGGATAAGGGTCAAACCAATGGTCCCCGCCAGGGGCTGCCGCCCCTTGGACCCCGCTCCCAGGGGCGCTGCCCCCGGACCCCCGTTCATTTAGGGGCTTTGCCCCTAAATGACAGTGTACTTTGAAACTTGATCAAACTTAAACAAGTGTGTACTCTACACCTTCCTTACTTGTTTAATATTTATCAAGATCATTTTTGGTCAACACAAAGTAATCTCATTACACTTAAATAACATTGATGATCAAAATCACCAACATACGTTGCAGTTGGTGACGGTGGCTTGGGTGGTCCATCTTTTGTTGAGACATAGTAGCACATATAATATCCATATTGAGTCTGCAAATAAGACATGTAATTGAATAATTTCTTTTGCTTAATTAGATTGCAGACACTACATTTCCATTCATTTGATTTTGGATAATATATCCAACAGAATTCCTCAGACAAGGTAAGATTATGGTTGGGATGGGGATGTGATGGGTGGTTTCGTAGGGTTTTTGGCCTTTCTGCACAAAATTTGTGCAACGAGTAGTCATCACAATCCTTACACTTGTAGTAACTCATATGAAATGAGTAGATATGTTCCTCACACATTTTGCATTGTCCAACATGTTTATCTTCAGCCACAAAATCATCCTCCTCACCTTCTTCTTTCTCTTCTTCATCATCATCATTAGAGTTTTCATTATCGTGGCTAGCTGGTTGCAGATGGAAAAGGTGGAGCATATGATCATGAGTGAAGTGCAGATGCTGCTCTATTGCAACTACAACAAATAAATAAAACTAGAAACCTAAATTGTTAGGTCGTCATAACAAACAATAAAAAGAATAACTGATCCAATGTTTATAGATATGTATGCGTAAGACCTTAAATTCATCAAGTAAAAGTCATGCTATCAGCTGGTGCTTTCAACTTGTACTTTTTAGTCAAGGACATGATTTCAACATCGAAATCTTTGAAGCAAATAGATTGAAAGTAAAGATAAAATTTAAGATAATAACACAACACAAACATGCCTAAGTCATTCACAGCTAATAAATAGAATAATCTACCTACGAAAGTTTGAATGATATATATATATATATATATATATATATATATATATATATATATATATATATATATATATATATATATATATATATATATATATATATATATATCAATCGTGCGATTAACACCCATCTCAATTAACTTGGTTTACCAATCAAAGCTTTATGATAGATGGCCACCTGATGATCAACACTTCATTGCTTATCATGGAAAATATTCTACTTTCACAATCAAAAAAGATTTAGTTTTGCTTTAAATTCAACTTAGCTTTGTGAACTTTTATTAATTCCATAATTAAATATTAGAATATGCTATTCTTAAGTAAATGATGTTAGCTTCAAAATATATGCATGTAGAAATCCATATAGTAGTATTAATGATATGATGTCATGAAAGACCATATATTTTGAGTGCTTTCTGGATTAAACCTCAAATTAATTTTTTTCTTGATAAAGACCATATATTTTAAACAATTTTTCTGGAAAACCCTAAGTTTTTTTACCGAAAAAAAATGTTAAATGTGAAGTTTTTTTTTTGAGAAAAATAAAATAAAAATCTAAGGTTTTTTCGGGAAAAAAAAAAGTTGAGTTTTTCTAGAAAAATTTGTCTAAAACTGGAAGATTATCGGTAAACCTGCTAAAATGGCCAAATTGAAAAATAAAAAATAGAAAAATGTAAGGTACTTTTAGGAAAAAAATAAAGATGTGGTTTAATTTGGAAAAAACCTAAAATATAAGGTCTTTTATGATATCAAAACTCTTCTAAGTTTTTAATCTATAATATATAAAGTATGTGTTGTACATATCTTAGGTATAATATATACACAAAACATATACAAATATACAATAACCTCAAAATGAAAGAAAAAGAGACATACATATACATACATGTAATATAAGTAGGACGAATTGGATATCAACGTTGCAAAGGTAGAAGTTTTGCTGGTGAAGATGGGAACGTAAATTGAACGCATTAAAAAGGAATGAATGAATGAATGGGAATATATCTGGTTGCAAATATCAAGCAATCTCTACTTAATTGGCTTAATTTTGCAATAGAAAGTAATGTTTACGACTTTATTCCCATTCCTAGGTTTTAAATTCGTTATAAATATTCCATCATTTTTAATAGAGAATATTGTTAAAAACATTCTCTAAGAAGACAGTGCATACTTTGCTCCCTTAGTGGAATTGAAGAAACAATTCATCACATTAGCGAAGGCCATATTGAATTTGGGGGTTTTACATGCCAGGTCATTTTAGAATTTTAGAATTTTGACCCAGGTTTTACATTTTATTATATTTGGACCAAATTTTTATTTTTTTACAAATTTGTTTCAAAATTAGTGTTTTCTTTTCTTACAAGTTAACTTTTTTGCAATCTTTTGACAACTAATTGAATAATTACAAGATGACTTACCAAACACTTGCATCATCAAGTAATATCATACAGATGTCCCAATAGCAAACATTAACTAGCTTCCTAATCATAGACTTGAAATTCCCATTCTTGTGTAGAGTATGACTTTACCAAAAGTCAATGTTGTCTACTGTTACTAAATTACTTTTACCAAACTCGAGAGTTCAAATTGCTTTTTTTTTTTATGTTTATAACTCATTACCAAAGGTATTTCTTGAGTCAAGACTCAATTTCAACATATTTTGAATGTACGCCAAGTAATCACACTTTTATTCTTGATGTTTGACTCCTCTAAAAAGTCAAAGCTGTCAAATTGAACTAACTTGACATTTCAGTTGATCATTACAGGACCGGTGTGACTTTTTCTTACCCTTCTAGACTTTATATACATCTTTGATCTATATAATTTTTTTTACTTAATATATAAATTTATTTTTTATTTTTCTGTAAGATGAATTATACTTTTGTTTGTGTGAATTTTTTGCAGGTTTGACAATATCATTGGAACTCACAAATGCTCATCCTAAATTTCAGATTATACGTAGGAAAGTTGCACTTATTCTTGGTCAATGGGTTTATCAGGTAATGTTATTGGGTTTTTTTTTTTTTTTTTTTTTTTTTTTTTTTTTTAAATTAATACAATTCCCATTTTGTTGATTTAACCATCTTTTCTGGTGCAATTTGAGTATGTGGCCATTCCTGTGTTGCTTAAGCAGCAATAGATATATTTGACATAGAAGATGCCAACTTCGTTCATGTTACCAATGTTTTAAAAAAAAAAGTTATATACCCTCTGTCCCAATTTAAATTATGCTTTACACAAAACTTAAAACTAAGGAAAGCTTATATCCTTTTTGCATGCAAATGACTACATTTATATAGACATAACTAAGTACAAACTTGTTTTAGTAATATGACTCCTATGATCATATGCATCATTACTAGAGTCAGATTATATATATTTTTTTCATTTTTTGGATGTCCACAAGAAATACTAAGTTCTGTTTTGTTTGGTAGTTCTTTGTCACATTATTTATTTTATTATTGTCTTCTATATTTGATGTTTTTGCAGATTCAAGATTACACCAAACAACCAGTCTATTGTGCTCTCATCAGGTTGCTGCAGAACAGAGACTTGTGTGTCAGGGTATAAGTTATAATGCAGTCTATAAAGTCCATTGCTATTTTTTTTTATCACAAAAAGATTCCATTTTTGTTTTTTATATAGATACACTAATATTTAATAGTAGTCTTAATGGTTAATATTTGAAGCAGGTTAATTGGTGTTGTAATCCCAGCCTGACATTTTATTGTATTTGATGTTTTGAGAAAAATCTGATATTCTTGTTTTTTTTTTTGTCATTAATTTCAGAAAAATACATAGAAGATGATTCCTTAATCCTTATCATATTGTCGGACTGTAAGTTTTATGTATTGCAACTTTTCATATCTTTTGTTGCAAGATAAATACCAAAATTTCCAAGTTCATCCCATAATACTATTAGACAATGAGAAACCATGACACCATAAGGAAAACAACACCTTTAATGCACTTTATGTACATAACAAGATTCTAATATTTTTTTGGCAAATAAAGGATCTGTATTTTATTAAATAACTGAACCTTCAAATGAAATTAAAGATTTTTACAAGAGAATAATATAAATTTGTTCACAAAGCAAATGATTGACACCAACTCATAAAAGACATAAATCAAAACTAATTAATTAAATGAATGATTTAAAGATGCAAATAACAAAGGTACAAGTGTGTAGTTACACCAAGTATCAATTAAGCACATAACTTGATCGATTGATAAATGTAAAAGCACAACCATAATGAAGTGCATACTCATCGCACTCCAAGCACTTAAAGATCATGTCGTACTGCAATTCTTTAGCGCACAAATAGCACAGACCATGGGACTGAATCCCTTGAAGAAAGGATAGCCGATGTGGGTGAAGTCTTTTGATCTCAACTGTTCCTCCAAACTTGACATTGAGATAACGAAAGACGCGTCTTCTATACTTTTTTTCATATACATGTTGCTCACACCCAAGGATTAAGGGTGCACAAGCAGGATGCATAGACTGGGCACAACAACTACAATGATAGAACCACTTGTTAGGGTCAAATATGTCCTCACAAATTTCACAGAAGTAGTCGCTGGGGTGGTTCTCAACTGGATTGTATCTTAGGCTCAATGGATGCTTATCGAACTGGTGCCTCATCACTCCAGGCAACAAGAAAGCACACTCCGTATCCAAGTAGAAATCACAGGAGGGGCAATGGAAAGCGATATTGCAATTTTTCAGGTAACACTTACATGAATTGCAATATATTTTTGATAAATCAGCTGGAGAAGCATTGATTCTTGAGAGGAGATGGCCTGGGTGAGCTTCATGTGTGATTTCTTTAGGTAGGAATGCACAATTGATATCCACATAATACTCACATGCAATGCATCCATATGCGAAACCATTACAATATAACCTACAAATGTTACAGAAAAATAAACCCAATAATTGACGAGGGTTGTTTGACATGAGAACTAGTGCATGCTGTGGATGGCCCGGGTGGTCATGTATCTTGGAAGGTAGCCTGGCACACCACTCATGAAGAACAAAACCGCAACTACTTATTTCAGAACACTTATAAAATGGCATTTCCATAATTGGTTTCAAACATCCGTCACATAATACTTGAATTTTCTTCATGGGGCTGTGAAGAACAATTAGTACTGATGTTTGTTGCGTGTGTGTGTCTAAAAGAATCAGTGGGTGTTGATGACTAAAATGGTTGAGCATTTCTCCGCCATGCTCTTCTTCTTTAATCATAGTAATAAACTCTTTCTTATTTTTCATAAAATAGTAGTGTCTGAGAAGGTTGTAACTTTCATCCGGAAATGGACATTGGAGAAGATTAGGATAATCATCGTCTTTGAAATTTTTATAAGTCTTGCCACTACCTGATAAATGACAACAAACATTAAAAAGTAATTACAAACCATGCAACATTGAGAAATCTTTAAGTGGTAAAACAAATTAAAGAGATGAATACACAAGTTATATATAGATTACCTGGAATTAAGAAGATTGACATAAATGGCTCTGTCTTTGAAGTCGCACAATTAATATGGACATAGTATTGACATTTATCGCATTTGTAAAGCCATAAGTAAAAATCGAAGTGCTTCTTACAAACTCTGCATCTAGGATAGTACTTAGCTACTATATCAATTACAGGAAAGGAATAGGCAAGGGTAAGTGGATGAGAATGAGTGAAAGTGGCATCGGTATGTTGTTGGATAAGTAACTTTGCAGGCAACAAAGCACAATCTAAGTGGATGGAGTAGCAAAAACAAGTGGTGCACTGGTAGAATGTCCCTTGATGTTCCTCACCACAAGCATTGCAACGGGATACCATTTTCTTGGGCATACGTTGCAGTTGGTGAGGGTGGCTTGGGTGGTCCATCTTTTGTTGAGACATAGTAGCACATATTATGTCCATATTGATTTTGCAAATGGAACAATGGTAATGGAATAATTCCTTTTGCACAAGATTGCAGACACTGCATGTCCATTCTATTAATTTTGGATCATATGTCCAAAATTGATCCTTAGACAAGGTAAGATTATGGTAGGGATGGGGATCATGTGATGGGTGGTTTTGTAGGGTTTTTGGCATTTCTGCACAAAATTGGTGCAACAAGTAGTCATCATGACAATCCTTACACTTGTAGTAACTCATATGGAATGAGTAGATCCCTTCCTTACACATTTTGCACTGTCCAACATGCTACTCTTCAGCCACAAAATCCTCCTCCTCACCTTCTTCTTTCTCTTCTTCATCATCATCATCAGAGTTTTCATTATCATGGTTTGGTTGCAGAGGGACAGGGCTGAGCATATGGCTGTGACGAAAGTGAAAATTTTGCTCCATTGCAACTATGTCCAAGAAATGTCTAGTTATAGTGTACAACAATAAATATATACAACTAGAAACCTGAAGCTTTACGTCGTCATAACAAACATGAAAAAAAAAATAATAATAATTGATCCAACGTTTACATATTAAATTTATCAAGTAAAAACCATACTATTAGCTAGTGCTTTCAACTTTCACTTTTTAGTCAAGGACATGATTTCAACATCCAAATCTTTGAACCCCGTTAAGAAATAGAAGGGAAGTAAAGATAAAATTTAAGATAATAACACAAACATGCCTAAGTCAAGTCATTCACAACTAATAAATAGAACAATCTATCTTCCAAAGTTTGAATGATAAAAGGCCACCTGATGATCAGCTCCTCCTTGCTTATCATGGAAAATATTCTACTTTCACAATCAAAAGAGATTTACTTTCACTTTAAATTCAACTTAGCTTTGTGAACATTCTTTAATTCCATGATTAAATATTAGGGTATGTTATTCTTAAACAAGTGATGTTAACTTCAGAATATATGCAAGTAAAAACCTATATAGTAATATTGTATTAATGATACACTCATGATCATGTCATGAAAGACCATATATTTTGGGTGTTTTCTCCATTAATCCTTAAATTAATTTTTTTCTTGATAAAGACCTTACTTTTTTCCATTTATTCCGATTTGGCCCTTGCGGTTTACCAGTAATATTCTGGTTTTAGACGCATTTTCCGAAAAGCCCTCAGTTATTTTTTTCCAAAAAGAATTGTCAAATGTGAACGTTTTTTGAGAAAAAAAAATCCTGAGGTTTTGTTCGGAAAGAAAGTTGAGTTTTTCTGCAAAAAATTGTCTAAACCCGGAAGATTATCGGTAAGCCTGTGAAAATGGCCAAATTGAAAAGAAAAAAAATTGCAAGGTATTTTTAGGAAAAAAATAAAGTTGAGGTTTAATCTGGAAAAAACATAAAATATAGGATCTTATATCAAAACTCTTTTCTTCTAAGTTTTTAATCAAACACTTGGTTGGCATGTGGCTATATAAAGTATGTGTTATTCGGTTTCCAACTAAGAACGTATCTTGGTATGCTATCCACACAAAACATATATATACAAATATATAAAATAACCTCAAATGAAAGAAAAAGAGACAGACATATACATACATGTAATATAAGTAGGAGGAATTGGATATCCACGTTGCAAATGTAGAAGTTTTGCAGGTGAAGATGGGAACGTAAATTGAGCTCATTAAAAAGGAATGAATAAAATGGGAATATATTTTGTTGCAAATGTCAAGCAATCTCTACCTAATTGGCTTTTGCAATAGAAAGTTATGTTTATGACTTTATTCCCATTCCTAGGTTGATTTGGAAGCAAATTAAATTCATTATAAATATTCCGTCATTTTTATTTGAGAATATTGTTAAAAACATTCTCTACGAAGATAGTGCGTACTAGCCCTGTTGAAAATACCCGTTACCCGAATTACCCGCCCGATTTTTTCGGGTATCGGGTAAATCGGGTCGGGTAACGGGTAAATTTTTCCGGGTAATCGGGTTACCCAATTTTTTTCGGATAGGGTAAAGGGTACATTTTTTGGGTTTCGGGTATACCCGAATTACCCAAATTATTTTAAAAATTCCTTTTTTTTGTAGAGCTTGTACGATATAACAGATATTTGATCACGCTTAAACTATATCATTATTGTAAAACATAAATATATTTATTATGACAATACGACACTAACAATATTAAAAGTAATTTTTAAATATCATCACGTTCTTTAAAACTTAACTGTTTTCTTGATTATAGTTTTTATTGCAACTAAGAAATTCATTATCTTGACGAAACTTTAGAACATGGCAAAACTTATGGCTACATTTATCTTAAACATTTTAAACTTTTAAATTAAGATCTTTAGGTATTTGTTTTTTTAACATCTTATTAGATTAGATTAAGTTGTTAAAAAATTACTTGATATCTCATGATTTATTGACTAAAAAATCTCAATGTTCAAAGCTTGAGTAACTTCGTTTATGTCTCGTTTGTTTATATAAACAAGACTAATAAAGCACGACATATTTATTTTATTAAATTTATTTTCAGGTGAAATTCAAAAAAATATATATATATATATATTTCGGGTAATACCCGAATTACCCAAACCCGAATTTGGTTTGGGTATGGTAACGGGTAATTTTTCTAACATGAAAAACCCGAATTACCCGACCCGAATTACCCGAAACCCGAAAAAATTACCCGTTCAACACCCCTAGTGCGTACGTTGTTCCCTTAATGGAATTGAAGAAACAATTCATTGCATTTGCGAAGGCCATATTGACAAGGGTTAACATACTAACAATAGTTTACATAAAATTGAACAAACTGTTATTGTTTTTTTTTTCTGGTTTTTACATGCTATGTCATTTTGGAATTTTAGAAATTCGACTCAAGTTTTAAATTTTATTACATTTGGACCAAATTTTTATTTTTTATTTTTTACAAATTCATCTTAAAATTAGTGTTTTCTTTGCTTACAATCTGACTTTTCAAGACTTTTTTTTACAATCTTTTTACAACTAAGTGATTCATTACAAGATAGCTAACCAAACACTTGCATCTTAAACTTAGCATCATCAAGTAATATCATATACATGTCCCAATAGCAAACTTTAACTAGCTTCCTAATCATAGACTTGAAATTCTCATTCTTGTGTAGAGTATGACTTTACCAAAAATCAACGTTGTCCACTTTTACTAAATTACTTTTACCAAACTCGAGAGTTCAAACTATTTGCTTCTTTTATGTTTCTAACTCATTACCAAAGGTATTTCTTGAGTCCAAACTCAATTTTAACATATATTGAATGTACACCAAGTAATCCCACTTTTATTCTTAATATTTGACTCCTCTAAAAAGTCAAAGCTGTCAAATTGAACTAACTTGGCATTTCAATTGATTATTTATAGGTTATAAACTTTCTAAACATTTTCCAAGTATTCTTTAGCTTACATATATAAATGTAGCAAATTTCATTGCTTTCTTCCATATTTGTATAAACTTATTTCCAGTAGTAATTATACATCATCTTTTTAACCATCTACACAACAGCCCTATCGTATGACAGACTTGACTAAACATAATGTTAACGAAGTGAATGCCTACTCGTAACCACATTTGCTTGCTTCTTTTATGTTCTTAAGGGCATTACATAATAGGCTTCAAGACACAGAAATCTAATTTTGATATGCATTTGAAAGCTCAATCCTTGGGGTCCAAAGAACACCTACGGATAGTCAAAGGTTGGAGCTAAATTCGGGGACGGATGGACTGAATCCAGAGCACACTCTTTTCCATTTGTTATGCATGCATTAGAAGTAGGCCACGTTTCCCTTAATTGTTGCAGTAAATAAAATGCATGATAGGAAAATTAGTTGCAATTGTTTGGTATGAAGGTTTGATAATACCTTTTGTTGAGAAGGTTTTTGATTCCCAACAGCAATTTACATTCAATTAATGTACAAAGAATATTGCCCCAACTAGTCTTCTTTTCCTTCCTCGTTGTCTTCTGGAGATTGACCATCTCAAACTAGGTCTATCAGTCGCCTCCGTGGATCACCACTGCCGCCCACAGTGGCGGAGCTGCCATGGCTGATGTACTCCTTCCGCATTCTTTTTCTCTTAACCCCATCCCTCATCGACCTTTTTCTTTCTCTTTCTCCCTCTGGTTCTATCTCTTGTCTCTGATTGAATCGCACAAGCACCCACAATTTCACGTACACAAGAATTGATTTCTTTCTCCTTTCCAGGTCCAGTTTAAACATCTACTCTGAGTAATAATAAATGAAATAAATAATAAATGAAATTAGATTTTTTTTCCCACTTATCAAATTTTATTCATTTGTCAAATATAATTTTATAATTATTTTGAATTAATTTTTATTTCACATATTATTTTATAGTTTTTTATTTTATTAATTCTACATAGTATTTAAATGCAATAATAAATATATATTATTTTTCTCAATGAACTTTCCTTTTTAATTTCAAAATTACTAAATTAAATGTTAATTTTTTTTATTTATTTATCTAAATTATTTGTTTAAATTTAAAAAAAAAAAACATTTTAATTTTTACAATTCAATATATTTTTTTATTTTTCTTATAAATTCAAACTTCTTAAATATTTAGAATTTTATATTTAGTTTTTTCTTTTAAATAAATTCATATATTATATAAGTCTCATACGACCAACTTTCATATATGCCCCTCAACTTTTATTTATTTTCCATTTGTGTATTTTTGGATCAAATCATCTTTTGGGCTAAATGTTTTGTGGGCGACTAGACTAAACTGCACAAATGGTCCCTATGGTTAGCTAAACTTTTCATTTTGTTGTGAGTTTGGTCCGATTTTGTTTGAACTTTTTTTAAAGACTATTTTGCCCCTTATTATTTAATATTTTAATTTTTTTTTATTACAACAATTAAAAAGAATTAAAAAAAAAGAAAAAAAAAAAAAGAAAAATACTCCCCACCCCATCAATAGACTTTCGTATCTGGAATTCAACAAACACTCATTCTTCATTCCACCCTCATCTTTTTAGATCAAATGTCCAGCTTCCACTAAAATTTATTGTTATTCACATGTTTTTTTTTTCAACAAAAGCACAAATTTAAGTTTTTTTTTTATTATTGTTTGGATAACCTAGAATGCATCGAACCAGAAATTCAGTTAGGAGCTCATGTATCACTTTGATAAACACCAAACAATCGTCATCATCAATAGTTTTCAGATCAAACACCATACCTAAAGAACTTTCATGTTCTTAATTGCTCTTCAAAGATAGTTACACCAACTTCAAGGCTCAAAGCTTTCAACCAAACAAAAAACTCTCACTCACACACACGTACACATAAACAAAAAACCTAATTGAACCTCCATATCCATCTACCATCGATCTGTATAAAGATTCAAGTAATGAACTTCTCAGAAAACCCACTTCGTTTGAGCACTTCCGGTTTAAATTTTTTACTTGAGTTCATGTAATGGAACAAAAGTGTAAAGTATTACAGAGTGAATCCGAGTTGTATTGAAATACCCATTTCTTTGCAACAACCATCACTGGTGTCCTCACCGAGGTGGGTTTACATGGTTTTTGGATCTACGACACATCATAGAGGTGGGTTTACAGGGTTTTCGGATCTACGAGAGGGGGATAGAAGGGTTATCATATCTTAAAGAGATGGAGAGAAGGGCGGCGATCTGAAATCACTGTCCTATTTCACCAGAGCTAGGGTTTTCGGTGGTGGCTTCCTACGTTGGAGGTGGAGATTTATGAAAGCCCTAGTAGCGAAGACTACAACTTATAGTTTCCGATAGACGATATCGGAGAAGGTAGAGGGTGACGTTCCAGATCCAATAACGAAGATAATAAGGCATGAAGAAGATGTTGGTGGTTGCGTTCTTAAAGGTTGTATGATAGTGGTTGTTGTGGAGACGACGACGGTGGTTGATGGTGGTGACGACGGCGACTGACGGTGTTGTATCGATAGTTTTCATCTTCCTGCAAGTGGTGGTGCATCGGTGATTCTACTGTGTTTTTTTTTTTTTTGCGCTGGGTGGACAGTTGACCGGAAGAGAAAGAAGATGGTGTTACAAACTTTAAGAGAGAGAGAGAGAGGGAGAGAGAGAGAGAGATAGAGAGAGAGAGTATTTTATTTTTCTTTTATTTTTAATTGTTGTAATAAAAAAATGAGTAAATTACACGAATCGTCCTTCATGCAGGTGCCAAAAGGCACGTTAGGTCCCTATTTTAAAAAATTAACTCGGACCGTCCCTCGTTTGGTTAAAAGTTGCACGTTTCATCCCTCATTAATTTAAGTTTGCACATTTCATCATTTGTCAAATATAAAATGACTATAATTCCTTTATTATTTTACTTTTAGTTTATTTTTAAACTATTCTATATTTTTTGAAAAAGAAAAAAATAAATTCCAAACCCACCCCACCCACCCATTCTCTTCCACTCCCGATATGCTCTTCTCTTCTCTACTCTGGTCATCTTCTTCGGCTACCCCCGATTTGCACCCTTCCACCTCCAGTTCCAGAAATCGAAAATCAAATATAAAAAAATCTGAAACGTGTAACCCAAATGATTATAGAAATTGAAAACCATTTTAGAAATCCCAAAACCGCTTCAAAAATGAAACTCAAAATGAAAATCAATTTGAAATCGAAATAGTTCAAGACATCAAAAATCACTCATATCTCTTCGTCTCTCTTTTCGTTCTCTTCTTGAAAACCTGCAAAATCAGAGGTTCTTGAAAACCTGCAAAATCAGAGGTTTTTAAAAATGGTTCCAAAAACGCCCCTGCAAAAATCTAAAATCACTCATATCTCTCTGTCTCTCTTGTCGCTCTCATAGTATTGAACTAGCACAATTTCGATTTCCAAATCGGACCTTTTTCAAAACCTGCAATATAGTTTAATGATGGACATAGAGAGGGTGGAGATGGAGTAAGCACTAGCAATACCTAAACCCAATCGATTTCCCATTGATGTAACTTCCCAATCCATCCTATCGATTTCTTGGAATCAATTTCATCATCTCGCATTTTAAGATCTGGTGTTGTAGGTGTGATATCTCCTTCTACCATATATGTTGATGTTAGGTTCGGTGTTGATGGATCCTTAGGTTCATCAGCAATTGGTGACGACCCTTGAATCAGGGGTAGGGGAGGTGGTGTTGTCACCGTCAGTATTAGTTTATGAACAAGAAGCAAAGAAGAGAGGTTGAAAGAGAATAGCGGGTAGGTGGTAGATGCTAATGATATCACTAGTTCTCTTCTTTGGCGACCAGAAAATAGAGTAAGAGAAAAAGGAGTTATTCTTAACCTCACCGGAAAAGGGAGGAGGATGATGAGGAGCTGAGCTGAGAGTAGGAGTTGTTGGTTGTCGGAGGTGGGTGAGAAAGAGGGAAAGAAAATTGGGAAAAGGGAAGGGGTGGGTAGAAATAGTTTTTTTTTTTCTTTTCCTTTTTAATATAAAAGAAATAAAAAAATTAAAAAAATTAAAAAATAAATTATTAAGAGCAAAATAATCTTTTTATGTCTGGACGGATGGATTCTGCAAGTTTTAATTAAAATGAGGGATGATCCGAGTTAAATTTTGAAAATAGGGACCGAACGTGCATTTTGACACCTACACAAGGGATGATCCGTGTAATTTACTCAAAAAAGTTCAAACAATATTGGACAAAACTCACAACAAAATGAAAAGTTTGGACATTTGGTGCTAGTTCAAATTTTTTTGGACCAAAGTGACAATTTCAGCTAAACACAGGAACCATGCGTACAATTTTGTCTTTGTGGGCTAAACGATTTTAGAATCCAATATCATTTCTTTGTGACTAAACTGCACAAATGGTCCCTGTGGTTTGCTCAAAATTGTCACTTTGGTCCAAAAATGTTTGGATTAGCACCAGAGGTACAAAGTTTTCATTTTGTTGCTTTTTTAGTCCAATTAGTTCTGATTTTTTCAAAATGACGGATTTGCCCCTGTTAATATGATTTTATTTCTTAATTGTTTTTTCTGATTTTTAGATTTTAAAAAATAAATCTCTCTCTCTCTATCTCTCTCTCTCTCCACTATTTCTCATACCTTCATTTGTTCTTCATGGCTCTCAAGAACCCTTCATTGTCGACTCAACTATCATCATCACCGTTAGCCACCACTGCCTTTAGCTCCACCTTTAGCCCCTATCGTCTCTGCCATCACCAACCTCCGACAGGTTTTGAAAATTGCCATTACCTACAAAAAACCATAATCAATTCCCACCAGTCCGAAAACTCTATCTCAAAGGTTGCTATCATTCAGGTCACCCAGTTCCCCCATGCGGAACTTTGCTTTCAATCCTCACCCTCGTCTTGTTCAGACACCAAATTCCAAGATTGTTTCATTTATCGCCATTTAAACCAGATGATACACCAAAAATGAAAGGGTCGGTGACAGGAGTGAAAAGGGGTCAAACCAAATCCATGAGTCCACATTCAATTGAAGCAAAATCTCCAAAATCAAAATGAAAAATCGTTGCGCATGTTCTTCAATTAATCTGAAACCCTAGCTTCAATCTATGTGTCGCCGCCTTAAACTTTAGGGTTAGGTTTTTGTTGCGGGAGCTTCGTTTTGAAATCCTAATGGAGGAATAGCTTCGATTGACAGTCCCAGTTTTTACAAAAATAAATTAGGGATTTCACAACATTGGCGTTAGAAATAAGTGGTTTGTTGTCTTGAGTCCAAGGATCGACATGCTCTTGTAACGACGTGCCCTAAGCGAACTTCACTCGTGGTACCGGAGACGGTGGTCGTTGATTGCTTTTGGTGGTTGATTGTGGTCTATAGATCATATGTTGAAGATTTATCGTGGTACTGGAGGGTGTGGTTGGAACTGAGAAGGGGGGTGGTGTGGTAAACCGATCCTAACAGTGTTGAAGAACACAAACATATATAAAAATAGATGGAGAAGATGAACATATCTAAAAACAGATGGAGAAACTAACCCTAGATATGATTTCTCGTTCTCTTTTCTCCATCTCCATTGAGAATCGACGAGTTCAACAATCTGTTCTTGGTGTTTTTATTGTTCATCTGGACAATTTTCATGAAGAAGAAGTGGGTATTTGGAGAGAGAGGGAGGGAGGGAGAGAGAGAGATTTATATTTATTTATTTATATATTTTTTATTTTTTTAAATATGAAAAAATGAAAAAAACAATTAATAAAATAAAGAAAATCATATTAACAGGGGCAAATCCATCATTTTGAAGAAAAAAAAAACAGAATAGATTAGACTAAACAAACAACAAAATGAAAACTTTGGACCTTTGGTGTTTGTCCAAACCTTTTTGGACCAAAGTAACAATTTTGCGCAAACCACAGAGACCATTTGTGCAATTTAGTCTTTCTTTATTATGTGACCCTTTTTAATTAAACCCAATATTTATTTATTTTTGATTATGATCTTTTGAGATATAATAAAATCTCATGATTCTTTTTATTTATTTACTTAGAAAACAAACCAAGACCCTTATATTTCTTGTGATTATATAATAATTGATCGAACCATCCTTCATCCTTCGATATAATTTGTTATAAAAATTCGGAACGTTACAATCCTCTTGAATCATCAATTCCGGTTCCGGTTCCAAATTGATTTTGGGCCGGTTCGAGACGATTCGATCCGTTTTCTCACCCCTAAAAAATGTAATGCATTTTTTCTGATCTTCTCATAGTTTGTTGGAAACTATCTTTTAAATTGATTGAGGATGTTCAGGAGTTTGAAAAATAGTAGAGAAGAATTATGTAATTGAAAAATAGTCGATACAGATTAGAGAACATTTTATATTTAGGAATCCTGGAACAAATAAGTGGTTGTATTTGAATGTTGTATAAAAGAAGTGTTTATAAATTTATTATAATGACTATGTTTTTGTTAATATCCACATTATTTTAATTTCTCAATCATGTAGTATGTTGAAAATAATATATATTTACAATCTCATATTTATTGGATGAAAATGGAACTTATTTTTTGATAAAGGGTGTTTTGTGTTCAAAATATATTCTTTTGGTTGTTAAGATAAATTGCAGGGTTAACACGCGGGTCATGAACTCGGGTAGGTTATTGTTCGGGTTATATCCGTATCCATGTATCTGAAGTATAAAGGAAGAGAGAGAGAGTGAAGAACTCTTCATTCATTCAATCGTTTACCCGATCAAAACATTAGGGTTTCTCTGTTAGGGTTTTCTCATTCTCTAACTTCATCTCTCTTGTTTTTGTTCATCTGTAACGTTCAAATTCTGTGTTTAGATCAGTTCTTTGGTTATAATAGATTAGGATGAGTGATTTGTTAAGAGAGTAGATTAGGTTTTGTGTAGTGAGTTTTGGTTTGTAAGTATCTTGAAACCCTTCTGTTTCTTGATCATCAAATGGTATGAGAAATGAAGATGTTGGGAAAGTTTATTTTGTCCATTTTAACATGGTATCAGAGTTGTAAGGCTCTTGTTTCTTGATCCTGATGTTTGTCAGTCACTTGACGTTTTGGTTTCGACGACGATTTGTGAAAGGTACTCTTCTCCTTTTGTGTTGATCCTTGTAGTTAGGTTCACAGTTATATCTAGTATGTGTTAGACTAGGTTTTTTGTTTCTTTAGTAAACGAGCTTCTTAACGAGCTTGAGCCGCACTTAAGCTTATTTAGGCACATTAAACGAAAAACGAGCCGAGCTCGAGCCTGATCCGAGCTTGTATAACTCTTTACGAGCTTGAGCCGAGCTTAGTAAAAGAAAGCTCGAGCCTCATATAACTTAAATGAGTCCGAGGCGAGCCTGGTCAGGATCGGGCTCGGCTTGGATCGTTTGCACCCCTATTTACACTCCACAACAAAATAGAGTTGTAGAGAGAAAGCATAGACATATTCTCAATGTAGCACGATCTATTATGTTTCGATCAGGAGTTCCTATTAAGTATTGGGGAGATGCAGTCTAAACTTTGGTATTATTGATAAATAGGATGTCTACTTCTGTCTTAAATGACTTGTCTCCCTATGAACTTGTTTTCAAAAGAGCTCCTAGTTTTGATCATTTAAGGGTTTTTGATTGTGTATGTTTTGCTTTTAAACAAAATGTTACTGATAAGTTTTCTGAACATGCTGAGAAATGTGTTTTATTAGGATATTCTTCTGATAAAAAGGCTTATAAACTTCTTAGTCTGGATACTAACACTTCTTTTGTATCTAGGGATGTAAATTTTTATGAGTCCGTTTTTCCTTACAAGTAAAAATCAACTAATGTTGATAACTTTAGATAATTCTGGCCCTAGTGATCTTTTTTCCTATGATGTTTTTGACACAAATGAATATTTTAATGATTCTATTAATATTGATGAGCTGAGAGTAGAGTCCCAGTTAGATGGTGCTGATGCAGCCCTTAATTTGGATGATGTCAGCTCTAGTGAGACCATCAACCGAAGTGGCAAGGCAATTGTGCCTCCTACTGTTGGTTATGTTCCTTCTTCCTTAAGTGTGTCTGAGGAAAGTAGTCATTCACCCTTAACACCCTCTGTAGAGCAGTCTTTAGGTGCTTCTAGATCTAGGCGTGAGTCACATATGCCAGTTAAATTTGTTGATTATCTTGTTGAAGGGAAATATAAATATGGTATTGAAAGGTCAATTAACTATGCTTGTCTTGATACTGAAACTAAATGTTTTATTTCTAATCTCAATAAATCTATTGAACCTAAGGATTACAATGAAGCTTTGTCTAATCCAAATTGGGTTAAGGCAATGAATGAAGAAATTGAAGCACTTCATCGTAATCATACATGGGAAATAATTGAATTACCTAAAACCAGAAAACCAATTGGATGCAAATGGGTTTTTAAAATTAAATATAAGTCAAATGGAAAAGTAGAAAGGTATAAAGCACGTTTAGTTGCTAAAAGATATAATCAAAGAGAGGGTATAGATTTTGAAGAAACTTTTTCTCCAGTTGCAAAAATTGTCACTATGCGCATTATTATTTCATTGTCTATGCATAAGTCTTTGCCTTTATATCAATTAGATATAAATAATGTGTTTCTTTACGGTGATCTCACAGAGGATGTGTATATGTCTCTTCCTCCTGGTTATTATTCTGCTAATGAATCTAGGGTATGTAAGCTTCCTAAGTCATTATATGGCTTAAAGCAAGCTCCTAGGAAATGGAATGAAAAACTTTTTCTGCATCTTTGTTTATGTTTGGTTTTCAAAAAAGTATAAGTGATTATTCTCTATTTGTTAGGAAATTTGAGGGTTCAATAACTGTGTTATTAGTATATGTGGATGATATTATATTAATTGGAAGTAGTGAAACTAAATTGAAAAGGGTTGAAGATTTTATGAAAAGTTAATTTTTGATTAAGGATCTTGGAATTCTTAAATATTTTCTAGGAATAGAGGTGGTAAATTTTGATAATGGCTTGTGTTTAAATCAAAGAAAGTATTGTTTGGAGTTGTTGCATGAATATGGTATGCTTGGTTGTAAACTTGTAAGTACACCCTTAGAAACAAATTTTATAATAAGTACATGTGAGGCTGATAAAGGAAATGAGTTGTTGGATAATAAAAGAGTTTCAAAAGCTTATTGGTAATCTCATATATCTTACAGTTACCAGGCCTGATATTTCTTATGTTGTTCAGGTACTTAGTCAGTTTATGTATAAACCTAGAAAACCTCATTTGAAAATTGCATTCAGGTTGCTAAGATATTTAAAAAGTAGTCCTGGAAAAGGAGTTGCAATAAATAAGTCATATATATTTGAATTAACAGGGTTTTTTGTTACATGGTTTATTTTAACAATTGTTTGATTTCATGGAAGAGTAAGAAAAAATCTATTGTTTATAGGTCTTCTACTGAATCTGAGTATAGAGCTCTTGGCTCTATTACTTGTGAGATAATTTGGGTTTTGAAGATTTTGTTTGAACTAGAAGTTAAAAGTCTTATTCCTGTTTCTGTTTTTTGTGACAATGATTCAACAATTAAGTTAGCTCTTAATCTTGTGTTTCTTGAAAGGACAAAACATTTTGAAATCGATCAACATTTTGTTATGGAAAAAATTTCTAATGGAGTTTTAAAATTGGTTGGGATAAATTCTTCTGAACAGAATGCTGATATTCTTACTAAATCTTTGAGCATAGAACAACATGAAATTTTGTCTAACAAAATGGGTCGTATTGATGTTTTTAAGAATGAAAAATAAATATTTCGATTGAGGGGGGATGTTGAAAATAATATATATTTACAATCTCATATTTATTGGATGAAAATGGAAATTATTTTTTGATAAAGGGTGTTTTGTGTTCAAAATATATTATTTTGGTTGTTAAGATAAATTGCAGGGTAAACACGTGGGTCGTGAACTTGGGTAGGTTATTGTTTGGGTTATATTCGTATACATGTATATGAAGTATAAAGGAAGAGAGAGAGAGAGAGAGAGAGAGAGAGAGAGAGAGAGAGAGAGTGAAGAACTCTTCATTCATTAAGTCGTTTACCAGATCAAAGCATTAGGGTTTCTTTATTAGGGCTTTCTCATTCTCTAACTTCATATCTCTGGTTTTTGTTCATCTGTAATGTTCAAAGTCTCTATTTAGATCAGTTCTTTGGTTGTAATATATTAGGATGAGTGATTTGTTAAGAGAGTATATTAGGTTTTGTGTAGTGAGTTTTGGTTTGTAAGTATCTTGAAAACTTTCTGTTTCTTGATCATCAAATGACATAAGAAATGAAGATGTTGGGAAAGTTTATTTTGTCCATTTTAACATTGTACATGAGTTTTAACCTATTAAAAATATAAAAAATTATAGATATGAAAGGTAAGGGTTTTAATCTCCCAATCTTCCAAAAATAACCATTTTTTCAATTACTTTACTTGTATGCAATGCATTGTTTTTACATGTCATTGTATTTGACCAACATTGCTAGTTTGTTGATACATATAACAAATTGAATAAGATAACTAGTTTTGACAAATTTTGTAACATATAGGCCAAGTATGGAAGTTGTTGTGCTCACTCTTATAAGAGCATCTCCAATGATAACTTTTTTTATAGGGTATTATTATTGACCTTTATTTGTTTTATAGCTTATTACCATTGGAGGTTAAAACTTATTTGCTTTTTTCTATTGACCACTCAATATATATATACTAGACGAATTCTTGTGCGTTGCGCAGTGAGGATTAAAAATATATTGTTAAAATATTGAAATATATATATATATATATATATATGTTTAAAATGGTTATGTTATTGACATTAACTTTGAGATAATATTTTTACATTAATTTATATATATATATATATATATATATATATATATATATATATATATATATATATATATATTCTATATTATTTTGAACAATAATATTCATTGACACCAACCCACATTCCTCATTAATAGAATTAAATATAATTATCTATTTAGTTTTGTTTCTAACAATTATTATTATTGATTAAATATATTTTACTTATGCGATCATTTTCTAATTTCAATAATGATGTCCATTTAAAATACAATTTATTTATAGCTAAATGTAATTTATAATTTGATGTTATTATCATTTAAAATTGTTATTCATTAATTTTAAACCACTTATTATTAATAATAAGTTAAAGAAGACTTTTAAGAAACACTTAATATTATTATTAAAATGTGAAACATACACTAAATAATAAAGTGATAAGATAGACAATTTGCATTTCAAAAGAGACTTGCATGGATAATATGACATATCCATGTAATTTGATTTTATTATTTATAATTATTGCTTAATTTTAAAACCTCTTGTTATTATTAATAAGTGAAAGAAACTTTTAAAAAACACTTATTATTATAATCAAAATGTTAAACATATACTAAAATATAAAGTGATAAGATAGACAATTCGCATTTAAAAAAAATGCTTACATAGATAATATGGATAATATGACATATCCATGATTTTTAATTAATTATTGTTTTGAAGCAACATGAACATACAAACATGTATACAATAGTTAATTAAAAATTATATATATATATATATATATATATATATATATATGTATATATATATATATATATATATATATATATATATATATATATATCCCTATTCTAATAAAAGAATAAGTTTTATCTTCTATTGACAAGTGTCATACAATTAGGACTCCTCATTAATGTTACATATCACCTATCATGCCACTTGTCAATCTATTAATTATCCATTTCAAATTTCAAAATTTAAACCTCTAATTACATTAAATTAATAATTGATTCCTCATTTTAAATTTCTAAAATTTAATTTTCTCACTTTAATTATATTAAATTAATAACATTAGATTGAAAAATAAAATAAAATTAATATAGATTATAAGGTGATATAACTTCACACATTGATTTAAATCATTGATTATAATTCCTTTTATATAACTAAAAATTATTTCTTAAGTAATAATTTATTTAAAATAATTGATTAATAAATTTGATTTTTTAATATAAAAATTTAATTAGTTTTATAACCGTGGTTTTCACGGGTTATAAACTAGTATATATATATATATATATATATATATATATATATATATATATATATATATTACCTTCCATAACATATGATCGATAACATGAATCTAATCTAATTTACATTAAAATTGCAACCACAACATACAATGATATTCTTAAAAGAATACTTAAATCAAGAACATACAAAAATGAATTAGTATATAACAAACTTACAAATTAAAAACTTCAACATAATAAAATGGCTCGAAAAATTGTTCAAATCCCTCAAACCAACACAAAAAACTTTAAACTTGTTTTCTTTATAAATTTTGTATGTGATTTGTATTTATGTGTCTACTAAAAAAGATTGACCTTTTTATAGTAGAGTATCACTAATTATTTATTAAATATATTATATAAGTTATAAAACCTTTGAATTGTTAATCATTATTAAGAGACTTTTGAGGGATATTCATTAAAATATGAGGTTTCAAATGCATGAGGTGTTTGCAAATTTTTATGGGGGTTTCAAATGCATGAGGTTTAAGGAAAAATGTTAGCTTTATAAGTATGTATGATTGAGTGGTCAATATACTTCTATACTTTGTCACTTAACCCCCTCATACTTTAGTTATATTTCATTTACATTCCTAATATATTTTACTTTTAAATCTTTTATTTATTTATTTATTTACTAGTTAATTATTTATATTGAATATCTAATGACATTTCTTTTTATGAAATAAAAAATTATAATGATTATAATTTTTTTTTCAATATTTTTTATCACTATTTCATAATAGTTTTTTCGTATTATTTTTCCGAACGATATGTTGTAATATATTTTCTAGTTTGAAACAATGTATTCTAATATTGTTAATAAAATTAAAATAAAACGTGTGTTTAAAAAACAAATAATTAAATAAAAGGGTTTTATAGAACATTTTAGATAGATGTGGATAAATTAGTTAAATTTTTATAAAAAAAGATATTCAAAGAGGTTAACCATTGGAGTGATTATTTAATTATAGGTTAAGTTATTAAAATGATGACGTGGCAAAAGCTTTAAGTCATGTTATGACTTAACCATGGGATAATGATTTAAGAGGGTAATTAGGTTTCTAGTTTGTCCGTATTAGATCACTAATGTTTATTTTTTTTTTATTATTTTTTTTTTTTTGCGTATTAGACTAATATGGTTGTTATTACCGTTTAGAAATAGTTCTTTTACCGGTTTTAACCGGTAAAAATGACTATTTGTAAATGGTAATAACAACCATATTGGTCTAATACGCACAAAAAAAACCTTAGTGGCCTAATACGGACAAAATGGAAACCTAATTACCCTCCTAAGTCATTAACCCTAAATTTAAAGACATTGAGAATATATGACCATCAACAGTAAACTGGTTCGTTTAGAACTCGTGTCGTCCCATATAACCTGCTACTTTTCTATATGACGAAGCTCTTCATCTATGGTCGTCCCTTTGGGGACATCCGATAAAAGTGGAACGATACAGAGAAGATTAGCATGGCCCCTGCGCAAGGATGACAAACACAAATCGAGAAGTGGTCCAATTTTTTTTAAACCCTTCGTCGTCTTCTCTAGAACCCTAATTCCATTTTCAAATGCTAATAGACTTCAATTGCAATTCTTACGCTTTTGGTAGTTCATCTACTGAAGTCATGATCAGACACGTGTGGATTCCATGGTTAGATTGATCTTCTTGTTGATGTCTTCAACCACTCGTGGCAAGTAAGGGTGATCTTTCTTTTTATAAAGTCTCCTTTAAGTTTTTTACTTTTCCTGTCACTAAGTTTCATGCTTTATAAACTTCCGTTTATTTGTTGTATATAGTATGTATGTGTTTGTTTATGTGCTGATTTTTAATTAATTTTGCAACTTTAGTTTCTTAGTTCATGTTGTGGTTTTGCTTTTTATAAAATAATTGATAACAAGCATACTCTGCAAGTCTCTATTGGTTTTACATTTCCATTCGTTATCAAATGTAGACATTGATAGGATGTATCAAAGTGAGATTGTATTTGTACATATGGACGTGTTCATGTAAACATTTAAATGAAAAAAGAAGTTATTGATAAAATGTTGCATATTTATGTAATGAAGATCATCAATCATATGAGTTTTGGACTTAGAAGTTCTGGAAGGGTTGTGAGATAAGTTTACATGGAAGCAACTATTTTCAGTCAAACAAATCAATCACATTGATTAGTAAGCATGTTTTCTAAATAATTAAGGTTAATGACTAGGTTTCCAGTTTGTTCATATTAGGTCACTAAGGTTTTTTTATGCGTATTAGACCAATATGATTGTTATTACCGTTTAGAAATAATCTTTTTTACCGGTTAAAATGATTATTTCTAAAACGGTAATAACAACTATATTGATCTAATATGAAAAAAAAAAAAAAAAAACCTTAGTAATCTAATACTAACAAACTATAAACTTTTTTACCCTTCTAAATCATTATCCTTTAACCATTAATCATTATCCCTTAACCATTGGAAATACTCTAGGTATTTGACTGGATATTAATCGTTAAATAGAAAAGTATAAAAGTTAAAACATTAGTTGATACGACTAATGTTTTTTTATCAACCAACGTTTTAATGCTGAATTTAATCCATTGTCAATCTATCCCATAGCCTCAATATATACACGTGTTTGATTTCTTGTACACGTGGCCACGCATGAGTATGGTATAAAGTATAAACGGACACTATAAAGAGGAGCATGAGATGATTGAGATCGGAAGCAGAGGAGCAACTTATCGGCAGGTAAATCTTTAACCCTAACTCTATTTCCCCTTTCATAATCTTCTTACATATGAATTTATTAGTTGTAGATTTGCGATTCATCAGCCGTTCAAATTAGGAACCCTAAATCTAATTCACCATACCTCCAAACTTTCTGAGTTTCTACCTACTTCAACAGACTCGATGAAATCCTGCACTCTTTGAGTTTCTACTTCAATTCATCATCAAATTCCACCAATTGGAGTAAATCGAAGAATCTTCTAACTTCCTTGTTTGAGCTTCTATTGTTTATAATAATTGTTGCTATATACATTTTTCAGTCGTTTTCAGAGTTGTTTTCACAACAATTGGTGAAGTCTGTAACTGTAAAGAGATATTCCGGCTTATCTCGTGGTACAACTTCTGCTTTATGATGGAGATTGACTCAGTCAGCATAGTTGACGGTACATATTCTTATATCAATTTCTAACAATTACTTATGAATCAAATCCTTGCTCGTAATCTCCTAAATTTTGTCTTTGCTTTGATCCTTGTGAGATACCAACCCATTGCCCTTCGCTACCAGATTCATTCTCTAATCTAAACATAGTAAATTTTCACAGGTCGCCAAGCCGGCACAAAAAATGAGACTTCGGAACCTGTTAAACAGGAGAGGGTTTTGGCCGGTGACGGAAAATGTTATTCCTCTACAGACACTGTTCAGGGAAACAAAGCTGATACAGGTGAGGAGGAGGGAAATGTAGCAATGGATTCCGGTGGTGGTGATGTGAATATGGAGGCTTCAATCTCAGCTGATGATGTAATGCGGGCAGGTGGGTTTGGTGCTAGAGACGACATAAGTAATTTTCTTCCTGTTGCAAGTGATTCCACCGACTTTGAAGCTTCGTTACGTGATGCCAGAGATTATGAAGAGCCACAAAAGGAGATTTGCAGACCAGGGCTCGGCTGGAAAGACGTGAAAGAGTAATTGCGGTTGGTCCTTTTGGTGCTTCTTCCGTGGACGCATTTATGTCATATTGGAAAATGGAAACTTGAATGTTTGGCGATGTAGTTGTCGATGAATGTTTTCTATACTAATGATCATGGACGGATAGCAAGCACGGATCTTTGTAGCTAACGATGTTTCTTTATATCCAATATATCAACTCTTATTTGAAAATACTTTTAATTAGAATTTGATTATCTCAAAAAAAAAAAAAAAAAAAAAGTCTTCAAAAGACGAATACGAATCTTTATGCTCATAATAGGGATGAGATTTAGAACCGGAAAACCGGACCGGAATCGGAACCGAACCGGAACCGGACCCGTTAGAACCGGAATATATAGAACCGGGTCCGGTTCCGGGTTCCGGGTAATCCGGGTTTGGGTCCATTGGGTCCGGGTAAATCGGGTCTAAAATCTGGAACCGGTTTTTGGAACCGGAACCACTTTTAGGGCCGGAACCACTTTTTGTGAAACGTTTACAAGATGTATATCTTATTCGTTTCAACTCCAATTGACATACGGTTTTTTCCAACATGTAGTTTAGAGTTTGTACATGACTCTAGACTATAAATTTTTCATTTTTAGTTTAATATTCATTGACTTACAGTCCTCAAAAGTTGAGATACCAAAGCTGAAAGTTTTTAGTTTTTTAGTTTTTTTGTATTCGGTGAAAGTTTTAAAGCATGCATATCTAATTCGTTTGAAGTCGGATTGACATGTGGTTTTTTTTCAACTTCTAGTTTACAGTTTGTGCATGAGTTTAGACTATAATTTTGTCATTTTTGGTTTAACATTCAATGATTTACAGTCCTCCGAAGTCGGGATATCAAAACTGAAAATGTTTTTGTACTTTGTATTATGTGAAAATATTAACACAGGTATATCTCATTCGTTTAAATTCGGATTGACATGCGGGTTTTTTCCAGAGTGTATTTTAGACTTTGTACATGATTTTGGACTCTAATTTTGTTAATTGTGGTTTCGTATTCAATAAGTTACAGCCCCCCAAAGTGGAGATATCAATATGAAAATTTTCAAAGTTCAACCCACTAAGTTGTAAGTAATTACCAAAAATTCCAGTTTTTTCGGGTTTTTCGGGTCTAAACCCACTTTATCCGGTTCCAACCTACCCACTTTGATGTTTCTGGGTTTTCCGGTTCTAGACCCACTTTACCCGGAACCATACCCGGAACCGAACCGGAACCGGTTCCTATATACCGGTCCGGTTTCCGGTTCTATAAAATCTCGTTAACCGGTTCCGGGTTTTCCGGGTCCGGGTCCATCGGGTCCGGGTTTGGACCCACTTTCATCCCTAGCTCATAATTTGGTTCATGTTTAGTCCATAAGGTAAGGCATTTGCCATACTCCTTTACCACATAGGATTTATATGTATGGTATACCATGAAAAGAGAACCCGGAAAAAAGGGAGAGAGGATGGGGCGGTGGTACCACATAGTTATCACTTCATTCTTATTGAACTCCACTCTTTATAGCCTAAGATGACGTGGCATTTACCGCACTCCACTCTTTATAGCTTAAGATGACGTGACATTTATAGCCTAAGATGATGTGATATGGTAAACAACGTCTCATGACTTAGAGACTTTGTGCACCATAACACACCATAACAGAACTGTCCTGATCTTAGTCTTTGACAACTTTTACCGTTTTAGTTTTAATTTAAACGGAAAACTAAAACGGTAAAATAGGGTCCAACGATGCAAAATAATGTTAATACTATTATCTTGGTTGATAAATAGAATTCTACATATAAGGTTTAAACTCTAACTACCTAAAATATTAAAATATTGTTAATATTGTTAGTTGTTAATGTTACGCTTTCCACATTGGTCTTGAGTTAGTTGGTGTTGTGTTTTACAGGTACGTTTTGAAAGCAATATTTTAAAAACCGGTATAATAAACGATTTCCAGTTCAATCGGTTTAACCGCTTCGATCGTTGAATAAACCGGTTTTTATAATTTTCATATTTTTTCATATTTTCCTACACATAAATACATACACAAAGAAATCAAATACATACACAAAGAAATAATTTGATGTCCACAAGTGCAAACATTAAAATATACATGAAAACAAATTGTAGATCAATCTAAATACATTAAAATAACTCATAACCGTAAGTTTTACATAAGTCCACATGCATTAAAAAGAAAATAAAGTCCTAGATAAATATAAACACATCAAAAAACTTCATAACATTTATAATGTGTTTTTATTAAGAAAACTTTCAATAAATGTGAAAAAAATACTAAAGTTAATTATGCAAAAAGTTTCGTATCCATGTGTTTTTATTAAATTTAACCGGTTCAACCAGCTTAATTGAACCGGTTCAACCGGATTTTTGTAAAAACTGACCGGTTCAGAAATAGACATAAAACCGGTAATAGTTGAACCGTTTTCTTCCCCGGTGTCCGGTCCAACCGGTTCGACCGGCCGGTTCAAACCGGTTTTTAAAACGTTGCTTGAAAGAGTTGAGGTATGGTATAACTTACTTTTAATTCTATTTAATATTTATATAAATAATATAAAAATAATAAAACATTGGATGTGAGGAGCAAATCGAGTTGATAAAACAAGCAAAAAATCGTTGTAAATCCACAACGAAATAAAACATGGGATGAGAGGACTGACCATATAGGTTTACATGAGCGATCAAATCTACAATAAACTAAAATCATAGCCAAATTTGCAACAATTATATATTTAGGACCAGACATGTAACAAATGGTATAGTATAGGGACTAATCTATAATTTATTCTTGCGAAAAATTATGAAACCTGGTTTGTGTGCGCGGGGAAAATATCAAACGGAGGTTTGCGGCTCCCCCTCGAGCACCGGCCCTTGCTCTCCGTGAGCGGCGACTGCCGACTAGTAATCCCCGTCAATTTTGTAGCTGTGCGAGACTAGAGGAGGCGTTGAGACATCTGGCGAAGATGAAAATTTGATAAAATGGTTCGTCAGTAACCCTAAAGAGCCCAGCTACAAGATCAGAAGCTAAATGAGTTCAAAAATTCCTTTCTTAATCAAGTCTATTCGATTCCATAATGTCTTCCGACCGAGTCTACTCTTCGGTTTCCTTTCCACCTGCAAACAACAACAGGTTCTCTGTCGCAGTCACCCTAATCACCTTATTTCTTTTGCATTTGTGCCGTTCCTTATGTAACATGTTTTCTGAGCTATATTTGTGTTTTGCTTCTTGGTGTTTATGAAAAGTTCAGAATCTCAAAGGAAGAATCACCGGGAAAAACATGAGCCATTGTTATTTTTCATCTACAGGTAATCAGAGCCCCCCTCCCCTTTTTATGCATACCTTTTATATATAGTATAACCCGCCGTTAAATTATATATTTCTTCGGTATCAGCACATATTTGATTGTCTTTATGCATCTCCATGAAATATCTAATATAATATATGGGTAGACATTGAATCGTCCATAGTTGGTAGGGATGATACAGTCAGATTAACCTACATCTCAAGTTTATTAGATTAACTCTGTAATAATCTGTAGTTGCCATGTGGAATTGGATTCTAATTCCTGCAAATCCCATGGAGGGCATTATGAAGTTGTGATCAGCTTTTCTGAGGGTGTATAAATCTGTCCATGTCAGTTACAATCTCATCTTGGTCTAAATTTTCTTGTCATTGACTATTATATGCTTGCAGTTGAAGCCTCAGACCTAGAAGATGATAAACTTCATGATGATATTAAAGCTGCAGAAAAGCATACAGCTCTTCATTCAGCCCTATCAGAACTTGCAGGTGATTTTGATGGGGAATCTATGTTGTTCTTGCAGCGATTTTTTCGCACGAGAGTGAAACCTGTAGTATCCACAGGCTCCTTGAAGCTTGATCTTGCTCTTGGAATTGGAGGATTACCAAAGGTAATTAGATTAGTAGCTTCTTATATGGTATTAGCAAATTACACACATACATAATAGTTATATCATTATGAACCCTAGAATAATAACAACCAAAGTGTACATTACAGGGAAGAATTGTTGAGGTTTATGGGCAAGAGGGATCAGGCAAGACAACACTTGCTTTGAATGTAATCAAGGAAGCTCAAAAGCTTGGAGGTGCGTTCCACTGTTGTCTAATTCCACATATAAACAATGCGCAGGTTTTTCACATTTTATGATGATTATAAGTTATTTTTGGTAGGTTATTGTGCTTACTTGGATGTGGAGAATGCACTGGACCCCCTGCTGCTCGAAACAGTTGGTGTAAATACCAAAAATCTTCTCATCTCACAGCCAAATTCTGCTGAAAATTTGCTGAGTATTGTTGATACCCTCACACAAAGTGGAGCAGTTGATGTGATTGTTATCGACAGTGTAAGGAAAAATCTTAGCAAAAGACATAAATGCCCTCCTCTCTTCATCATCAAACCCACTTTTTCAAATCTTGTCCAATCGATCTCTTGGTTTTCTAATTCATTGACTTTATTTCTATAGGTTGCTGCACTCATCCCACAACGTGAAATTACAGGTGTAATAAGTGACAATATCATCGAGACACAATCACGAATAATGACACGAGCACTTCGCAAGATTCATTATTCTTTATGTCGTTCAGATACTCTTATTATATTTATAAATCAGGTTAGTATATTATATATGGTTATAAAATCAGTTTTAAATATGTGATAGCCAATTGTAACTCTTGTTTCTAGGTGAGATCAAATTTGAGATCACGCCAAGAGGGACTTAGAGTAAATGAGGTGACATGTGGTGGAAACGCCTTGCCATTTTATTCAGCTGTACGGATGAGAATTGCTAGAAAAGGATTGCTCAAGACTCAGGAAAAGGTTAGAAGAAAAAAAAAATTATTATTATTATTATAGTGATAATAATAAAAGTAAATAGATATATCTGTTTTCAGGTTACTGGTGTTGGTATATGTGTGGAGGTGGTAAAGAATAAGCTAGCACCTGCTATGAAAAAGGCAGAGCTGGAGATTGAGTTTGGAAGAGGCATATCTCGTGCATCTGAGGTGCTACAATTGGGTTGTGAACATGGGGTTGTGTTAAAAGAAGGAATTAGCTACTTCATAGATGGAGAAGTTGTCAATGGTAAGATGCAAGCTGAAACTTATTTGATTCAGAATACAATAATCTGTGATAAGTTGGTAAAGACTCTAAGAAGACACTTGTTTCGTATTGAACAAGATTCTGAATCATGATACAAATACTTCAGAAAGATTGAGGACAGAATAAGTTACAATTCGTTTCACATGCATTGGATTAGGGTATTGTATATTGGGGGAACATTTCAGTCATTTAGTTATTGTTGGCAAACTACTAGTAAAATGTATTTGTTGTATGTGAACTTTTAACTAATATATTTTCCAAATTTTTTTAGCTACTATTAGTCTTTGTTGATTTTTAACCAAAATATATTGCAAATAATTTAGTATCACTGTATTAAAATAAAATACTTATGAGACCATTCAAGAGTGCCAAACTGTGGAGGAGTCATGGGAGACATTTGTTTTTCTTTTTTGAAAATGCAATGACTAAATATATGTGAGAAACGGTATAATATTAAATAATGTTTAACCACCTCAAATATTATTGATCAATTTGCAATTCAAGTTTTGTATGTATACCTTAGGAAAGTATGACTATTTAAATATATAATTGATTTTTGAACTATAATAACAAACAACTGAAAAAGAAAATAGATGGAAGTGAGAAGAAAATTAAAAGAAGTTCTTTTTTCTCAATTTCATTAAAAGAAGGAAGTGAAAGAAATAGAAGGAAAACTTCTCTCCTAACTTTCTTTTCAATTTGGAAGGATTTGTAGAGAAAAAAAATAAAATATTTAATTTTTCTTTTAATTATTCTCCAACCCAAAACACAAAATACAATTATTGGTTCTAAACCCTAACACTTGTGTATGAATCTAATAAAAACATGGAATAATAGCACAAATATTTCATAAAGATGTCTTTTACTTAGAAATGTTCTCACAAAGAGAACGGGTGCACAAAGCAGTTGACATAAAGCCAACAAGTACAATCTAAGAACTCACCAAGAACTCTCAGATATATCACTACACAAACTCTAACTCTCAGAATACAATACAAATCAACTCTCAACTAATGAGACTAGTATAAATACTAGTCTAAAGTCTAAACCTAGGAGATAAAACTTTTGTAGATTCACCATATCTTCGTTTATATCAAATCCATGATTTGATGGGATTGATTCTTCAGTAATAAATATAGATATGGTATATAAGAAATGGATCAGATCAGATCTTTAAAATACTTCTGTAGATTCACCATATCTTCGTTTATATTAAATCCATGATTTGATGGGATTGATTCTTCAGTAATAAAATATAGATATGGTATATAAGAAATGGATCAGATCAGATCTTCAGAATACTTATGTAGATTCACCATATCTTCGTTTATATAAAATCCATGATTTGATGGGATTGATTCTTCAGTAATAAATATAGATATGATATATAAGAAATGGATCAGATCAGATCTTCATAATACTTCTTCACTAAGTAAATCTTATATGCTCCATATTTGGACATCAGCACCGGCACATTGATCAAAGCATCAATGTCAGCGTCTGGAAGTCACACGTTGATAAACTTCAGCTTCAACTCATGTAGCTTCAGCTTTAGCAGAGTATATGATGGGTTTTAGCCATAAGAACTTTCCTATGTGCGCATGCAAAACCCTAATGCTTGGATCTAGGCTTTCTAATAAACATGCTTTTGAATCCAAGACTTCTAATGGCTAATTAGGTTAAATAACAATATTGAAACAGATCTAGAATCATACCTTTGAGTTCCTTGTTGATCTTGTTTGTCTTGGAGCTTCTAGAGTCACAAATGTCACTCCTCTAATGGCTTACAAACACCAATAGCAAGCAAGATGATTTAGGAGAGAGGAGAGGGGAGGAATTCGGCCAGAGATTCCTTGCTTAAGGTTGTGTGTCGAATTCCCTCACCCCTAGGGTCTATTTATACTTGTAGACTCCTTAAGGGTTTCAACCTAAACCCTAATTGGATAATCTTCTCTTAAGGCTATCCAAATCCATTCCATAGATAACCCTATGGACGATTTGAGCTATCCTAAAGCTCTTAGAATCCGTCCAAGGTATATCCAAATGGACTTACAGTCTAAAGTCTAACTATCAAACAATTGACAGTTTATACCCTCTTATTTAATTAATCTCTTTAAGTCACCAAATTAATACCAATTAATTTATGACTTATATTAATCAAATAGCCAAATATTATTTCTTATAATATTTACTCTCTCTTAACAAATCATCCTTCAAGTTACTATGGTGAAGGCAACCCAAAAGGACCATGCACAACCGAATATAGTTATAGCCTTAGACACTATTCCAACAGTCTCCCACTTGGATAAGTCTAGTAACTATACAAGTACAATTCGGTTTGCAATCGTAGCTCTCAAAGACGCTGTCAACTCTGATCTAATCAATCTTGTCCTTTAGATAAGGGATCGTACAGTCCTCTGTTAGATATCATGCTGACAATCCTATGGAATGGTTAGTCAAGCATTTAGATTTCTCGATCTCTGATTTATTTGACATAGAACTTAATCGAACACATCAATTCAGTTCTGACCGGGCCCGACACATAAGTCAAATCAAATCATCGAGTGGCCAAGATATCTCTTCTACTCTCTTAGGATAAAATTTACAGATAAACTTCGACTTATATGCATTTACTTATTCATTAACCAACTATACACAACAATGCGTTTTATAACATCAAGTTACTGATGCGTTTTCGCATTATCAATGCACAATCAATTAACAAATAATAAACCATATATCTAGGTTTTAAGACTATATGATATTATCGTCTCGCGATCACCTTTTATATCGTATTCCATAAGGTGATTCCAGCAAGCGCGGGTTTATTCCAATGCTCAAAACCAGTTCATAAGCACTCATGAACGTTGCAGCAACCCTTGCTATGTCTAACACCATTTAGACATTCTACACACCAATTCATGACAATCTTCATTCATATCTACTCACAACATATGAACGATTGTGGACCATTTGAATAATTCGATTATTCCTAATAAACTCAATTATTCTGGAAGTCAAAACATGCAAAGTGAAATAATAGTTAAACAACTAACATGTGACAGTAACTTTACTTATAAATAAAACTCCTTTATTTAATCATCAAATGTTAATTACATTTATCTATTATACGTTTCTAATACTATCTAATCTATACTAATATCATCCTTCAGCCCAATACTCCTAGCATGCTGCAAGTGCTTAACCCTACTCAGTCCCTTCGTAAGCGGATCTGCTGGGTTATCTTCTGATGATATCCTCTTCACTACGAGTTGTCCTTCTTCTACACGATGTCTAATGAAGTGATATTTTCTGTCGATATGTCGAGATCTACCATGATCCCTCGGTTCCTTGGTCAAGGCAACTGCACCTTCGTTATCACAGAAAATCTCCATGGGCTCCTTTATGGCCGGCACAACTCCAAGATCACCGATGAAGTTCTTTAGCCATATTGCCTCCTTCGACGCTTCGCTCGCTGCGATGTACTCTGATTCGCACGTTGAATCAGCTACGGTTTCCTGCTTGGAACTTTTCCATGTCACTGCTCCTCCATTTAGGGTAAAGACCCAGCCCGACTGCGAACGGTAGTTGTCCCTGTCGGTCTGAAAGCTGACGTCGCTATACCCTCGCACCTTCAAGTCATCACTCCCTCCAAGGACTAAGAACCATTCTTTCGTCCTCTGAAGGTACTTAAGGATGTTCTTCACCGCAATCCAATGTGCTTTGCCAGGATTCCCTTGATATCTGCTAACCATGCTCAAAGCGAAGGCTACATCAGGGCGAGTACAAGTCATAGCGTACATGATTGAGCCAACTGCGGAAGCGTATGGTACTCGGCTCATTTATGCTATCTCAGCTTCGGTACTCGGACTTTGAGTCTTACTCAACTTGGCATTTCCTTGTATCGGTAGTTCTCCCTTCTTTGAGTTTTCCATACTAAAACGTTTTAGTACCTTCTCCAAGTAAGTATTCTGACTAAGTCCAATTAGTCTCTTACTTCTTTCTCTTACTATCCTTATTCCCAAAATGTAAGAAGCCTCTCCGAGGTCCTTCATAGCAAAACACTTTTCGAGCCAGGACTTAACTTCCTGCAGAGTCGGGACGTCGTTCCCTATGAGTAATATGTCATCGACATATAGAACGAGAAAGCTTACTATACTCCCACTGGCTTTGACATATACACAAGATTCGTCTTCGCTTCGTACAAATCCAAACTCATTGACTTTCTCATCGAAGCAAAGATTTCATCTGCGAGACGCTTGCTTAAGTCCATAAAAGGACTTCTCAAGCTTACACACTCTATTCGGATGCTTCGGATCCACAAACCCCTCTGGCTGAGCCATGTAAACATCCTCAGCCAACTTTCCGTTAAGGAAAGCGGTCTTGACATCCATTTGCCAAATCTCATAATCATGAAATGCGGCAATTGCTAGCATTACTCTAATAGATTTAATCTTCACAACTGGTGAGAAGGTCTCATCATAGTCAACTCCGGGAGTTTGAGTAAAGCCCTTCGCGACCAATCGCGCTTTATATGTGTGTACGTTCCCATCCACGTCGGTCTTCTTCTTGAAGATCCACTTGCACCCTACGGTCTTACGTTCGGGTACATAATCAACCAAATTCCAAACTTGGTTATCGTACATGGATTGGATCTCGCTATCCATCGCCTCTTTCCATTTCGCAGACTCCGGGCCTGCCATGGCTTCCTTATAGCTATTAGGTTCATCAAGATTTACTAGTGTACCATCACTAATATACGTGTCCCCTTCGGTAGTAACATGAAAACCATAAAACTGGGGTTGAACTCTAACTCTATCGGAACGTCTAAGAGGTAAGGATTCGTCAATCGGTTCAATCGGAGTTTCCTCCTCGGGTTGAATGCCAGCGGTAGAGGTTCCTTCATCTATCGATTCTTGAATCTCTTCAAGTTCGATTTGCCTCCCACTGTCTCCTTGGCTTATGAGTTCTCGCACTCGGAAAACTCCTCTCCTCGCAACAAAGACAACATTATCTTTCGGTCTATAGAAGAGATATCCAAAGGATGTTTGCGGGTAGCCGATGAAAATACATCGCTCACTTCGAGGTTCAAGCTTGTCGTGAGTATCTCGTCTTACGAAAACCTCGCAACCCCAAACCTTGATATGTACCAACGAGGGAGCTTTCCCCGTCCACATCTCGTGAGGTGTTTTGGCAACCTTCTTAGTAGGGACTCGGTTAAGGATATGGGCGGCAATCTCTAAGGCATACCCCCAAAAGAAGATAGGTAGTGAAGCACGACTCATCATAAAGCGAACCATATCCAATAAGGTTCGATTACGCCTTTCTGCCACACCATTCAACTGCGGTGTCCTAGGAGGCATCAATTGCGAAACTATTCCACACTCCTTGAGATACTCGTGGAATTCAAGACTTAGGTACTCTCCTCCTCGATCGGATCGAAGCATCTTGATTTTCCTGCCCAATTGATTCTCCACTTCATTCTTGAACTCTTTGAACTTTTCAAAAGTGTCCGACTTTTGCTTGATTAAGTAGAGATACCCATATCTACTATAGTCATCGGTAAAAGTCACATAGAAGCGGTTTCCATCCTTTGCGGTTGATCTAAAAGGTCCACATACATCGGTATGTATTAGGTCCAATAGTCCCTCACCCCTTTCACAAGTACTCGTGAAGGGTGACTTAGTCATCTTTCCAAGTAAACAAGACTCACATGTGTCATCTTCCCTAATGTCGAATGACTCCAACACTCCATCCTTTTGGAGTTGGGCTATGCGTTTCTTGTTGACATGTCCAAGACGACAATGCCACAAGGATGCTTTATCCATACTAGTGGAAGAATCAATATTCAAAACATCATTGCCTAAGTTATCAACAATCATAACAGTTTCATATATTCCATTACATGGTATAACTTCAAAGTAAAAGACACCATTTAGATAACCCAAAATAGAACCATTCTCATTATTAAAAGAAAATCTAAATCCTTGTCTATATAAACCATGAAATGAAATGATGTTTCTAGCCATTTCTGGCGAATAGCAACAATTGTTCAAATCTAAAACTAAACTATTTCTAAGCACTAAAGAATACATTCCAATCTTGGTCACAGGCGACGATCTTCTGTTCCCCATGATTAGATTGATCCTTCCTTGCTCCACATCCCTACTTCTTCTTAGTCCCTGCACATTAGAACAAATGTGATAACCACAACCGGTGTCAAGAACCCAAGAAATAGCATGACTAGAATCGTTAGATTTGATTGCGTATATACCTGCGAAAGATGGCTTGATCTTTCCTTCCTTGATGGCTTGCAGGTAGTCCGGGTAGCTTCTCTTCCAATGTCCTATCTTGTGGCAGTGGTGGCACTCTGCCTCCTTCGGGTTAGAGCAGGGCTTAGAGGGATCAACTTTGGTCCCACTAGAAGAGGAACCATCTCGGGCTTTCACCTTGCGATAGTTGTTCGAAGAATCTTTCCTCTTCTTTCCCTTCCCTTGACCAATAGCCAAGACAGGAGCAGCGGATGGATTGGGAGTTGGTGCAACAGACTTGTCCTTGAAATTGCTCTCAGCAACCCTCAAGAGACCTTGGAGTTTACTTAGAGTGACCTCCTCTTTGTTCATGTGGTAGGTCATCCTAAATTGGTTGTACATTGGAGGCAAAGAGTGAAGCACCATGTCGATCGCCAAGTCTTCGCCGAAGTCAACATTTAACTTGCGAAGGCGGTCGACATACCTTTGCATCTTTTGCAGGTGCACGGTAAGAGATTCTCCATGACCCATCTTAGCGGAAATCATGTTAGTGAAAATCTCGTAACGCTCTTGTCTCGCGTTTTGGTGGTACCTCTCCAACAAGTCTTGATGCATCTCGTATGGATACATGTCCTCGTAGGACTTTTGGAATTCGGAGTTCATGGTGGCGATCATGATGCAATGTACCTTCGTTGCATCTCGCTCATGAGTTTCGAAGGCGGTGATTTCTTCGGGAGTAGCAACTTCGGGGTTGATTTTCTCGAGCTTCTCATCGAGGACATACTCTTTATCCTCATAGCGAGCAATGGTGCGAATGTATCTTATCCATTCGCTAAAGTTCGTTCCATCGAAGGTGACCTTTTGGCAAAGGCTCATCAACGTGAAAGAACTAGCAGCAGCGTTGTTTGCGTTTGACATCTATAGAAAGGAAAAAGATAGATTAGAATAAGAATCCCTAATTATCACCCAATAAGAAAATTAGGGCTAGGATCCAACAATAACATTTACATACTAGAAAAGGGATGCCGTAATCTAACATGCAAATAAATTGAAGGTAAGTGAATGACGATTCACTAATTCTCCATCACAAAACTTAAACTATTAGTCCTAAGTGTTTTTGAGAATTCCTAGGTTCGGATGAGATTCATTGAACTATTCAATGACATGTTTAAATCTCGATATGCCCCTCTTGTTTGTGACTGGGATGCCGAGGATCACAAAGCGGGTGTGAATTACCATGCAAATTCACGTGGTGCCTTCATTGTAACGATCACCTATTCGATGTGCCGGTAAACCACACACGCTCCATCGAACTATGATAAACAATGAATCACCCTTTGCCACCTTCGCTTAGAACCAATTAGTGTGCCGGTAAACCACACACGCTCCACTAACATCTTAGCAAGGTGCAAAGTGTAATTTCATGGGATTGCATCAATTCACTTTTCCTAAAGTAACTAAGATTGGAAAATTTTTAAAAATGTTTAGTTACTTCGTATTTCTTATTATACTTTTAATGAGAGGATGAGGTTGCCCTATCCTACCCGTTCGGCTAACAACCCTCCACCAATCAAGCAAGCGGTGGGTGTGAGTGTACACCCATTAAGCGCCATTTTATAGGCCGCAACCTTATACCCACCTTATAGATCGGCTTCGTGAATGAGGCCTACTAACGGTAAGACTAGCATTTAGTTATACATATATATATATTATACTAGTAATATCATATTAGTATAGGGTTGCATTTTAAACTTTTCAAAATCTAGGGTTTGAAATTTAAGTTGTCTAATTAAAACTTTTAATCACAAATATAAATTTCAAAACTTTAGGGTAGGTTTTAAACATTTAAAACATGGAGGATCAAATAACAAATAATTCCAATTAACAATTAATATTCTAATTATCTTTATTTGATTTATCTTTGATTTCATTCAAGATAATTACCAAAATAATTAATCATTATCATATAAGGAAATTAAATATTTTATTAGATGATAAATATCTTTAATTAGATCAAGATAATAGTCATATTTATCAAAAAATCGGATTTAGATTGATACAATATGATTAAGGTAAGTTTCCATAAGATAATTATGAAAAAATCCCGAATCTGGCCATTCCTGACGCCTGGACTCGCCGAGTGCACAAGGGGACTCGCCGAGTCAGGCCTACTCGTCGAGTCCACCTTGGAACTCGCCGAGTCAGTGACTCAAAACCCAAAAAATCGAATTTTGCAGGTTTGTTTCAGTTAATCAAGCAACAATTTAAAGAAAACCAAGCTAGGCTCTGATACCACTAATGGGTTTTAGCCAGAAGAACTTTCCTATGTGCGCATGCAAAACCCTAATGCTTGGATCTAGGCTTTCTAATAAACATGCTTTTGAATCCAAGACTTCTAATGGCTAATTAGGTTAAATAAAAATATTGAAACAGATCTAGAATCATACCTTTGAGTTCCTTGTTGATCTTGTTTGTCTTGGAGCTTCTAGAGTCACAAATGTCACTCCTCTAATGGCTTACAAACACCAATAGCAAGCCAGATGATTTAGGAGAGAGGAGAGGGGAGGAATTCGGCCAGAGATTCCTTGCTTAAGGTTGTGTGTCGAATTCCCTCACCCCTAAGGTCTATTTATACTTGTAGACTCCTTAAGGGTTTCAACCTAAACCCTAATTGGATAATCTTCTCTTAAGGCTATCCAAATCCATTCCATAGATAACCCTACGGACGATTTGAGCTATCCTAAAGCTCTTAGAATCCGTCCAAGGTATATCCAAATGGATTTACAGTCTAAAGTCTAACTATCAAACAATTGACAGTTTATACCCTCTTATTTAATTAATCTCTTTAAGTCACCAAATTAATACCAATTAATTTATGACTTATATTAATCAAATAGCCAAATATTATTTCTTATAATATTTACTCTCTCTTAACAAATCATCCTTCAAGTTACTATGGTGAAGGCAACCCAAAAGGACCATGCACAACCGAATATAGTTATAGCCTTAGACACTATTCCAACAGTATAATCATCAGCGAGTGTCATCAATGTATTACACGATCATTGTGTCATCAGTGTAGGACCTTCAACGTATGGATACACTGATCAGTCTTCAATGAATGGTGTCTTCGTGCATTCGGTGCTGATAGAGTCTTCAGGGTATTTTTCTCATCAAAGGATGATCTTCAGTCTTCGACATATGAACTTCCATCAGTATATCTTCATATTGACTAACTACACAAGAGACAGATCAGCTTGTCTAAGTTGTATTATTTACACTTACTTAGACAAGACTGTCTATCTACAATGAGCATATAAATTGTAACTATAATGCATATATTTTGTATCATCGAATCTATACAAATATGTGATCCAACAACAATTTTCTTGCACTTTCCTTTTTCTTCTTACATTCTTTCCTTTTTTTTCTTTGCTAAAACTCAAGAACTAAACGTAAAATCCTAATTTATAGGAAAAAGGTAATGCCTGAAGTTGCAGAAATACCATGAAACCAAGAGTAGTTATGGGAGAGAGGGAGAGAGAGAGTAATGGAGGTTGAGTTAAATGCACACAGTTGTTTTAGAAACTTATTCGGTTTCATGCTTGGGAGGTTGACAATTGAGTCGACTCATTTCCTTAGCCATCGTATGGAGAAATAGGGCTCTCCATATGGTGTTCATTGACCTATAGAAGGCGTATAATAATATCCCCAGTGAGGTGATTTCGAGGACATTGTAATCTAGACAAGTCCTCGAGAGATGTCATAACTATGTGTGATATGTATTGCCGGTCTACAACATGTTTTCAGACCGTGTTGGAGACACATTATCATTCCCGGTAGAAATTAGGCTCCATCAAGGTTCGACCTTAATTTGTATATATTTGCCTTGATATTGGGATGAGATGTCTCGTGACATGGTGGGGAAAGTACCTTATTGAATGCTTCATGTTGGTGGCAGAGTGTAGGATTATGTTGAACGCATGGTTGGACACCTAGAGGTCAAAGTTAGAAGAGAAAGGACTACAAAATTAGCATCAACATTGTTAAGACAAAGTATCTTTAAGGTCTATGACCCGTAAAGAAGAGGATATGGAGGTAAATGTCACAACTAACATTAATATGGGTTGTTTTCAAATGAAGGGCAACCTCAAGAGTCTTGTGCGAATTCGAAAATTTTATAGAGTAGTTGTTGACTTGTCATTATGTCTTGTATGTTGGTCAAACAAGGAGCATGAGAGAGGAAGAATCCCATTTTTTTTGTTTGCCTCATATGAAGGTCCTCTTATTCTTTTGCTTATATTATTATTTAGTATTTACTCATGTATGTGCTATTGTTCAGATTAACTTACCTTCTCTTTGTTTGCTTAATTTACACATGATTTTCGTTTTGCACAGTGAAGTAGGCGAAGAAAATTCAAGGCTTCAATGTGGTCAGTTTGAGACTTGTAGTTGCTGTTGTATAAAGGTCAAAGAAGATAGAAGGCTTTCTAGTTCTATGTGTCTATTTTAGCCGTAACGAGGTCTAAATCTAATGCCGACATTATTTTTTTTATCTGCGGTCTATTTTTCTGTAACGTTGGCCTACCAATAAAACGTAATAAAAAGTTGAAGTCTGGTTGGTAAGTGCATGTGGGTCCATTCTTATCCTTATCCAGGATTGGAATATGGAACCCTCAATATCAATGGACATGAGAGTATGATCCATGTTACAAAACTGCACACTGGTCTCGAAAATGAACCAAACAAAACAAAAATGGCCACCATATCTCCCCTACCAACTCTCTCCGCCTCCGCCTCCAACAAACCATCTGTTCATGGTCGCACCACGTCGCCCTCACCTACACTTCAATTTCTGAACCAGAACCAGAAGAAGCGGGGATCTCTGACTGTGGTCTCCGCCGTGGGTGATGTATCCTCCGAAGGCACAACTTACCTGATCGCCGGCGCAGCTGCCGTCGCACTGCTGGGAACAGCATTCCCGATACTTTTCTCACGCAAGGACACGTACGTTTAACAAATCTTATCCACCAACGATTCATCATTTATATGTATTAAGTATATATTATATATGTATTGTGGTTAATTGATGATTTAATTCGATTATGTTTGCGTTTGGCAGGTGCCCTGAGTGCGATGGCGCAGGGTTCGTCAGGAAATCGGGTGTGACGTTGAGGGCAAATGCAGCCAGGAAAGACCAGACTCAGATCGTTTGTGCTCGTTGCGATGGTTTAGGCAAACTCAATCAAGTTGATAAGTAGGCTGCTTATTGTCTTTTGCTTCTTTGAATCTATGGTTTTTGATTCTGGCATAAATGTTCTTTGTTAACTCACAGTCTAATTGATTATATATATAAAATGGTTTCCAAGTGTTCATGTAAATTAAGTCAGTTAAATCATGTAAATTGTGATTTGTGTAACAAACTTGTTCTTGAAGATCAAATGGTAATTACAATGTGGATAATATTGATAAGCATCAATGGTTTTTCTATAGAATAAGGGTAAGAAAAGATGGGATAATACCGATAAGCATGTCGATTCGTTAGAATTCATGGGATTCAACTCGTATTGAAATTCACTAACATTTTATTACGGCTTTTGGTTACAAATTAGCGTAGAATTGAATTCCATTAAAAATCCAATTAAGGAAGGAATTTAACTTCCCTTCCATAAAGTTGTGAAATCTAATTCAAATCCGCTCATATATGTAAATAAAAGTCGATTGAGATTTTTTTTTATCTATGATCATTTTAAGCTTTGCAAGATGATGCTTGTAAAGATCCTATCAGGATGAACTAATATTCCAATTTGTTTACAAGGACTTGTTTGTGCAGTATTCTTGTTTGTAGTTATATCTTGATATGGATGATATGGATGTTGGAATCAACTTTAACTTATTAAACAATAACCAATAACTTTTTAAATGTACAACTTTTTAGGCGATGTATGGGATTTTTTTAGCACAGGTGACAATCTATTGTGTTTAGAAGAATAACAACTAGAAGAGTGGATAAATAACTAGGTTATAACCCGTGCAAACCAAGGTTCAAAAAATAAAAAATATATTACCTAAATATAATAATCATTGTTCATTACATTACAAATCATTAATTTATTTACTGAGTGTTATGTGTTAATGTGTGATACATAGGTTCATAACTTAAAATAAAAAAATAATATGTTTTCATGTTTGATAATCCTTAAGAGATATATTTTCCCACTTTGACCTAGTTAAATCTCCTTTTCGAAAAGTGACTTTTGGAGTTAAATCTGGTCTTTCAGATGCAAATTTGTAAGATTTCGATATAAATGTAGAGATTCAATGTTCTATTATTTTATGATGTTTTGGTTCATGTAGGAAATTGGGCTTGATTATTTTTTTATTTCACGTTGTTTAATTTATTTGGTCTAATCTATTCGTTACTTGATCACAATTGATAGAAAATATAATATTAGTGTTAAAATAAAACTAAAAAAAATTAAAAAAAGCACGGTACTTTTCAATATACAATGATGTAATAAAATTTACATGAAAATACATGGCTATTGTAGGAATAAAAAAATATATTCCAATAATAAGAAGAAAACAAATGAAAAAATGATTGCTAATTCTTGTATTTAGCCATTTTCTTTTTATCTTTGTTTCCCCTATTAATAGAATCATACATTTCTTCTTCTCCAACCTCATCTTCTAACCTTCGAAGAACAAAATCAATTATGGCATTTAAGTTGGTAAAATCAAACCCAACACTTGCTAGGATATGATTGATAAGTAGGATGTTATTTAAGAATTAAAAGCTAAAAGTAGGATGCTATTTAACACTTAGAAATTAAACTTAGGATGTTATTAACACTTTTAAGTTAAAAGTAGGATGTTATCTAACATTTAAACTTAGGCTGCAATAAACTTTGTATACAGTCAGTAGTCAAGGTGAAACACAACACATGCACACACTGTAACACGTGTTGTAAAATCTTCTTGTAAATAGATAAGAAAACCTTATATGACGATCATTTTTTAAATATGTGCTAGTTAACTAAAATTACTTCAAAAATGTTTCTTGTAAAATTTTCTTGTCAATCATTTGCATAATTGAATTTATGAAATATATTACATCTAATTCCAAATTTATATTAATGTAATTTACTTACTTTCATTCATATTTGCCCAACCCCAGCAACACGCAATGCTATTTCATGCATTAAACCTTACTGACATGATGATTTTTAGAAAAAAAAAATATATCGAGATCTTTTTTTCTTAAAAATTTTCTTGACCTCTACCTGTATATTAAATTAAGTAATTTAAGTTAAATGTTATTTGTATAATTGTAAAAAAAATAAAATGTTACGAACATACCAGAAACTTGAGGGTCATGTTAGGACATGAATCATATTTATAAAGAAAAGAAAAAGGTTTAGCAAATAGAATATGATAAAGATTAATAGACAAATAAATTGAATGAAAAAGGTTTAGCATCTGTATTAAATAAAAACTTATGAATATAACAAAGACGTGAATAAGAAAATTTAAGTAAATAATGAATAAGCTCATGAAAAGAGTATCAGGATGCATCTTACTTTAGCCATTGGATCCACTTATGGAGAAATCATAATCCACATTCATCATTACATAGTAAATCTTTTTTTCTCCCACCTTTGAATCTATAAAAAAACACCCATTTATAACCAAAATAAACATTGCATGGTGGTGACGATAGAGAAAGGGAAGTTTGGGTGCGACCCTGCCTTGTATGTATGTGTGAAAGAAAGGAAGAACAATTCTTTTTCTCTCATAAAAATTAGGATCTTACATATAATAGAAATATTATTGGATATAGATGGAAACTCTATCAAGTATCAATTAACTCTTTCAAAATTCAAATTTAGGATCAATTGCTGATTTATAGGAGATTGCTCTGCAAGCTGGAATGAAATAAGGATGAGCGGGAATCAGAGAGAACGCTTCACAAGAAGATGCCAAGTGGCAAAATAAAAGTGTAGAAAGGTGACATGTGGACTATTAAAGTCTTTAGAAGAAAGAGATTAAATACTAATGATAAAGAGACTTGTCATACTTAACAACTTATTGGAATCCTTGAAACATATTTCTTCATCATATAAAGATTTTTCTTGTAACAACTTATTGGTTTACCTTGTTTCCCTTCAAATATATTTCTTCATCATATAAAGATTATTCTCCTTTCATGCACCCTTAGATGAATTTATCATTTATAATAGTATATACTCATTTCCAAAAGTATTTGATAAAATATTTAACATTTCCTTAGATGAGCAAATTTTAATAATGAGATAAATGTTATTATTGATTTTGCTATAGATAATGTAGCTATAATATCCAAATCAACTTGACGTTTATCTTCATAATTCTGGTAAAGTAAATTTTTTTAAGTGCAAGAGTGAAATCCAGTTGTGAGCACAAACATAGGTTTACAAGGACATTCATTTAAGATATCGTTCATGTGATGATTAGTAGTGTAAAGAGACATAACCAATTGTTTCTTCTAGAAAAAGAAAGTGATTTCTTGCAAAATAAGGATTTCTTGAGAGATTTTGGGCGTGCTCGATAAAAATAGCTGATAGCTGATAGCGGGTAGCGAGTAGCTTCTAGCTTCTAGTTGGTAACATTTTGTTAAACGCTACGTGAAGTAGTATTTGGATTTGGATCATTTTGTTTAAATTAAACTCTAGAATTTTGTAGTGCCAAACGAGGCTTTCTGTTAAAAACGGAGCGTTTTGTCAAACGCTAGAAGCTCTCAAATGCTTCGTTCTGAACAACCCTTTACATTTGATATAATTAGGAGCATTTTGATGATTGAGAATAGGGAAAGAATTTAAATTAGGTGTGAGTAGATATTGATCATTGAATAGAATCTTCTCTAATACCATTTATTATGTTGACCATGACATATACATTTTCCAGGGCCTTTATTATGACCAATACCTTTCAATGCAACTATTCTTATGTTCTTCTAGATATCCTTTTTACTTACATAAAGGATCAAGTGACCTGTACACTCTTGAATCGGTTGATAAATGGCAACACTTAAATATCTTCACAAATGATTGAATAGAATCTTCTCTAATACCATTTATTAGGTTGATCATGACATATACAATTTTCAGGGTCTTTATTATGACCAATACCTTTCAATGCAACTATTTTTATGTTCTTCTAGAAGGATATATTTTTAACTTAGAAAAAGGATCAAATGGAATGTACACTCTTGAATCGGTCGATAAATAGCAACACTTAAATATCTTCACAGATGATTTGGATCGGTCTTGAAAAATCGAGCCCGATTAATATATTCTTAAACTATTAGGTATAAGAAACATGTTAAGTCATTTTATCACATGTAATGTCACCCATGGTGTTATAACACCAACTGAGGAAATAGTGTTGAAATGTTAGACCATAGGGAGTGGGTGCGGTTTAGCCGCAACCCTTACCACGATGGTAGGAAGAATACCCCCCGTATGTGGTCTCCAATGCAGTCTCGCCACACTGCAGTCGAATTTGGCAGCGCTTTGCTTGTTCCTTTGACCATTTGAACGGTCAAAATGTTTTGAATTATTTTTATTTTATTATTTTTTTTACCTATATATGAAACTTATCATCCCTTAATTTACCAAACTTCAATCAAATTTCTTTATCTTTCATTATCTTTTTTTCAAAAACTCTCAACATGTCTTCTTCCAACAACCCAAACAATCAAACAACACCCATTAGAAATACCCCAACACCTTCTTATGATCAATCGATTTATTCTCCCCCTTTTATCACTATGGCGGTATGTTACCGTATTATCCACAACAATTCTCACAACCGTAACGACCAACACAAACACAAACACAACTACAACCTGTAACCGACCCGAATTTTAATCCGTTTAAATTTTTGTCTTAACCTGAATTTGTTAACAAACAAAATCACAACTTCAAACATCCATTTTTTATTCCAAAGCCGAATTCGTTCAATCGAGCACCAAATAAAAGAAAAGAGAAATCGGTGGTTAAAGGATGTGATCCCGAAGAAGTGTTCGTATTGGCACAATCATGGATCGATATTTTAGAAGATGCGAAAACATGAAAAGACCAAAAACATGATTGTTTTTGGATGTGGGTGACAAAAAGGTTCCACAAAAGAATGAAGTTTCTTCAGTATCATTCAAAACACCAAATTTACTCAAAATGGGGGAACACAAACAAGTAAGTCATGTTGTTTAATGATTTGTATAACAACTTGAAACGTCAATGTAAAAACATAGAAAGTGATGAAGTCATTTTGAAGAAAGCTCTAAAAGTGTACCAAAAAGATACAAGAAGACTTTCAAGTTTATTGACTTTTCGAATCTTGTGAAAGATAACAAAAAATGGCAAGTGAGCAAAACATCCGAAGAGCATATCGATAGTGGTTCAAAACGTTCAAGAACATTTGAATCCAACCACACTACATCTGATGCCCGTGTTGGTTTCAACCTCAATGATGATGTACCCGTTCAAGTTTCATCACCTTACCAACCAATGGGAAGGGACACAACAAAAAGCAAAGACAAAAGCAAAACGTCATATTCGGATGACTTGAAAAAACCAGGGACAATATGAAGGGTATAAAAGAAAGAATGAACAAATTTTTGCAAATTGCTTCCGAATGAGAACTTTGGAAACAAAAAAATAGTGACATGAAGACACTAATGATGGACACATCGGATATGACCAAGGAGGAGCTTAAAGTTGTTATGGCGATGAAAGCCGACGTCAAAAAACGTTATGCTAAGTAGGTATGTTTAAGATTGTAGGTTTTAATCGTTTGATGTTTTTTTGTAGGTTTAAGATTTCTAGTTTTCTCCCCTAAGTGTTTAGGCGTTTTTTTTATTATATATATATATATATATATATATATATATATATATATATATATATATATATATATATATATATATATTATTAATACAAAAAGTTTCGTTTGGTAGTATGAACGTTTAACTTTTGGTTTAAACAAAACGCTTCAAATTTAAAAGTTACTTCATGTAGCATTTAACAAAATGCTACTGAGCTTTTGAAATCAATTTCCATAATTACCTTTAAAAATATATTAATATATTTATTTATTTTTAATCAATTGTCCTTTTATGTAATTTTATATATTTCAAAAGCTTCCAGCTACTTTTATCAAACACTCATATAAAAAATAAAAGTTACAGCTTCCCGCTACACGCGATCAACTACCCGCTTCCAGCTAACATCTACTTTTACCAAACACGCCCATAGTGATATTTTATGAACAAACAATTAAGTATAGATTAAGATTGTTGAAGAAAATAGGAAGAACTTAAAATAATAATATATTTATACAATGAGAAAGAATGTATAAAGTCATTATATATTCAATAAAGAATATTCCTTATAATATTTTATGAATAGTCCTTGTAATATTTTATGGAATTTGTATACACGTCCAACTAAATAAATAAGAGAGAAAGAACCACGCAGAATACTGCAAGTATTTATTAAAAAGTTGAATGTTTTGTTCCATAAAGAATATTCCTTGTAATATTTTCAGCAAAACTAGTTGGTAGCGGGTAGCTTGTAGCTTGTAGCGTTTTGTTAAACGCTACCTGAAGTAGCATTTGAATTTGAAGCGTTTTGTTCAAACTAAACGCTAGAAACTTGCAGTGCCGACGAGGCTTTCTGTTCAAAATTGTGCGTTTTGTCAAACGCTTGAAGCTATAAGCTCTCAAACGCTCCCAAAAGCTCCACGCCGAACACACCCAATACCGCAAGTATTTATTAAATGATCAAATATATATCTAACTAGTAATGCTTATTTCTTGGTACGTTATGTAATGATAGATTTTTTTTTATTGATTTATATAATTTGTGGGATGTATTTCGTTTCAAATCTATTTTTCTTTAAAAATTAAAATATACAAATATATTATAACAAATATTTAACCTTGTTAAATAATATGTTTTCATATAACTCGTGATATTACTAAACTTTTTAAATTTATTTTTATTCAGATTTTAAAAAGTCAATATTATTTATTATTTTACTAAATATAGTTAAAATGATATTTAGAAATAAAAGGAAAAAAAATAATAATATATATCTTTACGTAGTGTAATTAATGATGATTATTTATCATGAAACTGGAATAAGGTGTTTTCTTTTAAATTCAACATTTGAAGCTTTACATTTTTAAAAATAAACTATTACATTTTTATTTTTATAAAATAAAACAAGATATGGATTTTGAAACAGAAGGCAAAATCTAATGATGCAATCATACTTTGTTTTATTGTAGAATTTTACTTTTTTTTATTACAATAGTTTATATTTATTTTTATTAAGAGTTTAACTTTAAAAAACCTACATAATTATATCATTATACTTTCTTTGTAGAACATTTTTGATAATGCAAAAAGAAGCTGATTTGTAAACAATAGTTTTTATCCATACATAACAATCGATGCTTTAAAATATTATATTACTAGGTGTGAGACCCGTGTATTACACGGGTTTTTATTAAAAAATTAATATAAAATGTCAAGAATTACATGTTTTTTTGTATTAATTTTACATAAATACAAAAACCTATAATGAATAAAGTTACTATTTCAATATATCGACCCTAATAAAAGGATACATATTTCTAAAATGATGACGACAATAATGATGTAAACATTAAACACAAATTAATTAAAATTTGCTACACATAAAAAAACAAATGATGAATAAGCAAGTATATTTATATGTATTTTTTTTTTAACCGGAAGTAGATTGAAGTAGTATGTGATGTTCACTATTTTGTTTCCTATTAGTCTAAATGTATGTACAAAATATTTAGAAATGGTCCTATGATTCTATAAATTTTACTTAATTCTATTACAGTATAATGATCAAATCTGTTATCTCCCTTATCTCATTATTCATTTATTTTGTACCAAATAAACCATATTATCTCAATTCCCCTGTGTAATAAAATTCACATATCTTTACTACTTATAAAAGAAATCTAACTATTTCTATAAATAGATTGAATATAATAATATTATTTTTTTAAGACGTACAAACGATTAAGCTAATATTACAAACAACCATTAATAAAATAATATTAAATTTTAAATTTGTTTTGATTCCTTATATTTCTCAGCAAAATCCTAATTTCATGGTCATTCAAAATTTAAAACCTTTTCATCCTAATACGCTTCAACAAATATCCTTTAAATGTTGCATTTGCAGCTGATTAAAATATCTCATAGCAGACGTGTGTTTGTTCTCTCCACCTTATAAACCCTGCTATAAATCCCACTGCCATGAAGTATTTCCCTTATAAACCCTAATCGTTTTTCTCACTCTCTTAGACGAAGACAATGTGTTTTTTTTAAGAAAAAAAGTTTGAAAATATTCCAATTTCTCAAAAAAATTTACCCCAAATGCGAAACTGGGTAAAATTTTCCATTTTGCGAAGACTACAGGGATGCGAAATGAAAATTCTGCACTTTTGTCGTTTTATGACCCCATTTTGCGAAGTTGGACCACTTATATTATTTCTTGAAAAGATCAGGTGCCAAATGCGAAACTCTAAGCTTTCTTCCCCAATTCGCATTTATACATTAAAAACTTCGCATTTTCATTCAAATTCTTCGCATCTTGCATCCATCCGTCTTTGAGTTCATTCGCATTTCATCGCATTAACTGAGAAATTAATCAGTTGTCTCATATTCGCATTTCAGTTGTTTGAGAAACCCAGATACGAACCCAAATGCGAAACCCACTGATTTCAAATGCGAACCAACCAAAAATCATCAACCACGTACTTGTGTCACCAAATGCGAACTGAATATCACCATTAAATTCTCCTCGCATTCCATAGATGCGAACACAATCCAGATCTCCGACTCCAAGCTTGCGAAATCAAAATCAATTAACCTCAAACAAATCGTGAACTTCTTATGCGAACTGTTTTGACCCACAAAACCAAATGCGAACTCAATTAATGTCATATGCGAACTGATTTCATAGATGCGAACACAATTGATTTCATATGCGAATCCACATCCATCGATATGAAACCAATACCAGTTACAAACAATTAGTAGCAACAACCATCGATCCTCTAATTTTCAATTACTCAGCCTTCGCTTTTCATACAACCCGTCGACCCTGAAAAATCGATAAACACCAAATGTCTCATTTTTAGATCGATTTTCTGATTAAATGTCATATTTGAAGAATGATCGATTTTCTGATTAAATGACCCCATTTTGCGAAGTTGGACCACTTATATTATTTCTTGAAAAGATCAGGTGCCAAATGCGAAACTCTAAGCTTTCTTCCCCAATTCGCATTTATACATTAAAAACTTCGCATTTTCATTCAAATTCTTCGCATCTTGCATCCATCCGTCTTTGAGTTCATTCGCATTTCATCGCATTAACTGAGAAATTAATCAATTGTCTCATATTCGCATTTCAGTTGTTTGAGAAACCCAGATACGAAGCCAAATGCGAAACCCACTAATTTCAAATGCGAACCAACCAAAAATCATCAACCACGTACTTGTGTCACCAAATGCGAACTGAATATCACCATTAAATTGTCCTCGCATTCTATAGATGCGAACACAATCCAGATCTCCGACTCCAAGCTTGCGAAATCAAAATCAATTAACCTCAAACAAATCGTGAACTTCTTATGCGAACTGTTTTGACCCACAAAACCAAATGCGAACTCAATTGATGTCATATGCGAACTGATTTCATAGATGCGAACACAATTGATTTCATATGCGAATCCACATCCATCGATATGAAACCAATACCAGTTACAAGCAATTAGTAGCAACCATCGATCCTCTAATGAGGAAACAGTTTCCTATTCGATTGTGCTTTGCAATGACAATCAATAAAGCTCAGGGACAAACAATTCCATATGTAGGTATCTATCTTCCAGAACCAGTATTCTCGCATGGACAACTTTATGTTGCATTGTCCAGAGGGGTTTCACGTTGCAATACAAAAGTATTAGTAAAGCCTAACGAAAATTCAAAAGGTGATGGGGTTTATACAGCAAATGTGGTGTATAAAGAAGTATTGCACGATTAATATTTTGTGTCGTCTTGACTGGTTGCTTTTTATTGGTTATTTGATGCATGATGTAACAAATAACACCATAGTTTGATTATATTGTCTTCAACATGTACTTTTTTTTAAGCCACTGACTTAAGTTATACTGAATGAATAACATGCTGGGAATTGATAATTTGATACTGGTATAAATGTTGAGTTTTAACACTACAAAGGGCTTTCCCTAAGCCACTGAATTAAGTTATACTGAATGAATGAATAAAGTTTTGGACCCTTGGTCATACATCAATCATAAATAGTTGGGCACAACAAAAAGTATTAGTATTTTTCAATTTCATTAATGAACATCAAAACAATAAAAAGTCACAATAATAGTGATAATAGATCATTTCATTATTTTTCCTGTTTCCATTCCATCACACAAACCAAATACAACCACTTTCAAATAAGTAGGAAAACACATCAAACAACAAAGTTGAAAAGAAAGATGCATAACAATTAATTATTTTTTTTTAATTAGATTGTTGTAAATGGTTTAAGGTTTGAATCCCAATGTTGAAAGCAAGGACTTAGGATGGAAAACAGGGTATAGTAGTTCATTATCAAAGAATGGTCAGTTGTAATGTTCTGCAATTCATCATCAAGTTGGACACACAGGAACATAAAAACTGTTAAGCAGGTACACACACATACACATTGATAAACATAAACTGATGTAAAAAAACAACACACATTAAAAAAAACACAAAAAGAAACAAAAGATAAACAAAAAAATTTGAAAGTAGTTTTTTATAAACTTACAGAAATGATTGAACTCTGTGATTGTGATTGAAAACACGATTTTGCACTGTGATGATGCAAAAATTTGGAACAGGATGTTGTAATAAACTCAATATTTCAAGAGACAGTGAAATCAGAAGAATTAGAATGAGTTAGACATAATAAGTAATTTATAATAATTATTTTTGGAAAGGATATCAAAGTTTGGTTTGAAATTATAGAGTAATCCAAAATTTTAGCTGTCATGAATCAATCTTTGAAATGTTTCCCAAGTTAGCGTGATATTGATATTGAAACTGCTGACCAAATTTTTTCATGATTATAATTGCTCTGTCATTCTAATAGTAATTCCTGCATATTAGGCACTAACTTCTTACATTATAAAATCAAATTGAAAAAAAAAACGTAAATGAGGATTCCATAAATTAAGCTACTATATAAAGATAGAAAAATTAAAATCCATGAAAACAAATATCTTCCTTTTTTATTGTAAATTTCTCTTGCATCATGCCACAATTAAAAGTTTTGGAAAGTGATGATCGATCAATACGTATATGGGGGTTGAAACAGTAACATGTGAAACAGAAAGGTAAAGGGAAATTGGTATCTGGAAATGAAAATGGAAATGGTGTTCACTATTGCAATGGAGCAACAACTTGAATAACTTGTTTTTCGTGTAAATACATAGACTTGTCACTTGACTTGCTTACTCACCAAACACGACCAATGGATATTTGTAATTGACAGAATTGTGTTAATGTTATTTAAGAAGGAATTGACAGAATTGTGTTAATGTTATTTAAGAAGGTTTATTTGAAATTAATGCCTCCCTTGCAAAAATTATGTGAGCTTTTATGTGAGCAAAAAAATTAGAATTTGCCAAGTGGAATTAAAAGTAATTGGAAAAATAGATTAAATGTCATGTGGCATATTAAATAAGGTGATGACATGTGGCAATGTTATTTTCTTTTATTAGGGTAGATACAACTATATAATACATAAATTGTTATGTATGACAAAAACTATTATGTACTAATCTTTTCTCAGCGCAAAAGGTAAAGTATATTACTACGTCTTAATTGTATTTCACATGATTTTCGGATATTTGAAAAATAAATAAATATATTCTTAAAAGCACTTTTGTGGTTATGCAAACTTGCAAAGCTGGAACTCCGAACACAATTTAGTTTCCTTAACACACAGAAAAAGCCACGCCAAACCCAAAGTAAAAAAGAAGCATAAGAAACGTGTTCCAAAAACGAAAACTTATAAACGTTTTCTCTCCTCTGATCATCGATTACTCACGCCATTCACTCCAGCAATCCTAAATTCACAACACCCATTTCCCCAATTCCTCTTGTTTACTCTAATTTCAAGTCTAATCGCAGGTACCCATCTCTGTTTCCTGTTGAATTTCGGTCTCGTTTTCCCTAAATCCGTCTTCATTCTCTCAAGAACTTTTCTATTTTGATTTGATGTTTGAACGAATGTTTGATTTTGTGTTTGTGTTCTTCGTGTTGCAGTGATCATATGGAGAATTGGAGAAAGAAGGGTAATAAATATACTCAAGAGCCTCCAAGATTAAATTCTCATAATTATTACGGAAACCCACCTCTTGGTATGATTTCGTAACCGCTGTCAATAATTTTACAACTCTTTGCATGCCGATTATCTGCTTAACTGTTGTCGTATAGATTTTTCTGTATCTTCAAAAATCATGGGTAACTGTTTCTTGTTTGCATGCATTTTAGTTGTAGTCGATGTTCGATCATTACTTGTATGCATTTGTTCATAGCTAATTGCTATAATATTGGGTTGAAAGATTACAAAGCCCTCTGTATTGTTTTTAAAAGCAATGTTTCTTTAATTTAAGATTTCCACGTTTTTGGTCTTGACTGCAAGATTCATTAGGAATGCCCTCTGGTTAACAAATGGAGACTTTGGAAAAAAAAAATCCCTTGTTTGTTTTTGCTTTTGACTTTTCCACATGGTAGTAAGCCAGAATTGTTGTTTGGTATTCTAGGGTTTTCCTTTTTAGTGTCTCTTTGATAGGCTTTCTTCATCTTCACTAGTTCTTAGAACTGTGGGACCAGTTGGTTTGGGTGCCTAGTGGTGGCCTTTACCCTTTTCATTCTTAGAAGTTACAACTGTAAGTTTCCTATGGTGGTTCTTTCTTAGGTCTCACTTTTATCTTCCATTGTCTTTTCTGATGTTTTTTAATTGTCCACATGTTTGACATAGTAGTAAAGAGTTGAGAATCCATAACTGATGACACTGTGATTTACCTCTCTCATGTTGGCCGTGGAACTGCCATAATCTATTTTTCCCTCATTGTAACAATTTGGGAAGAAAAAAGTACCCTCAACTAGCTCAATTAGTTATGTGTTCCATATTTTAGAATGTTTTTATTTATATGTACACGTTAAGAATAAAACTCGTTAGGAACCTTGACCTTTCACGTGGACGTGACCACCAAAAGATTTAACATGCAAGAAGGCGTAACGGATACGTTAATGGTTTAACAAGTTATCATGAATAATAAACACCTAAAGCTTACACATCCCTACATAGGGCGTGTACAATGTTTGACATGCATTAGACCAGGACTCGTATTAGAAAGATATCTACCGAATGAATTACTAAATTCCTTCTTAGTCAGCCTCTTTCCACCATTCACACCCTATAGAAAGTGTAAATTTTCTTTAAACGTAGTTTTTACAAGATTTTCTTTTTTTCACTCATCCGAATAAACAATCAAACATGTTTTCAGGTGGGAATTCAAATTGGCAGCAGAGCGTTCCATCGTGGGAGAGAAGATTCATAACATCCATCGGAGCAATGTCATGGAAGAAGTTTTTGGAAGCAAAAGCTTACGCACATCTCTATGAAAACATAATGAAGTGGAACGATTCTGCTGGAGAAGAAGCATTCCAAACTGCAAAACATAATTTCCATGCACAAATTCACGGTCTTCCATGCGACATTAAACCGCATAATCCCGACTTGTATATTGATCAAATAGATTGGAATGAGAAAACCAACCACAATCTAATTCTAGACTTGAATTCCGATTCCATGGCTCCCGATTCCGACAGCAACCGTGAACCGGTTGTGATCTTTGGGGATGCCCTCCCGGATCCATATAAAAACTACTCCCCCGCGGGTTGGGGAGTTGAAAGCAAAACTCGGGATTGTCAGAATAAGATGCCGGAAGATTGTAACAACGGGGTTGTTTATGATGATTATGTGAATAATTGGGATGTAGATTTAGAAGCTATTAATCCTCAGAGTGAAAATGACAATAAAGCCCATGGAGATCAAGGTTGGAACAATGACAATAACGGCTGCCAGGGTTGGAACAACAATATTCATTATCGAAATGTGAATAATGGGGGAGGGAGGCATAGAAGTTGGAGGTTTAATGGGAATAATGATTGTTCTTGGAGGAATAATGGGAATAGGAGGAAACCAGTGGTTCAAGTCCATGGGAATCAATGGGTTCATAGGGTGCACCCGTGAGGTTAATTATGCAGATGGTTTTCGTTTTCTTGAATGTAAAGAAAACGTGTTGGCTTACCGACGCTTTCTGCTAGTTTTGTTAGTTAGTTATCTTGGGGAAATGTTTAATTAAATTTTGGAGAGTTTTGAGTAGGAGTTTGCGTACATGTTTTAATGTGATGTTGATAAGTTTTGTCGTCATAAAACTTTGTTTTTTGGGCACCAAATGCTTGGACAAATCGGGTCCTTGTTGTGACAATACAACCCATCAACATCATTTCCTGATATGGATTAGTAATTAAATATCTAAAGTTCTGCAAGGTTTACTTTTTGGTTAAGTGGTTTCTGTTTGGAGAAAATGCTACATAAATAAACGTTGTTTTTTTAGTGTTGAATGAAAAATGAACTCTTTTTTTTTTTTTGAGCCACTCGAAATAAAACATGTTACAATTTTTGAATGATGAACTATAAGATTGTTATCGTTCGTTAGATAAAAACCAAAAAAAAAAAAAGTTCTATGAACATATTTCAATCTAGATTATTGAAATTAACTTTGCTTTTGACACGTTAAAGTAATTTTATGTTAAAGCGATTTTATATTTAGGTGGAATGCAAATGGGCAACAAGCTCCGTAGTTTATCATTTTTGGATGATAAAACTAAATTTTTTAAAAACTGTATTCATAGATCTTTGGGTCATAATATTATTATGTATGACCTGTTAGACTATTGTGGGAAACTTCGCAAAGAAACCAAAGGTATCAAACATTAATAGTATACAGTTAAATGTTAGTTGTTTTTTCTTTCTAAGTATGTGTGTTCGTCATTAGATAACCAATGATTTTTTTTATACAACTAACTCAATCCGGTCATCTATTGGATATCAGATATTGTCAACGAATCTAATCAAATTGGCTATGGTCAACCAAACCTAGCCAATCCAATTTGACATTGTATTTGATGGATTTTATCAATTGAATATTTATTGTTGGATATTCAATATGTTCAATCGGATCCATCCGGTGTCCATCAATTCTTTCAGCAATTTTCTTCCAGTTTTAAAACCAACCAAAACAACATAGGTAAATTATTTAACAAATTAAACATATCAAAATATACTTCAAATTTCAAATTTGATAGTTCAACCAAAATACTATAGTTTAAAAGAATCCTATAAGCAACGAAGTTAATGTTCAAACAAATTAAACATATCAAAATACAATAGCTATTTCAAACTTTCAAGTATCCAACGAAGTTAATGTTCAAACTTTCAAGTATCCAACCGTATGCTGCGACGATGCCAGTACGTTTTGTAAATTGGAATTTGACGATTGTATTGATAAAAGTTAGACATCGTTCTATGTGTTGATAAATAAATATACAAAGTTAATACCATTGAAAAAACTTTTGGTTGATGGGGTAATAGAAAGTTGAGGGGATGAAAATGATATTTTATAAAAGTTCGAAGTTGAGGAGGGTGAAAATATCATTTGATAGAGTTAAGGGTGGTAGTCATAGGAAAATCATATTATATAAACTACGGAGGTTAAACATGAAACTTTAGAAAAAAGAGCTGTGAAATTGACAATTGAAAACGTTTTAAGGTGAGGGACTGAAAGATAATTTACAAAGTAGAGTGTTGGAAAGTGATATTTCACCAAGTGGAATGGTGGTAGGTGTCGTTGCTAATATCCACGGAACGTCGGTACAAGTTACCATTTCTAATTAAAAAAAAAAATATATCATAGGGACTAAACTTGCCAAAGAAAAAGTAAGGAGAAAAAAGAAAAAAGAAATCACAGTGTCTAAACTTGCGAAGGTAAGGTCCAAAAAAGAAAGAAAGAAAAAAAAATGTCACAAAGACTAAACTTGTTAAGCAAACCCACCCACGGATTGAAATTCCAAGGACCAAAAAGGAAAAAAAAATCACAACTCAACTTGCCAACCAAGGATAAAAAATGAAAAAAAAATATTCTTAGGGTGAGGAACTCAAAGTGAAATTTTACAAAGTAGAATGGTAGAAAATATCATTTCACTAAGGTGAAGGCTGACAGGTATCGTTGAAAATATCCGGTTAACGTCGATACTGATTGGTAACTCCAATCTAAAAAAAATTGACAATGCCTAAACTAACCAAAGAAAAAAAATAATAACTTAAAAAAGAAAAAAAATCAATGGGGCAAAACATGTCAAGATAAAACCAAAAAAGCTAAAAAAAATTAACAATGAGTAAACTTCTTAAATAAACCCATGCATATATTGAAATTGGTAAGTAAGGACAAAAAAGAAAAAAAATTATATTCATAGCGACTAAAGTTGCAAAGTAATGTCTTTTATATATATATATATATATATATATATATATATATATATATATATATATATATATATATATATATATATATATATATATATATATATATATATATATAGGTTCAGGTTCATTTGAGACCATTCTAATTTTGTGAGATCGTGAGACTAAATCTAAAAATAATTTTAAAATGCAAAATAAATGGAAAAATTAATAAATTCTTTTTTTAAATATTATTTTCGGAACTTGAATTAATTAAAAAAAATAAAAAAATAAAATAGAAAAAATCCCATTTTTTTTTAAAATACGTGAAATATTCTAAATAGAATATTAACTGACATATTATAAAAAAAATAAATGGAAAAATCTAAAAATTCTTTTTTTAAATATTATTTTCGGAACTTGAATTAACTAAAAAAAAATCCTATTTTTTTTTGAAAAATATGTGAAATATTCTAAATAGAATATTACACTGTACATATTATAAAAATAATTTTAAAATGCAAAATAAATGGAAAAATAAAAAAAAATAAATATTATTTTCGAAACTTGAATTAACTAAAAAAATTAAAAAAATGCGTCTCACGGTCTCACAAAAGTAGACGGTCTCACATGAACCTAACCCTATATATATAGATATATATATATATATATATATATATATATATATATATATATATATATATATATATATATATATATATATATATATATATATGAGACGGTTCATTTGAAACTCAGAAAAAAAAAAAAATCTGGAGATTCAACCTTAGCCACATATTTTTCATTTGTCGCTCTAACCCTCCAACATACCGACAATAGCGAGGTATGTCTAATCATAAATGATTATATTGCAGAGATGTATAATCACATATGATTATATATGTTTCTGCCACCAACCATGCGTGGTGGTAGAGGTGGCGGTGGTATAAGTGACGGATGTGGTAGTGGTGGGGTCAGCTAGTGCCAGAGGTGGAGGTAGTGATGGTGGAGAGTGTGGCAAATGTGAAAGGAACGGACGATACTACATAATTATTTATGATTATATATGTTTATACGTATATGCCTAATCATAAATTATTATTATTATTACTATTATTATTATTATTATTATTATTATATATATATATATATATATATATATATATATATATATATATATATATATATATATATATATATATATATGGAAAAGTTATATGGAAAATGAATGATTAGGACAACACATATTTAAACCAATGAAAACATGACAACACATCACATCCACAATAATTTCCACAATACATTATTTGTGAAGAAAGAAATGAACACGTGTCATTTGATTATTGGTTCCGGTAGATGTTGCCCTAGTTATTTGTTTTTTATAGAACTCTTTCCTATATATATATATATATATATATATATATATATATATATATATATATATATATATATATATATATATATATATATATATATATATTTATATGTTTGTTCACAGATTAAATAATAATATATAATTATAACGGTTAGTGACAAAAAACGCGGTGGTAGTATAAGTGATGGAGGTGATAGTGGTGGGGTCGGCTGGTGGCAAAGGTGGTGGTAGTTGTTGTGGCGGTTTTGGTGGTGGAGAATGTGGCAAATGAAAAAGGAACGGGTCAAGCTATATAATAATTTATGATTATCACTGACCCGCCGCGCCGCTACGCCGGAGGGTTAGAACGGCGGATGTGAAGTATGTGACTGAGATTGAATGTCAAGATTTCTATTTTATTTTGAATCTCAACGAAATCTCTCTCTTTATATATATATATATATATATATATATATATATATATATATATATATATATATATATATATATATATATATATATATATATATATATATATCGGGTAAATTAGATAATATTTTGATATATTCAACTCAATGATAATTGGATATTCAGGTTAGGTCGGTTTAGTTTTTTATTTTATTTGGCTTGTTATCCAACAACAAACCAATCCAATTTGAATATCGAAATTTTGTTACCAATCCAATCCAATCTTAATTGGATATCCATGTATATCAATGAACTAGGTTATAACCTGTGTGTTACACAGTTAATAAAATAAAATAAGATAAGAAAAATGTAATCATTAATCATAAATTTATATAGTTACTTTTATATAACATTTGATACTTGTTTATATGTTCTTTGAAATTTTTAATTGGATTCTTTAATATGTTATGAATCCGATGCTTATTCAACATATTACATTTGAGTTGAATAAATTCATAAAAATATGATACATGATTGCGTAAATATTCATTTATCCTTCTAAGTGTATCAAAAATGAAAATGTAGGTGTAGAAATGTTATTTTTCTATTGATTATTAGACGGAAGGTGTTTACAAAAGTATAACTTGTAATTGTATAACTTGAAACCAATATCATTTTTTAAACACAATTTAAATAATATAATATAAACTAATATCTTTCAATACAAATTCTCAACAATTTTAAACAACTTCCAACATACAATGGTTAAAAAGGAAAAAAAAAAGTTAAAATTATAAAATAAATAAATAAAATCAGAGATTATATATGATTTGGATTTTCTTTTGCGGTTCCAAAATTATTTCTTTTTATGTAAAAAAAGAATTATGGTTGTAATTAGGTATTATAGATATTGCATGTGATCAACTTGGTAGTTCACCTTAAAATTGTAAAATTACTATTTTGAACATCAAATGTCTTTGATCCATTTATCTCAAATTTATTTTGGGGTTTTTATTTTGCAAAATCATATTTCTAGCAAGAAATTTCTCTTAAAGAATATAACCTTGACTCTACAACGAATCAAATTGGGTATTATTTTCATGTTAAACATTTTTCGAGTTCATAAGGGCAAAATAATCATATTATCATCCCCAAATCAAAGAGAAGTTAAGAGTTGTGGAACTTAGGACCGAAGTTAATTTATTGTTAGATTCATGTCTTTTATACATAATTCATTTTATCATCGGGTCATTGGACAAGATTACCAGAACGTCTGGTGTCATGGACTTTTGAACAATATCCTTTAATCTTTTGTTGTTTGATAATATACTCACTTCACCCCATTCCACACGCCTTCAAAATCTTCTACCAATACAATGGAAGATAAAATTAGAAATAATATACTGTAAAATATGATAAGAGAGAAAATATATATTACATATAACACAGAAGATTTCCATTCCATCTTCAAGCCATTTATGATTAAAGATGATTATAGTAAATCAAAAACTTCATCAGGCACCTTCAAACTTGATTCTAATCATTATAGAAAGGAAAACAAATAATGTTTATCATCAACCATGCTTGCTTGATGGATTGTCGTCCTAAAATCTTAAAAACCATATAAAGACAAAAAGTATTTTTTAAATTTGGATCCATGAGATGAATAATTAATTAATTTTCATAAAAGGTTGAATGGAATGTACAATTGTTCAGCTCTTGCAATAAAATTTCACTATGGCATTCCATCAAACACCTTGTATGCACTCTAACGAATATTAACTCTCATCTCCTTATTATCGGTTACCTATTACCATTTATAAACCATTCAAGCTAATAGTTATATTAAAGTACTGTGAATCAACTTTATTTATTGAAATGTGATTCAAATTAAACTTAACAAATAAATAATAAATAATTTTTTCTAGATTAAGGAAGCAATAAGGATGAAATTTAGGAATAAGCACTTAGTAACATCGATGATATTCAACTAAAGAGGACCTGCAAACTCATCGTATGATTTCTTTTAGAGATTTAGAAAAAAGGTAGCATCTTCCAATGGGGTAAGGCATCCACATTTAAAGTACAACACACACACACAATACAACAACACAAAAAAAATTACCTGACGGTATGAATCTTCAAATCTCATAGAATGATGAATATTAAAATCGATGCAAAAATTAAAAGCATGTAGGCTGCTAGAAACCGAGTGCAGATGAATGTTCAAATCACAAAATTACCGAAGCATATAAGAAGGGGAGTAATTGGATCACCAGTTTAAATCTTTTGGAAAGATTACGTTTGCTGATATATTGCCTAGATTATTGCTAATTTATTGAAATCAGAATAGTTTCCGATTTAAAAATTGATTTTCAGCAACGTTTTTGGATGAATAAAAAAGCGGGAAATAGAGTCAAGGGCTTAGGAGAATATGACACGTGGCATGAGATTGTGTTTAAAAGAAGACATGTGGCTGGTTTAAGAGTCTTTTATTAGAGATAAAGAAGAGATTTAAATTGGACCGGTCGTTTTGAATTGCATCAGGTTATTTTCCTATACATCTATATTTCAAACAAAATCTCCAATCATGGACCTTTTGTATAACTAGACACATCATATTTCTAACAAATTTATCAAATAGAAAAAAAAAACTTTATAAAATTAAGTAGATTGATCTTATCTTTGTGAAATATTTAATAAACTCCCATCATCCAATTGTTATTTTTAAGTATATATAATATTTATATAATTAAAATGTATTTGATAATTATATCAAATAAAAACAAGATATTAAAATACATAAAATAAAAATAAAAATTATTAAACCCTTTATATTTCACTTTCATCTTATCACACAACATTTGATTTTCTTCAAAGACTTAACTAAGGTGTTGTTTGTTTTAAGATGTTATTTGTTTTTTCGAAGCGAAAACTGTTGAAGTTTACGGATCACATTTGCAACGCTCTGCAGCAGAAGAGTTGGTCAAACGGTTGTAGCCTATAATAAGAAGTTTGTTTTTGATGCTCGCTCTTTTTCTTCCTTTGCGCGAACGTGATCTCCTCCAAACCGATCCCACCTTTTGTATCCCCAAAAAATCTTTACCTCCTCCTCATTTCATAATAGAAAATATGGGCTAAATCTTTGGGGTTTTGGGCCGTTTATAATTGAACTATGGGCTGCCGAGCAGATTAGAAAAGAATCCAACATTTTGACTTTTAAAATCAGCTTTTTGGGCTCACTTTGGGCTGCCATATTAATGTTTATTGGACAGATTTTCTGCTGCTGTTCATGAGGCCGCCTAACACTGATTAAGCTCCATCATATCCTATCTTCACCGTTCAGAATAAAAATTAGTGAGTTAGGTAGACCGTAGACATTTGTAAAAATTCAGCTCGATCGGATTATGTTTACCCTTCGACCGCTTGATGAAGACCATGCAGTGTAGTGTGGTAAAAAATTTAAAATTCCAAAACATCATCAATATCGCTTTATTTTTCTTCTTTATCACCAACATGATGGCAAATATTTTCATGTGATTTCATTAATACTAAAAAATATTGTCATCCGTTTGTGTAATTCTGCATAAACAGAGGTTAAACGAGCAAAATTGTTTTAGCTATGTAATAACTAAAATAAAAAATACATAAATTATGCAAAATCTAATATAATATGCATGCTAAAATTAAATAAATAATTAATTAATATAAATCTAAAATATAAAAAAAGTAACATACTAAATATATAAGATGTCATGAAAACAAATTTAAGAAAATATATAAAAATGAACTTATCACTTAACATCAACTTTATTTTTATGGTTTTTCTTAAAACATCGTTATATATTTTTTATTTTTTATTTTTAATTTGGCACTTTTAGCAAATTAACAACAATCTTCGGATTTTACAAAATTTATTTATGAAAAAACCCTCACCATCTTTTTTCGAAAGTATCACAACTTTTTTTTTTCAAATAAACCCTCAAATTTGACAAACATTTTTGTTTGGACCAACTATTTTGACAATCATTTTTGTTTGGACCAACTTTTTTGTTCTGATTCATAGTTATCGGTTTTCCATGTTATTGTTGTTTATGGTGTTGTTAACAATTTTCAACATTAAAATCTAAAGGAGACATTTAACTTTTATTTTGAAACAAAAAGAAAGAATGTCGTGTGCAATTCTTGCTTTTAAAATACATATCAAAACTTATTTACATGATGCTCAGAGAGATTGTAACAAGTGAAAAGTAGTTGTCTACACTAACTTGTATCATAGATTATATTTTATAAAAACCTTCAAATAGATAAACATAAATGTTTAATTATTAAAAAAAATCTTTCAAAGTAATATCCATTGTAAAAAGTATGGTACATTTTACCATTTTTTACATTATAAAAGGTTTTTAAGATAGATGATATAATAAATAAGCTTCTTAATACTTAACCATTGTTGATGCTATAAGATCTACATAATAAACAAATTCATTAATAATGTTTTTCGAACATGTAACAAACAAATTTTATTTAATTGCAATAAGTGATTTATTGATATCAATTTTTGATCTTTTAAATATTAATATTCGATTAATTTCATTGTTATATTTTGCACATATTTAGGGTTTTCTATTGCATTACATTATATTACATTACCATTTGAGATATGATATGATTGCATCGTGATGCTTAAAAACACGATCTAATAGATCGTTGGATCAAGATCTCTTACCATAAAAATGGTTGCATGGACAACAACACCAACTATATATAAATCCACCTATCAAGTATGAAAATTGACAATTGTGTGCTATATAGTCAGTAGTAGCTACATGTCGAAAAGGGGGAACGACATACATATTATGTGCTGCAACAATTATTTAAGAGCCTAACATAGCTAGGTTAAAAGATAATTGAGCATGTCTTGATGTTGTTAGGATCTCATATAAATTTGTCAATCAAAATAGTTTTATTTAAAACGAAAAAATAATTATAATCATTTATTCTTTTATCACACAAAAAATTCAAATTTTGACCTATAGTTAAATATATAAATATCAAATGAATAACTATATGTTCAAAGTATAACAGTCTAAATACAAGAAATAGTAATGTATTTTATATTTCCTTAGAAGTTGTTTAATAACTTATAAATGAAACCATTTAAATCACATCTTAATCGGTCAACATTCACAAAGAAGTCCAAGTGTTGATCTTTCTTCCAATGGGCTAGTCAGAAAGTTCACATGTGCCTTTTTCTTAGCAGAAACCCCAACGTGCCTAAATAAAGATCTATATGCTCTTTACAATGAATTGTATGCTCCCCAAAGGAGTCCAAGCATGCCTTGCGACAAACAGGGCAAGTCTCGTCGGTCGAAAATAAAGTGATCATAAGGCGATGTTAAAAGAACATAAAACCGAGTTTTGGACATGTGGTGATTTTTTGCAAACTATAGGGACCAAATTTAGACTTTAAACTCAATTTTAGGACAGATTTTGCAAAAAAAATAAATAAATAAGAGTATTAGCCATAAAACTCATTAAATGGGCTAGAATAATAACTCTGCGTAAAAGTTGTGACCAGAATCAACCAAAAAAATAAATAACAGGGTTTCTCCCAATTACACATGAAAAACTTGGGACTTTTAAAATATTTGCCCTTTTATAAAACAACTCTTTATAGTTTCATTTACTTTTAGTATAATACTAAGTTTATATTTATTCATATTACATAATTGCTCTGGTATTAATCATTTATTCATATTTATTCTTTTATTATATCGTATTGTGAAAAACTTATCCACTACAACAATATGTTAATTAGTTTAGCTGGTACTCAGAGTATGCAATTTGATAGAAGTAGGTTGCTATTTGTTGCTCTGGTATTAATCATTTATTCATATTTATTCTTTTATTATATCGTATTGTGAAAAACTTATCCACTACAGCAATATGTTAATTAGTTTAGCTGGTACTCAGAGTATGCAATTTGATAGATTTTTTTAAAGGACAACATGTTAATTAAAAAGGGAGTTGAGATTTTAAAGCAATCTATCTATCCTTGGTGATGAAAAAGGGAGTTGAGATTTTAAAGCAAAAGCCTTACATAAGTGCTATTTTCTCGACTTAACTCCTTCAGACAGTTTGGATTACAGCTTAAGAACAAGGCCAATTGGACAGTGATCACTGCCTGTAACATCTGGAAGAATGAAAGAGTCATGGACTTTATCTGCAATCGACTCTGATACAAGGAAGTAGTCCAGCCTCCATCCTGTTTCACAATTCACATTTAGGTTTACCATAACTCTTTACATTTGAATGCAACAAATAGCAACCTACTTCTATTAATTTGTTTATAATAGCAACCATTTCACTCTTTCTCCATGATTCCATCATAACAAACACTACCTAAAAGGCTAAAACATTTTTAAAATAAAATCTTATATATTTATTAATATTATATACAAATAAAGACAAAAGTACCTCTGTTATTTTTTCGCCCACCATGCCTGAAACCCCAGTAAGTATAGCCAACAACATTAGGATGCTGTTTCCGGAAGGTATCAACAAAACCTTTTTTTAGGAAATTTTCCTCAAATGACATTCTTTCCTCAATTGTAAAACCAGCACTGCGTTTGTTTCCCTACAGACAATAACAAACAATAAACAAAAGATGAATCTTAACCTAACTTCTTATATACACAACTTACTGCAGGATTGTAGATGTCTATTTCTTGATGAGCACAATTCAGATCACCAGTTAAGATGACAGGTTTTGACTTTTCCAGCTCCTATATGTATAATCAATAATGTATTGTATACAAAGATTATCATAATAGACAAAATCAAAACAAAAGTTAACAACAATATGTAATTAATTACCTTCACATAATTGCTAAGACTAGGATCCCACTCTGTTGTCCTGTATGACTATAGATATAAATGCATCCACACAAATTATTACTAAAAGATAACACATAATAAAATAAAATAAAATAAAATGCTAAAAAGACGAGTAGCTGTTTTACCAGCCTTTTCAGACCATCACCAGAATTAGGAACATATCCACTTATTAGATAAAACGAATCAAACTCTGTTGTCACAAGCCTTCCTTCACTATCATGATCTGATATCCCAACTCCATATCTAACAGAAACTGGTGGTATCTGTCAGGAAAGCCATTATTTATGTCATATAAAACACATACAGAACCAAATATATTTCTCTTTTAAAAAGAAAAAGTGTTGTAAAGAGATAAATGAGCATACCCTAGAGATAATTGCAGTCCCAGAGTATCCAAGTTTTGAGACACTACAAGTCCAAAAGCTATTCTCATATCCTTCCAAAAGACGTTGTTTGATTGCTTCTACATCTTTCTCCTGTTTTCACAAAAAGAAATGCAATAAGCAACCAACATATTATACACAAACAAACTGTCTCTTGTATTGATAATATTAATGAAGGGAGGAAACAGAAACTTACCTGCAATTTTGTTTCCTGTAAGCAAAGTACATCAAAATCTTCTCTTTGTGCAAGTTCTAAAGCAGAAAAGCTCTCCAGTTTTAGCAAAGCCCTCAAACCATTGACATTCCAAGACATCAGCTTCACATGTTTCACATCATCAGCAAGAGGAGGAGGTCTCATAGTCCTAGGGTTGTAAGGTATCCAATCTTTTTGTGGCTTCTTGTGAGCAAGAACAGTCCATGGTTCAACTGGAAGTTCAGAAATATCCATCTTATTACATGTTTCAATACCTTCAGAAACAACTTCTGATGTTAAGCCGATTGCTTTTTTACCTGAAAACATACACATACCCCATGTAAAATCAATTTGGGTTAAGATAAATTGCAGAAAATAGCAACATACTTCACTCTTTTTAGAGATATAGGCAATTTACTTTATCTTTTACCCATAATTGCAACATGTAAAATGAAACTTGTAACTGTTATAAATTGTATTATATGAGCAGATGGAAGAAGGTAGGTGCAGGTTAATTAAAGTAGTTAAAGAAGCACCTGACACCTTATTGGTGTTCAGAGGAAGCTCTTTCTTGGTATTACTTTTAGCTTTAGATTTTGTCTTTGCAACTTTTGACTGCATATGTCCACAAGTCTCAACAGTGATGTTTGGATCTGTATGGGTTTGTTTTGCACGTCTCGTGCTCCTTTTATCTACAGAATTAACAGTGCTCATAACCTCAGCATGCTCTTCAACAGACAAACTTTTTGCCTTCCTTTTGGAAACCTTTTCACCATGAACATCATTCACTCTGGTGGATTTTTCATCTTCAACAACCTCTTGAAACTCTTCATACAAAAAAAAAAATACATAAAGATTCTTAATGAGCCAGATGAAACACTTCAAAACTACATTTGTAGCTCCAAATTGTTGAGTGTGTTCAATAGATTCATGACTAGTAGACAACATTACCATCAACTTCTTCAGAAAAGAATTTGTTCCACGTGCATACAAGATTGTCTTTAGAACCTTCTGTTGGAACCCCCACGCTCCTACAATTCAAAAACCTCAATAAGGAGATTTGATCTCATAAACCATAATGCTGTAGTGTAGTTCTCCACAATGATCGATAATATGTTGAAGTTTCTTTTCTTTCAACTCAATCATGACATGCTAAAAGGGAAAAAGTTTCTTCCCTTACAAGGAAAATGAACTGATAAAAGGGTAATAACAGTATAAGCATTAATCAGAATGGTTTGATCTCATTTCCAGCAGCAATGAATCATGAGTGTTTAATGGAAATAAGACTAGGCATAGCATAGATGTAGCTACCTCAGTTTAGTTTTAAGCTCTTGAACTGTCATTCCAGCAGAGGTTTCCCCATTGTTGTTGGCACCTTCAGCTGTAGTTTCCTGCAAAACATTAAAAACTAAACAAAGATGATGAAACTAATAATGACAAGAGTGATATGTTCAATTAAAGAAAAACGTGGAAAGAGTAAAAGGGATGTGAAGAGAAAATTGTATAATAACATGACGAGTACACACAGAAGATGACGGTATAAAGGAATTCACAAGTCATTATGGTACCATTTATGGTCGATTATACTTTTCATGTAGTTGAACTCTTCTACATTTTGAAAAAAAATCAACTTTTTTCAATTTGCAGTGCTTCGATATTCAATGAAATTGCAAATTTCCCTTTTGGATATTTCATGAACGCAACAAGGAAAACGCACATTCAATGGAAAGTGGAAGTTCATAAATCCGTCTAAGTTAGATGAATGAATAACCTCTGGCTGGCTGCTTAAGGAACTTTTCGACTTTGAACTTGAAGAGAGTTCTTGACACCCCATTCGTCTAGATATCCCAAAATTCAGAGCTCCAATTTTCAAGTTCTTCGGAATTACTCCGATCCTATTACCAAAAAAGCTGGTAAGCCTTGAGAAAGTGACAAAACCTGCTACTATTTCAAGCAAATGAAAAAGGGGGGAAATAACTGGACCATTCGAAAGATGTATAAGCTATTTTGTCCAGAACAAAAAGAAAAGCATTGTTCTTTGGTCAAAAAAAAAAACCCAGTAAAGGAAAACAAATAACAAACGATGTAGGCACATAAAAGATAAAAGTTTGGTTACAAAGGGAAAACGGTTTTAGGAAATGCTAAATAAGACTTGTGATACCTTTGAGGAATAAGGAAATTGCGAAACCCTAAATTCAACGTATAATTCATTAGATTTAAAGAAATGCGTACATAAGAGGAAGGCGGGGAATTGTGTTGGAGTTAATAATGGTGATTCCCGCTCATGACGACGGTATAGGAAGCACAGAAAGTCGGGGTTAGAGGCCACGTATGGATTCAAACTCGTTCAGTAAAACAAACAAACACTTGATGATTGACTTCTTGCTGGTGGCTATATACTTCCATGACTAGGGCAATCTACTTAGAAACAAAAAACTAGGGCTATCAAACATGTGCCAAAGAAAACCAACCAATATGCTACCAATCGAACCAATTAAGTTGGTTACCGATATGTTTGGTAGTCAATATATTTGGTTGGTAATACCATACAAATTGAGTAATCTTGCTACGGTAATGGTATAGAATTTCGAATACCACGGTAATACCGTACCAACCAATTATATATATATATATATATATATATATATATATATATATATATATATATATATATATATATATATATATATATATATATATATATATATATATATCATTTTAAAAATGAATGCTGGTTATAATTTAAGGCTCGGATGATTACTCGATGTTCAAAAATAGGAACTTAGTAAAAGACAAATTAATTTATGCACGTTCGGAAAACTTTTGAACCACGAGGTGATAATATATATATATATATATATATATATATATATATATATATATATATATATATATATATATATATATATATATATATATATATCATAAATTAATTTGCTTATTTTGTTTTCAAGTTTGGAAAACTTCCGAACCACGGGTGATTGATTATAATTTAAAGACTTATATAGATTATCAACGATTAAAATCTTCAAATTCATAATAGTTTGAGTTTTTGGTATATACCAATACCAATATATACCAACCAAAATTGTTGGTAACCAACAAGTTGGTACCAATTATATTTGGTACGGTAATGGTAGCTAAATTTCACTACCAACTATAGTTGGTACGGCATACGGTTTCAAGAAAATATCTGGTACCGTACCATGTTCAGCCCTACAAAAAACTTTTTTTTTGTTTAAAACCGTTAATGTTTATGCTAGAGAATCACAAAAAGGTCCAGTTCATTCTTTAGTTTGATGCTTGGGTCTTGGTTTTGGTTTTCTGAATCTGGTATCGATTTTCTTTATTCGGTCTTCTTTTGGAATGACCTTTTCAAAATGCTCATGTTCTATATTCATTTTCTTCTCTGTTTGGAATCTGGCTTTTCAGTTTGATTTTGGGATTTTTATTTTGTTTTTTTCATTTTTTTTTATGTTAATTGAACTTCATTGTATTGTGCAAAGGCTTTTGACCTTAACTCGAATTTTTGTGGGTAGATACATGTTGCAATGTGGCTTTTCAGTTACTGGAAGTGAGAGGGTGGAAGGTGGGGGATAAATAGTTTGCCGGAAGTAGGAGGTGGGGAGACCGATTATTGGAGATGAGGAATAGGTAGATCATGGCTCCTATAATTGTAAAGTGTGGGTTGAAACCACAAATGAAAGTTTTAGTAACTACAAATATTGAAAAGTGGAATGACTGTTTTGGTTTGTTTAATTCTTGTTAAGAGGCAGCATACTTCCATAAACTTGTACCTATAAACCAATATATGAGCTGAGCCAACAGGGTTTCCAAAAGAGCAAGAAATAAAGAAAGGCATATAAAAAAAACATCAAAGGTTTCAAAAAGCCGAATCACAACGGAGATCTTACTTTGTATACATGAGAAATCAATTGACAAATAGGCCAAGTGCATGAATAAGGCTGTAAATACTGCTACTACCTCTGTGAATCTAACCTCCTATCTAATCTAATCTAAAATGTACATCACGCTTGGTTAAAGATCGGGAACATTCACACTAAACAATCATCACTTCATATATCATCATCATCATCATCATCCATGGTTGGAGGAGGAAGTGGTGGAACCGCCAATAAAACCACCTCAGATGCTTCTAGAACTTTCCTACCAGTCATTTCAGTCTTCTTTGAAAGGGTATCTGATCCTTCAAAGGCTTTAGAGGAAATATTACCATCATTAATGGATGCCAAAACCTTAGGTTCTGGTAGACTACTTGTTTGTGCAGAGGCAATTAAAGAAGTGAAGGTGCCAGATTCTCTTAATCCTTGCATGATCACCTATTCAAGTAGGAGGAGATATGAACAACATAATAAATAAACTTGAGGCAGTGTTTGGTACATGCATCAAAACTATCAAAAGCGGAATGGAATCGAATAAAGGATTCCATTTATTTGTGATTCCATTCCATCATACCAAACAAGTCACAAAAGGGAGGGTATCCAAGGGAGAAATAAAAATAAAAACTACTGACCATAGGAGCATAAATGCGAGTCAAAATTCCCTTCCTCATCAGTTTCATATTTAAAGCTTTATCAGTCCATACAACATGTTCACGATACCTGTAGAATTTAAGTGTCAAGAAGTAGTAAAGGCCCTATTCACATTTTTTGCAACATATATATATGGTATTACTTCATCAAATCTATAGCTGAAATCTAAATACAAACTATATAAAAAAAGCACAGAAATTCTTACCAGCTTAGCATTTCCTCCTCTGTTGCAGTTGATGCAATTATAAAAGCCTGCAGCCAGCACAATTAGTGAGATCATATGACAAATTATCCCAACTAAAAACTTATTAGGATGTTCTAATGAAGTTGCAACATCTACATTCTTGCAAAGTTTTCAAGTTAAAGTTGGTTATTTGCTCATTATCGTCATGATATTCTGATATTTACAAGTTAGATTTTCTCACTATCTTTCAAAATCAATACTCACAGATCTGTCAAATTCCAACATGAAGCATCTTTTAACATCTTCTTTTGTAGGCTTACAGCCACATCGGTCACGCCTTGATGTCAGATCTGAAAACTTGGTGTATGTATAATGCAGCACAGCAGCCTCATCCAGTTTGATCTCACTACATCCAGTCCACACATACATAAAACTTATTAAAGATTCAGTTGCTAAGCTGCTGTTTCTATTCTACTTAATGGGGACAAATACAATACTTGATCCAGTAGGCTATATATGTGTGTGTGTTTCTTTATGACTTAATGCAGAAAGAACGACTCAATAGACAACAAGTAGTAGTAGCTGATTTGATGTAATATGACTATAATATGAGTAAGGGAAATGGTAAGTATTACTTTGGAGTCTTCATGTAGTTGTGCCATCTATGTGCACCATTAGGACGCAAATGATGTTGGATACGTGCAGCAGACTTCCCATTTCCATATGTCAAAAAGTAGTTAGGATTATTACGAGTTGATTCCTTATAATTACCAAAGTATGTATCCTTTGGTAGGTGATCATAATTCTTCTTGAACATTGACACCTGCAGAAATAAGGAATTAGAATGGAATTGAATTCCAGTTCCCATGGAATCCAGCAAAACAAAACGAGTTTTATACCTCACTGAAAGGATCCTTTATATCATCTCGTTCTACACTGCTCTCCTACAAAATGTGACACAAAATATCACTGAATCAAAGTGTCTGCTTAAAGTTAAAATAAAAAAGAAAGTATCAATCAATAGAAAGAAATAATGAACATAACTTACATAATTTGGAAACACAACCATATCAACATTTTGAGGGACATCTGACAAAAGCTTTCTAAGAGAGTATTCACGAGTGCCAGCTGGATGTATCAATTCATCAGTGTCCAGATGAAGGATCCAATCCAGGTTAGCTTCCTACAAGTGAACAGAAAAGACCATGTTATTAAATGCACATAAAGATTAATCACAACAAAAGAAAATATGAGTTTTTCTTTTTTTAAAAGATAAGTAATGATTTGATACCCTTGCCATGACAATAGCCATTTCCATATTGAGGGACTGCTTGACAAACAACTCATAGTTGCATGGTTTGTAGAAGAAGCTTGAAAGCCATGTCTCATTCCATATCCGGCTGAAGATCAAAATATGGTTTTCATAGGAATTTATAAATACAAACTGAAAAAAAAAAAAAAAAAAAGGTAAATGTAACTAACCTCTTGGCTTGTTTTTCTTCAAGTTCTCTTGTCCTGTATATCACCTTGACCTCCTGTGAATAAATTATGGTGAGTATGTTTATTGGAAAACAAACAAACACATATCACATATGTTATGAAAGATCAAAACTTTGTAGGAGATGTAAACTCACAGGGATAGACTCCAAGACTTTAGATACACCTGGGGATGCGGCTTTTCCTTCCACAAACAAGAAGAAGGTTGAAACACCAATGATTTTATGATAGAAGATCCATGGTAATATTTGATCTAAGCCAGCAGAAGTACTTGTAGTAATGCATATCTGTAATAAAAAGATTTTTCAGTATAATGAGTGTTTGTGGGTCTTAGGAGTTTTTAGTTAGTGGTCTAACATGTTACAGTTATTAAGTTAGTGATCAGGTCAGGTAGTTATATAAATATGGCGCATCTTTTAGTTTTTTTTTTAGTTATCACAAGCTCTACCTAGTTGCTGTTTCTTTTTGACTTAATGGATTTAAGCACCTAATCTGGACAACTATTTATGGCTGTTTCTTTTTGACTTAATCAAGACAGAATGGCATCCTAGCCCATCCTACTAGAGTTAACCGATTCATTTATTAAATGAATTGGCAATAGTTTATTTTATTTGCAAGGTTATGGTTTTTACTTTATTGATTATGAAAATTTGTGTTGAATTTAAGGTACTAATGATGTTGTAATTAAATATAATTACATTTGTATCATTATTTATATAAAATAAAAATTTCAGTCTATACCAATTTCTATATAGACAGATTTTTTCATCATTGTCATTTCTAAATAGAAAGGTAAAGGTAAATATAATTACATTTGTATCATTATTTATATAAAATAAAATTTTCAGTCTATACCAACTTCTATATAGACAGATTTTTTCATCATGGTTCTTTACTATATTCAGACAGTTCATTCAGGTTTAAAAAGAAACAGCCCATAACTTGATCCAGTTAGACATCATTTACCAATTCAGCCACTTTATTTACATAGGATTTAATGAGAAATGAAAGAAACAACCCTTAATCCAGTATGTTATATATGGGTGCTTCTTCTTGACTTAGTACAAAAAAATGACTTAATAAAGAAAATCAGGGAAATGTGACTTAATAATGGAAGTCTGGGAAATGTGGCAGCATAACCCAATTAAGTGCTAGCTTTTTATAAATTAGTCATTTATTTTTTTCCATCCACTTCCCAAGTGGGAAATGTGACACCCTTTTCCTTTGGCCTATACACTTATTTATTGCGTTTGCTATGGAAAAATAGCAAAGGGTTTTGTAGATTCTTAGGTTACTATATCATCGGTTCATAATTTGATCCCACTTTTATCCTACTAGCTACAGGAAGAAACATTGTAAATGCCGCTGAATTATGATATATCAGATACGATATTGAGCCCTAACTCATTGAGACAAGCATACACCCTTTTTTTTTCAAAATTTGAATCGCAGTTATCTTCAGAAAACCTAAAGATTCCACGACAAATATATCCATGAAGATTAACATACAATTATTTGAAATTCATATAGTAATAGACTATGACTTTTTCGGTTCAAACGGGAAATTGAAGACAAGCACATGATCAATAAAAAACAATCTCGTTTTCCCAAATCAACCAAAGAATTCATCGAAGAGAAAAAATAAAATTTGTGGATGTCTGGATGATACCTTAGGTTTTAGATCGGATTTGTAGTTGAATTTCCAATCCCTATAATAAGGGAAGGAAATGGAGCGGCTTTGACCCAATAGATCCGCACAATTCGAGGAAGAAGCTCGCGTAAGCTGTTCGGTGGAGGTAGAAGCATCCATACCCGGGAACTCAAGACGATCTTTGGGGCCCCACCGGGTTGTTGGATCATCGATTTCGCCACGCCATTGGAGAAGGAAGGCGAAGGCTGCTAGAGAGAGCGGAAGAACTGTGAGTAAGAGCAAGATTTTTGAATTGAAAAACTGAGAAGATTGTGCTGAGGATGACGACGAGGAACCGGGTCTGAGAGAAGAATATAGACCCGCCATTGATGATCGATGATGATACAAGAATCAAGAATGCAAGGAGATAGACAGCGTTTGTTGTGGGCTTTGGGGGTGTGAAATACTGAAAGGAGAGCCGTTTTGTTGTTGCCTGTTGGTGTCTTGGTGTTGCCGTCTTATATTTAAAGTTTTAAACTTAAATATTAAAGTTTGATGCATCCTACAACTTCTATATATTTTAGGGGTTTTTAGATTCTATGTTTTGTAAATTCGACCCCCAAAATCCAAAGTTTCCATATCCCTATGTATGACTTTAAAGCTTCCTTGTGAACTACCTTGGATCCAATATCATCGTTGTGACTTAACCTATGAAAGCTTTGTAAACGTACCAATAATTAATAGTCATGTGTAAAGTCATGTCGAATGTACAAAGCATGTACATTCACATCAGACGTGGTTTTACCAAAAACTCAACTCCATAATCCACTGATTCGACTCTAGGATCAATAAAGATGAAACATGACGTCTAAGATTCATTCAAGGCATTGGAATGAAATACAATGAATGCAACACATGGCAAATAAACTCACGCATATTTGGAAATAACCATCATGTTTATCCACTGATTTGGGATGAAACAACGCACATTGATGATCACCAAGTTCCCAACAATCCCTAATCATGAGTGTCTTCAAGGTGTGTGAGGTGGGTGGCTGCACAAGTCCATGTCGTGGAAAGGGCCAATATTATATATTTATATATGATTCAGTTTATTGTCTAACAATCAGCAATCTAGTAATCAAAAAGACAAAAGCTCATGTTTTTCCTAATTCTAATAGTTCATGCTATAATTAAAAATTGCAACAACTCACGTTTTGGAAAATTGGGCTTAACATTAAAAATTGCATTTGGGCTAATGTAAATTTACTGCAACAAGAGCTCAAACAACGATTATGTTTCTTGGTTTTCTGACTAGACTCTATCTTTTGTTTTTTATTGCACTCCGGCTCCGATTTTTATTGTCAATTGCAATTAAACAAGTAAGTTCTCACTATTTATAATTTCTAAATTTGGCGGCCACTCATTTGTATATTCTGATTGTTGTCGTGGATTAACGAATGTAACATGGTAACCCATGTTTTGAAAATCGGACCGAACCGGCTGGTTCAACCGGTTCAACTGGGAACCGGTCGCGTATCCGGTTCTTAATGACCAAAAAACCAGTATTTGTGTGAACCGGTGAAAACCGATCGAATCGGTAAAAACCGGTCCGGTTGAACCGGTCAAAACCGGAAATTTTAAAAAATATTTATTTTTTTCAAATTTTGTATTTTTTATATAATTAAATATAATTATGATATCATCCAGTTTTTCCGGTTTTTGAGACCGGTTGGACCACTTGAACCATCGAACCAGTAAGAAGACCAGTTCGGTCTCCGATCCGGTTTTCAAAACCTTGATGGTAACACATGTATTATGAATGACTAAATTTTAACTTCACATTAGTGCATTATGAAATGTAAGATTTATTTTGAGTGATTTCTCTAATTACTATTTCTCCTTAGTCTTTGTAATTATATTCTTGTTTCGATTGATTTCTCCAATTATTATTTTCCCTTAGCCTTTGTAATTATATTCTTGTTTGTGGCATATGCATAGTTGTTTTGAACAGCATTTATGACTTTTCATATTGTTGTAAATGTTATATCATATATAATTTTTAGAAATTATGCTTCCAAAGCATCTATTGGTAGTGAAAAACATTAAGAGAGAAAGAGAGAGAGTGTGTGTGTGTGAGAGAGAGAGAGAGAGAGAGAGAGTGAATGAGTGAGAGTGTGTGTGTATGTGTGTGTGCGTGAGAGAGAGAGAGAGAGAGAATAAAGGTTTCAATTTGGGGCTCTTGATACGTATATCCAAAATAAACCTCAAGCTTCTTTTTAGAATAAAAATAATATTGATAATGGAGTCATTGATAGAGATCAAAACTAAAGTTGTTAAAGTCTTATTTACAGTTTACAAAGTCACAAAAATTATTTAGTATTTAATGGTTTGACAATGATAGCTATTGAGAATGAGATATTGTATTATCGTTCTTTTGTTTCAATTGTTTTTATAACATTTATCGAGTTATCATTGTGTGATTTAATTTTACTTATATATATATATATATATATATATATATATATATATATATATATATATATATATATATATATATATATATAGGATATAGATCCGGTAATAAAATTTTTTTGGTAGGAAGGTAAGAAGTTCTTTTTCTACATATTTTTTTGACGAACAAAATAAATGAATCACTAGATGATTCATTTGTAAGATGATTTACAAGAAAAAATTCCCAAAAAACATTTTTATGATTCATTTTTAAGTAAATTAAAAAAAAAAATCGTTTTTATGATAATTTTAGTGAATAACAACAAAATCATTGTATAAATGAATCATCGAGATGTTTTTTTGAGAATTTTTTCTTGTGAATCATCTAATGATTCATTTTGTTTGTTCGCGAAAAAAATATATAGAAAAAAAACTTCTTACCTTCCTACCAAAAATTTCATTCTTATTTGATCTTGACTATATATATATATATATATATATATATATATATATATATATATATATATATATATATATATATATATATATATATATATATATATATATATATATATATATATATATATATATAAAGTCAAGATCAAATAAGAAGGAAAATTTTGGTAAGAAGGTAAGAAGTTTTTTTTCTACATATTTTTTTCACGAACAAACAAAATGAATCATTAGATGATTCACAAGAAAAAATTCTCAAAAAAACATCTCGATGATTCATTTTTACAATGATTTTGTTGTTATTCACTAAAATTATCATAAAAATGAATTTTTTTCTTAATTTACTTAAAAATGAATCATAAAGATGTTTTTTTGGGAATTTTTTCTTGTGAATCATCTTACAAATGAATCATCTAGTGATTCGTTTATTTTGTTTGTCAAAAAAATATGTACAAAAAAAACTTCTTACCTTCCTACCAAAAAAAATTTCTTACCGGATCTATATCCTATATATATATATATATATATATATATATATATATATATATATATATATATATATATATATATATATATATATTTACTATCTTATAAAACAAATCTTACTATTTCTACAAATAACTTTAATATAATAATAATATTTTTTAAGACGTTTAAGTATATAAGCCTAAAGTACAACCAATCATCAATAAAATAATAATATTTTATAACTTAGCATTTTATCCAAGTTTGAATCCTTATAATTCTCCCAAAATCTTGGTATCTGGTGCATTCAAAATTTGAACCTTGTAGATCTCATAGCTTCCGCAAATATCCTTAAATGTTGCATGTTTGATTGAATTTTCAAATTTTGAATTCTACGTCCCTTTGTTTCTCTCCCATGTTATAAAGCCCACCGCCAGAACATTCGCCATCATGTCAGTGTTCTTCTCCCACCTCTCTCGATCCTGGAAACCTAGATCGACCTTCTGCTACAACTAGCATACCACGACTAATATATTTTTTCCCTTTTGGATTAATAAATTTATTCAGTAAGTGTGTGAAACATGAAGATCATCAGAACAAAAGAGGCTTAGGTTTCCCCAAGAGCGTCAACAAACCACTACGCATGTCGTCATCCCATTAGGTTATTGATGGTATGATTTATTTTGTTGTTCATCTTTCTTCTGTATGATTTCTAACCCTACGCCTCTCTCTAAACCTTATATCTACTAAAAACCCTACCCTAAGCAACCACCGTCTGCCAGAAACAATGACCTGATATGTTGGAAACGAAGACACCTACCCATCAGGTTCTATAACGCAGTATATGTTGATTGCACCTCTCTCTCTCTCTCTATCTATCTATCTATCTATCTATCTCAAGCATATTTGAATTTATGTTTCTCAAGTTCTTAGTCTCAATTGATGTATTTAATTTTTTTTTTTTCAGTTTTTTGAATGCAAACGTTCTTCTGTCAACCTATTGGATGCCACTATCGATAAATTTATGTTGTAGTTTTGCTGATGATCTTTACTGGAGCAACGAGCAAGACGAAGATGTCGATAGGGAGGGAAAACAGAAGAAAAAAAATTATTGGACTTAAGGTTAGTTCGTGCTTTCTCAATTCCTAATGTAGCACTTGGTTCCTGGTATGTAAATCTTAATTGAGTATTTTCCATTTTAAGTCTTGTACTCGGCGAGTCATAGATCCGACTCGCCGAGTAGGGACGGGACCCGGGACACGTTTAAGTTGGCGACTCGGCGAGTCCATATCGTGGACTCGGCGAGTCACTGCTGTTGGATGAAACCCTAAGTTTCAGGGGTTTGCACCCTATTTAATCCCCCTTTCCACCCCCAAGCCAGCCCCATTCTCCCTAAGAGCCATATACCTCGTTCTAAGCCTTGTTTTGTGGATTTGAAGCCATTTAGTGTGTCCTCTTGAAGATTAGAGGGAGTAGGGAAGGAGATTAAGAAGAAGAAGAGAAGGTCAAGCACTTGTGAGCAATTTCAGAGTGATATCTAAGGTATGGCTTGTTTTCCCCTTGTCTCCATGCTTATGGCCCCATTAAAGTCCCTCATGACTCATTTCCAAGCTTGTATGTGCATCATATTTCGAAATGAGTTGATTGGCCTCTAGATCTAAGCATGGTTGAGCTCCAGGAGCTCAGATCTACTACCTTTATTAGCCCATAGATGGATATTTACACAACTTTACGTGTTATTCATGCTCTAGGAGTCCTAATCTACGAATGGCATGGACTGGATTCGAGCAAAATCGCATTTGTGGCTCTTGAATGGAGCGGACTTGGCGAGTCGCTCATCTAACTCGGCGAGTCTAGTCGCGAGTCTCCGAGTTTGTCCCCTTTTTATCTATGTCGAGTTGTGTGGTGAGTCCAGGATGGACTCGGTGAGTTGGAAGCCAAAACTCACCCATAGTGGAACTCGGCGAGTCGATGCCCAGACTCGGCGAGTTCAAGGCAATCTCCTTAGATCAAGATCAGACTCGGCGAGTTGTTCATACAACTCGGCGAGTCACAGTATAACTTGTTCATCGGATGAAGATGAACTCGGCGAGTTGTTCATACAACTCGGCGAGTAGGATGAAGGACTTGAACATCAGTTTGGAAGGAGAACTCGTCGAGTCGACGCCTAACTCGACGAGTAGAAACAGAATTCAGGACAGTCGTTGGGATATGGACTCGGCGAGTTGGTGGTCCAACTCGGCGAGTCGGGTCAACTGGAAGTTGACTCTGACTTTGACTTAGGGCATGATCAGGGGTAAAATGGTCATTTTACTCAAAGAGCGGTTAGCAGTTTTGACTAAGTGTTTGGTGGGAATTACAGCCGGAGGATTTCCGGAGCAGCAGCAGCAGCAGTCAGACTATTCACACACAGATCAGCAGCTACGAGGTGAGTTACCTTCCAGTAGCGGTGGGTCTAAGGCCACAATGCCGGCCCACCAGTAGGAGATGTATGATTAGATGATTGTCTCTGTGATATTCATCTAGGGTTGCTACTACCTGTGTTATGTTTATGTGTTTGTATGATATGACGCTATGTGCTAGTGATAGTGATAGTAAGGGAGATAGTCCCCAGGTTACCGGTCGATAGGGCCAAAGGGGCAGTCATGCCCAACCATGCTAGATAGACTATGTGATATATGTGTTATGTGGTAGTAGTAGGGGGTGAAATAGTCCCCGGTACCCGGTCTAGAGAACCGAAGGGGGGGCCAGCACCTAGATATGCTAGGCAGTATCCGGTCGAGAGGACCGAAGGGGTAGGTCGGGCACCCAGATATGCCTGACAATTTATGTATGTTATGTGATTTTATGGTTTGTGGTACAATGGGGGAACTCACTAAGCTTTGTGCTTACAGTTTACAATTTTGGTTTCAGGTACCTCTTCATCGAAGGGGAAGGAGCTGGATCGGTAGCGGCACATCATGCACACACACGGGTTTCCGCATTTATTAGATTTCTCTGGGATTTATACTCTGATGTTTCGATTGGTTGTATGACTTGACTTTTGAACATGGTTTATGTTGTGACGTAGTTTGATCAAACAATGTTTTTATTTATTAACGTTTTCCTAAAGTAATGTTTTAAAAACGAAATTTTTGGACGCGAAAATTGGATCGTTACACCTAATTTGATTTCAATTTACGTCAATTTTCTGTTTTACTTTCAATCTCTCAGGTTTGTTTACCTTCTTCTATTACGCACGTCAATTCCTGGTTTTGACTGATACTACAATCTGCACTAAAACACGGTAAGCCACTCAAGGAAGTTGATTATCCCCGCTCTCTTAACCAACGAACTCGACCTGGCAGTGCACACTCACCTACAATTGGTTTTGAGTTTGAAGTCATTAAGTAAATCTGTTGCTGATTGGATATTGCTTGAATTCGTAGAGAAATGTAAATCGCCACCCTGCTCGGTGTTTTTATATTAATAACATTTAATTTTTACAGTTTTGGACAATATTGAATATTACAAACTGTTTTTACATCAAAACATTACGGATTTTCATTTTTTTTTACCATGTTGTCCCTGCACACTGTATTTATATTGTGACATCCCCAAAATCATGGCCAGAAAAAACCGATTTTGTTTATGCTTTATGAAAATCAGAGTACTTCATTTTATAAAAAGGTTGCGGAATTGGTTCCCAGAAAAACATGATAAATACGTTATTAAAACATTTTCGAAGAAACGTATTTTTATTCATCTTAAAACGTTTGGGATGTCATCGTTAATACCGAAACATAAGCATAAACAGAACTTACAATGATTTACACTAGTGACCTATAGCTCTTTAAATCTCTTAGTGTAAAGTCACTTCACTTCGTCACCTGTGATATACATAAACTGAGTGGGTCAGGTTGGGAAACCTGGTGAGTACATAGGGTTTTCAACCCACAATAATATAATTGTTATGTTTAATCATCAAACAATTAACCCCATTACCCATTCCCGTTATCTTCTTTACTCTTAAGGATTTAACCTAAGAGTCATCTATTATTCATTCGTTTATGTCGATGTCCCTTACTTCCAGGGTTCTAGGACTGGCACTAAATCCATAGCTGCCAATGTTCGTTCGTAAAGTACTAATTCCATAGCTGCTATATCCTACTCATCGGGTACTAAATCCATAGCTACCGGTGTTCAACAGGTACTAAGTCCATAGCTACCGATTCCTACAGGTACTAAGTCCATAGCTACCAGTGTCTAACTAATAGGTACTAAGTCCATAGCTACCAACAGGTACTAAATCCATAGCTACCAACGTCTAACATGTCCTAAGTCCATAGCTACCGGTGTTTGTCCCACAGGCACTAAGTCTATAGCTGCCAATGTATACTCACGTCATCTTCTATCTCTCATCATTCATCTACCCATCATCATACCCAACATATTCGTATATATAAAATACGTATACAGTTTAAATCCTTTAAAACATGTATAAAACGTTCATCCAGCATAGACAGCAAGTATTCAGGTAATATGCACACATAGCACGTAGTTTATATAAAATACTTCATATCTATGTGTAAGATGAAAGGGACCATGCACTCACCTGATTAGGTGGTGACTCAGCACTCGGACAGCGCTTCGATACTCTCAAAACGATGTTCCTTCGATAAAACCTAGTACCGATACAACTAGGGTTTAGTTTAACGATAACCGCGACTCATTAATCAGTTTGACTATTATTAAGCATTAATAATGCTCAATATAACTCATAATAATAGCCCAAATACTCATTATAAGTTCCTAATAATGTTACTATATTAAAACATAAGCTATATTAAAGATAGCGTGGGCATAGCTCACTTACAGCGGGTTTTTCGCAAAACCGGGCTTCGCTGGAGCAGCGTTTCCCGAGCCGAAAGTCTCTTTTCTCGGAGCCGTCGGGCGCTCCGGGGCTTCCGCCTCGTGCTAGGGAGGTTCCCTAGGCTTTTCAGGGGGTTTCGGGGCTAGAGAGAAGTTTTAGAGAGAGTGTGAAGTTATGGGAGGTGTGAGGAATGAATGGAGGCCTCACCACTTATTTATAGGGGCTGGAGGAAGGTTCACGTCGTGAATTTTTAATATTCACGTCGTGAGCCAGGCTGGCTACAGCCAGGCGCAGCCTGGTGCTGACACGTGGCATCGCACACCGGGTGAAAATCAGTTGATTTTCAAAAATTCATAACTTTCGCATACGAACTCCGTTTTCTACGTTCTTTATATCCACGCGTAGGTAAAATCAAGATCTACAACTTTCGTTTAGACTCCGTCGGCTAATTCTCGACCGATCTCAAATTTAACAGTAGGAGGCATTTAGACTGTTAAATGACCGCGAAGAATTCATAACTCCTTCATACGGACTCCGTTTTTGTCTGTCTTTTTACCGTTGAGTTCCTATTAATGAGATATTCAACTCTCATTTAGGTCACGTAAGCCAAAAACCGCTCGAACTAAAATTCGATTTTCGGGCTGTACACTACTAGGCCGAATCTTAGAAAAATCATAACTTCCTCATACGAAGTCAGATTTGGGCGTTCTTTTTATCGACGCTCTTAGTTTAACATATTCTACGAATTTTATTTAGATCACTAAGGCTAAAAAGTCCTCCATCGTAAATTCACTATTTACGCTTCCCGGTGCCGTGCCGGTTCCGTCGCGAAACTTCGACGGGTTATAACTTCTTCGTTATAACTCGGATTTCGGCGTTCTTTATATGTACGGAAATCTTGTGACATATTCTACAACTTGTTTAAGATTATTTATTCTAAATAATATTTTGTCGAAAAGTCATTTTCGACTCCTATTGTCTCTAATTTGACTAGCCCGGATTTGCGGGCATTACATATATTTTAAAAAAAATCATTTTTTATAATTTTAGGACCATATTGCCCTTGCAAACTGTTTTTATATTTAAAAAAATTCAAATTTTACAGTTTTAGGACCATATTGCCCTGCACACTGTTTTTATTTTTTTAAACAACATCGCATTTTCATTTTTTTTTTCTAAAAAACTAACAGGTTTTAGCATTCAACTTTCTATTTTCATGTAACCAACCGATAATAACAATATGAGTGTTCCTAGAAATATAACATGTTTTGAATGAAACTAATTGCCCGAAAGAAACTAATTGTCGCCGCCGCTTTGCGCGGGCAAACGACTAGTATATATATATATATATATATATATATATATATATATATATATATATATATATATATATATATATATATATATATATATATATATATATATATATATATATATATATATATATATCAAAACATGCATAAATCAAATAAATCAAAGGCTCAAAAAGTTGGTGTTACAAGACAGATATGTTGTCACAAGCAATAAACAAAAAAGGAAAATAAGGATTATCAACACAATTGCAGCATCAGATTAGTGACTAAATTAACGATCACAAATACTCAACCCACCGATGGTGTAACGAATGGATAGTAATTGCACAATGATGACAACAACTGTTTACTTACCTATAAAGAAAAGGATGTATTTTCTAACATTGATAATAATGATTTCCTAACCACTTATATAAGTATATGAAAATTCGAGGGTATGGAGAATTCTAAATTTGGCTTTGATAATTATGTTGGAGTATTAATTAAAATCCGTGCGGTGTTGTGATATTGTTGTTATTACTTAATTATTAGACTGTGCATACCACGTTTCAAAATCAAATACACCGCTAAATCAATCACATGTATGGTTGAATCACTACGGAGTGAAGGACGCCAGGTGTAAGAACATGACATGTTGGATCTAACCTATCATGTTCTAAGTCTAACTAAGAAAAAAACAACACTTGTTTTTACTCAAAGCTAAAAGAAAACGTCCATCACTTCTGACTTTTATTGGTTACGGCATTTTGTTTCCTATTACACATAGATCACAAAAACACAAACTAAAAAGACAATCACATAATACCTAAAAAAATACTTTCATTATTTAATGGATTTAATAATTTATAATTATTTTTTTATTATTTCTTAAAACTGTTCTAGTTTTAGAGATTATTGTGCCATTTACAGAACTAAAATATGATAACATGAATAATAAAAACGATTCAAAGCAGAATCATAAAATATCAAAAATGGATGAGATCATTTTACAATGATCATATAAATTTATTTATAGTTCGCATTAATCAATGTAATTGCGAAATAATTCTTTAGAATGGTGTCTACCAAAAAAAATTTTAAAAAAAAAAAAAAAAAAAAAAAAAACTTCAAAAAAAAAGTTTAAATCAGCTGATATATTTTAAAATACACGTTTATTAACGGTTTATATATTACAAAATACATTAATAGATTATGAAATACCTTCACATGTTGCATAATAATAATATAGATTTTTTCTGTGTTGTTTTTCTATATTCAAAGATATTTGTGCTAAAAATATAATGAAATGAGTTGTCATTATAAATTACCAAAAAGGTGGCCGTTTTCGTTTTGTCAAGTCGACCACCCATTTAACCATTTTTGTTATTTTTTGTGATTTTTCTTAGATTAAAGTTCACTGTTTGACTCGTTTTAATGATTTGGATTTATTTAGTGATATGCTTTGTAAAAATTATTTTTGATTTTTTATATTAAACATTAAAGAGTCATGTGAAATAATAGTTCGAGTGTAACATTTTCTTTCAAATTTAATCAAAACAATACTCATATAACTCACTCATTACCATTGAACAAAATCAAATTTGGTGTTTACATCAAGTTGAGTGTAACATTTGGTGCATAGATTGAAGATGCTATTATCCCAACTTACAGTTTTATTAAAGTTGGGGGTAAATATAAAATCCAAAAAAAAAAAAGGTTAAAAACCAATACACTTGAGAAAATGAACAAGTACATGCTAAAAATGTGATACAATATAGTTATACAAGACATTATAAATTATTCATCATCAACTAAAGTCTAGAAGTGTTGCCATGAATTTCCTTCAACTTGTATAAGTCAAAAATAGTAAAATCGTTGTGTTTACAATTGAACATTTAAATGATGATAGCATTTTTTGTATAAGAATTTTCAAAGAAGACATAATAACTACCTCCTCAGTAGCTTCAAGACATCACCAACAAGATGTAACGATCCAGTTACAAGAACCTGTTAATAATTAATTTTTCCATCTTTAGTCACTCCACAAACAGCCTTTTGTTAATTAGGGGTTATTTGGTAAAATTTCATTTGTTTGGAATATTACCTGAAGCCTAAGTGAAGGGTTTTCTCTAGCAGATTTTCTTAACCATGAAACTGCCAAGGGTAGTGATGGAAAAACTGCACTGCAACTAAAGTTTCCATTTGCAGGATTGCAGTGAGATATATCATCATACAGGAATTCAGGAGGTGGTGAATTTTCAACAGCTTCCATCTTCAGTTTCACACTTTTGTTCACCCCAATCTCTGCAAATTGCAATGCATCAAGTATGTTAAAATCTTTGTAGCCTATTCCCGACCGATGATAAAGATGAGAAAGGGCACTCTCGTCATTTACACACACACACGAGAGAGAGAGAGAGAGAGAGAGAGTTTTGGGCAATTTTTGTTTCATTGATATTAGTCTCAGCCAATCTGTTATGTCATGTCAACGGTCATGTGCAACAAACAGGGCCTTAAAGATTAGTGGGGTCCGCTAGTCTCTAGAATTTGGGATTTTGTTTGCTTAATAAAAAAAAAAAAAAAGTAAAAAACCTTTTCCATGAATAATTCTTTCCCAAACTCTTTGGAGGTTGAACTGCCATGTCAGATCCTTTGAGGGGATGCTCAAAGGGATGTCTGAAGCACCAGAAGTAACCTTGCTGTATGTTGAGATACTTGGGACAAAAATTGCTTTTGAGAAATCAGAACCTGCTCATGTTAATGAAAATTTTTTTTTTTTTTAAAACTGATATTCAGCAATAGTAAAAAAAAAAAAGATATATATAATATGAAATACCTGATGAAGCACATATATCCACAAGTCTTGGAAGAATCACTTCTGGATCTCTCATATCCATGCAATTAAACAACAGAATCTGATAAACAAACATGTGCATTACATAAGCAGCTGTGTTTTAACTAATATAACAAAATATGCAATCATGATTTGTAATGTGATTTAATTTACCCTTTTGGATATTGTTTTAGATTCTTCCTGTTCCTTTGAATGTTGAATAGAAATATCTTCCATGTTTTCACCTTTAGAAAAGGAAGATGACACTGGTCTATGAATCTTTTCCTTGACAACATTAGAAAACCATTTAGCACAAGCATCCATGCTCTCAGGACTATGAGCTCCATCCAAGTAAAAAATCAACTCCCCACAACAACTTTTATCAGATCCCATTTGATCATTTATCCCCAAACACGAGTCATGAACTATTTGAGCCCTTCCTGGAAGATATGCACTTGAAAGACCCCTCAAAAACGCCTCAGGTAAACTGTTATAACTCACATTTGGGAACAATTTTTCCCAGTTTCCTCTAGTATTAAGCCAACTTTTACAAAGAGAAACAGCAAGCCCAGCATTTGCAAGCTGGTGATCACCAGATAGACTTAGCTTCACCCCTTTCAACCTTTCGTATGTAAGTGGTGCAACTATTTGCAATGGAGCCTAACATTCATTATTGGAAAGGAAGCTATTTAGTTTCTTATTGTTTCCAACTTTATCCATACAGAGAAAAACAAAAAAAAGAGGGTCTAAGGGTACCTCCACTTCATGTGCCCTCTGGTTAAGAACATCCATTGCTTCAGGAAGTTGAGGTACAGTGAATGCAGGAACTTGAGGCTTTACAAAACACATTTAAAAAAAAAAAAAAAAGACTTTAACAATGGAAAACTATCAGAGACACGCATGTAGAGTAGTTTAAATGTACCTACTTCTTTGTACCTTAAATATCCCAGCTTTATGTGAAGCAATCTTTTCAAGAGTATCTCCTACAGTTAAAGCACTAACCACTATATCAGACTTGTCAAGAGTTGAAAAGATGTGTATTTTGACAATTTACTTATGAACGTTTTGATTATTTGGTAAAAAAGTTAGTTACATTGTGTGAAGAGAACTCACCGAGAATTTCCATGTGATCAAAACCAAGAGAAGTAATGCCACACACAGTAGGATCTTGAATCTGCAATGGTGACCAGATTTCAGGTAAAAAAAAAAAAGAAAGGGCTTTTTTAAAAACGTTTTCTACCAAAAAAAAAATGATAAACAATGAGATGAAGAAAAAAGTAAAAGAAAGGTGTATTACCACATTCGTTGAATCGTTTTTCCCTCCAAGACCAACTTCAATAATAGCAACATCGACCTGCAATGAACAGAGTAATGGAATAAGCAAGGTAATGGAATGAGTCATTACATTCCATTGTCATGTTTGGTTGGGAATGGATCATTAAAACATATTGTATGCTATGCACACTTAAAAACCTAAATGAAACTAGAGATTTAAAATTTTATACCTTTTCGGATACAAATATCTTTAATCCCAATAGAGTAAGGAACTGAAAGAGTGGAGGCATTGGCAGGTCTTCTGTGACTTTATCCTGCCAAATTACATATCCAGGAAAAAATATATACATATCAGAACCAGCTATTAAAGTTCATAAGACTATTTTTAGTAATGATGTAATACCTTCAACTGATGCCAGCAACCCCAAAAATATAGTAAAAATTGCCCTTCCGATATTTCCAACCTACACATTCAGCATTTAGATTTGGAACAAAAATGTTAAAAACAGATATACAGGATAATTCTATATGATGTAAAAAGAATGAAACAATGTAACACAACTAGACACATACCCATTAAGACGGAACCTTTCTTTCACATCAATTAAATGTGGAGAAGTAAACAAGCCAGTTTTAAAACCACTCTCCCTTAAGATTGCTTCACAAAATGTGCATGTTGAACCCTGATGTATTATTATGAACTTTATCAGAAGAAACGAAAAAAGAGTGTCCAAAGAAATATTAAAATTTGTCATTATAAAAGTTATAGTCACTTGTTATTCACCATCACTTCAAGAGAGAAAGGGTAAAATGGTCATTTACTCAGATTTATCATCATTTATACATTCAGCACTTGATGGAAGAAAACAAGAAACAAGCACCAAGAGAAAATAAATGGAAATCTCTGAGTATTGAAGATATGACTTGATAACAATTCAGAAAGATATAAACAAATGGATGTAGATGTACCTTTCCTTTGGTTCCAGCAACATGGATAATGTTAAGGTCAGCAATTTGTTTCTCTATGCCTAATATCTGAAATACAAAATCATAATAATATTTAGGTAGATATCTATGATGTGCATTTCTCATGACACATTTCCATATTATCAAGTTACCTGGACATACATTGACATCCTCTCAAGCTTCTTGTATTTAGCATCTGTATTTGCATTTCCATCACGTCTTTTTCCAGTGATCAGAGATGAAAGCGCTTCCATGGCAGCTTCGTATGTAAATGGTGAATGCAACTCTTGCATGCTTTCACTGGCTACACTACTACTGTTTCTTGTTAGCACAGTTTGAGAAGACATGTTTGCATATTGTAATCCTGAAACAAACATTTGGATTTTGCTAGGTTTTAAGTTTGTGTTTAAGTGTTTATGCCGAGTATCAGACAAAATATTTGTAAGGGTCATGTATACCTTTCTGATGTCTCTTCTCAAGTGAATGAAATGCTTTAAGTGCAGTGAGATTGTAGGCATTTAGAAAATGAGTAGAATGTTGAATTTCCCATGTTCTTCTATCAACGTGCAGGAGTTCCCTCCCACCAAGTATTCCTCGCCTCATGTAAGTGTTCGAGTGTACATGCATTAGACGACTGTGCCCACAGCCTCAATAGCGGATAACTATAATGTTAAACGATGTTGGAATCAATCGAAGTAACAAAACTGGATTCTAAACAAAATTCGTAAATTAAAAAGTAGAACTTGACAATTCACAACTCTTCTATACTTCGCAAATCATATCCAATAGTAAAAGCCACGCCGAGGATTCTTAGCTTACAATTAGGTATTGCGCATCGACCAAAGAAAGTATATTTACAGTTAAGGGGCCCAAATTCATAATTATAAGTTGAAGAACTCACTTGGCAAAAACAGAGGAGAACCTAGGGCTCAGGGAAAGGAACTTGTGTTCGATCTTTTACACGGTTGATGTGAGGCTAGAGGCGCCGAAGAGGGATAGGATGAGACGCCATTAATGGGTTCCTCTGTCCTTGGTGAGAAAAGTGCCCCGAGCCCCGACCGAGTGAACGGAATCTATGCTTGGCAAGATTTTGGGGCGGCAAAAGCGTTCCATCGGTGTGGTGCTGATGTATGTCAGAATGTGTATCCCACTCGCGGAAGAATCTTATCAACAAGTTGCAGAAGTGGTCCTTGCACTATCAACCTGTAGACAAACCACACAGGTTCATTTAGGGGTTCGTAATCAAACCGAAAATACGGAGAAGCAAAATCGCTGAGATGTAGGTATTGTATACTGAACCAAATAGGATGCACCGGTACTAGCACTGAGATTTTGAAGAGCCCCGACTAGCCTTTGAGCCTTTGTAACTCGGTTAATATTTATCCAATTAAGTTGATATTTTTTTACAGGGGAGTAAAACAAAAATCCGAAAATCAAAAAGCCGATAAAACTAAAACTAAAACTGAAACATAAACCGACGGTTTGGATTTGATTTTTTTCAAAAACCGAAAAATTTCGGTTTGGGTTCGGTTTTAGAATTTGGTAAAACCAAAAGAAACTAACCGAACTGATTATATAAAACTTTTACAAAAATATGTATTTGATATATAATATAAACAAGTGTAGGTGCTCATGTTTTGCATGAGTTGGATGTGAATTACATAGCAAAAGTATACAATGTGATTTTAATACAAAAAAATATATATATGAAAGATTCAAAGAAAGTAAAATGCCATTTAAGTATCTATTTTGGAATAAGAACATGATCTTAGTATATATGATTTACAAAAAAGAATGTTAGAATGTTTGTTTAAAAACAACAAAAATTAAAAAAATTTAAAAAAATTAAAAAAAAAAATGGTGACTCTATTGTCAGAATAACATGTTTCATTCCTAACTTCAACATTCTCATTCAACTCTTTACCTCACTCCTACTTTGCTTCCAACCCTCACTACCAATGAAGTGGTTAAGGTACATCACTCATACCAATAAAAATGATTTTTTTTATCTATCATAAATTTAGAAAATAAATTAAAATCTGAATGAAACAAAATAATAAGCTAACAATCATTTTTCAGAAAAGAAGAACCCATCTTTTGGGTCAAGTTCACAAATGAACAACCATTTTTATGCTTTGTCAATCAAGAAAGATATGTAGGGAGAGTACGTCAACTTTGTAGTTTAGGAATACAAAATAAAGCCACCCTAGGGTGCACCAGATCCCCAACATGCTGTAACATTTTATGCATGGTCTATGAATATACAAATTTTATTAAAAAAATCTATAAAATTAGAAAGTTTGAAATAAAATTAATGTGTATGCATTCCTTAAACATGGATAAACCAATGGTTGGTGGGAGCAAATTGCTCTTCAAGCTCCACACATGTGGATGCTAACTTTCAATTACAAAGCCTATCACCACCAGCTTCCACACCATTTCCTATAACATCATAAAGAAGCTGAAAATCTTATATATCCTTAAAGTACAAAAGTATTGAATAAATGTCAATATTCATGCATCTAGTACAACATCTTGAAAATTCACATTGATATATGTATAATAATGTCAAATTAAAAATAACAATTAAGGAATGTAAATACCGTGTGTGCCTTTTTAGGATTAAAGCCCAGAAGCCATGTGTCCTTTGTTACGAGATTGAAGCTTCGTGTACAGTTACCCCAATATACAAATAAGAACGATAAAAAATCCAATCGAGCAAAAGGAAATTAAACAACAAAAGAAAACATTCCCATTGATCAATTGCGTTAGGAAAACAGAGATTCTCTCACAAAACCCCATTCAAGCAAATTTATTCATGGCACAAACAAATCTTTAGTCATAAAAAATGCAAAATCTCATATTAGTTTGACTTCGGCATTTCCACAAACAGTTAGCATGCATAGTATATGTATTAGAAAGAAATAAGAACAAATAATCGGGGGAATTGAGAAATACCTCCAAACAGAATCTGAATAAGCCAAATCAAAACACAAAGCTTAATAAAGTAGTATATGAAGGATAACCTTTACTGAAAACAAAACTCATCTTGTAGTCAAGTTCAACCTGATACAGAAGTAGGAGGCAAAATCAGCAAACCAAAGTTGAAGATTAAAATAATCGATTTCAAAAAATCAGAAAATCAAAGCCTTTCACAGACAAAGCACCCTCTCCATATAGCGGTGAAACTGGGTGACACCACCGCCACAGAAACACCGATGCTCGCCGGAGCTGATCAAACGCATCTGGATATGTGTTATCTTATATAATCGACAATGGAAGATGCACCAAGGAATCAGAAATCAATTGGAAACTAAAATTAAACAAACAAAAAAGGGGATATCGGTGAATATAGCCTCAAAATTTGATTGCACCCATTATTGACCGGAAGGAACAATAACTTTCTTCGAATCTGAAAGCAAACTGAAGGCGGCAGGAAAGCTCCATCACTGAAAATATGAGACGATGAAGGGGCGAAACCAAATCGATTCTAGAGAAAGAGAGAAGGGAAAGCCGGTAAAAAAAATTGACCAAGCAAACGGTAAAAAAAATTACTGTACGCATTGTTCACAAGAACATTGTGCTTTTTATATATATATATATATATATATATATATATATATATATATATATATATATATATATATATATATATATATATATGGGCTTTGGGAATATATAGCTGTTATGTAGCCAAATTTAGGTACAGAACCTTTAAAACGTTGTCGTTTTTCCTATAAAATAAATGAATGGTTTTCCTCTGATTTTTCCTCCTCAAATTCGCATGTAATATTTTTCCAGACTTTTCCATTTACCCCTCCCAGATTGTTCGCCGATGTCATTCTCCCTACTTCCTACTTCCTTCTTCCTTATTGTTTGGCCCCAAGACTGTCCAAGGCCAAAAAAAATCAATTAGACAAAATTTCTCTAGAACCCTTCTTTCCAGAGAGTCAAATACGACCAGACACGTTTTGAAGATTGAAGACAATCAAAACTGAAATATGCTTATTTTGTATCCTAAATTCAATTTCTCCATCGAACTCTAGCATTGTAATACAATACACATACGTACTCAGTGTCTTGAATTCGTTAATTTTGTGTTATTTTCCACTAATTGAACTACTCTACTCACTACGTATTTAGGTTATTTGGTTTGTGGGTATTCTTAATATGTTTATTATATGTTATTATTGGTTGAACACAGTGAAATTTCAGGTCAATTTATTCAATTTAATCTTGTTGGGTTTTTCTTAATTTGCCTTTTACCAATTTTTGGGGTTTGAGGTTTAGTATGATCAATTTCCAAATTGACTTATGTCTGATTATTTGGTTCAGTTTGATGTATATCAGTTCACATGAGATGTACAGTGAAACGTAGTTGGAGAAAAATACCCAAATTATTGTTTTTTATGACATCGTTATGTTTATTGTTGAAAGCTTAAGTCGTGAATTTGTATTGATTTGCATACACACATTTGACTTTATAAGTAACAATTTGATATTGATTTGCGAAAAAAAATATTTGACCAAGTTGGTCTAAAGTTTATGTTTACTTAGTGGATTATTGTCAGCAAGAGCATCAAAATTATTAAACCCATATTGTAACCTTTGCAAATTTGTTGATTTCATGTTGGTTGTTGCATCATGTTTACTTTAAAACCTCTTTAAGTCTTTCTTTTTGGTTTTGTGTTCACAGATCAACGTGGATACATCTACCTTGGCTTACTTCACAAACCAACAACAAAGCTACCATGTATAATAGTATATATTGCAGTTTATGCAACCGATTTTTATTAAAGGATCGTCCATGATTTTGTTATGGATTTCCCTCCATCTTTATTCGCCGCATCCGATTGCGAATGACAATTTACTTGAGATGATGCATCTGATTGCAAATGTTGGTTTACTCAATGCTCGAATGTTGCTTGCCTTGTGCTTTTAGGAGTTCTAGTAATCTTTAACTAACTAGTAAACGAATACGTTAAGTTACATATTAAAAGGACTAAATAATTTTAGAACATTAGGTCTAACTCTATTCCGCAACTCTTTTCTGAGTCCAACCGTTATAGGGTAGGACCTCTCATTCGAAGAATTATTTAGTCTTAGTGATATGTAGGGAGTGTTTGGCACGGAGCTTTTGGAAGCGTTTGGGAGCTTCTAGCTTTTAGCTTTTGATAAAAACGCTCTAATTTAAACAAAAAGCTCCGTTTGGCAGTACGAGCGTTTAGCTTTTAGTTTTAACAAAACGCTCCGATTCTAAAAGCTACTTCATGTAGCGTTTAACAAAACGCTCCAGAGCTTTTGAAATCAATTTCCATAATTACCCTTAAAAATATATTTATATATTTATTTATTTTTAATCAGTTGTCCTTTAATGTAATTTTATATATTTCAAAAGCTTCCAGCTACTTTTACCAAACATTCATATAACAAATAAAAGCTACAGCTTCCCGCTACCAGCTATCAGCTACACGCTACCAGCTAACCACTACCCGCTTCCAGCTACTAGGTACTTTTTCCAAACACGCCTGTAATGGTATTCGCGAGCTAGTTAAGGAGAGATATCAGGGACTTCTTATGCGGATGATGGCGAAGAGTGGGTGGGAGAATTACCCTAGGGCAAGCCTGGGATGAAATTAGTGCTAAGAGCAGTAGTAGTAGAAGGGACTTGGTGAAGTCAAGGCAATTCTTGAGGAAAGTACGGATAAATGTGGAAGGTAGTATGGGCACGTAATACTAAAAGCAGAGGACTCGTACTCGAATCAAGGAGGGCTAAGAAAAATTCAGGGAACTTGTAGTATGTGTGATTCCTCGAGTTATGATGAGTATTACGATGTTTGTTATGGTGTATTTTGTTGGATTAGTGTCTAAGCCCGTAACTATATTTGGTATGTAATTGACCCGGTTGTGCATGGTCCTTTTGGGTTGCCTTCACCGAAGCAACTTGACAGGGTAATTTGATGAGAGAGAAAGGATAATATGATTTATTAATATATTATAAGAATAATATATTAAAGGAGAAATCATATTTATTTAGTTAGTATTAGTCATAAATTAATTAGGAATTAATTTGGTGACTAAAAGAGATTAATTAAATAAAGGGGTATAAACTGTCAAATGTGTGATAGTTGAGTTTTGGGCTGGGAAACCTAATAGACTAAGGGGGAACGAAATTATGATGAAGGATCATCATATTTTCGTCCAAGGCCTTATTACAAAAGGTTCATTGGGCTGCTTGGTGACTAAGTTGTCCATTAGGGTTTAAACTGAAACCCTAGCAGCCTACAGTATAAATAAGACCCCTAGCCTTCAATTTTCGGCCACTTGCTTCCCAAGAGAAACCCTAGGCCGAAATTAAGCATCCTCCCTCCTCTCTCAAAGTTGCCTTCTTGCCTGTGGTGTTTGTAAGTCATTAAAGGAGTTACACTTGTGACTTTAAGCTCAAGAACAAGAAGATTCAAAGATTTCAAGCCAATTGAAAGAGGTAATCACTTAGATCTGTTCTTATAGTGTTAATTTCGAATTATTATGCTAGATTAGGGTTCGCAAGTCTTGGAATCATTACATGTTCAATAGATAAACCTAGATCCAAGCATTAGGGTTTGTATGAGCACATAGGATTGTTCTTATGCATAGAACCCATCAATAGTATCAGAGCCTTGATTGGTTTCTGTTGCATGTGATGCGATTGTCGTTTTTCTGCTCAAAATCGTTTTTCTTGCCTCTACCTGAATCAACTTGGCAAGTCATTATCTGGACTCGGCGAGTTGGCCCAACTCAGCGAGTCCAGTACTGACTCGACAAGTTCGGGAGTCAGACAGAGCATGTTTGGGATTTTCTTGTTGTTTTGTTATAGGATTAATACAAAAATCGTTTTTTGATAATAAAATCCGAGTTTTATTGTATGCAAATGATTATCCTTTCCAAAACAAAAGATAATTTCAAATATTTGAATAATAGTTTCTTTATATGATAAATATGGATTATTTAAATTATTTGGTAATTATCTTGTGTCTAAAATTGGATTAGGTCAAATATAGATAATCATAAAATTAATTTTTTAATTTATATATTATTTTTTATTTGATCCCTTGTGTTTTGAAAATTTCAAAACTTGTCCTCAAGTTTTGAAATTTAAATTTTATGATTAAAAGTTTAATTTTGAATGATTTAAATTTCAAACCCTTAGAATTTTACAAGTTTAAAATTCAACCCTATACTATTATATTATTACAAGATTAATTAATATATATGTATAAGAATAAGCTAGTCTTATCGCTAGTAGGCATCATTCATGAAGCCAGTCTATAAGGTGGGTATAAGGTTGATGCCTATAAAATGACGCTTAATGGGTGTACACTCACACCCACCGCTTGCTTGAGTGGTGGAGGGTCGTGAGCCGAACAAATAGGATAGGACACTTAATTCCTCATTACAAGTATAATGAATTTACAAAGTAACTATAATGTTTTACAAATTCCCAATCTTAGTTACTTTAGGGTAAAATGTGAAAATGATGTTATTCCATGGAATTACACTTTACACCCTTGTTAATCGTTAGTGGAGTGTGTGTGGTTAATCGGCACATTAATTTGGGATTGACATTGGTGGCGAAGGGTGGCCCGATGTTTGTCATAGATCAATGGAGCGTGTGTGGTTTACCGGCACATTGATTAGGTGATAGAGACATTAGGTGCACCATGTTGATTCGCATGGTTATTCATGACTTGTTTGCGATCCTTAGTATCCCAGTCCATCCACCGCTCCTTGTCATCTAAGCGCCACAACAACACTGCTGTCGGAGATGTGTGCACCGGAGAACCGCCGTGCCGCTGTTGATGTTGTTGGACGTCATGTTGTTGTTGCTGTCAGGCCGCCATGAGCCACCAGGTGGGTGGTTGGGTCCTTAGTACAAATTAATGAGAAACGTGTGTAGGGTTGTATTTCCATTATTAGTGTGTGATGTGCGTGTGTGTTTTGTCTAGCCGGAATTCCCAAGAACAGCCACTGCCGCCAAGCGCCACCGTCGGCCACCACATTGTGTTAGTTAGTGTGTGTGTTAGTGCGTGTGTTTGTTATTTTGGATAAAAGTCTTGTAACTATAATTAGCATTGAATAGTGAAAATAATAATAATAACCACCACCGTGAGCCGCCATTGGCCACCACTACCCGAGGCGGTAGTGGGTGGTGCCCCACAAGCAAGCCTTAATGGACCTAGCAATACCTAAATGGGCTTAAAGACTTATTTGGGCCATGTTTGAGTGAAAAACCCTAATTGCAAGTATTTAGGCCTTGGACTTATTGGACCCATTTTTGGGCCATTGAGATTGGATTGTGTATTAAGCCCAATTTCTCTATGTCAATTATCTAGTAGAGTAAAGGACTTAATGGATTAAGTCCTTAGTGGGCTAAGTGAGAAAACCCTATGTTGGGCCATCCAAGAATAATCAAATGGACTATAGTAATTAGTTGAGCTTTAGGGTGAGGCCCATATGAAGGATTGGGCGCAATTTGGAAAATTGGGCCATAGTTTGGGCCTAGATGGTTATATGATATTGGTCCCTTAGAATGAGACATGTTGGACTGGACTGAATAATTGGGCCTTAAAGGAAGTCCATGTAGAGGTTTTGGCCCAATTTGGAAAATTGGGCCATAGTTGGGCCTTGGTCCATTATTAGACTTTTGGGTCTTTGGTTTGGGCCTTGGGCTGAAGTCAAGGTAAGATAGAGGTAAAGTAGTCTTTTACCCAAGTATGGACTTGTGGTTATGAGTTGGAACCCAATTATTAATTGGGTGTTATTTTGGTGTTGACAGTTCGGGAATCTGTCATCCAACAACTAAGGTTGGACTTCAGCAATATGGGGTTATGTCTTCAGGACTTCAGCAGTGTGAGGTGGGTTTTCCTTCCAGTAGGAACGGGTCTACAACCACAATGTCGACCCGTTTAGTCAGCAGTAGTTTCGGACTTCGATCCGATGCAGTAGTTCAGTGTGCTTGATGTCTTTGTGATTCAAGCATGTCTTTATGTTATGTGTTCCGGACTTCGGTCTGATGCCGTATGCAATATATGTGTTATGTTAGTAGTTTTGATTATGCTATGATATGTTCAATCAGTTTCCGGACTTCAGTCCGATGCAGAAGGCAAGACCCTGGTTAGTTTCCAGACTTCGGTCCGATGCAGAGGGCAAGGTATTGGTTAGTTCCGGACTTCGGTCCGATGCAGTTTCCGGACTACGGTCCGATGCAGAGGGCAAGGCCCTGGTTAGTTCCGGACTTCAGTCCGACGCAGTTTTCGGACTTCAATCTGATGCAGTAGGCATGGCCCAGTATGAGCTTTATATGTTATTGTATGGTATGTGGTAGTTTGGGGAGACTCACTAAGCTTCGTGCTTACAGTTTCAGTTTTGGTTTCAGGTACTCAGTTTTCAAAAGAGGAGCTCGGTAAGATTGCAATGCACACATGACACACCATCTATTCAGCCTGGGATGTTTATACTCTGATATTTTGATAATTGTTACGATATTTTGGGATACACGATTCATGGTTTTTATCTTTTGATATTTGATATTATGGTTTAGTAATGTTTTAAAAGCAAAAAATTTTGCGTTGTATTTTGGGTTGTTGCAGTGTTACAGATAATCTATGGTTTCTAGATTAACCCATATGGATAAATAAGGAGTTGTGTAATTACCAATTTGAATTTTAAATATTATATTCAGATTAGGGTTATCCAGAGCATCCTATCTGCACTATAAATAGACCATTAGACCCTATGAGTTTCGGCCACCCTAAAACCCTAAAGGAATATCCAAAATTCCTAGCACTCCTCTCCTCTCTCCTCTCTTATTCTCTTGCTTGTATTGGGTGTGAACCACTAGATGTGTGACACTTTTGATGCTTGCTCTCAAGGTTTTAAGAAGACTAGGATTTCATTGTTATTGCTATATAACAATTAAGGTATGTTATCCTAACCCTATTAGTGATTTGTTACTGCTATATAACAATTAAGGAATGTTATACTAACCCTATTAGTGATTTCGAAATTATACTACTAGTATTAGGGTTTCCCATTTGATGTTCAAATGTTGTGTGTTACATTAGAGAAAACATGGATTGGGAAATTAGGGTTACATGCACACATAGGTTTTGTTTTTTATGCTCAAAACCCATCACCAAGATCCAATACCTTGACCTAATGGTCTCTACCATACCCCAACTGCATGGCCATAATTACACGGGCCTCGCCCACAGGTCCCATCCAACTATACCACAGAGCGGCCTCGCCTACGGGTCCCACCCATCTAGAGAGACACAAGCCCCACTCTGCCTCAGACCCCCAATGGTCCTCAACCTAAAACAAAGAAATGCTCCTTGACAATCTTGTCCGTCGTGCTCAAGGCACGAACTGATCCTCCTTCATACTCATGACTACCTCACGATAGGCTAACTTTACTGGTGAATGCTACAATCCCATCGTAGACTTACAACACTTCCAACCAACCATGGTTACCACCCATCATCTTACCACACCCAAACCATCTCAATCCCAATCTTCCTACGTCGAATCCTCATCCGACTGCATTCCAATAAGGTGTTCGGGTTATGCTTCGAACCCCAAATCTTTCATCATACAAGAACAGACAACAAGGATTTAACACAACCCTCAACCTGGATTCATCCACAAGCCTGCTATGCAGAACAAGGAAGACACCGACCAACTGTTGGAAGTTTCCTGAACTCCCAACTTACACAACTACAATCCAGACAACCACTCAGGTCGTCTCTCCTCCTGAAGGGGAGGTGGAACTTGCCCTAGTTCCACACCCAATCTAATTTCCGGAAATTCTGATTGATTATCCCCTTCTTGAATTTGTGGAAGCTCTCTCATCCCACAAAATTTGATAGATTCCTAACCGATATTATCTTCATATAACATGAACCGACTATGATCTGCGCTTACCAATACTTGCATTCCATTACTTAGCCAATCACCTACCATGATACCGCACAAATTCCTTAAGTCTTATGCTGGTGACTTAAGACCATCACCCTTGCTTTGAACTGGCGAATCTTCACCCAAACTCCCCATCCTCAAAAGAATTTATGGATTCTAACCATCTACAATCCATGCGATAATAAAATTCCCTTGATACTTCCAATGACCAAACAACTTGTGCGACTGTCACCACCATCTCCTTGCTACCACTCTTTTCCTAGCAACGGTAGTGACTGAACCTAATTGTTCTTCCATGGACAACTGTTGGTCATACCAGAGCAAATGCTAACATGACTGAACTCTGACTTCGCTAAAGAACTAATCCTGCTGATTCTACTAAAGATCTCTCTATCAAAAGCCTTGAACTGAAGCCAACAAGGAACCGGAACAACTCCCTGAATGACTGAATCCCACTCATCAAAATACCCACTAGCAACTCTTGACATGCAAAATGGAATATAAAAAATCTCGACGATATAACCTGGATAATAGCAGAGAACCAAACCATATCTAACGCTTACCTAAACCAAAGCAGTATTCCAAAGCAAGATAAATTTTGATAATAACCAAGAACAAAGTAAAAGATAACATGCCCGCAATAGCATTTGAAGTCTTGAGTCTCTTCGTAGAACCCTCAATTGCCTTCACTTGCTCTGGCCTCCTCTTCCCCAGGTGCTCTAAATCAATCTCCTGCTCTTAAGTTACCCCGATCCTCCCATCATCTATCCAAACAACCAAGTGCTGACCCCTGAATCCAACGACCAATCTATTAGTGGCACGCCCAATGATGTCGGGTAACACCTCGCGTAGGGCTCGCAAAACCTCCGCGACAATCCAATCATATTATTGACTCCCCAAAAAAACATGGTTTATAACCCACCTCCGATCCCAAATGACAAGAACTACCAATAGGATCCTTGTTCGGAAAGGATTCTAGGGCTCCAGATGAGCCCCCAACTGCCCCACTACAATCTCGACCCAAAAGTCCCCGAGATGACCATCCAAGAGCTCCAACATCCCTTCCTTGACTGAACGCAAAGACTATGGGAGTCCATTCATGAATACCACGGGTAATCTCCGATGAGATGAATTACCGTAGGCGATCATCAATCGGCTCAGTACCTGCACCTGAGCCGAAATCAGAACCTGGCCCCCTTTCCTGAGTGCTCAATGCCATACAGAAAACAACATGCAAAAGATCAGAACATACACAAGAATCCTCATCCCAAATACTTCCTATATTCTCTGAGACTCTCCCCGATTCGAGTATGGATATTTTGTTTTCAATAGTAGGGCCCACTACTACCTTCCACACTTGTCCATACTTTCCTCAAGAATCATCCCAGATCTTCCAAGTCACCTTTTCAAACTAATACTCCAAGCACTCGCTAAATAGTGCAACAAAACCCACTGAAGCATTTCCTAAGCTTTCCTAAGTTCCCGACCTCACCCTACCATCAGCTGCTGAAGAATTCCTCATAATGTTAGTTAGTTACTTCGTGAACATAATCACATGCGATAAAGTTCGGATAATCCTTCGAGTAAAAGACTCATCCCTACAATAGTTAGACTTATACGAGAGTTGCACAATATGGTCACCTCCATCATTATGAGATTATTCAACCTTTATTACATGTGACTTATCATATTCACTTAACAACTAACCCACATCACCTAAGAGTCCAATAAAGCACAAAGCAAGCAACATTCATGCAGTAGCACTCCGACCCATAGAATAACCAAAGCACATTCAAACTCACGCCCCACAACTCATGCTAAGAACCTTTACTCTTGTTGCCGACTGCCTTACGTATACAAATTATACCCAATCTAGCATCCTATGCTTCCTTATCTACAAGGCATCACATATCAGGCCAATATATCACTAACTAATCAGAACTAGTATGCAAGGCTACAAGATCATACAACATGCATACAAGGCATCTATCCTAGCATTCTATCATGCAAAAACTGAGCAGATCCTTAGCCCTAAGTAGCATGCTATTCACAGATTCATAACACAAATCATATCAGTTAACATGTATGAGTATTTTGGGAGAAACTTACTTAAGCTCAGTCGATTGCATGCACCACACCTTTTCTTGTATTAGAAAACTTGTTTTTCCTTTATAAATCATTTTTCTGTCATTGTTGAAATTTTTTACCAAATCCCCAGTTTGAGTTCAGACACACCCGAGAGTGTGTCAGAATCCCTCAAACCAAGGATCTGATACCAACTTGAAACATCCCACAAATAAGACCATAAAAATTTTGATTTTTAGATTAATAAAACCACAAAACATATCATTGTCATAAAAACCAAAGTTACCAGAATGTATCGACACACCATCAATATCAGAGTAAATCTCAAAATGCGGAATCGAGTGGTGTGTGCCCTGCAATCATCTCAAAATTTTCCCATTGAAACCAGAAGTACCTGAAACATAGACTGAAAACCGTAAGCACAAAACTTAGTGAGTTCCCCAAAATACCACATACCATACATATCATACATATAATGGGCCCCGCCTGATGAGTGTAACAGGCCTCACCCTAACTCACATAACGAGCCCCACCCATTGAGAATAACGGACATCGCCTTAACTCGCATAATGGGCCCCACCCACTGAGTATAACGGGCCTCACCCTAACTCGCATAACCGGTCCGGCCTAACATTCAGTTCATATAGGCATAACCACATAATAACAAACAGATTAATCATCGGGCCCCGTCTAGTAAGCATAACATCACATACCCATGCAAGAGTCACACAAACATCTAACATCCTAACCTAGCATATCATGGGCCAACATTGGTGCCTTAGACCCGCTAAACCCAGTGAGGAGACTCACCTCGCTTTGCTGAATCTCACCGAAAGAATCTCGGCAACTGGTCAGACAAGAATCCCTACGCTATCAATCACAACATAATCATCCAGTTAACAGAGGGATTCCAATCCGTAATCATCAATCCATAATTAGGTTAAACGACCATTTTACCCTTTACCTAGCTTGGACCAAGACCTAGGACCAAACCTCTTATCCAAAAGGCCTAAAAACCAAATGATCATCCAAGGCCTATACATGGCGGAATTGTCCAAATTGGGCCAAAATCCCATTGTGGGCCTTCTCAAAATAGTTATCAACCCAAAACATGATAGCCCAATAGGGCCCAAAACAAGTAAGCCTAGAAGATGGCCCAAACACCAAAGTCTAATCCTGCTGAGTACGCGAGGTATACTCAGCTTGTACGTTAAGTTTACCGGCTTGAGGGGTTGTACGCTGAGCCTGAGCGTACAGGCTTGTGCGCCAAACGTACTCCTCCATTCAACCAAACTCATTTTTACTCCTTAATCTGTTAAGACATTGATCCGAGGTGTAGATCTAACTTCCTTGGGCTAGATAATCATGTAAAGTTACTAACTTTACATTCATGCATGGCTAAATGAAGCTCTTAAAACTCAAAAGGACTTATTAGGTGACTTAATGGATGCATGAGACCATAAACCTCTTAAATCTCGCACCTTTATGCTTAAGAACCTAATAACAAGCTCATATATAAAAGAATAAGTCCTTCAAATGTCTTAACTAATCAATCAACCCAAAAAGGGACCAAAAGCATAAAAATCAAGACACAAAGAGATCTAAGCATTTAAAAGCCAAGGTGGTGGTTGTCGAGACCACCAAATAAAAAAAAAAAACCCTGATACGACAACATACAAAAATGAATTGTAGTAGTGGTAATAGGGATCGAATCCACAGGGATTGGTTCGAATCAAATCTATGCATTCAGTTTCTATGAAATAAAAATATAAAATTATATGGGGGGTTTTTCAAAATGTCAAATGCGATAAAAACTATTTTACAAAAATAACAAAAATGGAAAATACAAAATCTATAAAATAAAACGTTCCAATATCGGGATAAATCACAAGTTCAATTAGTTGACTAATTATCATAATTTTGTGGTGCAATGAGTTTAATGGATACTAATTTGGCTATAGCAATCTAAGAAGCTTGAGATCACCTAGACTTTTCTTAGTTAATACAATGGTTAGAGAAGCTCATAACACATTTTTTTTAGTTAAAGTCATAATTTCCATGAACCATGTAATTAATGAAAATTAACTAGCATTAAGATTTAAAAGTCACCAAATCCAAGAGGAGTCAAAATGCTTTCACTTCCATATTGGAGAAAATATTTTCATGATTGTGTGAAAGATAAGCAATCACAAGAACCATTTGTTGCTTGTTAATTTGAGGATCTATTACGTAATCAAGAAATTAACCAACAAGTTAAACCTTCACATATCTAAACTCATGATTAAAGACATATGAACATAATATATGTTTTACTAGAAAATACTTTCATAGCATACCATCAAAACCACACAAACCTATTCCTAATCAATTAATTGTTCCATAAATTCACCCAATATTGAAAATAAAAACTAACAACACATAATAATAATAACAATAAAAAGATTAGAAATTATATCAATACCGATTACGAAACGAAGATAACAAAGCTTCTTGAAATCGTCACTTCTTGTTGCTCCAAAAACTCCATCCATAATCCAAGTATTAATACAAAAATTAACCTAACCTAATCTAATTAAAAAGATAAATAACTCATTAACAAATTATGATTGTGAAATCATAAATGCAATGTTCCAAAAAAAAAAAGAAAAAAAAAGAAAAGAGACAGAAGACAAGAAGAAAACCCAAAGAGGCGCCGTTCTTGTTCTTCCCCTACACTTACTGTGTTCTTTCTTTTTCTTGACTCCCAAAAAAAATGCCCTACTTGCGTGACTTGCTTTTCATCCACCACCAACACAAATGTATTGGGCTAATAAATAATTCATGTGGGCTGCTGGAAAATACACTTGGGCTATTTAAAATCTGAAAATGGGCTGCCACACGGTTTATATATTGGACTGCCATAGCTAAAGCTGGCAGCTTCCTGATCTGATGTTCACGAGGCCAAAAACCCAACCAAAACTAGTCCAAATCCGCTCATTTTTTGTGAGGTCTAAGATTGATGAGTTCGGAAGATGTCCGTAAAATTTCAACTCAATTGGACGACGTTTGCCCCTCCGTCTGATCGCTTGAAGAAAGCCGCGCAAAGCTATCAAAATCCGAAAATTTAATTTATATCGCTTTGTTTTTCTTTTCGCTTTCGGATTTTGCTACGAGACTTCAATCGTGGTTGCAAGGAATTCAATGTGGCTTTAACAATTCTCCAAAATACCATCTTGCTCGAACAAATCTACACAAAAAAACTTAAACGAGTAAAAATATTCAAAACAATAAATCTAACGATTTAATGCAAAAAGAATATTAAAAATGCTAAAAACGATTGCTAAAATATATACAAATAATCGAGCTATCACAAGGTATGAACTTGATACCTAAAAAGACTTGCAAAATGAGTGGCGATTCTGAATCCTTAAGCTTCTCACCAAGTTATGCACCTTTCACCTTCTTCAATCTCTTCAAAGTGAGCAAACAAGCACCGATTTATTCTAAAGGACTCAAATGCACAACAAAGGAGGCTAAGGGTCAATTTCTAGGGTTTTGGAGGCTTAGAGACTGGTAAAGAGGCTAGCCCTAAAGACTTAAGGAGCTTAAATAGGGTGCAACATCCCAAATTAAAGTTTCATTAAAATGCACGTACGCCTACGTACGTGCCCGAAGGCGCGATCCTGCCTCGCATTACTATGCCCCGCGTACACCATCGTACGCCCCGCATATTGGTCTTTGTTCCAGTACGCCATGCGTACACATGTGTACGCCTCACTAACTACTTAACCCAAAACCATGAATCTTCCGAAGGTCATAACGTCTTCGTTATAAGTCCGTTTCTGACGATCCTTATATCCACGAAGAGGTAACGAAAAGCTCTACACTTTTATCAACTCATACATGCCTTAAAACTTCCTGACCAAAAATCCAATTTCCATGAAAGCCCAAAGTGATACTATACCGAAATACCCCTTGGCTCCAAAACACAAACGGAACACCCAAATCATCTAAATTTCGTCACCCATACCCAAATGGGAAACGATTCAGGACAGGGCATTACATGTAACTTGTCACTAGGTATTTCGTGACCGTAACTTGTCACTAGGTAACTTGTGACCGTGACCTGTCACTAAGTTCCATAACATGAATACATTCACTGACAACTACTACGTACGAGAAATAAAATCTAGATAATTGTCATGTATCTCAAAGTATGATTTCCAATATTCAATTTGGACTGTATCATACCACTAACATATAATGCATTTTAATACCATTCGCTTATATCCAATATGCTCATTTACACTTATTCACATAATAACATCAACCGTCCCAACAATTGGTATCAACCATATGGCATGCTAAAACTTTTATAATAGAACAAGTAGAAATGCCCTGTAACAATAATCATAATGTACGCTACAATTTTCATATTAAAACTACTGGCCATATCAACTAAATCTAAAATTTGAGAGCATAATCATTTAAGTGATAAAACACTTAATATTAAACATTTATATACAGAAAACCCATTTGCTATGAACTCATAAACATCCACGTGTACGCACCTGTCCAGTTAGTGTAAACTAACTTCTACTTTGGCCTCTTGTCTATGTTGTCTAGCATCTCAACCACATGTCCAAACATGTTTGGACAATATACCAAGGTCCTTAGGACTTGTCCCATTATTAGCAGTTAAACTTAGTAACCATTTGTCACCATGCTAAGTAAACTTCATATCACAACTGCTAAACGACCTAACCTAATAAGCCGTTAGCTCAATCTCATATATCTAAATATTAGGGCCCGCAACCCTGGTTATCCAAATCGAGAGTCATATAACATAATTCACATGTCAACATTACCATTGAGTTCATAATAGCACCATATCATGACTCTAGCAATAACATTGGGTTCTAACAACCCTACATAATAACGCTATGTAAGCATAATAACATACTATCGGGTTCAAGAGAACATTTTATCGTGTTCAACGATCGTACCCTCACTAACCGACCTCACGATCTCTGTCTCTTAGCCATAATTGCCTCTCCCTGACTTTGATCTTAATTCCCATATATTGACGTTAAAACGTGCTTCCGAAGGCTACGACATTGCTTAACGTTCAGTGTTCTCTCGGAAAACTGCATAATAAATGGCGAAAACACACACACACACACACACACACATATATATATATATATATATATATAATCCTTTCAAAACCACGCTGCGACAAACATGTGAATGTGTCGCGGTCGCATGTTGAACTCCGTACATGTAATGTGTCCCACTACTTGCCATGTGTCACTCTCCAGTTGACATGTGTCCTCGTGACTCACTTCATCTCCGCATTGCGACAACCATGTGACCGTGGTGCGTAACACTGAACTTTGATCGTTTGACTTTGACTTTTGTTGACTTTCTCAAAATAGCAACGTACTTTTTTCTCAACTTTGAATGACCATAACTTTCTCATACGGACTTCGTTTTTGACAAACTTTATATCCACGGAAGCGTCTCAAAGCGAACTACAACTTTCTTAATACTACTCCTACATAGAGTAAAGCAATTTTCAATTTTACTGGTCGCTACACTTGTCTTTGATAGAATTTTGACTACATTAAAATATTGATGACACTAAAACCATCAACAATGAACACCATAAGATCCCATACGGACAAATGGCCATCAATCTAACCCGTTCATTACTGAAAAAGAAAAAATTAAAATAAGATTTGTGCCACATACTTTTAACTAAAAACAAGTTCATGTTAGTCGTTAGCGCCACTTGTCAACCGAAAAACAAAGTTATATGGGATCCTATAAGAATAGTTTGGATCCAAGAAATGATGCATTCAATATAACAGTCTTTGCTAAGAGGGAATGACCGGTCATAATGACACATAAAACAAGTTGACTTATATTAATTAATGTCTATAATAGGTAACCACACTTTTAAGTATGACCTTTAAAAGTAACATGTCATAATTTTTTTCCGAGCAAGTTTGCGATTATAAATCAATTAATTAAGTGTCTTAGCATATCAAAAGAATTTTATAGAACTGATTGATGTTGTTATGTGAAAGGGTTACATGTTACATATGTCTATTTAAATATATATATATATATATATATATATATATATATATATATATATATATATATATATATATATATATATATATATATATATATATATTTTTTTTTTTTTTTCTTGAAAAAAGAATCATAATTTGTTTCGGGCTATATGGAATTACTTTTTATGCTATAGTTTTAAGAGAGATTTAGATTCATTTTGAGGTACATGTTGATGAAACCCTAAGTAAAAGAACACAAAACAAGATGTGTTCACGGGCATGAGATAAAGAGACAAAAGAAGTGGTATTGGTATAAATGAGTATGACAGCAATATTAGTTTTTTGTTGGTTTTGTGAACCCATTTAAATCTGGTGCACATGTGACGCCACCCACTAACTCTTATCACTTTCATCTCTAGCTTCACATGCTTCTTGAAAATATATCTTTCCAAAGTTTTCTTTACCAATCAATTAAAATAATATTTTATACAACTTTTGGGTGTTCGATATCAGTTAAATGTTTTATAAAATCATATAGCTAGCATTGCTCGAAATTATTATTCTTAATTAGGTCTTGCTTTTCCAGATTTTTTTTTGAATAAGGTGTTATGTGTTTGTTTGCATAGTATGTGTTTCATGAACAAATGTTCGTTTTGTACAAATACACGAATATTAAAAAGTTATAACTTAATAAATAGTTTTTACACTTGAAGTGTCATAAACCGATATTTCTTTAGTTTGTAATAATAAACATGTATAAACATATAAATTTGAATAAATAATTTTTTGTGTGACTTTTTTCTATTAAATCAATAAAAAATGTATCATTCATGTTTGCTTTTAGTTGATCACATAATTAAGTCAATTAATAAGAAACATCTATCATCTTAGCCGTTATTGATGATTTATTTTAATAAATTTTCATAAAACTGTCATAACCATCACTTACTAGTTACTATATTCTCAAAACAACAAAAATGATATAAGAGAAAACATGGTTAATTAAGTCAATTAATAAGAAACATCTTATATATTCTTGATAAATGTGGCAAACTAACGATTTTGGAAGGCTCTTTACACCTTTTTGTTCTTCTATCTTTTATAGGCGTTTGGATACAGAAATAAATGTTTCTATTTCATATATAATTTGGTGACTCATTTTTGTTGGTATTTGTGGAAGCTACTGTCTATAAGTCTCTCCCTTCAAACACCAAAACACACACACACACCTTGGCTTTAGCAGGGGTTAGAGGGATAATGGCATTGGAAACAAGTGTCGTGATGATATTCATTGGAATGGTGCTTCTTCTACGTATCCCAAACAACCATGTAAGAAACACTATGCTTCTTCTTTCTGTTGCTAAAAAGTATATATGATAAGAATCCGTATATACTTTTTAATGTTATTAACCAGACTTAAACCCACAATCTCATCACCAATATTGAGATGGAAATGACAACTTAAATGTCATGAGCCAAAACCTCTGGATTTGTGCGTTATATTTTATTCTAACTGATTAATAAAATAAAGAATAAGATAGAAAAAAAATTGATTAAATTACTTTATGTATTCTTATTTTTACCAATTTAAAGCAAAAATGTCAAACAAACCTATATAAAACCAGTTTCTTGCATAAAATAGACAAATGTGAAACATTTTCACATAAACAAGCACCAGTGATTAGACTCCTATGAAAAATGTTTTCTTTGATCATTATACTACTAAGATGGTTAAGTGTAATTGTATATACTATGGTTTTATGGTTTAGGCAAAATTAATGTTCTCACCATCTCCGGCACCTCAGCCACAATCACCAGGAAATGTTACCATGGTACATTTTGTTTCCTCGAATTCCACACTTAACATCAAACTAATAAACACTTGTTTTAACATCTTCTTCATCTAATGATCAATTGCAGTATGGGGCAACTCCAGGCAGCCTTCAACCTAGAGGTGTGTATCAAATCTTTTTTCCAATACATACAAAAACCAATAAATTATTTGTTCATATTTGCCCTCGCATATTGAAATTTGAACATGTTAGGACGTGACATCATGAGTTTTGATTCCATATTTTTAATATATTATTATATAACGACACAATGATTATTTTGGGTATGTTTGATTGTGATGTAGAATGTGCACCAAGATGCACGAGTAGGTGCTCAAAAACTGCTTTCAAGAAGCCATGCATGTTCTTTTGCCAGAAGTGTTGTGCCACATGCTTGTGTGTACCTCCAGGGACCTATGGGAACAAACAATTATGTCCATGTTACAATGATTGGAAAACAAAAAGAGGAGGCCCTAAATGCCCTTGATTTATCTTTTTTCTAATTTCTTACCATAAATCCATCGTGTTCTAATATCGATGACATTATGTCATGGTAGTTATTCTTGGGTCTGTTTGGCATAAATAAAGTAGTTTATTGTAATTTAGGGTTTGGTAGACCATAAAAGTAGCTTATCGTAACTCATAAAATAGTTTATAAGCTACATTGAGATAGCTTATTGATAGGCTAGCATATCAATTAAACAGAATGTTGGTATATAGTTAGTTTCCTTTTATTACATTCTTCTTGGTATTAGATTATGTATTGCATTGAGATTTAGAATTACTTTGTTGTTGTCATTTTTATCTTATCTCCTTAAGATTATAAGGGTGGATGAGATCCATTTCGTGCCTCACTTTGATGCCGGAGGTTTGAAAAGGGAAGAGTCGTGTTCCCTCCGAAGCCACTCCCTTCCAACCCACTTCCCCTTTTTCCATATTTGCGTCCAAGCCAACTCGGTTGGTTTGTAGAACCTGCCCAAGAACATTTTTTTTGTACTAGTAGTGGGGATAGTGTTTCCTCCGATGTCGGAGTAACACCTTAGTCAGTGTGGGAAGTCAACCTGAATCCATTCCAACCACCCTAAATAGGCGCTTCATATATGATAACTTTGTTTTTTGAACAACTACCATGTCATATATTCAGAGTTCTAGCAATTTGCTAGAAAAGAATAAGAATAAAATTACAAAGGTTCAAAAGCCAAGCATTCCAATTAACAACGGATTTGGAATCTCGAAACTTTAACCAATAAAACGACTTCAAAAAAATATTATCAAACAATGAACTTTTGCTGATTTGAACCCCATAATAACATCTGAATTGCGAAATCTCCAAATAACCCAACACGCTGTAATTACTATCACTTCTAACTGATCCCTGTTAACACGGCAAATATTTTGATCATCCACCCATGACAACCATTATTTAATGGAGGATGAATTAGGGAATGTCAAACCACACCATTGAGGAACTAATGATCATACCACCCTTTCCTCTCCACAGTTGAAAAAACATGATTGGCAGATTCGCATCCTGTACCACAAATAGGACACCCAATGGATTGCAATTACATACCTTTCTTAATGGATAAAATTGGAAATTTTATCCATTATGGAACTTTTAGGAACCATAAAAATGTGATGTTGGTTATTCTATCCTTTCCATGCAAGAGTTAACATGTCTTAATGGATAAATAAGTTATAGTTTTAGCTTTTGGACATTTTCTAGCCATGAAAAGTCATAAATATGGAAACTTCATGACATAAGTCGATGTTTTGAATCTAAATCTAAGCTCTAGACAAAAGGTCTTAAGGGATAAAGTGCTTAAGGGAATGTTGGTATCATCCAACATATGCTAGCATACATGGGAGTACGTGGAGGTAATCAAACTTTTATTTTTCTATATTTTTTTTTGTTAAATATGTGTACATAGAGGTAATTTTATGATATCGCAAGCGTGATGATACTAGATACTTTTTGCTATCACTAGAAAATGGATAGTGATATAATTTTTTTTTTAAATTTGACAGAAATGTATGAATTTATGTTTTTGCGGATTTTAGGTTCACTAAAATTGAATGTTTGGTATTTTTCTTTTTTCAGTTTTACCCTTTTGTGTATTTTTAGTTCGTTAAAAAGCCTTTATGTTTGATAAAAATGTTTGATGTTATTTTTTTTTTTTTTTCATAAAAGCCTTTAAGTTTGATTTTTTTGGTTCATTAAAACCGTTAATTTTGACATAAATGTTCGATCATACCGAATAAATCTGTAAAAAAATATATATTTTTAAAACTAAGTTTCAAACATTTGACTTTAATGAACCTAACACCCCGTTCCTGAGTTCAATTTAAGAAGAGAAAAGAAAGGAAATGAGTGGAAGTGAGAGGAAAGTAAGAGAATTTTGTGTTCCCGGGTTTCATTAAAGGAGAGAAGTGGAAGGAAATGGAGGGATCACTTTCCCTCCTAACTTTCCTTCCGATTTGGAAGGATTTGGAGAGAAAGAACAAAATGTTTAACTTTCCTTCCATTTCTCTCCAACTCGGGAACACAAAAGACAAATTTCTTTTCCTTTCTCTTCTCTTCTTTTCTCTCCTTACTTTCTTTTCTCTTCTCTTCTTTTCTTTGCTACAACTTTTCTTTGCTACAACTCGGGAACGGGGTGTAAATCTCTACCAGGTTTTCATGCGTCTCACCGAAAAAACAACAGAGTCAAAGGAAACCGTTGTAGCGCAAATTAGCCGTTCAACAATCCCCCTCCTCCCAACCCAAATGGGTTCATGTTAGCAACCGGAGGTTAAACCATTCGCGCAAATCGCTGTTCGCCTGGGAACTTCCTTACCCTCTGCGCCATCACCTCCTTATCTCTTCCGCGGTTCCTCCAACGACTACATGCCCGTTCTTTCTTCATGCCACCAGTAAATACTCGATTACATCTTCTTCACCATCAATCCTTCTATTCATGAACCTAGGGGTTTTCATCTTTCCTCGTTTCGAACCACGAGATACTATGGACCCGCATACGCAGCTAAGGAAATCTCTTCAATCTTGAGGTTTGGATGCGTAAATTATGTTCGCTTGTTTTGCAATTAAATTTACGTTTTCTTCTATTTGATTGTTGATTTGTAGATTCACATCACTCGTGTCTAGGGTTTACCAAGATTTTAATTTTGGTATTACCACAAAATAATGCGAGTTATTTGTTGGGTTTATTTTTAGTCTTTGACGAACTTTCAACTACCACGAGCAGAAGATGAGTTTGATTATTATGCCAATAGTAGTAATACTTGGTGTATCCATTGGAAGGACTATTATACCTAGTATTGAAGTTAATGATTTGGTAATCAACAAGTGGGGAAGCAGACCATAGTAATGGAATGATGTCTGAAAAGAAAAGGAGACGAAATAAATATAACGTGTATAGTAGTGATGAAGACCACGATTCAGAGCCATGCCTAGCTAGCATTAGCATGTCTATAACTACAAGAGAAGAGATACAAGGCACAAAATAATACAAGAGTTTGACAAGTCCTGGTTTTGCGTTTAATGGTATGTCAGATTAGGCATGAAGAGCAGTCTAGGATCAAATACAGGATTGAAATAGCCTTGCCTACAGGGAAAAGCATGTTGCTTATATTGATAGCGAAATGTAAGCATGTTGCTATTCTGACTTACATATTCTAGTATCAATGTGTTGCTAAAATGGGTAGAAAATAAAGTACATTGCCTATATATTGGTAAAAGAAAAGGTAAGTTACGTTGCTATTATCAGTAAATTGCCTTTCGGTTTACTGAGATGGCACACAACATATACATTGTTAGCTATTAGATGTCCTGTTAATGCGATTAGTTGTTTCCATGATTCCATTTAACAAACAAGTATATTGATAGAGAATGTCTTTTGTATGAATGAATTATTCTCAAATAAAGATGAGGGAATATTACAATTTTAATTTGCTTTCCATGCAATCCAAGAATAGAATAAGAAACAACTTTGTATTGGAAAATCAAAGCAAAGATTTTGTAAATAAAGGTTAGTTCTTTGCGTGTAATCAAACAAATTCTTTTTCGTTGTCTTTTAATGGTCAATTTCTTTCCCATCTTACTGTCAAAATATAAGTTCCTTTGCAACTTTTATATTCAGTTCGTCGTTTGTGCGATACAAGAGGTATGTCACTTTTTATTTCATTTTTCAGGTTAACAAATATATTTTGTTTGGATAATTGACAAAGATAGTGTGCTTATTAGAAATCAAAATGTACATCAAGAGAATGTTTGGCTAAAAACATAAATGTTGACAACTTTTTTGTGAATTTGTCATGACATCTTTGTTGGAGTATTATGAATCCAAAGATTAATAAACCGTTTAGAATAAAATATAGATTGTTATAGAGTTATTTTGTATATTACTAGGACACATATTGCGATATTTAATTATGGATTTTATAAAAGTTTACAAAGACTGAATTTACTAAGAAAAAAAAAATGGTTTGATTATGTATTTGATGATTTGTGATTTATGAATGCTTTATTTTAAGTTTACATATGTTGGATCTAATATGAGTATTTTTATTTTTGTTACAATGGTGTAAAGCTTCATGTTTATATATATATATATATATATATATATATATATATATATATATATATATATATATGTTTCTTTGTGGTAGCTAGTGATATCATTGACATAGCTACCTACAATGGAGGAGCTTTTGCACTTCACTCATGAGCATATGCTCAGCCTTGTTCGTTTGCAACCTGCTAGCCATGATAATGAAAACTCTGATGATGATGATGAAGAAGAGAAAGAAGAAGGTGAGGAGGAGGATTTTGTGGCTGAAGAGAAACATGTTGGACAGTGCAAAATGTGTAAGGAAGGGATCTACTCATTCCATATGAGTTACTACAAGTGTAAGGATTGTCATGATGACTACTTGTTGCACCAATTTTGTGCAGAAATGCCAAAAACCCTACAAAACCACCCATCACATGATCCCCATCCCTACCATAATCTTACCTTGTCTAAAGGATTCTTTTGGACACATGATCCAAAATTAATAGAATGGACATGCAGTGTCTGCAATCTTATGCAAAAGGAATTATTCCATTACACGTGTGACATTTGCAAAATCAATATGGACATAATATGTGCTACTATGTCTCAACAAAAGATGGACCACCCAAGCCACCCTCACCAACTGCAACGTATGGCCAAGGAGTTGGTATCACGTTGCAGTGCTTGTGGCGAAAAACATCAAGGGACCTTCTACCACTGCACCACTTGTTCTTGGTACTCCATCCACTTAGATTGTGCTTTGTTGCCTGCAAAGTTACTCATCCAACAACATACTGATGCCACTTTCACTCATTCTCATCCACTTACCCTTGCCTATTCCTTTCCTGTAATTGATATAGTAGCTAAGTACTATCCTACATGCAGAGTTTGTAAGAAGTACTTCGATAGTTACTTTTGGCTTTACAAATGCGATAAATGTCAATACTATGCCCATATTAATTGTGCGACTTCAATGAGAGAGCCATTTATGTCAATCTTCTTACATCCAGGTAATCTTATATATAACTTGTTTATTCTTCTCTTTATTTTGTTTTACTTTATAATTTGGTTTGTTATTTTTCAATGACTGCCATTTATCTTATCAGGTGGTGGCAAGACTTACAAAAATTTCAAAGACGACGATTATCCTAATCTTCTCCATTGTCCCTTTCCGGATGAAAGTTACAACCTTCTCAGACACTATTTTTTAAATAATAAGAAAGAGTTTATTACTATGATTAAAGAAGAAGAGCATGGCGGAGAAATGCTCAACCATTTTAGCCATAAACACCCACTGATTCTTTTAGACACACACACACAACAAACATCAGTACTAATTGTTCTTCACAGCCCCATGAAGAAAGTTCAAGTATTATGTGACGGATGTTTGAAACCAATTACGGAAATGCCATTTTACAAGTGTTCTGAAATAAGTAGTTGTGGTTTTGTTCTTCATGAGTGGTGTGCCAGGCTACCTTCCAAAATACATGACCACCCGGGCCATCCACAGCATGCACTTGTTCTCATGTCAAACAACCCTCGTCAATTATTGGGTTTATTTTACTGTGACATTTGTCTTTTATTTTGTAATGGTTTTGCATATGGATGCACTGCATGTAAGTATTATGTGGATATCAATTGTGCATTCCTACCTAAAGAAATCACACATGAAGCTCACCCAGGCCATCTCCTCTCAAGAATCAATGCTTCTCCAGCTGATTTATCAAAAATATATTGCAATTCATGTAAGTGTTACCTGAAAAATTGCAATATCGCTTTCCATTGCCCCTCCTGTGATTTCTACTTGGATACGGAGTGTGCTTTCTTGTTGCCTGGAGTGATGAGGCACCAGTTCGATAAGCATCCATTGAGCCTAAGATACAATCCAGTTGAGAACCACCCCAGCGACTACTTCTGTGAAATTTGTGAGGACATATTTGACCCTAACAAGTGGTTCTATCATTGTAGTTGTTGTGCCCAGTCTATGCATCCTGCTTGTGCACCCTTAATCCTTGGGTGTGAGCAACATGTATATGAAAAAAAGTATAGAAGACGCGTCTTTCGTTATCTCAATGTCAAGTTTGGAGGAACAGTTGAGATCAAAAGACTTCACCCACATCGGCTATCCTTTCTTCAAGGGATTCAGTCCCATGGTCTGTGCAAAAAGTGCACCAAAGAATTACAGTACGATATGATCTTCAAGTGCTTGGAGTGCGAGTATTCAGTTCATTGGAATTGTCTTTAATTTAATTATTTGGCAATTGATCAAGTTTAGTCCTTGATGCTTGGTCTTACTAAACACGTGTACCTTTATTATTTGTATCTTTAAATCATTCATTTAACTAGGTTATACCACGGTTGATATTTTTATAGTTATTATAAAGACAAAAACAAAATATATCAACAAAAAATATAGCATAATATTTATTGTAAGAAAACATTAAATAATGTGAAAAGTAAAATAATAGTTGAACATATATTTTGAAATATTTCTTTGTATATTACATTGGAAGTTTTTTTTAGTCGAATTATCCTATTTATCTAAAATTAACAACTTCAATCTTTTTCTACTTTATACTTTGGATAAAGCAATGACATAATTGCCCGTGTGTGATCAATGTTCTTGCAAAAACAAACATATATTTAACAATGATTGGGATTAACTTTCATTTATAGTCATAACAAAACAAACAGCTAAGAAATATTGTATTCTTTTGAATTTGAATGAAAACTTTGTGTCTGAAAGTGTTAAAGACAATCCTGAAATAAAACAACAATGTTTGATATTTCTTGCCGTTAGGACTACTGTTTCAATACACATGTTTTGAAAATGTATAATATATGAATTTTGAGGTATCAATGGATATTTTTGGAATTTTATTTTATCCAAATATAATTTTTGAATTTTTCTCCTCTCATTAGCATTAATGAAGTTTTATGAATATGCAAAACAGTAGTATTTAATAAAAAAAATTAAAATTAAAATATCTTATATTATAATGAATCATCTTTTTATTATAAAAATGAAAGAATATGCAATAGAATATCATACTAATGAGATTTTGTTAATTTATTTAAGTTTGGTATTTTTTGGTAATCATGTTTAATTTTTTTTTTATCTAAGTTGTGTAAACATCTGTAATGTTTTTTAATTGGTTCGTAAGTCAATTTGTTTACCACTACCATTAAAAGATACTTGTATAGCCTATTGTGTAGATCACATAAATGTTTATATTTATTTATGTAAAAAATATATTATATGAATGTACTTTGTATTGATAACTATCAATTAATTTATTATTATTTGTAAGTAATTAGTTATTTAAAATTTGAATTGTTGTTGGTCATATCACAAGTGATGAATCATAGCAATGTTTTAAACAAAATTTTATATTAAGAAGGATTTTTTTGTTAAATAAATATTAAAAACATATTTGTGGTTCACATAAAATTAATATGATCTTACCTAACCACGAAATGTTATTTTAGTAGTCTATTTATAAAAACCATCCAAATTATACTTGCTAAATACAGACTAAAAACTTAGTTATGGTTGAACTTAAAATAATTTATTCTAAATTAACATATAGGAAAAAGCATTGTTAAGGTGACTTCGCTAGAAACAACTACATTCCTATTGCTTAAAAATCAATAAAAGAGAGGGAATAAAATAATATAACCTAAAAATTACAGGGACTAAACTGTATGTTAGATTTAGGAATTTCATTCATAGAGTGATATTGAAATCTACACCTTTCAGGTGAGAAATTAAGACGAAGAAATCATGCCGGCAATGAGATCGAACTCCCTTCAAAGAGTTACGAAGCAAAAATGGCGCATAGGCTTCCCTTGTGATCTGATTTTGCAACTTATTGGCGGTAATGTTGGATATTCAAGAATGAAGTGTCGACGACGACTAAGAATAGGTAAATAAATAAGGTTTTCTCTGGAGAAGATGAAAAGCTTATGGACTCAAGAGCTTCAAGATTATGCTTTGACATAAATCAATTTTTAATTAGGATCTTGTGAGTAATTTCGGAAAAAATGAATTTTTTATGTACTTAAGGGGTTTGGTACATACTTTAGGTAAAAATCGGGGTTTACATATAATAAATGGGTGTTTGTTTAATTTTGGAAATCATGAACAAACTCAAAGTGCATTGCTATTTCCTACATCTAACATTCAAAGTGAAGATGGCAGCCATATATGCAGAAAGGACAGGTTGCAAGATTGTTTCAGCTTAAAAAGATAAAGCCAAAGCATAATCATGTAGATAGGTAAATAAAAAATAATGAAGCTCAACAGTATTTTCAATAGTTTAGCGGCTACTACCATGTGATATTGAAGTTCTTTTTGTGTAGTTCTGTGACAGAGTTCATTAAGAATGTGAAAGATCAGACATTATTTTAGTCAACATATAATGAGGGAATTTTAGTATAATTAATAAAACAAAAGAAGAATGGAATGGAATTCCTTTCTTCAATACCTTACGCTATAGTGAAATCCATAGCAATTTGAAATCTATCGATTTTAAAAATGATGTGTCTTTCTAGGAATTGGTTTCGTTAGAGTAGTAAGTACGTTGATACAAAACCAGTTGATTCAATAAAAACAAAGTAAGATGATATAAGTAATATTTTTTTGTAGCATAATGATATCATATAAAAAATCACTTCAAAACAAAGTAGGATGCCATATTATGACAAATGCAAAAAAAAAAGGACATAAGGACATGCTTAAAAAAAAGTTAAAGGAAAAAAAATCATAATTTATCATGCGTGATAATTGTTTTCAAAAGCAAAGTAGAATGTTTATTTGCCTTTTGAACAATTCTCTTTATCATCTATAAAAGTATGCAATTGCAAGAAAAAAGTAAGATGGTTAATGGTGATTGAATATGAACTAACGTGATTTCTATTTACTCTGTATTACAGAATTGTTGAACTCGCTGTGATGAAGATGATAAAGAAAATTAGCGGGGTATTCTTGGTAAAGGAAGGGGTTGGCGTATATAGGTATAAGAATTAAACTGAAGATCAGATAATTAAGGTAAATACCAGAATGTATCCCTTAATTAGTGGAATTCATTAAAATCAATAGCTGGTTTTTAGGGATATCATATATGCATTATCTATATTAAAATGCATGTAAATCGTATTGATGTTGATTTTTGGAAGTTTATTAAGCATACACGTGGCAGGTAAAGAATGCGACACATGGCAGGTTTAGATTAAAGTTATTTATTTATTAGAAAGGGAGATTAGTTTTCATTTATGTCTTTAATTTTACGATTTGGTGTCCATCATTTGCTTTGTGAACAAGTTTATATTCTCTTGTAAAAAAATAGTAAAATACTCAATTCCATTTGTTGGAAACTACTGACGGTATAAGATGGAAGACACTTCTAAGCTTTATTATTTGGATCCACAGGTGTTGTTTTCAAAAAGATTAGTTTTGCCATCCAAAAAGGACTAGCGGCGCAGCTTGTTGCCCGTTTGCATTCCATCGATATATATTGAACTATATTTTGCTTATTGGGTTAAAAAATAAAAAATGAACAATTTAACAAATGGTTCTCTAGAGGCATAGAAAACCATGCAAAATAACGTGGAACTCTCAACGAGCACCAACTAAGCAGATTGTATGCCATTTTAAAGTCTTTCATGCTGAGACGTGTTAAAAAGGATGTGGTTTCTGAGTTAACCGGGAAGACTGAAATTACAGTTCATTGTAAGTTGAGTTCAAGGCAACATCACAAATTTCACAGAATGATGATATTATATCCAAGAATCTTGGAAGTGAAAAAGTAAGAGCAATCACAAGAATGCTACTATTTCCATCAAAATATGTTAGCAAGAGACTTCAATTTGAGAGTTTGGTCTTCCCACATCATGATCGGATCCGGATTGATTGAATCCAATGTAAGTTGACTCCTTCATTTAGATTTATGTTTCATTCCTAAAACAAGGGCATGTGACATCCCCAAAATCACGGCCAAAAAAAGACCGATTTTCATTTATGCTTTTTAAAATAATTTCAGAGTAAATCCTTTTGATTTGAAAGAGTTGCGGAATTTGTTCCCAAAAACAAAACATGATAAAACAATGCTTACCAAAGCATTTCATAAAAGAAATGTATTTTCGTTATATAATTCAAAACTCGGGGTGTCATGTTCCGATACAGACCAATAAGCATAAACGATAACATTACAAGTCATTCAACAAATATATACATATGCAGACTTGTAAACAAAACAACTTGATGGTTCATCCATCTTACGCCCTTGCGCCACTTCCTGTAATACAAATAAAACTGAGTGGGTTAGGCTTGGGAGCCTGGTGAGCATATAGGGTATTCAACCCACAATAAATAAATTATATTTAATTTCACCAACCAATCACTATCCCGATTACCCATTCCCGTTATCCTCACTTTACGTCCCTAAAACAACATCTATCTCAAGGGACCTAATCTAGGATTTTCATCGGGACGGACATTACTGCTAAGGGGTTTCCTCAACAATAGATATCCTAAAGGCAACCATGAGGGGGATAGAGTACACCGGTAAACACATCGTTCACAACACCTACAGGTTATGAACCTGCTAGCGTTCCACGAGACTGTCTAGAAGGAGTCTGTGATCGTTATCCATACTCTGCTGAATAACTAGGTCAACATTAACAACATAGAGGCCTCTCATCTGTTTATTACACACCAACTATCTACCCATGTTCTACCCAACATATTAGTAGATAAAAATATATATTTATATACATAGTTTAAAACCTGTATAGCATTTTCATCCAATACATATTTCACATAACAGATGAGGCATACCCACATAACATGTATTTCATAGAAAACAAATCAGATCTATGAGATTGAAGAGAGTGAATATACATTCACGCACATAACAACAAAATTATACACATAACACGTATTTCGTATAAAATACTTCATAATTATGCGTTAGAAGAAATTAACTACACACTCACTTGATCAGAAGATGATCGGACAACACTACGGCTTGTAGAAGTAGTAATCCTCAGCAGATCTGGAAAATCTCTACAAAAATCGAACTTCTCGTGGGCAGAGCTTCGGCTCGGAAACCGCACTTCTTGGGATCTTCGGGATCTCGAGACTTGCTTCGGGACTCGGGAATATTACCGGGGCTTCGGGGGTTAAAATGCAGAGCTTCGGCACAAAATGGAGGAGAAATGAGCAATTAAGCCCGGACCCCTCGCATCCTATATATAGGAGGCTGAGGCCTCGCAGTACGGTACGCGGGGCGTACTGCCTCCGAAACGTCACTGCATGCGTCATCCGAAGTCCTCGAGTGCGAGTGTCGACATTCTTCGCTGTACGCGGGGCGTACCTCGGATGAGTCCGGTGACTCGCCTCCGGATAATACCAAGAATTAATAATTAAATTTAATTATTAATTATTTAATAAACTTCGAAAATTCATACGAACTCCGTTTTCGACGTTCTTTATATCCACGCGAAGGTGAGACTACGCTCTACAACTTTCGTTTAGACTCCGTCGGCTAATTTTGACTTTATTTTTATTATTTATTTTTAATAGGCTGGGACAGAAAATTTCGTTATAAATTCATAACTTCTTCGTTTGGCGTCCGTTCTCGCCTTACTTTTTATCGCTTTGATCCTAACAACGAGATCTTCGATTCTAGTTTAGATCACTAAGGCTAAATATCACTCTAACATAAATTTCACTTTTTACGTTATTCAGCGTTGTCGGTTCCGTCGCGAAACTTCAACAGGTCATAACTTTTTCGTTATAACTCGGATTTCGGCATTCTTGATATCTTCGGAAACCTTGTTTCAACTACTACAACATTATCTAAAGATATCAAGTTTATTTTATACTTAAATTTTGACGCTTATTTTTATTCTTAATTAATCAAACCACATAATTAAGCGGTTAAGCACAAAACACATAATACTCAAATAATACACTTCTATTATTTCAAAACGGGTTACAAAGGTTAACCTAGACTATTATATCATCATTAATTACAGGTCCAGAAACACAGGCGTTATAGGGCACCACCTGTAAGTTGTGTTATTGGATCTTATATACACATGTGCTTAAAAATAAAAATGTGTTATGATACTGTTTGCATTTTGTTACTTAGGTTAATGTAAAGTGGTGGGATAGAGATTTTAGTTACAGAAAGGTTTGAGGAATTGCATGAAGTTTGGAGTAAGAGGTTGTTAGTTGGGTTTGCACGCACCTCTGATTGTAATGGTTCAAGAACATCAGGTGTCCCAACTACTCACCATTTGATACAGGAAATTGAGAAACATGCTCACAAGATCTTCGGGTCATGTCCAACAATGCAGTGTCAAAGATATTACTGATAATTTCATGCTTTAGATTAATCAGCAAAATGTCTTTGCTATCACAGTCTTTTTTTGTCAATAATTGTACATAATTTATTAAGCTGATTTATAGGCTGGAAATCGGTAACTTAGGCTAATAATTAGCTTGTATATTCAGTATATATTGAGGATTCTTCTGAATGAGAAAACACATCTTTTTCCGAAAAACAGGTCTCGAAATTGTCATGGTATTAGAGCCACAATTCTGATTAGCATCTAGTCTTGCTTTTCTCACTTGATCTGTGTGATGTAGATGTACCTTTCAATTGATAAAAGTGGTTTTTTCATGGAATGGAGTTCGAGGTGTAGCAATATCTTCAAAACAGGCATCACTTTCTTCATTTATCCTTATACCCTTTTTCTTTTGTCTATCTTTTTGAGCCTGCATGCATGCAGTTGAGTAAGTGGGAAAGAAAGTAAGATGCTATTATAAAAAAACAAATAAAAAGGAAAGTAGGTTGCTATTAGCGTACCTGTGTGGGAATTTGTTTTAGTTGTTCTTGTGCATCATCATAATTACAATCATCGATGAGCAAAGAAACAACATCTTTAGGGGCTAAGAGGTTGCCTTGTACATGACCACCAGTCATGACAAGTTGTTGGACAGTACTTTTCTAGCTAGCTCTCTGTAAAATCTTTTCTTAAACATTCTCTTTACATATTAAGCTATACACCATCACCTACATATCATAGAAAAACAAATTATATATATATATATATATATATATATATATATATACGTCCCTGTAAGTTATGACTTTTGTTCTTCAACAGTCTGTCTGTCTTGGGTAAAATTGATGGGTTTTGGTCATAAGACATCCTATGTTCTCATACAAACCCTAAAGCTTGGATCTAGGTTTCTCTATTGTACATGCTTTGAATCCAAGACTATAAACCCTAATTCTAGCATGCATGTAATCATATTAATATGTAATTAGGTTTAAGAACATACCTTGATTGTTATATAGCAATAACAATCACAACCCCACCTTGGATTGACTTTGGAATGCTTAGAGTCACAAGTGTCACTCCTCTAATGGCTTACAAACACCATAAGCAAATGGAGAAGGTATAAAGAGAGAGGTGAGAGGTTAGAATTCGTATCTAGGACCTCTTGGGAAGGGATACACGAATTCATGACCCTAGGGGTGTTTATATAGGTGTAGAGATAGGGTTTCAGTCATTATCCTTATCTAGTTGATTATCCATTAAGCAACCAATAAGATAATCCTTGAATCCTTATCATACTCGAATTCTAAGGCTTTCCAACCTTAAATTCGTCCACCATATAAATAAGATAATCCTTACCTTATTTTGTAACTATCACATAATTACAAATCAGCCCCTCTAGTTTAATTAATTACATTTGATCACAAAACTAATTCTTAATTAATTATTGACCAATATTAATTAAACAAATATGATTTCTCCTTTAATATATTATTCTTATAACATATTAATAAATCATATTATCCTCTCTCTCTTTATTCATTTCTCCAATCAAGTTGCTTTGGTGAAGGCAACCCAAAAGGACCATGCACCATCGGGTCAAGTGCATACCAAAATAGTTATGGACTTAGACACTAATCCAACAAAAATCTGTGTGGTAAAAGTAACAAACATATTTATTTTGACCCAAGCGATTAGCCCTATCCATTGCTTGTAAATCCAAAGTAGGGTTCCAATCACTTTCATAAAAAATTACTATGTCAGAAGTAGTTAAATTTATTCCAACCCCACCAGCTCTTGTACTCAACAAGAATACAAATATATCATTCCTGTGACTCATTACAACAAAAATCTAAATTTTAATGGGGAATAATTATAAATAGTTGAGGAATTGACGGTATTCCTCACCGCTGCTGGAAGTCTTTGACCATGTCCTGGCGGTCCATTATTGTGGATGACCTATCAAGCCTTAAATGTTTATACTTCCTATGGTTCATATAATCCTGCATCAAATCATATTTTCCATTCAATCTCACATGTCATTTACGTAAACAATGAGATAAAATTTGAAAATGTAGGTCGTACCTCAATGATATTCAACATCTTGGTCATCTGTGCAAACAAAAGAACATGATCATTTCTTGCACGTAAGCGCTTCAACAATATGTCTATGTTTGAAGCTTTCCTGAATCCTAAAGGACAAGTAAGTCATCATTTAAAAAATCACCCAAATTGCATATAACAGTTTTTGATAGATATTCGTACAGTCAACATTTTTGCAGGAAAACTCTACATGACAATTTAGAGACTTGTTTTTGGAAAAAAGACATGTTTTCTCATTTAGAAGAATCTTAAGTATATATACTGAATATACAAGCTAATTATCAGCCTAAATTTTAGATTTCTAGCCTATAAATCAGCTTACTAAATTATGTACAATTACTGACAATAAAAGATTGTGATAGCAAAGATATTTTGCTGATTAATCTAAAACATGAAATATGTAGTAATATCTTTGACATCCCCCCTCAAATTGATGCTGGTAAATTGACTAGCATCAATTTACTAACAAGAAAATTATGTTGTTGTCTTGCCAAAGATCTGGTGAAGATATTTGCCATCTCCATAGTGGTTGAGACGTGTGGAAGGCTGATTATTCGATGATCATATTTCTCTCTAATGAAGTGGCAATCAACTTCGATGTGTAACGTCCCAAAAATAAGAACCAAAATTTTATTTTTAATTTAAATAAAACGGTACTTCAAAACATTGTTATACAATCCAAATAGACCAAAGTAAGTCACTACATCATATCATATCAAAGTAAATCACAAAATGCAGAAAAATGTGGCGTGTGCTCTGCAATCATCCCAGGCTCTTCCCTTTTGATCCTGAAATACCTGAAACATAAACTAAAAACCGTAAGCCCAAATATTAGTGAGTTCCCCAAAATACCATATATCATACATAAATAAACACATACCGGGCCCCATCCGACATTGAGTTCCACCTGGTCTCGAGCCCGCCCGACATCGAACCCCGCTCGGATTACCGATCTGTCATTCATTAGGCCCCATCCGACATCGGGCCCCGCCTGGTACACATAATAAAAATATAACATATAATCATGCTAACACATGCGATAATCACAAAACGATAGTATACAATACAGTCATTGGGCCTCGCTCGACATCGAGTCTCGCTTGGTATACATACTGTAACATCCCAAAAAACGTGACCAAAAATTTCATTTTTAATTTAATAATAAAACCACAAGTGTCGACCACTCATTCAAAACATATCACATTAGAGTATCATGTCTAAAACATTATTTTGTTTTATCAGAGTATAACATCCCAGGCTAAACAAACAATGGTGTGTGTCATGCAATCACCCCGAGCTCCTCCCTCCGCTACCGGAAGTACCTAAAACAAAAACTGAAAACCGTAAGCATGAAGCTTAGTGAGTTCCCTAACCTACCACATACCATACATAATTACATACTACAAGCACTGGGCCTCGCCCGCTACATCGGGCCCCACCCAGCTCCGGATGAGTCCGGCATCAGGCCTCGCCTGATCCAGGCCCCGTCTGGCTTCGAGCCCCGCTCAGTATACATATCTGTTTCTCTTAGGCCCCGCCTGTCTCTGGGCCTCGCCTGCTAAACACATACAAACATATAACATAACATATAACACATAAGCTGAACACACTATACTTTATTCCTGTACTAAGGCCTCGCCTATCTTGGGCCCCATTCCTGTCCTGCTACTGGTGAGTCATGGAACCCCATCCATGCTCCTGCTGATAGTGCAATTGACCAAGTCTGCACACTTCCTTCCTATCAAAGAAACTGACAAGATGGAGAAACCTACAAGAACTTACATTAGGGAGATTGTAAGACTGAACGGTGTTCCCTTATCTATTATCTCAGACAGAGATAGTAGATTCACTTCAAGGTTCTGGCAGTCGTTACAAAGTTCCCTAGGAACTAGGCTGGACATGAGTACGACCTACCATCCATAGACCGACGGGAAAAGTGAGAGGACCATCCAAACACTAGAAGATATGTTGAGAGCCTGTGTGATTGACTTTGGAAAGGCATGGGATACTCATTTACCCCTTGTCGAGTTTTCCTACAATAACAGTTATCACACGAGCATAAAGGCTGCTCCATTCGAAGCCCTCTATGGCCGAAAGTGCAGATCCCCTATGTGCTAGGCTGAAGTGGGGATACCCAATTAGCTAGGGGGCAAGTTTCTGACAGTACTTCACCGGCCCGGAAATCATTCGGGAAACGACAGAGAGGATAGTTCAGATCCGTGAACGATTGAAAGCCTCTAGAGACCGAGTCCTTCTCAAAGTCTCACCTTGGAAGGGCTTAATACGCTTCGGTAAGCGTGGGAAGCTTAATCCGAGATATATAGGGCCTTTCGAGATTCTCTCAAGAATCGGACCTGTAGCATACAAACTCAATCTACCCGACGAACTTCGTAACGTACATTCTACATTACACGTCTCTAACTTGAAAAATGTATGTCCGACGAGACTCTTGTAATCCCACTCGACGAGATTGAGATCAACGAGAGCCTCAACTTCGTGGAAGAACCAGTAGAGGTCATGGACCGAGAAGTCAAGCAGATGAAGCAAAGCCATATCCCGATTGTGAAGGTTTGCTGGAATGCCAAGCGAGGACCGGAATTCACTTGGGAGCATGAGGACCAGATGAAACTGAAATATCCTCATCTTTTCGCTTAGTTATTTTGTAACATCTTATCTCCTTAAATTCTAATTTCAGGACGAAATTCCTTCTAATGGGGGGATGATGTGACAATCCGAAATTTCCATTCTGTACGAACATTATCAAGTCAATAGAAGTTAGAACAGTCGCAGTAAATTTTTAGACTTTTCCGTATAAGTTTAAGTATTTCAGGGTTTAAACTTAAAGAGATATCATGATAGAGAATGCACTAGGGTTTCGTGCAACTCTGTTATTTCAGAACTCTATGATATTAGAGTTCATTTCTTGAATAAAAATATTCTCTGCCAAAAATCCCAGGACTATATATATGATTCTTAACCAAATTATTTCATTAGTTACATTTCCAACTAGAGAAAAGTCATTTCTCTCTCACGGATCTTCGGGCTTTCATCCCAAATCATGAGTACCTCTCTCTAGTTGTATTATATGGCTTATAATGTGTTTGATAACAAAGATTTCATAGCAAAAATGCAAGATTCGAGAGTTTACCGCCCAAGAACACCTTGGGGAGTAAACTCTTTTATAAGGGTAAAGTGATGCCTAGACCTTCCCCTGTGATATATAACTACCTTAAGCTTGTATGAAGGTGTATTTAAGACTAGAAATCAACCATAAACACCAAGATTTAGGTTTTCACGGCCCAATAAGTTCTTGGACCGTGAACTCCAAACTCAAAGGCCAAAGAGTGCCTTAATCACTCCTAAAGCCTTGGACAATAGCCTCGAATTAGTCCTAGTTAATTTAGGGACCTTAAATCATCAAATGTCCATCCCAAAGAGAGATTACGATCGTAATCTCTTATGGTTTTGGTCTTTGGGCCGTGAACATCAAAGGGGGGGGGGGGGGTACCAAAGTGTGCCTAAGGCCTTCATTAGCCTTAGATAATTGGCCAGAACCTATCCTAGATGAGCATGGGACTTGAAAACATAAAAATACCCCTTTCCAAATGAGTTTACGATAGTAAACTCTAAAATCATCCAAGGATTAAACCACCAAGTAGAATTGCTTCTAGGAATCATGTAACACTTCAAAACACAAAATTACATTAAGCTTAGGAGCTTACGGCCGTAAACTCAAGGGTTTACGACCGTAAATTCCTTGTGTGAGGTTCATTGAAGAGTAAACTCGTGTATAGGGTCATTTGGAACCCTAAACCCCTTTAGCCTTGTCCCACAACAACTTAAATGCAACACTTAGGACTTATAGCACTTATACAAAGTGTTTTCATGTTCTAGAGTGTTCCAACTTAATTTATTAGTTATATTTTGGCTAATTAGTTATATATATATATATATATATATATATATATATATATATATATATATATATATATTCATTATATGATAACTAGGCTCGTACGTGTGTACAAGTCTTAATTTATTAGTTATATTTTGGCTAATTAGTTATATATATATATATATATATATATATATATATATATATATTATATGATAACTAGGCTCGTACGTGTGTACAAGTCTTCATTTGCCACCTAGCACCATATCCGATATTTCAATCCAATCCACTCACTACAGGTGAGTTTATACCCCTTTAACTAACCTTTGAAATACTTTTAAATGTTTTAAATGCTTTATGGGGGGGATACAAGTTGAATACTTATAGTTATTACATCAATCACATGTGATTAATAACTACAAAACCAATGATTTTACTACTATTCAAACTGTTTTTCAAAGTTGTTTTACTTCAAACTATTTTACAAACTCTTTTACTTATCAAATACTTTTACTTAAAACTTTGTTATACTTATTATAAATTGCATGTCCATATATATATAGTTATATAAGAAATGTTTAAAAGGCTTAGGAAGGTCGTCCGCTCTATTTCCTTTTCGCGCTTGAGATGTGGTCTGGTGGGATATCGGGTAGCCGTCCGAAGGTCGTTTCAATATTAATTATATATCATGTGTACATATATAGTCATAAAAGTTCTTCCGGAATCATTCGTACCAGTTACTTCATTAGTGTGTTACCATATGGGTAGCACGGGATAATGCTTATACAATTGCTAGATCAATGAGTCAGTTCATTCATGAGTCAGTACTTATTACTATGAGAGCATATACAACTATACTAGAAGAAGAACATATACAACTATATTAGAAGAAGAACATATACAACTATACTAGAAAGAGAACATATACAACGATACTAGAACGAGTAACATTACATTACATATACATGAATACGTTAACAAATTGTGATCCACTGTATCGGAGCATGCCTTCAATGTCATGGCCCGAGTTGTAGCCAGAGTCTCTTAGAGGGAGAGCGTGAGTTAGCGTATAGATATATACTGGACTGACTATCCTACACCTTGCTGCTAGCTACAGCCGGACCTGCAGGTGTGCGGGTGCCAAACGTCATACCTTTTTACGACCTACATTTGTCGTTGTTACCTAGTCGATAGTATGGTACAATTAATCACATGATACCTTAATATAAATCCGGTTTAAGGTAGTTAGTACAACAGTAGTTCCTATAATACAACAGTAGAGTACTTCATTAATTTACCCTTTACATATTTAGTGATCTTTTCACTTAAACATTAATGTACAAACTATATTTTGACAATGATAGTTACACTTGGGAAAATTACACACTTTTACAATAAACGAACATACAAAACAGTTACGCCTTGGTAGAAGGCTACTTTTAATAGAAAATATAGTTTTTTCTAAGAGATTCAAACTTTTACAAACACTTACAAACATTCACATGTTTATATCACAACTGTTTACAAACTCGTTTTTATAACTACGTTCAAATGTTTTGACACAAACACCGACAACTAAAATACTTATGAACTCACCAGCTTAATGTTGATACTCGCTTTCAAAATAACTTGTATTCTCAGGTCGTCAGTAGACAGGTACCGAGGCCAGCTTTTGAGAAGATGGAGCGCATTCAAGACCCATCTTATTATTTTGATTTACTTTTTGGTGTCTATAACTGTATGGAACACACTTGTATTAAAATTATATATTTAATGCAATGGATGATGTTGTTTGCTTATTTACTGTTATATTGTGTTGTGATACTTTACATGACGTCCTCCACCCCAGAACGTTTCCGCCGTTCTCGGTTTTCGGGTGTGACACGTAACCCTTTCTCTCATTCAATTAATCAATATATATACAATGAATGCAAATGTATAGAAAACGGGACAAAGCACACATGGGTCGGCAATAATAAGAAGCAGATACAAACTAATAAACTATGCTAACAATTTGATCTATTAAAAATTGTTGACTTAATTCTTTAATCGACATGTCTCAACATGTAAATAATTTCATTCGTTATGAATTTAAGTTTAGAATGGAGTGGTCGATGTTACAATTTATAATCTTAGCATTTTTTACTCAAAAGAAATAAAAAAAACTCTATATAATATATTTGATCTCAAATTTGTTATGGGTGGACCAACACCCACTCGTGCACCCATATACACTACTGGTTATATCTAGCTTTTAAAACAGTTTTACTTTCACTCAACGGTTGTCATATGATATGTTGTTTTTAACCATGATGACGACTTCCTTTTGGTTCTTAAAGACCAAAAAATGTACTACTCATACACTACTGGTTATATCTAGCTTTTAAAACAGTTTTACTTTCACTCAACGGTTGTCATATGATATGTTGTTTTTAACCATGATGACGACTTCCTTTTGGTTCTTAAAGACCAAAAAATGTACTACTCATACTCTTCTTCTATCAACTCAACATCATATCATTTTGATTGAGTCTGGAGATAATCATATGTCAATTCTTCACATTGTTTTTTTATAAATATAGTTAGAATTTCAAATATGTATATATTTATAGAAAATTAAAAATCATGAAGTTTAATGTATTTTTTATAGTTATTTATTTTAAAATAAACATATATGCGTAAAAAGAAGAAATAGAGAATTGGTGCATGGGGAAAAACCAACTGTTATGGTGTTTCGATACGTACCACACTCCATCTTGCAACCGCTTAAACCTCACAGCACAATGGTGTGGGAGTATATAAAAAAAAACGGTGATTAATATTGAGGGTTAAATCTCATATAAATATGGATACATAAGAGGTCATTGGTCTAACTTAAACCTTAAGGGTCTTAAGCCAAAACCTTAGATGCTAACATACTAACAACCCCAATAGTTTGATCGGGAGAGACGATTTAAAAAAATGTCATAGATGAAGATAAAAGATGGAAGAGGGATGTCGGCGGAGATCAAACTGGAGACATCAGCGGTAGCAACGGCGGCTATTGGATCTGCAGGCGACGGCGGCAACGGTGACGACGACTTTAGTAGTTAGAACTAGATACGGTGACGACGGCTTTAGTAGTTAAAACACGACAACACGACATGACACGACAAAGATAATATTTTACAACTATTAGTGTATTTCATTCATACTTAAAGATATATAACACGACAAACACGACAACCACATGCTTAATTGTGTCGATTTATGAACACGAACACGATACGACACGACGTCGTGTTTTTTAATCTTGACACGAACACGACACAAAAACGAATTCAAATTTTGATTTCGTCCCGATTTCGTTTCATTGCTTGTATTTTTGTCTTGTCGTATCATAAATTGACACCCCTACGAACTAATATGTCAGAGCTCATCTATATGACAGTTGTTTTTCGAAATATGTTGTTGACATCTAGACAAGACCGGTCCACATAATGGGTAATCCGGGCGACCGCCCAAGTCCCGGGGCCCAAAATTTTCGGGCTATGTAGTGTAGATATATATAAAAAAAATTATTATATCAATTATTTTTAAAGCCTAAAGTTGTTCTAACTCAAACTAGTTTAAAAGATATATAATTTGGTTTGCTTGTAATTGCTAATTGAACGCGTTTATAGTGAAGAATAAATGATATTTTTTTTGAATCTTTATTATATTTGTCTTTAAATGCTTTTTTTTTTTCATTTTACCCCGGATCCTATAAACGTTTGGACTGACCTACATATAGCTCACCCACTGAAATGAATTCTTGAGGCATATTGTTGTTTCTGTTGCAATCATAAATTATTTGTCTACCAATGATTACTATAATATGTTATTATTATGTAGAAGGTAATGTATTATTATTAGAAATCAAATATGATAATCAAACAATTATTGGTACATGTATTTTGTACTTATAATAGTCGGGAGTTGGAATTTAATTACAAAGTAGTTTTAACTTTGAAATAAAAAGTTAAGTCAAATTCGATATTCTTAATTATGTTAATTTAAAAATACATATACTTTTTCAAATTAGATGTTATGAGTTTAATATTAAATATTAAATAAAATATAGAGACAGATGACTTCATATATGTAAAAACAAAAAAAAATGTTTATGGATTATTGGCGATCTGAAAACATTAAAATAGTTCCCTTTTTTATTCAAAAAAACAGTGGTCGGCCTTGTAAAAACTAACTTATAATCCCTTCTTTTATTTTCCAAATATGAAGAAAAAAAAAACTAGTTGCAAAGTGTCAAATATAATTTAAGTATCTTCAATATTTTGATATAGCTTAAGTATCTTCAATATTTTTTCAAAGCTATAGTTACTAAATAAAAATAAAGCAATCATATAATTACGAAATTAAAATTAAAGTATATGTTAATCCGTAAGTTTAATGTAATCTAATAATTATAAAATTTTCAAAAAGTCATTTTAGATAATTTGAGATTTTATATTTTGTTTCGAATTCTTAGATATTTTTAGATAGCAAATCGTATATGGGACAGGGTGTGAATAGAGGGTTTGGTTGAATAGATGGGAAAGTGGCGGATTACAAGGAAAGCAAGATCAAAGGCGTGTCTGCATTATATGATTATGCATGTGATGAACGGACATGCTGACAACTCAATGCTACGTCCCCACTCCTTTCTTTCATTAATCTTCCTCCTTAAGCAATTACCATTCCACTCCAAGAAATAGGAACTATATGATCATTAGCAATATATTTGTATACCATGTATACATGTCCCATGTAACACTGTTATTTTTTGTAACATCTTAGTCAATAAATTTTTTTTTTAATTTTTGCAATGGTGATCACTTAATTCGTAAATCCAGTTACCCATTAATGTTACATTTTTGATGACATGGTGCTGACATGATATAATAGTATAATGTTAACGACAATGTGGTATTGTGTCAAAATTGAAAAGAAAAATAAAACTATAATGCACTGAGTTTGTCAAGGATTGACACGTCAATCGGTCAATGTCATGCCCTCATAACATGTCAACGTCATGCCATCAAAAATTATCACGTTATTAGATAATAGGTTGACTAGTTAAATTGTAAATTTAGTGTCAAAATCGAATTTGAGTAAATTACACGAATGGTCTCTATGGTTTGGGGTAATTTGTGTGCTTAATCCCTAACTTATTTTTTTAACTCGGAAGGTCCCTATTGTTTGTTTTTGTTATGCGTTTGATCCCTACTGTTTATTTTTGTTACGCGTTTGGTCTCTGTCTTATCTAAAAAGACTATCATTTAAAGAGGAAAAATTAATGGGGCAGGTGAGGTAAGGTGAAGGGTGGGATTAGGGGTGTGTTTATTTAAATAAAGAAAAATTTACAAAAATAGCCATTTACACTAATGACATTACAAAAATAGCCAAAAAAAATCGAAATTACAAAAATGGCCACCCATTTCGCAGATGAGAAGGTCCCATCTGCGAAATGGGCTTCTCATCTGCGAAAGTACAAGTACCTAAAGCACAGTTGTGCTTTAGGTACTTGTACTTTCGCAGGTGGTTTTAATTTTTTTTTTTTTTAATTTTTTGCTGTATATATAGGGGTAATTTCGCAGATGGAATAGGTCCATCTGCGAAATCCTCTGACTCTATCTGTGAAATCGTTGTTATTTTTGTATTTTTGTATTTTTTTTTATTATTATTTTTTTAGGTTGACTATGAAATGGTTTGTATTTTTTAGGTTGACTATGAAATGGTTTGTTTTGACTTGTGTTTTACGTTAATGCTTTGTTCGTATTATGTCGTTGTTTTTCATGTAATTGTTGTGATGTTTTTAATGTAATTGTTGTGACTTATGTCGTTGTTTTTCATATAATTGTTGTGATGTTTTTAATGTAATTGTTGTGACTTATGTCGTTGTTTTTCATGTAATTGTTGTGACTTATGTTTTACGTTAATGCTTTGTTCGTATTATGTCGTTGTTTTTCATGTAATTGTTGTGATGTTTTTCATGCTTTGTTCGTATTATGTCGATGTTTTTAACATAAAACACTATTTATATAGCAATCTGATTTCGTAGTCAAAACAAACCATTTCATAGTCAACCTTAAAAAAAAAAAAATAAATAAATAAAAAATAAATAAAATAAATACAAAAATAACAACGATTTCGCAGATAGAGTCAGAGGATTTCGCAGGTGGACCTATTCCATCTGCGAAATTACCCCTATATATACAGCAAAAAAATATTAAAAAAAAAAATATTAAAACTACCTGCGAAAGTACAAGTACCTAAAGCACAACTATGCTTTAGGTACTTGTACTTTCGCAGATGAGAAGCCCATTTCGCAGATGGGACCTTCTCATCTGTGAAATTGGTGGTCATTTTTGTAATTTCGATATTTTTTGGCTATTTTTGTAATATTATTAGTGTAAATGGCTATTTTTGTAAATTTCTCTTAAATAAATTAAAAAAAATCAAGGGCATAATAATCTTTTTAGGTAAGATAGGGACCAAGCGCGTAACAAAAACAAACAGTAGGGACCAATCGAATTAAAAAAATAAGTTAGGGACCAAACGTGCAAAATATCCTAAACCATAGGGACCATTCGTGTAATTTACTCATCGAGTTTTTATGAAAACTCATTTATTTTTGTACATTTATCCTTAACAGTTTGTATAATTGGTATAGATTCATCTTAATTCTTTATATTTTCCACCACAATTCTCTATGCCAATAGATACACCAAAATCTGATGGCTCCTCCCGTGTTCTTCCTTATGCTCCGAATCACCAAAAAAATCAACTGGTATGCTATCAAAAAAATAAATAAATAAAAATAACATTTAAATACTAAAACTTACATATCGTAAAACCTATTTCTCTTTTAAAAAAATCAAATATGTGGAAAAAATCAATTTGTCAAAAAGATTAAGTACTAAAGTGACCAAAATAGCAACATCTATTAACAAAAAAAAAAAATTATATATAATGGGGGTCCATGCACCCCACTAATTATATACTAGCTTTGCTACCGAATCAAAGTGATAACCATAAAACATCATTACCCATGGTAATTGACGGTTGCAAACTATTAGAGTTGAGTATTGGGCGGTTTTGTTTGATTATTGGTTAAAACTGACCCATAACTATTATGATTGGTTAATCATTTTGGTAGTCATTGGGTATGGTTAATGGTTTTATCGGTTAACGGTTTTAGTTAATGGTTAATATTGGTTAACCATAATGTTCAAAATAATATAAATGACGAAAGTATATTGGCATAAAAATGAAAATAGAATACCAAAAAGACATCGACGTCAATGTTTGTAATCTAGCTTATAGTAATAGAATAAAATGTGTGCATTTAGTATCTAGAGTGAGATAACACATAGTCACATTCAAAATCAAAAACATTCAATAAAGATATAAAACATTAAAAAAAATTGATATTAATAATCTCATATATTGATAATTGATATTAATATTAACATAAAGACAAACATTCATACACGTTCAATACGATTAAATCAAAAACTATAAAATAAAAGAGTCAGACATTCATATTATGTGTTATTGGATTAATAAAAAATTAAAAATTAAAAATTAAAAAAAAAAAAAAAAAAAAGACAACCACTCTTATATATTCAATGTGATTAAGTCAAAAACAATAAATAATAAAAAGCCAAAAACATACATTTTTAATATACTACACAGTCAAGAAGAACCAAAAACTTAACATACCTAAAAGTCTTGATTATAAAGTCAAAAAATCTTTCGAATAGGACTATAAAGTCAAAACAATCTTTGATTATGATTAACAGTGTGAGAAGCCTTCGATTACGATTATGAGTGTAAAGATTAAACTAATTGTGAATAATGTTTACAAATTGTAGAATTAGCCGACTAGGAATTACAACATTAATCAATAATCTAACTCAATGCATGATTAGAAGATTATGTATGTCTGCGTGATCAGCCTTTGATGGTTTGATTGCTCGTTTGTCTGCTGATAAGTGAGGATTAATGAATTATATTTTCAATATTTTAATGGATCTTAAATAAGTTTAACTATATTATTTTATATATAATCTATAATTTCTATATATTAAAATATAAAGTTGGTGGTTCTGTTAATAATTGTTCGGTTAACCTATAAAACCATAACCAAACCGTTAGTTATCGGTTAACAAAAATTAGAAACCAAACCAACGGTTTTTTAAAATGGTTCAGTTATTATGGTTCGGTTATATCTGTTAATTTGGTTTTGGTTCGGTTTATCGGTTATTATGCTCACCCCTACAAACTATGATGATTGATGAAAGCATTTCACTACACTCTCTTTCAGCGAACAATGTAACTTCTTTATGGAAAAATATCATGTTCCAATGATGATCCATTTTGCTCTCAACAATATCCTTCAAAGACTATGCTTAGGTGTTATGTTGGTAATTACATAGTCATCAGTCATTTTGTGTAATTGAAATTAACACGATTAACAAATGAGAATTTAAATTATGATCTAATACAAATTAGGAGGTATTTAGTGTACACTTGTATATAAGATGGGTTTGATCTTGAACAAAAAGAAAGATGGGTCAAGGGGGTCGTGCTCCCTTGCAAGGTCTAACAGATGTCAATTTGATCGGTTAATTTAATAAGAAATGAAAGTTAACACATGATTTTGTTAGTACCATCCAACCGAATCTACTTTAATTGTTACTTATTCAATTTCAACAAGTTATATTTCGAGTTCAACCCATTTTCAAAACATCCAGTAGATGTATGAATATCTTGAGAAAATGTTGCATTTGTCTATCCTTATAGACAATCTCATTTATATTATCTATAGAATTCAAATCTATTTACGATTCGATATTTCTATATAACTGTTTCTTCTTATTTCTATAGATTTAGGCCTACCATGTTGTTCATTTTTAATCTTTGCGTAGAAAATTCCATATATGAAGATAATTTGAAGAAACACACAGATTTTCGGTCTTCTCAATTACATCATAAGTTGCATGGAAACCTAAACTTCTCAGTATCCTAAGTTGATTTTTCAAAGCTAATAGTCAAAGCCAATTGTGGCGGCTCTATGCAGGCAACTTGATATGTCTAGGTAGTTTTTCCAAATACAGTTTTACAACTGTAGATTATGTGGTTTTCGTCAACCTTATTCAATTTTTTGATAGATGAGTATATGCACTCATATTTCGGCTATTTAGAACTCTCTTACAACATCTAACAATCCATATACTCTCTAGAAACGAAATTAGTATTATTGTGCCAAGAACTTTGAGTGTTCCTCATGGATTATCTCATGTAAAAAAAAATTCTAAATAACTCCGGCATTATATAGGTTAAATACCATAACATAAAATGTCCGTACATAACTCGTGAGATATCTAAATCCATTGATTATCGTGCTCCATGCAAGCACTAGCCACAAATGTGCTAGAAAAGGCCATGAAGCTCAAGATGAATGGATCTATCAAATGAATGCCCAAGGTAAAAACTTGTTACCTTCTATTAGCTGCCAAACTGAAGTAGATGTTGGATCTAAACTCTCTTCCATGTTCTTTACTTCTAATCTTCCAAGATATGCACCACAAAACAACCTTAGCTTCACAAGGCTCAAGAAATGGAGTTGGGTGGCTAGGGTTTCGTTTCTATACTTGAGGGGGTAGTAAGGGGATTGAGTGATAGGCCTCACGTTCCTTAAATAGGGTACAATGCTTGCATTTAGGGTTTCCCAAACCCTGGCCAACTCACCAAGTCGGTCCACCGACTCGTCGAGTAGATCACTTAACTGCGACCCAAACTGCGCTCCTACTCGTTGAGTTTCTCCATGGACTCGACGAGTAGACCTCTTGACTTTGGGGATTTTCTTTCCTTTCTTGACCTTCTAAATATCGAATGTTACACTAAGTTAGTTCCCACAAGATACTCCACACAAAAATAACAAGTACAATACATGCATATAGGGTTTGTTGGCCCATGGAGTCAACCCAACCGTCCAGGGTTTGTTGGAATATTACCTCAACCCAACCATCCAGAGTTTGTTGGCTTATAGCCTCAACTCAATCATCCTGGATTTGTTGGTCTACCGCACGAAAAAGTACCACCTCAAACCACCTATCTAGGGTTTGATGGCTATCTGCCACAACCCAACCACCAATATATCAACATATGTAACAGATAAACAATAATCAGCAAGTACATGTAATCATACAATGCTACTAATCTAACAGGTTACTACAACATGGAAAACATCCTATATATATCGGAATACATAACACAACCTAGTGGGCCAGGATTGGTGCCTTCAACCCACGAGTATAGTGAAGAAAACTCACTTCAAAGTCTAGGAGATAGTTGAATCGATGACTACTCCAAATATCTGCTCTACAAATCACCTAAACATCAAACAGGGACCAAGCCTCAATCTCCTACCCAAATTACCCCATTTGACCTAAAGTCAAACTTGGTCAAAGTCAACAGTTAAAAGTCAAAGGTCAACCTTTAGTTGGTCGTCATGTCGTGGCATCAAAATGACGAAACATACAGGCATTTCCCAGTCGCCACGCTGTGGTGACTCAAGGCCATGTCGTGAGCACTAGGTTTCTAACAACTTAATGGGTTAAGTTATTTTCTTCGATTTTAAGCGCTCCAAAGCTCAGATCTAGTCCATTCTATGGTCCAAATTGATAAATTTTCTAACTTTATCCCTTAAGACTCTCCAAGAGATCAAGATCTCAACTCCTTGGTCCAAAAGGGGCAAAAATATAACATGGCTTAAATCATTAAGCACTTAATCTTGAAAGCCTCTTGTCCAACAATTCCAGAAGGGTTCCTAGCACCATTACTAACATAAAAATTCTTGCTTTTCAGGCATGGATTTCCAATGCATGTCTTAAACTCCTATTAGGTCAAAACAAGGGTTAATGACCAAGATTCCATGCATAACACCAAAACTCATTCCTACTTCAGATCCAAAACACCAAATACTCCAAATGATTGTCTCTTGCATCAAAGGATCCTTATATATTGAGGTATGGAATCCTTGCACCATCTGGTTGTGATTTTAGGTTAATCGTAGTATGTTTTAATTGGGTCAAGCTTTAGAGGCTTTAAAATTTTAATCTGTCAAATGCATGTTTCTTTAATTGTTTTGTATCATATACCCAACGGATCAATAGGGACATTCCCACCTCGAGTAAAAAGGTGAATTTTGATACTCACAAATCCTGTGATGGTAGTGTACTAGTGTTGGTATTATTCGTATCGGTGTCGAGCCAAACGAAACCATCAAACAGGTACGTTTGTAGATTACTCTGTAGGAGGGGTTTGTCTTCGTGATTATTCGTCGTCACTTGTTGAGGATACAACATTTTATTTTGAGTCCTCACAGATGGTGCCAATAATGGTAGTTCCAGTCTCTTGGGGATATCCTTGGATTATACTACCAGTCTTAAAGTTCTCGTCTTTGACCTCGAACTTGTCTAAATGAAAGGTTAGCAATATTTTGGGAAGATTATTTAAGGAAGTGTTCCTTAATAATACACTTAGATTCTTAAGTTATGGAGGGTATTTGTTAGGATGTATGTAAGTGAAGAATGTAGGAGTATTGTCACATACCTTATGCATGGCCTGAGAGTTACTATTATAGGGGACATGAGAAGGAACTACCATATATGATCTGTTATCCATACGAAATTTATTCTTGGGTCAACTTTTGCCAATGTATTTGGATGGAGTCAACTTTTTAAAGCATTGGGATTTACTTGAGAGAAAAGGGGACATCACGCTTATGGTTTGTCTTTTTTCTTTTAGTGGCTTGACATTATGAGATAGACTTGATTCCAGCCTTGGTCATGTTATATTAGAGTTTTCTTTTCGTATGCTTTAGTTTAGAGTTCGAGTTAATCTTTATCTTACGGTTAGTATTAGGGGTTGGTATCCTTGTTCAGTTGCAACCCAACCATATTTCATCCAAACCAACTCTGGCTAGACGATTCTTGGATTTTCATAAGCTATGCTTGTAACAAAAAGGGTGCACAATGATTCTAAAAGGCCACTTATGTAATAAAGAAGTATGGTTGCTACGACAGGAACACCCGCCTAAAAGCTCTTGGAGAACAAGACAAAAGTTTATGGTTATAATGACAAAAATAACGATGACAACTCCATTATAAATATGTTAATCGTCTACACAAGATGTAGAACCATTCAAAGACATATGACTACAAATCCTTTTAGAGACATCAAGTATACTCAACTTAAGTTTTTCAGAATGATCACCAATAACCAGTAACCACAAATATAATGGGTCTCATCACCACACAAAACCACATTAAGTTGGTATATCCACCACTACACATCATTATATCCCACTTATTTTTTGATTATTTGAATAAAAAATATTTTTTTAATTAATAAAATGTAGCAAGATAGAGAGAAAATATATGATTGCATATGGTCAATTGTGGTGGTGACCACATTTAACCACAACCACAATGTGACGCTTCCATATTTCATTACATTAAGTTATCTATAGCGAAGAGCAAGCTACATCATCATCTAACCATTTAACTAGTTTGTGGAAATTGTATTCACTAGTGAATAATAAAAGTGATCCGTAAAGACCGTTGGAAACCTCCACTCTACAAGATAATGGATGGATTTGGGGGAGATGTTCACAAGTGAAAACCCTCCTCCACGTAGGTTCTCACACGAAAAAAAAAAAAAAAAAAAAAAAAAAAAAAAAAAAAAAAAAAAAACTAATACCGGACATCCTTACCGCGGTGGTGCTCACATCCCACCACATTGCCACATCAATCATGAGCCATGCTCATAAGGCTATCAGGAGTGGGCATCCTAAAAGGCGCGTGATGCTAACTTGGCACGACCAAAGACGCGTGAACACCGCCCCAAGGGCCCGTGTTCGTGGTGTCGCGTGGATGGGAAGACGGAAGAAGACGGAGCTTTCTATCGGTTTGCTTTTTTTCCGACCATTTGACCCTTAATTTTGTTGGATTTTTTTTAATCCATCGAAGTAGAAAAAAAAAAAAAAAAAAAAAAAAAAAAAAAAAAAAAACAGGTTAGTTCCCGTTTTCCAGTGAAATCCTGCGAACAAGAAGACAATTGGGATATTATAGATGTTTTAATTGAAGTTATAAATTTGATCCCTAAAATTCTATAACTTAATCTTATTATATCCTTTCATTTTTATCTGAATTATATTAAACCCTTAATTATATATAATTATGTTTATTTAATTTTAAAACTTAATAATATGTTTATTTGATTTTTTAGTTAGTAAAATGATTACTTATAATAATGTTTTTTTATTTAATCTAATGTTTTAAAATTAAAAAAATATAAATATAAATAATGTGGATTTTTTAATGTCAATTGGGTTGTTTTTATTTAATATAATGTTACAAAAGATTTTTTTTTAAAAAATGAATATTGTTAGTGGTGACCATTTCCAAGGTGTAGCGGATTGGTGGTGAAGCTGATGTGGCGTAAAGATTAACACTTTTTCGGGTGGCTAGTGGTGACCACTCCATACTCTATTTAGCTTAATATGCAGTCCAAATGGCCTTACAGTGAATAAAAGTTTTGATATGGTTTATTACTAGTGTTTAGTCATGTGTCATCGGATTTCCTTCAACTCCCAACATGACGAGTACAGAAAAAAAAAATCACTCTAAGGTCGGCTCATTTAATAAATTGTTAGTGCTTTGAGCACCACCCCCAATTGTTTCAAGCCTTATGGACAAAACTCAAGGTTGGCTCGTGAATAATTGGACAGACTCACACCACCTGGCTCAAATCATTTGTAATGCAAGCCTAAACAAACCGCAATTCTGTAGTCTGCTCGTTAAACTTGCTCAAAGCTTGTTTGCCTTATTTAAAGCTTTAACATTGACATGTTAAAAATACAACCAATCGACTATGTCGCTATTGCGTAATGTAACAATTGAAAGACAACTTGTGACAGATTCTGAAAAAGCTTTTTAGTACAAATTGGACAGCAATATAAGTTGTGCAAATTCAGCAATGTATACAAAAAGAAGAAAATTTTGAGAAATACAATATAACAAGAGATCCTGCCATTATTGATAAGTATCTCCCCCACCCATGTGGGGCTGGAATTTTGATTCCTACAAGCTTTTAAAGAACCACTACCCTCCCTATCCAACATCCTATGGACCAGTTTTCAAACCCAAAAGCAGAATGTCAACTCCTATCAATCAATTAATAATAATAATATATAATATATAATATATAATATAATCACCAAAAAACACCTTTATTTCTTTCTTCACTCCACCCCAAAACAAAAATCTCATACCAAAACCAGAGGATTTTGTTCCTTGTTGCCATCTTTCTACTTCAACCTTTATTCTCTCTTCGCTTCTACCCCTACTCCCCTAATTCCACCATCAATACGTCCACTCATGCGGTAGCCTCAGATCCTTCTCAACCTGTCTCCGCCTCTGCTGCTCCGCCATTAACACGCTCCTCCGGTGCCTCATTTCTGCATCTGCAAACATTAAATTTCAAAACTTGTACTTTCCCCGATTCATTATAATTTGTAAACTTCAATACCCAATTCTAATCTTACCGTAATCATAACAAGGTCGTCCGCCATTGGATCCGTTTTGAGCTTCAAGATTCAGATTCAGAGCATGTAAAACTCTCTCTGGAAGTAAAACAGTGGAACACCCTGCTGCAGATACAAAAAATCAGATCAATTGGCAGTCGCAATCATGCTAATTGCTACAATATAAGTTAAATGTCGTGTAATATAATTGGCCATTTTTGGGAAAAGTATTGGGAATACAAAAGGGGCCAAAACAGAATCAGAATGGTCCATGAAAAATCAACTAAAATCCAAATTATTCCAGAAAGGGGAGAGATAACAGACCTCGTTTCTTTGGGGGCTCGGCCGGAGCTCCGATTTGGCGAGGCAAGAAAACCCCAGTGCCAGTACATTCTCGTTTGGTAGTTGGGTTTCCAAGAAAGACAGCCCTCATACCCGATCCCGGTTGTGGCTGTTGCTGAGATTGTTGCAGTGTAGGCCAAGCAGATAACGGCAGCGCCGCCGGTTTCATGTTTCCTCCGGACGTCCTACCCCTGGTTGGTGGTATAAATTGCTGATACTGCTGTTGTTGATGTTGATGTTGCTGTTGCTGCTGTTTCAACTGCTGAAAATTCTACATGTTAAAAAGATATATAAAATGAAACTGGAAATTTTGGATGAGAGCTAAATTAGGTTTTTACTTGAGCAGCTTGAAGTTGTTGAAGTTGGAAATTAGGGCTTGGAATTCTTCGAGCTGCTTGTGGAGCTATGTGATTTCTGTTAGAATCCGCCATCCTGAGCCTCGCAACTTCACCAGCAGCTGCGTACAGAAGATCCCAGGCGGTTTCGGCGTGAGTCACCGGCGGCGCCGGTGAAAGACAGTTAGTACTCCGACTGTTCGTCATCTGCTTACAGCCGCACAACGTAGATTGGGGCGACCCCGCCATAACACTTGTTGACTAATTTAATTGAGACATAAAACCTCATTCAGGAATCATGGTGAAAGAAGGAGAAATCATCAAAAGAAAAAACTGAGCAAGAAAATAAAACCTTCGAGTGGTGACTTTCCAGACCGGAACTGTTTTCCGTTTTCCAGCAATTATCTTCAAGAGTGGACTGAGCCAGCTTTCGAGACAGTTCGTTGAGATAATCTTCTTCGTCACTCTCGGTCTCCGTTGAACCCATTACAGACTCCACCGGAGAACTGAGATCGGAGTCTGGCCCATACATAGTTGACGTACCTTTGTTTCTTCCGGACTTGAAGTCCACAAGCACGTCGTCGTCGTTCAGGAACTCCGTCGGCAGCCAAAACATGCCATCATCCATCTCTTGCTCCATTGAAGGTTCTTCAGTAGTTAAACAAGTAGCTGATTTAACACGAAATGCTTAATGGGAAATTGGGGGTTGCTTCTTGTTGAAGGATAATTATAGCCTTCAATCTCTCCGTCGTGCTTGCCTTTTTACCTGTGGACCCCGCCGTTTATTAGAAATAGAACATGGGAGGGAGGGAGGGAGGGAGGAAGGGCGGGAGAGATGGAGGCAGAGGGTGCAAGTGATGGGAATATTAAATATAGAGGGAAATGGGAACCCTAAAAGCTGAGGCGTCGATTACACGCGCTTAAAACGCGGTTGAAGGAGCAAGCGGGTTTTAGTTCTGGTTTCTGCAGGGGAGAGTGTATTATCTAGTTGCGTCCAGGTAATAGTCTTATAGATATAAAGTTGTGCAGCAATTAAATGTCGTATATCTTCATCAAATAATCATTACACATTGTGTGAAGTTTAATACATGTTTTTAATGTACCGTAAGAAATATCAAAGATGCTTTTATAAGTAAACATTCAATAATTTCAACTAAATATTATACATATCACATCAAAATGTATAACCATTTTTACACCTTCCCTTTTCGGTTAACTATCTTTAGAGATGCTCCAACTTATTTTTATTTTTCATTTTTTTTCTTTATTTCCTTTTATATTTTTTTATTCTTTTATTTTTAGAATATAAATAGTATTAAACTAAATATAATATTACATGCATTGAATGTTTTGGATTAGGAATTCACTATTCCAAATCCTTTCAAGACCAACAAAACCCATGAACTAAACGCCGTTTAAAAAGAAAATGACTTGTTAAAGTAATTAACTTTTCTGTATGTTCACATCTGGGTAACTATCTTTTTTTGTACACATCTAGATAACAAACTTATTATAATTGTTCACATACGATCATTATGATCTGCTATAGCAGGTTACATCTTAGATGTGAACACTTTCAACAAGTTCGTTACCTAGATGTGTACAAAAAAAATAGTTACCTAAATATGAACAATATGAACAAAACGAAAAGTAAGAGTAAATTACACGAATGGTCCCTGTATGTAACACCGTAAATTTCAAGACAAATTTTTCATTTGAAATAATCATTTTATTCTTAGAAACGCTTGTTTAAAATCTTATTCATAGTCGAATTACAAAACATAACTCCATTTTCACATGCATAGAAAACCAGGATCCTCCAAAATATGACTTTTTCTCAGGTGTGTACAATCAAGCCGGTGCCGTTCCGTGATACTGAAAGAAACCTGAAAAACATCACACAAAACACTGTAAGCACGAAGCTTAGTGAGTTCCCCAAAATACCACACATAACACATATTAGCCACTCGAGGCTATAACTCTATGGATCCGTGCACCCAAACTCTGTGAACCCTCAGGTTCTAACTCTGGGAACCTTTCGGTTCCAACTCTATAACATGCACAGCATAAATCACATAGAAATAATGCAGTACAACACATCACGTACATATAGCATACAAATACTCTGATCACATAACTCTGATTACCTACTCAAGGTAAAGTATAGTGAGAAGACTCACCTGGCAAGCAGAAAGCAGATATCCCCACACTAAAATCTCGAACTCGCCACCGCCTAACACGTAAGGCAAATACTCTCATGAATATAACTCTCGAGACTAGAATCAATCCTCTCATGACACCCTCTTAAGGGTAAAAGACTATTTTACCCCTCTCTTGGCCCAAATGCCACATCGCTGACCAAACCCTAAAAGTCAACGGCCAACCCTTGGTCAAAATCAAAGTCCTCAGTCTAAGTCAACCCCTGACTGACCCTACTCGCCGAGTCAACCCTGTGACTCGTCGAGTTCCCATAATCAGAACTTCACTCAATTCGCGACCTAACTCGCTGAGTCACCCCGAGACTCGCCGAGTCCAACAACTCTGAGTCCACTCGCACACAACTCACCGAGTTATCCCTCGACTCACTGATTTTCGACTCAACCAGAGAATATCGGGACCCTTCGACAAGACTCGCCGAGTCCAAGAACAGACTCGCCGAATCTAAGGTTATCATCAACCTACTCGCCAAGTCCCAGCTCATCTTCAAGCAACTCGTCGAGTACACCCATGTGACTCGCCGAGTACCACCGGTCTGAATCCGTTCAGAAGCATTCCAGGCCATGCAACTGCTCCAAAACATAAATCTAGTATCCTACCACTCATCCATCACGTAAAGTGGCAAACTTTACGTGAATCCAAAGAGATCTACGCCGTTTGCACATTGGGTTAGGGTTTAGGACATGTAAGCTTCACTAAACACTCCAACACATGGACTTTCATGCTCTCTGATTCTTCTCCCTTCCAGATATGAGGTAGCAACCTCAGATCTAACCTCTAGACTTCCTATTTCATCTATAGACAAATTCTCACAAACCCCAAAATGAAGAAACAACATAACAACAGCTCAATAACAAGATATTACCTCTAAGTGATGCCCCAACTGCAATGTTATTCGAATCCAAGCAAAGCCCCTTGCTCCAAGCCTTCAATCTCCCAAAATTCCTTCAACAATTACTTCTCCAAGCTCCAATCCACTCAACAATGGTGCTTCTCCGTGATTTAGGGTTTTCTGGGGCTCAAGGGGTGATAAAGAGGCTGGGAGGAAAACATAATGATCTTTATATAAGGCTCAACCCCGAGAATTAGGGTTTTCTTCACTCAGCGCCTACTCGCCGAGTCCATCTCACTGACTCGCCGAGTCGGCAACTTAACACGCGACCTAGTCGCGACTCTACTCATCGAGTCCATCCATGGACTCGCCGAGTCACTCTTTCACAACTTACTCTTTTAGCCCCTTCAACCCTAATCTTGATATTTCGGGATGTTACACTGTGGTTTGTGGAAATTTGTGTTTTTGGTCCTTAACTTATTTTTTTAACTTGAATGGTTCCTACTGTTTATTTTTATTGCGCGTTTGGTCTTCTCTTACCTAAAAAGACTATTATGTCCTTATTAATTTATTTTTTAATTAACTTTCTTATTTATGTATTTATTTTTTATATATTTAAAAAAATTAATAGACCTCATATATATGTATCTCCTCACCATCCCATCTCTTATTCTCCTCAACTTCTATTTATTTTCCATCTTTAGTAATATCGACATCTTGCACCATCTCTTTTTTTCGGTCCTTCTATTATCTCTTCATCTTTAGTGGGTTGTGGTGTTGATTCGACGGAAGTGAAGGAACGAAAAAAAAAGTGATGGTAAAGATGTCGATATCACTAGAGATGAAAAATAAATGGAAGTTGAGGATGATGGGAAATGGGGTGGTGAGGAGATACAAATATGTAGGGTCTATTAATTTTTTTTAATATATGAAAATATAAATACATAAATAAGAAAGTTAATTAAAAAATAAATTAATAAGGGCACAATAGTCTTTTTAAATAAGACAATGACTAAACGCGCAACAAAAATAAACAGTATGGACAATCCGAGTTAAAAATAAATAAATTAGGGACGAAAAACACAAATTCTCCCCTATGGACCATTCGTGTAATTTACTCTTACTTTTCGTTTTGTTCATATTTGGGTAACTATTTTTTTGTACACATCTAGGTAACGAACTTGTTGAAAGTGTTCACATTTAGGACGTAACCTGCTACAGCAGGTCATAATGATCATATGTGAACACTTACAACAAGTTTGTTACCTAGATGTGTACAAAAAAAATAGTTATCCAAATGTGAACATACAGAAAAGTTAATTACCTTGGTAAGTCATTTTCCCTTGTTTAAACCAATAAATCTTGAATTTTAAAATGGACAAAACTTCATCAAATAATTATTTAGGAAATCAGGAAAAAAAGTGTCTATATTTTGGGCTCTTTGACTAAAAAGTTACCTCTATTTTATTTTATTTTATTTTATTTATTTATTTATTTTTGCAATTTAACCATTGAAACCGGTAAACAGTTGCAAAACAACCCTTGTACCCGGTTAATGTCTGTTTAAAGGGTTAAATTGAAACAACCCTTATAATAAGGTTAAAGTTTAAGGACTTTTATGGATTATATATATATATATATATATATATATATATATATATATATATATATATATATATATATATATATATATATATATAGTAAATTTATTTGAAGAAATCTTATATTTATTTATTAAAAAACATAAAATAAAGATATTATCTACATCTCTCACTAACTTATTTATTAGAAAAAAAAAATCATAGTTCTTAATTACAAAAACACAATAATGATAATTTATTTATTATTTTTAGGATTTTTTGTGATTCTTTTTAATAAAAATCATTACTACAATTATAAAAATATCATCTAAATACAATTCCTAAATAGAGCTTCATAATATATGTGACCTAGAAGCGCACTTCTTATGACAAATCAACAAAAATCATATTAATTGTATTTAACATTTGTTTTTATAACTATTATAGCTCTTATAATAAGGTTATTGTCATAAAACTGTCATATTTACATGAAATGTGTGGTTGTGTCCTATGAAGTATGTTTCTAGGTCACATAATGTGTATAATGGAGCTCTACGAATAACAACATTTGATAAATTTTTATTTTCTGAGGTGTCGTTTGATTGTGAAATAATCATCGGTAATTTTAGTTTTATGGTACATGTTTTACACCCAATACCTAAAAATTCAACAATAAAATAGCATCTAGCCTAGGAATGCACTTCTTACAAATCAACAAAGTCCAGGTAAGTTATATAGGATATAGATGGTATATTTATAATTGTAGCAATGATATTTATTAAAAAGAATCACAAAATTTTTTCAAGAATGATATATAAATTTATCATTAATAAAATAAAATTCTTTAATTTTAGTTTTTTAATAAATAAATATAAGTTTTTTTTCAAATAAATTTAGTATATGTAAAAAAAATTCAAAAAAAATCTTTAAATTTTAACCTTATTAACGAAAAAGTCATCCATGATTTTTTTTTTTTTTTTTAAATTTAACCCTTAAAATCAGCACTATCTGGTTACAAGGGTAGTTTTGCAAGTGTTATTGTATTCAATGGTGTGTGTCGTCATCAATGATATTTATCACCTCTTCACCAGAGGGTAGCAAAGTAACAATGAAATTGGTGGCAAGCTTGCGTTGACGACAGCGGTCAACAACAATTTTCCTTTTCGTCGTGTCACAAATAGCAATGATACTAAAAAGTCCTCTATTTCTCGTCACACGAGACATCACGTGTGCAAAAATCCCCTCCTTGTTATCTTCCACACGCACCAAGCCCTCAGACTGGATGGGAGGAGGGAGTAAAGGGAGGGGTATGCCAAACAAAGGCGTCTCACCAGCAAGAGTCGGGTGCGAATGCATCGAAATAGTGGAAGTAGTGGGTCCTCGAGCAAGTTTTCGCAATATTATTTTTTAAAATGAATACTCTGATTTTAAAATAAGCATAAATAAAATTTTTAAAATCATCGTGAATCTGGGGATGTCACACAAACCCTTACATGGGCCTTACCCTAAAGCCCAAAAACATTTCATAATCCAAAACACTTACACTCAGATGACCCAAAAAGAACTCAAATACCCAAGCCCAAAGAAAGCCCAAACTCAGAGCCCAAAATGCAAAGACCCATCTGACTGAGTACATGGGGCGTACTCAACTATACGTTAAGCGTACACATTGTCTGGCTTGTACGCCCATGGTACTTACCCACTAAGCTGAAATCCTCCTTAAGCGCTTCATGCTTAAAGCTAGAAATCCAAACCACAAATCTGAATCCTAATAAGTGTCTAGAACCATAAAGTAAGTGCCTTTGCGACTTTGCATTTCCCAAAAGAACCCAATTTCAAGATATAGCACTTTACTTTCACTAAATGGACATAATCTCATGCATGGGTGATTCTAAACCCTAAATGTGCCATCTTTATGGACCTTAAACCTTAGAAACACCAAGAATGGCAAGTCGTAGCTCCTGGAGTAGTATTAAACCACTAGATCTCATTTATGGGCTAAAAAGCGGTCCAAAACACATATATGCTGGATATAAACCACTAATGAACAAGATTAAAGTTTTTTTTAACTCAAACAAGATGGAAATGAGTAAAGAATCAAGATCCACAAGCTCTACTCAGATCAACAATCTCGCACCAAGCTTCTACTTCTGGATTATGGACAAAAATACACCAAAATGGACATAATGAGCTCAGAACACAAATGAGAGGTTTATAGTTTCGTGTATGAGGCTATATGGTTAGTGGAGGCTGAGAAATGATGGTTTCATGAGTCATAAATATGTTTATATAGTGTCTAACACCTAAAATTAGAGTTTCTCAAATCCCTTTGTATGCCCCGCGTACTCCTCGTACGCCCAATGTACGAGGCCTCTCATTCATGTTTAACTCTTTGCAGTACACTAAGCATACACCAAATTATGCCTCACGAAATGATTTTTTCACTAGTACGCCCCGCATACTAGCTATGTACACCCTGCGTACTAGGGTTTTTCCTTAAACCCTAATTTCTTCTGAAGACCATAACTTCTTCATTTTAAGCCCGGTTTCGACAATCCTTATGTCCACAAAGAGGTAAGAAAGGATCTACATGTATATCCACTCATAAACCTTAGAATTTCCCGAATAAAGCTCCGAATTCCCATAAAGGTCTGGACCAACACTTTATCAAGATACTCCTTGGCTTCAAAACACTAACCAAACACCCGGATAATCCAAATTACGACACTCACATCTAAGTGGGAAGCTATTCGGGACAGGGCGTTACAAATATATGTATATTCTAGTGTGTGTTGTTATGGTTGTTGTGATGATCTTATGAGACAAATTTGGGTAGGTGCGGAAGGTAGTATGGGCTCGTACCACTTGAAGCACATGACATGTACGCATAGCAGGGAAGTAACAACCACGAGGGTTTGTTTTTTTGGAATACTTCATATGGTAGGATATGCACCTCATATGATATTTTCTGGTTTATTTTCAATATTTAGTTACGAGGCGATTTGAGTCAGTATCCGGATTAGGAGCCGAAGCGAGTGGCAAGGATAGGCCAGGGTTGACAGAGGACCATGTTAGGGAGATGATTCATGCTGAGGTTGTTCTATTATATGTGGGCAGATATCGAAGGTTTTTGGATCTATCAAGACTGCATGATGAAGTTCTTTAATGACTGATACGCTGCACTTTCTGAGGCCGATGCTGCTACAACTATGGTAGTTGTCGCTGATGTGGGGATTGGCGCAAGGAGAGCCTTTAAGTACCAGGAATCCGACAATACGGAGCCCCCCGCTCGATGGGGTTCAGGATCTAATTATTGCTATGAAGTGGTTGTCAGATGTTGAGGGGTGTTTCTTTACTTGTTCATGCCCAGCTGACCAGAAGGTTAAGTGCACTCTGAACCTTCTTTAGTCCGGACCGAAGGATTGGTGTAGATTGGTGACTAGCTCGTACACTCTGGAGTAGAGGGTTGTTTTGACTTGTGAGAAGTTCTCTGAGATGTTGCACTCGAGATTTGTTCCATTGGTGGAGTAGGACAGGCTCGCTCAGGAGTATTTGGATATGAGGAAATGGACTGAGTTGGTGACTGAGATCACCAAGTTGTTTACATATAGAGTTATGTTTTGTCCTATGTTTTATGCTTCTGAGCAAGCTCAGATGACCCGATACTTGAGCATGCTCAAGAAGGATAACCGCCAGTTCGTATCTACACAACGATATGGTACACTTGTGGAGTTGCAGGAGGCCGCTAGGAGATGGGAAATCGAGATGGAGCTCCAAGTTAGAGAGGTGAGGCAAGCCCTGGTTCATACATAGCATGCGGCGAAGCGGTTTAAACCCGTTGATTCGCGGTACGGAGGCCATAGGGGTCGCAATTGTGGTAAGTGTGGCAGCCAACAGGGTTCATGAAGGTATATGTCGAACTTCATTTGGTTGCCACAAATATGTAAAGGAGGGGCATTATGCCAAGGACTGCTGCCAATAGCCTCCAGTACCAAGCACCAGGATTTGCTATCACTATGACCAGGTGGGCCGTATAACGACCAAATTCCCTTTGCTTACTGCTAGATCACCGCATACTCCAACACCAGCTAGTCAGCTACTCTGAGGATCACGAATAGGAGCCATGGCTGGGTGGAGCCCCCGATGGCTCGAGGTCGTTCTTATCATCTAATGGCAAAGGAAGCTAGGGTGGCGTCAGACATCATTAATGGAATGTTTCTATTTATGTTTCTGTCGATTATCTATGGTATGCTTATGATTATGTTTCTAATAGGTACATTCTTAGTGAATTCCCTATCTACCCTTGTGTTATTCGAATCAGGCGCGAGTGGTCCTTTGTGTCTCGATCTTTTAGTATGGATTTTGATATGACCCTTAGCTAGTTGGAGTGCCGGTTTTGAGTTTCTATCACTAACGGACACATGATTTTTGCATCCAGAGTATATAAGGGTTGTATCTTGGAGTTTTTCAAGGTGCCTTATCTGATCGATTTGATTCCTATTCCAATGGGGGGATGTATGTGTGATACTATGAATGGATTGGATGAGCAAGTTTGGTGCTATGATAGACTGTGAGGGTTAGTGAGTGGTAGTTTAAACCCCAAGTGGGGGAGAACTGGTCATCTATAGAGAGGTTACTAGGGTCGGATCAGGGTTTTGTTCGGTGGCTATGGCCCAATAGTATATACAATATGGGTGTATGGGTTATGTTGTCTATGTGGATGATACTTAGGTTGGGGAGTAGGTCTCGGTTATAGATGTGTCGATTGTCTGGGATTTTGCTGATGTGTTCCCGGAGGAGTTACCCATTGTGGCTCCTGAGAGGCAGGTGGAGCTCATGATTGATCTAGTGCTAGGTGCGGCTTCGATTGCCAAGGCGTCGTACCGGTTGGCACCGCTCGAGATGCAGGAGTTCTCCTCTAAACTTCTAGAGTCGTTAGGCAATCAATTTATCAAACCGGACAGATACCCGTGGGGAGCACCGATTTTTTTCGTCAAGAAGAAGGATGGTTCACAACGGATGTGCATTGATTACCGGGAGTTAAACAAGAAAACAATGAAGAACCGTTATCTCCTTCAATGGATTGATGACCTATTTGATTAGTTGTAGGGTGCATCTTGGTTCTCCAAGATCGATCTGAGGTTCGGGTATCATCAGGTAAGGGTGATAGAGGAGGATATGGAGAAGACAACATTCCAAACTCGTTATGGGCATTATGAGTTCGTGGTGATGCCATTTGGGCTCACTAATACACATGCAATGTTTATGGACTTGATAAATTAGGTATGTGGGCCGATGCTTGATCGATCGGTTATTGTTTTTATTGATGATATTTTGGTGATTCCAAGACCAGAGAGCAGTATAAGGAGTACCTCTAAGAGATTTTGGCAGTATTGAGGCGAGAACGACTGTATGCCAAGTTCTCGAAGTGTGAGTTTTTGTTACTAGAGGTCCAGTTCGTGGGACATCTCAATAAAAAAAAATAGGATTTTGGTCAATCCTGTCAAGATTAAGGTCGTGATGCAGTGGGAGGTTCTGAAATCTTCCTTGGAGATTAGAAGTTTCTTAGGTTTAGTGGGACATTATCGGAGGTTTATCTAGGATTTCTCCAAGATCTTTGTACCCCTCACTCGTTTGACGAGGAAGGGATTAGATTTCCGATGGGGCACTGAGTAGTAGGCGACATTCGAGATACTGCATAAAAGATTATGTGAAGCCCCAGAATTGACACTTCCAGAGGGTGTCGAGGATTTCATGGTATTTTGTGATACATCCATCACTGGTTCGGGGGTGGTCGTTATATATTTGGGACGAGTGATTGTTTATGCTTCTTGGAAGCTGAAGCCGCATTGTAACACCAGAAATTTCAAACAAATTTTTCATTTTAAAATCACATAATTCTCACTAACACATTTCATAAAAACCCCAAAGTATCAAATTATCTTAAAGACATATCCATAATTATTTGAATCAAAATCCAGGATCCTAAAAAAAACATAACTCCATCTCGTGTGTACAATCAAGTCGACACCTTCTCTCAATCCTGAGAGGTACCTGAAACACATATAATAACACGGTAATCACAAAGCTTAACTCATTAGCCTCTCATGGCTATATCCTGAATAAGACCCTCTCATTCGTCTTGAACACTATCTCAGTGCCACCCTTCACTCTATGCCCTAATTCTCCCCAACAGATGGGAGTCTGAAACCTCCTCCCATATAAGAGCTCAAAGGGAGGCATACCAATACTTAAATAATGGTTGTTGTTGTATGAAAACTCAGCCAAGGAAAAAGAAGTGTCCCAACTTCCACCGAAGTCCATAACACATGCACGTAACATGTCCTCGAGCATCTGAATCGTCTGCTCACTCTGTCCATCTGTCTGTGGGTGGTATGCGGTACTGAAGTGCAACCGAGTACCCAACTCCTCATGAAATTTCTTCAAGAACCTAAAAGTAAAGCGCACATCTCGATCTGACACAATCGAGGTTGGCACTCCATGTCGTGCTACTACCTCTCTCACATAAATATCGGCCAATTTCTTCGTACAATAGTTCTCACTGATAGCCAAAAAGTGAGCACTCTTCATCAACCGGTCCACAATCACCAATATCGCATCGACACCTTGTGTTGTCCTCGGTAATTTGGTGATAAAATCCATGTAAATATGTTCCCACTTCCACTAGGGAATCTCTAGAGGTTGCAACGGGTCATGTGGACGCTGATGCTCCGCCTTAACCTGAATGCAGGTCAAGCACCTCTCAACTACCCATGCCACATCTCTCTTCATACAAGGCTATAAATAATCCCTCTTCATATCCAAATACATCTTAGTGGCTCATGGGGGATCATGAATCTCGACCGATGAGCCTCCTCCATCAAAAACTAATTTTTGATGCTTATTGTCTCTAAATTGACTAGCCCGGATCTGCGGACATTACAATTATCTCCCCCTTAGGATGATTACGTCCAGGAATCATCAACGAAACAGGGTTGTATAATGACCATGTACGTTATCTCTTTATCCTAGGTAATAATCGTAACTTCTATGTTCCTTCGAATGAGTATCTAATTCTTAGACTTCTCGACTGCAGGCGGTGCTCGATCTTGTACTTGCTCCCTATCTCACGTTAAACTCTAAATTATGACCTTTAAGTCACAATCTCAATCCTCACTGGATACGAACTTAAGATAAGTTTTTTTAATTAATTTATTTATTTATTAATATAATGGACTGATGTGTCATATTCTAATGACATATCATCGTATGTTGCAATGCTCAGACTCAGGTCTCTTAGAGTCAAATTCCGAAATCGAATATACTTTCCTTCATGTTTTGATCACATCTTAAAAGTTAGCATTTCTAGCTACAAGCAATTATCGTGATACCTCTACTGATCGCTTTGATTTCAATCTTCTGGCTTAAGTCAAATGTGACATCGAACTTAGTTCTCCGAACCACGTGACATACTCATCGTAGTCGGACTCGATTTGGTATGACCACTAGGGTCGAAATAACAATCATCTTCTTAGTCATTACCGAAACAATGATAACGACATACTTGAATAAAATGGTATCAATTACTAGCTTTTCGGTAACCTTGTGACTTTCCCTGATCCAAGTGCGAGTCCTGTGCTTCCAGTAGTATAGGCCTCTACTACCTTTCACACCTACTCATACTCGTCCCAAGTATTGTCTCGCAGTTCACCTAATTCACCATCACAAAGTCAATTTTAACACATTCAAACGTGTCCAAACAATCATATAATTTTCCCTAGATTCTACTAGGACTTCTTCCATGTGTATCTTCAATCATCAATTCTGCTTCAACTCGGTTGGTGATGGAAATGTCATATGATGGGATAACATCATGGATTATACCAAAAATCTTTGTTTCTGCTAATAAAAAGTGTACTTCTCCCGTACTAGACGTATTATTTATTATGCGCATTCTAAAGGCAAGATATCACTCTTACGATAACTTATGATAGGTACTATTCAGTATCGTAAGCTTTCTTATTTCCTCCATTTACTCAATTAACTATGAGTCTTCACCATGATGTTCTGCACACCAAATCAGTCGTTTGGTGTATCAAGACGAGAATAAATATAGAGGAAGGTTTAGACGCGTACTCCTCCTTATTACCTCGAAAAATTATATGCCAGTTCTAATATTGTAATTAAACGTTTAGAAATCTGAACACATAATATTTCCAGATTCGGTTAGCAACAAACCATAGATCCGATCAAACGATAGCATCATAAAGCATCGCAAAAATTAACGCTCGTAGATCCGGGCTAGTCAATATAGAGATAATAGGGGTGGAAAATGACTTTTTGACAAAAGATTATTTAGAATAAATAATATTAACCAAGTTGTAGAATATGTCTCAAGGGTTCCGTACATATAAAGAGCGCCGAAATTCGAGTTATAACGAAGAAGTTATGACCCGTCGAAGTTTAGCGACGGAACCGGCACGGCACCACGAAAACGTAAATAGTGAATTTATGATAGAGTGAATTTTAGCCTTAGTAATCTAAGTGAAGGTCGTATAATATGTTAATCTGAGAACATCCATAAAAAGAACGCCTAAATCTGACTTCGTATGAGGAAGTTATGATTTTTCGAAGTTTCAGCTTAGCAGTGTACAACCCAAAGTTCGAGTATTAGATCGAGCGGTTTTTAGCCGACACAACCTAAACGAGAATCGAAGATCTCGTTATTAGTAGCGTAACGATGAAAAGACAGACGGAAATGGACACAAGATGAAGAAGTTATGAGATTTTAATGGATCAACCCTGTCCCGGCGTATTAAAAAATATAACTTTAAATATAAAATCAAAATTAGCCGACTGAGTCTAAACAAAAGTTGTAGAGTACATCTCCACCTACGCGTGGATATAAATAACGTCAAAAACGGAGTTCGTATGAACAAGTTACAAATTATAATAGCATATTTACGTATTAAAATAAACTATAAATCATATATACGTACACACATATATATATTCATATGTATATATCATTAGAAAGGTATCGACGATGCGGCCATTATAAAACTAATGTTGAGTTATTTCGACATTAGTTTAGTATAAATATCGTTAAATCTAGTTAAAATAGTATTATAAAGGGGTATTTAGTTGTTTATATAACTATAAGGTCATTAATTAATTATGGAGGGTAGTTTTTGAAAATTCAATTAGTATAAATAAGGGCCTCTAGCTCTCATATTTCTTGCACCATTCTCTTGATTCAAGAGTCTTTCTATTCTTATCCCCCGAGCATTTCAGTCCCTCGTGATTCGACTTCTCTTTCTGTAGCTTTAGTATAATAAGGTGAACGCTGAAGCGTTGCACGAATCTTTCTTAGAAAGATTTAGCGACAAAGTTATGCCCCTACAGAGCCCGACTCCTAGCTAAAATCCTATTGTAAGTAAGTTATGCTTACCCTATTTTAATATAGCTTATATTTAAAATTAATATTGTTATTATGAACTTATAATAAATATTTGACTTATATAAGTATCGTTATAATATCTTTTTAACTACTCGCGGTATGGGGAATCTGGTTTAAAGGGTCGCATAGGGTTGTTGGATTTCAGAAGTGCTATACGCCAAAATGGTCCTGCCCTCCAGTGTTTTATGCCTGGCCCCTGTGTGTACATAGTGTTTGGAAAATATTGTTTAAACGCTTATATAATAATAATAATAAGACTATTAATTAGTAACGATAGATATTATACTAAAATCTAGTGGTAATAATACTAGGTTTCGTCGAAGGAAATTATTTTAAAGTAAACGAAGCGTTGTCCAAGTACCAAGTCAACAACTTCTCAGGTGAGTGCATAGTTACTTTTATCTTACACGTAAATATGAAGTATTTTATATAAATTATGTGCTATGTGTGCATATTATTTGAATATTTGTTGTCTATGCTGGATGAACGATTTTATCCATGTTTTAAATTATTTAAAATGTATATGTATTTTATATCTACGATAATGTTGGGGTAAAACATGGGTAGATGTAATAGATGGAGTATGAGTTGGATGATGAGTTGAGAGGTGAAATAGACTGTGAGGTGAGGATGAGAGGTGGACGATGTGAGAAGCCTTTTTCCCAAATGATGGCCTCGTCATTGAGCAGAGTATGGATGACAACCACGTACTATTCTAGGAAGTCCAGTGGAACACTAGTAGGCTCGCAACCTGTAGGTGTTGTGAACGATGACTTGGTGCCTAAACATTGGCGATTTTTGTTAATGCTTTATAAAAACCAGAGTACATATTTTAATAAAAATGGTGCGGAATTTGTTCCCAGTAAAACATGATAAATACGTTATCAAGGCATTTCCGAAGAAAAAGTATTTTTATTCATTTTAAAACATTTGGGATGTCATCGTCAATACAGAAACATAAGCATAAACAAAACTTACATGTATTATCACTAGTGATTTATATCTCCTTAATCTCTCAGTGTAATGTGACTTCATATTAACACCAGTGATATAAATAAACTGAGTGGATTAGGTTGGAAAACCTAGTGAGTACATAGGGTTTTCAACCCACAATAATATAATTATTATGTTTAAACAATCAAACAATCTACCCTAAGAATCAACAATTCCTCATTCATTTATTCCTAAGGATCATCCTAAGGAATCGACACGAAGTCCATCATTGCCACGATTTAAACAACAGGCACTAAGTCTGCATAGTTGTCGGGTTTAGGCAACAAGTCTACATGGTCACCAGGGTTTAGGCATCAAGTATGGATGATCGCCAAGGTTTAGGCACTAAGTCTGCATAGTCACCAGGGTTTAGGCACTAAGTATGCATAGTCGCCAGGGTTTAGGAACCAAGTCTGCATGGTCACCAGGGTTTAGGCATCACGTCTGCATGATCGCCAAAGTTTTGGCACTAAGTCTGCATAGTAACCAAGGTTTAGGCATCAAGTTTGCATGATCGCCAAGGTTTAGAGTACACCAGGTGAACACATCCTTCACAACACCTACATGTTGCGAACCTGGTAGTATTCCACTGGACTGTCTAGAATAGTATGTGGTTGTCATCCATGCTCTGCTAGATGACGGGGCCAACATTTAGGAACAAGGATTCTCATATCGTCCACCTCTCATCCTTACTTTGTGGTCTATATCACCTCTCAACTCATCATCCAACTCATATTTCATCTACCCATGTTTTACCCAACATATTATGTAGATATAAATACATATATAGTTTAAATCATATAAAACTTGTATAAAATCGTTCATCCAGCATAGATAACAATTATACATATAATATGCACACATAACACGTAGTTTATATATAATTCATCATATCTATGTGTAAGATGAAATGGACCATGCACTCACCTGAAAAGGTGGTGACTCGGTACTCGGACAACGCTTCGTCTACTTTAAAACAATTTTCTTCGATGAAATATAGTATTATTACCACTATATTTTAGTCTAATATTTATCGTGACTAATTATTAGTCTTATTATTATTATATAAGCGTTTAAACAATACTTTCCAACCACTATGTACAGACAGGGGCCAGACGTAAAACACCAGAGGGCAGGACCATTTTGGCATATAACACTTCTGAAATCTAACAACCCTATGCGATCCTTTAAACTATATTCTTCGTACCACGAGAAGTTAAAAAGATATTATAACGACACCTATATAAGTCATAAAAATAGCTCAAATATTTATTATAAGTTCATAATGACGATAATAATTTTAAATATAAACTATATTTAAAATAGGGTAAACATAACTTACTTACAAGGGGATTTTAGCTAGGACTCGAGCTCTGCAGGGGCAAAACTTCATCGTTGAATATTTCTAAGAAAGATTTGTGCAGCGCTTCAGCGCTCACCTTACTATATTAAAATTACAAAAAGAGAAGTCGAATCACAAGGGACCGAAATGCTCGGGGGATAAGAAAAGAAAGACTCTTGAATAAAGAGAATGGTGCAAGAAATATGACAGGCCAAGGCTCTTATTTATAGTAATTGAATTTAAAAAAACTATCCCCCATAATTACTTAATGACCTTATAGTTATATAAACGATTAAGCACCCCTTCATAATACTATTTTAAATATATTTAATGATATTTGTACCAAACTAATATCGAAAGTATTCAACACTAGTCTTATAATGACCGCATTGTCGATACCTTTCTAATGATATATACATTTGTGTATATATGTGTACGTCTATATGATTTATACTATATTTTAATACGTAAATATGCTATTATAATTTGTAACTCATTCATACGAACTCCATTTTTTGAAATTCTTTATATCCACAAGTTGGTATTTACGAGTACTACAAATTTCATTTAGACGTCGTCAGCTAATTCTCATTCTATCTCATATTTACAAAATTGTATCGAATTTATCGCGTTCGAATAGTAGGGACCAAGTTTCGTCCATATCTTTAACAAACGACCTCTACTCTCGACATTCTTTATATCCGCGCGTAGGTAAAACAAGATCTAAAACTTTCATTTAGAATTCGTCTGCTAATTCTCGACCGATCTTAAATTTAACAGTAAGAGGAGATTATACTGTTAAATGTTCGCGTAAAATTCATAACTTCTACATACGAACTCTGTTTTCGTCTGTCTTTTTACCGTTGATTTCCTATTAATGAGATCTTCAACTCTCATTTAGGTTGTGTAGGCCAAAAACTGCTCGAACAAAAATTCAAGTTTCGGGTCGTGCACTGCCAGGCCAAATGTAAGAAAATTCATAACTTCCACATACGAAGTCAGATTTGGGAGTTCTTTTTATGGACGATCTCAATTTAACATATTCTACGACTCTCTTTTAGATTACTAAGGCTAAAAACTCATCTATCGTAAATTCATTGTTTACGTCTCCGGCATCGTGCCTGTTTTGCCGAAAAACTTCGATGAGTCATACTTCTTTGTTATAACTCGGATTTTGGTTTTATTTCCATGTATTGAACCCTTGTAACATATACTATGTGACATCCCTAAAAATCTCGGTCAGAAAAGACCGATTTCATTTATGCTTCTTAAAATAATTTCAGAGTAAATCCTTTTTATTTAAAATAGTTGCGGAATTTGTTCCCAAAAATAAAATATGATAAAATGATATTTATCAAAGCATTTCATCAAGATATGCATTTTCATTATATAATCAAACTCGGGATGTCATGTTCCGATACAGACCATAAAGCATAAACGATAACATTCCAAGTCATTCAACAAATATATACATATGCAGACTTGTAAACAAAACAATTTGATGATTCATCCATCTTATGCCATTGCGCCACTTCCTGTAATACAAATAAACTGAGTGGGTCAGGCTTAGGAGCCTGGTGAGCATATAGGATTTTCAACCCACAATAAATAATTATATTTAATTTCACCAACGAACAATAACCTGATTACCCATTCTCGTTATCCTAACTTGATGTCCCTAAAACAACATCTATCTCAAGGGACCTAATCTAGGATTTTCACCGGGACGGACATTACTGGTAAGGGGTTTCCTCAACAATAGATATCCTAAAGGCAACCATGAGGGGGATAGAGTACACCGGTGAACACATTGTTCACAACACCTACAGGTTATGAACCTGCTAGCGTTCCATAAGACTGTCTAGAAGGAGTCTGTGGTCATTATCCATACTCCGCTGAATAACTAGATCAACAACAACAACATCGAGGCGTCTCATCTGTTTTATCACACATCAACTATCTACCCATGTTCTACCCAACATATTAGTAGATAAATATATATATATATATATATATATATATATATATATATATATATATATATATTTATACATAGTTTAAAACTTGTATAGCATTCTCATTCAATACATATTCCACATAACAGATGAGGCACACCCACATAACACGCATTTCATAGAGAATAAATCATATCCATGAGATAGAAGAAAGTGAATATAATTCACACACATAACAACAAAATTATACACATAACACGTATTTCGTATAAAATACTTCATAATTATGCGTTAGAAGAAAATAACTACATACTCACATGTTCAGAAGATGATCGGACAACACTACGACTTGTAGAAGTAGTATTCTTCGGTAGATCAGGAAGATCTTCACAAAAACCGGGCTCCTCGCGAGCAGAGATTTGGCTCGGAAATCACACTTCTCGGGATCTTCGGGGCTTCGGGACTTGCTTCGGGGCTCGGGAATAATACCGAGGCTTCGGGGTATAAATGGCACGCAAATCGAGGCAAAAACTAGAGAGAAGGGAAGAATTTGGCAAAAGAATAAGGCTGCCCTCACATGCCCTTTTATAGGAGGCTGAGGCCTCGCCGTACGCTGGGCGTATGCCTCGGATCGTCACTGCATGCGTCATCGGAGCACTCGAGTCCGAGGCGGTGCATGCATCGGGGTACGTTGGGCGTAGTTCGGATCGGATCGATGACTCCCCCCTTTCTTTCGGATTATATCGGAATTTAATAATTAAATTTAAATTTGAATTATTTAATAAACTTCGAAAATTCATATCTTCTTCATACAAACCCCGTTTTCGACGTTCTTTATATCCACGCGTAGGTGAGACCATACTCTACAACTTTTATGTAGACTCTGTCGGCTAACTTTGACTTTATTTTTATTATTTATTTTTAGTAGGCCGGGACAGGAAAACTTTGTTATAAAATCATAACTTCTTCATCCGACGTTCGTTTTATTCTGAATTTTCACCAATGCGCTACTATCAACGAGATCTTCGATTCTCGTTTAGATTGTTTCAACCAACAATCACTCAATCTCGAATCGAGTATTCGGGCTGCATACTGCTAAGTCGAAACTTCAGAAAATCATAACTTCCTCATACGAAGTTAGATTTTGGCATTCTTTTTATGCACCCTCTCGGTTTAATGAACTATACGACATTCATTTACATCACTAAGGCTAAATATCGTCCTAGCGTAAATTTCACTTTTTACGTCATTTTGCGTTGCCGGTTCTATCGCAAAACTTCGACAGGTCATAACTTCTTCGTTATAACTCGGATTTTGGCATTCTTTTTATATTCGGAAACCTCAATTCAACTACTACAACATTATCCATATATATCGACTTTATCTAACATTTCACTTTAACGCTCATTTTTATTCTTAATTAAATTAAGACAGACAATTAAACACAAAACACATAATACACAAATAATACACTTCTATTATTTCAAAACGGGTTACAAAGGTTAACCTAGACTATTATATCAACATTAATAACAAGCCCATAAACACAGGCGTTACATACTACAACTTGGTTAAGATTAACCCTTCTAAATAATATTCCATTAAAAACTCATTTTTGATGCTTATTGTCTCTAAATTGACTACCCGGATCTGCGGGTGTTACAGGTTCCCGTGGCAATTGGTATAAGACCTTGGAGGGTCTTCAAGGCACCCCCTAGTGTAATCGCATGATTAGCTTGTATGTTATTGCTTGGTAGGAAGACCATGTGGAGGTTCCCATGGTAGGAAGACCATGTGGAGGTTCCCAAGGCAGATGGGAAGACCACGTGGGGGTTCCAGTGACACTAGGTGTAAGACCCAAGAGGGTTTCCAAGGATTCCTCTTATGTTGTATGCATGGCTTATGTGACATGTATAACTGTTAGCTAGTATGTTATGTGATATGTGATTGTATGTGGTTATGCTTTGGGGAACTCACTAAGCTATCAAGCTTACCGTTTGTGGATTTGTTTCACGTACATCTGAGTCCAAGGAAGGGCAATGCATTTTGACGTGGCGTGCACTTTACCTCTCTTTCACTGATATGTTTTGGGGACTCTTTGATGATTTAAATAAAGTTGTAATGAATGTTGATTTGAAAGAATTATGTTGGGATTTCATGAATTATGCAAATGTGTTTTTATTAATTTTCTTTTTAAATAAAGTTGTAATGAATGTGTTTTATTAATTTAAAATGAAAATTTTCTTTTGGGGGTGGGGGTGAGGGATGCAATTTTCATCCCGTTTGCTTCCGTTGACATCCCTAACCCAAAGAATACTTAGTTTGTAAATTATAATAAACGAACTCGGACCTCATTCTAAGAAATTAAATATCATCAAAGACCAATCATGAACTAAAATAAATGAACCTTTATGGTTGTTATAAATTTTTATTTTTAAATAAAAATATATAGAATATTAAAAAAAAAAATTAAACCATGTCCCCCCAGTAGACTTTGATGTATTGCTTTGCCTATTCTAATAGTATATCTTTCTTACGGAATATTTCTATAATAAGACTCGTCAAGATTTATAAGGTGTGCTGTCTCATAAAAGTATTTAATTAGTACTTAAGATATATATTTTTAATTAAGATAAACATTCTTTTGAGAGGAAGTGGGTGCCCTTTTTGCGGACAACATCGAGCGAACATGGTGGAGATGGTGTGTTTGTTGGTGGGCCCCATGTCACACTACTTGCATGTGAGGAGAAAGTGGGACCCACTCGCCCGGTTTTATGGTTGTACGAGGGAAGTAAATTGGGCCCACGTCGCTACTTTCCACTACTTGGACAACGTGTCCGCTCGTTTCTTACGCGTGCCTTTGCATGTAAGTAATCATGAATCGTCATCCTATGTTTAATTATAAAAATTAAAACAGGATTTTAGAATAACAAGTTTCTTCAAATTAAATGCATCAAGTGTCGGGGTAGGTGATGGAATATATTCCATTTGTTTCGATTCAAATATTTATATTTAATCTTATTTAACAAAAAATCATTCATCTGTACTTATAAATATTAAAAACGATAAGTGATTATTTGATGTATTTATTTTATATTTTAATAATAAAATATTGTATTGTTATGAGCTGGCTACCAATAGATTTTGCTCATAGGTTTGCCCATAATTAGAGGATAAATATTGTAAAGTAAAAAACACCAATGATCCCCGATATGTTTCGCAAGTTGAAATAGTGCAAGACTCTGGTCGATAAAACTTAATGATTAAGAAATTAAGAGTTTAGGATGCTTTTGAGGTTTTATGGAAGATTGATAGTAAATAAAACAAAAGATTTCCAAAAGTTTCTTGAATTGAATTAATAAATATAAGAAGCAAAAAATTAGTTACATTCAACAACTAAAACTATGTTTCAGGGTGTATTGTTGATAGGTAATGTTACTGGCGGACACAAACATCGATACTAGGGGCCGAAAACAAAACTTTGAACAAACCATCAAAAAAACTGGTTGGGTCATTTCACCCACAAACAACAAAGGTTGAAAACTTCATTGAGGATATTTTCCAGTGAGTTGGAATGTATTCGATGAACTTTTCCAGCGCGGATAATAATGTTTTAGAGTTTGTTTTTCCATTAAAGATCGAGTTGCAAGTTAGATCGATATTTTGCTTTATTTATAGAGGTAATGAGTTATTTAGCTTTATTTCCTAATGGATAGATTTCACTACAAGAATAATCATCGTTAGCGGCGATGTCTTTAGCAGCGACATACAACATACAACTTTCGCGTTGTGTATCGCCGCTGAAGGGGGCTTGTCGCCGCTAAAGGCGTCGCCGCTAATGGTGATAAACCACGAACCGTGTCAAACCCCGGTAATAAACCCCAACCGTTGATTTGTTCCTAATCCAACAACTCACAATAGACATTGTATACAGCAATAGCAGCGATGCCTTTTGCGGTGACGGTTGTCGCCGGTAATACTCTCATTTCTTTGATTTTGATTTTTTCAATAATGATTTCTAAGTCAAAAGTATACTAGTATAAGGAAGCTAAAAACCAAGGGGCATGGCCTCTCGTAGCCCCTTAGAGGTTTCATCGCCTTTAGGTGAGATGGTTGAATGCGGATTACTAATCATGCATTCAAGGTGTTCGTGTAAATAACACCACAAACCAATAAACGAGCCAATATGTGCACCATTGAGCTTGTGGGTATGTTTGAGAGAGTGAGAGAGAGAGAGAGATTAGTTTATCGTTGAGAAAGGTCTTAGGACAACTTATATTAGTAAATGCTTATGTTTGCCCCAAATTACATTCCCTATGTTTACCTAAAGTGGATGTCGGTCGTACCTTTGTATAAGTCGTTAATGCATAGATAATCGAAAGGTATATTATATCATTAGACAATGCTCCTGTCGTCTTCTAGTCGTGCCTCCTATTATTCCTCATATTAAATAGGTAGGTGCATTTATCACTTACGTATGAACCTCTAATTTAGATGTGGGGGATCGATATTATTTGTCCTTGGTGAATATCGTCTACGTGGAATGTTCTAAAATATGTGAGGTGTGGTGTGGCAAAAAGGGTTAGCATCAAGCTTTAGCCGTTATGACGGCCCCATATCATTTTTAAGGTGTGATTTAGATTTTCAATTGTATATATAGTTAATAATTACATATAAAGAAACAAATTTGATTGGTTTTAGGGTCTAAATTTAATGAATTGCACAAAATCCTAAAAATGTTAGGGTCAACCTTGAATCTAGATTATATATTAATTAAAAGTTTGGTAAAAAAAATCTAAGTTTTTGGTGGACTGATTAGATGAGTTGAACTCTCGACCTTGATCTTAAGAAGTAATTTTGTATTTGATATATATATATATATATATATATATATATATATATATATATATATATATATATATATATATATATATATATATATATATATATATATATATATATATATATATATATATATATATATATATATAAAAGATGAGTTGGTGAAAGTGGATACAAATTATTATGGAACAATCGACTCTCTAAAGATCACAGATAACAACCATGAGATGATTTTGGTAAAAAAGTGATGATTATTTATTACCCTTTCATTTTTTTACTTGTACAGTTATGTATATAAAAGTTAACTAGAAAAATATTTACTCCGTATCCAATTTGTTCTATCTATAAAAATTATAAGTTTAAAATAGAGAAGCAAGAAGTTTAAAAGCAGCGGAAGGCCATCGCTGAAATCTGTACTGACAAAATGGGTATGGAAGCACTGATACAGAACTCAGAAGACAGAAGGCAAAGGCTGTTGGCCTGTGACCAGATCCCTCGCTAGTACACTTTGCTTTGTTGCTCTAAGAAAAATACAAAAATGATCGTCGACATTGGATGAGAATCTCTTTCCAAATTGTCTGTTTTCTACCCCCTTCTTTCTTTGTCTTGTCTACTTTATTCATTCTTACTTAAAATAAAAAGTTCAATTTGATGTTAATTTATAAGAAAAACACAAAAATGATCCCAATAAATGATCCCAATGGTTTATGATTTACTATGGTTTTAATCCATAAAAATTTAGACATTAACAATAGGTACAAATTTAGATTTTTTTTGAAAATGGTTTTAGTCCCTATCATAATTGACATGATTTTTATATCCTTATAATTTGTTTTTTCAAAGTTGTCTTTGTTTTTATTTTTAAATTATCTAGAAAATAAAATATAGCTCACTCGCCCCACCTCACCCACACCTCTCTCTCTCTCTCTCTCACACACACACACTTGGTTTTGTATTTTTGTATATATATCCCCACACATATTTAATCAAACTAAGAAACTCTAGTCATACAGGTGTGAAGAACTTAACCGATCTAGTTTGAACCAACTGATCTGATTATGAACCAACATAATGGATTAGATATTAAATTACAATTGGATTGAATCAGATTCGAAATTCCAAAATTCAATTGGATTAGATCGATTATTGAATCACCCTGAAGATCCAATGTATAAGGTCGGACGGAGTGTGGTGAGGGTAAGGGTGAGGGAAGCTCCCATCCCCTCTTGAACACCACTCCGTGGGTGAGGGAATGGAGTGCGGGAAAAGAGGTGGGGGGAGAAGGTGCCACGCTCTCTCTCCTCTTCTCATTGGCCAATTTTTTTTTATCTTTTTTAATATTTATAAAATTATGTACTTATTATAAAAATATAAAAAATATATTAAAATTCATGGTTTTTAATTCCCAACAAAATGAGTATAATATATGTATGAAATATATTGGAAAAAAAGTGAGAGAAGGGCTTCCCACCCATTCCGTGGCTTTTTGATGAGGGAAAGAAAAGTGAGAGAAAGACGGGTATGACCCACCAAAAGTGAGGGAAGAATCCCTCCCACACCTTCCGATCTAACCAATCTGAACTAATTATAAATCTTAGTTTTAAATCTCACAAATATGGATTCGTTATTTAAAATTTTACTTTTCTATGTGATTATTGATTGTAATGATCACAAATATCCATGAATATGTTTTTCTCAACTGTGATTATGAATTCATCATCATCATTAAGACACATGTATTGTGTATAGTAAAATATTGATTTTGATTGTGACTATGAATTGTATTCATCATCATCAAGACACGTGTATTGTGTATAGTAAAATATTGATTTTGATTATGATTTTTATTGGTTTTTGTGTGTAGTGTGATATTGAGAACATGTCATCCTTAGAGTATGTAGTGTGATATTAAAAGAAGAATAAAAGGGAATGAAGTGTTTCAATCGCCGATGGTATGAGATCGTCTTGGTATAATTTCCAATCGCCGATGGTATGAGATCGTCTTGGTATAATTTCCAATCGCCGATGGTATGAGATCGTCTTGGTATAATTTCCAACCCAGAGTGCGTCCAAATTCAAGATTTCACATATAAAGGGTTTTCTTAATGTTACTTTTGTTGTTGGGACAATTTTGGAAAAATCTCATCTGACACGCATAAAAACAAAATTCTGTAATCAATCATCTAAGATATATGAATATCCGATAAATGTAGCGGAAACTTTTAAAACATGTAATATTATATAAAAAGATTTATATAAAAAGATTTATATAAAATGAACTATTGGTTTTTAAAAAAGGATAATTAAATCAATTTGCAAAATTATAGAAGATTTTTTTTTTTGTTAGACGACTACTTATAATAGTTTTTTTTAAGTTAGAATTTTTTGGTTAATATACACCTAGAGTAGTTTTTGAAGTTAAGAGGTTTTTTTTTTTTTTTTTTTTTTTTTTTACTACTTAAATGTTAGAAATTCTTGCTACCAAACAGTTTTCTATTTTTATTGTTTTTTTTATTAAAAATAAATGGTAAAAGTTTTTGTCAAGCACACACTCATTATTTCAACTTTCAAGCGAAACTTTTAGATTATAATTAATAGGGATAATGACTTGAAAGGGTAACGAACTTTCGATTTTTGTCACATTTAGTCACTAAACTTTTTTTCGTTATCCATTTGCCATTGAACTATTGAAACTGTTCACATTTTACCCTTATGACCGGCTGTTGCCGGTCATAAGGGTAAAATGTGAACAGTTTCAATAGTTCAATGGCAAATAGATAACGAAAAAAAGTTTAGTGACTAAATATGAACAAAATCGAAAGTTCGTTTCCCTTTAAAAAGTTCAATGACTAAATGTGAACAAACTTCTTCTTGTATTATGTTTTAGCAATTTATTTATTTTTGTTAAATTGTAGCAACATTTGTTGATGAATAAATCTATGAAATAAAAAAATAAAAAAATAAAAAAAACCCTGAAAATATATTTAAAAAAAAAACAAAAAACCAAAACTGAAATACAAAACCAATGGTTTGACATTTTCCAAAATTTCCAATCTGATTTTGGTTTTACAAAAAAATGAACCATTCTCACTTATGTGAATTATGACCATTGGTTTGGCATGCGAAATTTGTGACATCCCATGAATATATAGTTACAACATCGTCTAAACTCATACTTCATAGTAAGGGGTTAGAGTATCATCGCATGAATACGTAGTTACAACATCGCCTGAACTCGTAATTCATCACCTACAGGTTATGGACCTGTTGGTGTTTCCACTGGGTTGTCTAGAATAGTACGTGGTCGCCATCTATACTCTGGTAGATGACTACATCGCCACATTGTTGGTTAAGGTTATGGTATCTCCTTTCATCCTACATCACATATTCATCATCATCTATATACCTAATTATCATCACCTTTCTATCATCACATATCTCTCATCATTTTATTTCATCACACACCAATTATTTCATCTACCCATGTTTCATCCGCAACATATTTGTAGATATAAAATAAATATACCGTTTAAATCTTTAAAAACATGTATAAAATCGTTCATCCAGCATAGACAGCAAGTATTCAAATAATATGCACACATAGCACGTAATTTATATAAAATACTTCATATCTATGTGTAAGATAAAAGTAACTATATCTACCATAAAAATCCCATAAATGCTTCCTAACTTCGAACCCCAAGGTTTACTCTACTAAAGCTTCATATTCTCGGCTCTCTGAACCTAGAATGGTCCAAATCTATCACACCAAAAAGCTCAAGATAGCTCTTCCTCTCACTCTACACACTCAAGCTCGTTAGGGTTTTCACTTATGGGTAAGGTAGTCGTAATTGAAGGCCATAAGTGCCTTTAAATATGGCTCGGGCCCAAAGATTTAGGGTTTCTGCCAACAACGCAGACTTGTCGAGTCCATTCATTAATCCGAGTCATCAGTTGCAACCTTACTCGACGAGTTGAGGCGTCAACTCGTCGAGTCTCTCTTCTTAACTCAAAAGAAAAATGCTTAAATTATGATACCTGAAAATTCGGATGTTACATTTTGTTTTTTTATTTCATAGATTTCTTCATCAACAAATGTTGCTACAATTAAACAAAAATAAATAATTTTGCTAAAACATAATACAATAGGAAGTTTGTTCACATTTACTCATTGAACTTTTTAGAGGGAAACGAACTTTCGATTTTGTTCACATTTAATCATTAAACTTTTTTTCGCTATCTATTTGCCACTAAACTTTTGAAACTGTTCACATTTTACCCTTATGACCGGTAACAGCCGGTCATAAGGGTAAAATGTGAACATTTTCAATAGTTCAATGGCAAATAGATAACGAAAAAAAGTTTAGTGACTAAATGTGATAAAAGTCGAAAGTTCGTTACCCTTTCAAGTCATTATCCCTAATTAATAACCACAATCCATCCATAAGTGATTTTACAACAGTTTCCGATCGCAAGGTTAAAAAACAATCCTTCCTCAAATTTGCTAAAAGTCATCGCAAATAAGTACATTTATGAAACTTTATTTATTAAATTTGGGAAAACTATAATAAAATCTCTACGTACTGATCTAATACTCGATTTAGTTCTTACATAAATTTTTTTATTTAATTAAATCCCAAATACCGGTAATCGTATTCAATTTAACCCTTTGATCCGGTCAACAGGTCATTCAACTTTCAAAAATTACATTTTTCGCCCAGATTTCAAAATTTATTACAAATTTGATCCAAAATTTACACTTTTGGCCCAAATTTGAATTTTTTTACAAATTTGGTTTAAAATTTACCCTTTTTGCCCAAATTTTAGAACTTTACTATGAATTCATTCTAAATTTAGTTTTTTTACAACTTTTTTTCAAAATTTTTTTTTATAATATGTTTTTTCTTTTTAAACTCATATTTATACAAAAAAAAAACATATTTTCACATAAAAATCTTATTTTTTCTATATAAAAACCTTTTTTAAAAGTTTTTTGTATATAAAACATCTAGTTATAAAAATAGGTTTGGATTATTTGTGTGACATCTTTTAAAAAATCAATTAAGAAATTAAAAATAAGCCTAAATTATAAAAACAAGTTTGGATTATTTGTTCTTTAATCACATTTATATGAAAGTTTAAACTAGTTACATTATATATGAAAGTTTAAAATATCTATAATATAATAATATTTTTATTCGTAAGAATTTTTTAAAGAAAAAAGTTAAAATCATAACTTTGATATATTTTTTTATAACTTTTTAATAAATATATTATCTAAATAAAACATATCCATTCATGACACGTGTCCGATCTAGGTTGTGATTTTTTATTGCCAATCAACCTCTTCTTACTTGGATTATTTATAATCTTGTATTTTCTATATTTTTTAATGTCTGTTATACGGAATACCGGTTGCAATTTATTATCGATAAACATGTTTTTAGGGTTTTTTTAACTATCAATAACACAATAGAATACTTCAACTAAAGTTCTAAAGAATTTACACATGAGTTTTTTTAAAAAAAATTACTCAAACAGCTGAAACATGCTTGAGTGGAGCTTCACAAAAATATCACAACCTACTCAAAAACATGATGTTAATTTTTTTTAATAAAATGTTTTTTTTCTATGAGCTACAATTAAGAACTGACATTATTTTTCCTATAAATGTGATTAAATAACAAATAAATAATATTAAAATGAGTGTAACTAGTTTTTGACAAACTATAACTTTATAGTATAATTTAGGGTTACTTTTAATTTCTTAATTGATTTTTTAAGAGAAATCACACAAATAATCCAAACATATTTTTTTAAGTAGAAATTTCATATACAAAACTTTAAAAAAAGTTTTTATATAGAAAAAATAAGATTTTTATGTGAAAATACGTTTTTTTTTGTATAAATATGAGTTTATAAAGAAAAACGTATTAGAAACAAATTTTTGAGAAAAAAAAAAAGTTATAAAAAAACTAAAGTTAGGATGAATTCATAATAAAATTCTAAAATGCGTAAATGGCACAAAAAACACTCTTTTTATACCGAAATTTGATTTTGACACCGTGTTTTTTGTTGTGTCAATTTTGACACTGTGTTTTCCAATTTGTTACAATTCTGACCACTTGACCGGTTCACCAGGTTGCATGATGACGTGTCAGTCTTGATGATGTGGCAAGCTAACATTATATGCTGACGTGTCAAAATTGAATTTTTTTCTCACAAAAAACACTAAGTTTTCATTTTTTCTCTAATTTTGACAATAAGTTTAATTTTTTCTTTCAACTTTGACACTATGTTTTTTTTGTTCCAAATCGAACATCATATTTTCCAATTTTGTTAAATGTTGATAATTTTCTTTTTAAAACCGTATAAATATTTTTTTAATACATTTAAACCGTACAAATATGTTTTTTTTTTCATTTAAAAACCATAGTTTTGTATAAATACATTTTTTTTACACTCAACCCATATTTTTATGTATAAATATGTATTAGTTATATAAAAATTGTATTTTATATTAAAAATGCAACTTTAAAATGTGTTTGGAGGTTAAGAGGCGTGTAGTCGATCAAAACTCGGATATCAAGCTTGCAACCCATCAAATATTTACATCTTATTAGAAGTTTATGGTTAGTTTGATTCTCATAATATAACTAATGCTTTGAATGTAAGAAAAAAAAAAAACCTTGTATTTAAATAAAAATGTGGTTTTTAAACGAAAAAAATATGTTTATACGGTTTAAAATGTAATAAAAAAAAATATATTTATACGGTTTCAAATGGAAAATAGACAAAATTGAACAAAATTTGATAAATAATGTTCGATTCGAACAAAAAAAAACATAGTGTCAAAATTGAAATAAAAAATTAAACTTAGTGTCAAAATCGAAAAAAAAAGTAAAAACTTAGTGTTTTTTGTGGGAAAAAAAATATATTTTGACACGTCATCGTGCCACGTCATCAAAACTGACACGTCATCATGCCACATCAGCATGCAACCTGGTTAACCGGTCAAGTGGTTAGTATTGTAACAAATTGGAAAACACGGTGTCAAAATTGACACAAAAAAAAACATGGTGTCAAAATCGAATTTCTGTATAAAAAGTAGGGCTGTGCAAAAAACCGCACAAACCGCCCACACCGCACCAAACCGCACCGCATAATGCGGTTTAGAATTTCGCGGTGCGGTTTGCGGTTCATCATTTTATCAAACCGCACTATGCGGTGTGGTTTGCGGTTTGTATTTAGAAAACTGCGGTTCAAACCGCACCGCACCGCATGTTATATATATATATATATTCCTTTTTTTTTTGTTATAACTTCAAATCACGATTTAGAAATGATGTATATAAATATATTTCTTACAATAACCAAATATCTATAACGTAACATTAAATCACTATTAGATCAAGATCTCATGGTTTACAAGAATATATAAATTATAACGGCAATATAAAGCAATAACAATGATACTTACAAAACTATAGTAACATGAGTCACAATTTATTAAAAACGATTTAACTCGAAAATTGTATTTGTTTTTATAAAATGAAAGCAATCATTTTTTTAACCCGATCAGGTTTTTAGTTTTTTGATAGATTCAATGTTAAACAACACATCAAACCGCACAAACCGCAACTAAACCGCATAAACCGCCCGCATCAAACCGCCCCGCATCATGCGGTTTTGAACATCTGTGGTGCGGTTTCTAAAATATTCAAACCGCATATGCGGTGCGGTTTGCAGTTTTGACTCAAAATCGCACCAAACCGCACCGCGCACACCCCTAATAAAAAGAGTGTTTTTTCTGACATTTACCCTTCTAAAATTTGGGTAAAAAGGGTAAATTTTAAAGCAAATTTGTAAAAAAAAATTATAATATGGGCCAAAAGTGTAAATTTTAGACCAAATTTGTAATAAATTTTGAAATCTGGGCCAAAAATGTAATTTTTGAAAGTTAGATGACCTGTTGACCGGGTCAAAGGGTTAAATTGAATACGATTACCGGTATTTGGGATTTAATTGAATAAAAAATATATATAAGGACTAAATCGATTATGAGGCCAATATGTAAGGACTTTATTGCAGTTTTCACATTAAATATTACACATTTAGGTGTTGTTTATTATTCTGAAGCCAAAATGTGTAGAGTCTGCTTACCATATTTACAAGCTTCTGTAGTAGAAGTGGTGGATCAAATATCTGCAGTCTGTAATAAGAAATTTGTTTGCTTGTTAACGTCTGCATGTACTGAAATAAACTAATTTTTAAATCTTAATTTCATGTCATAAACATTAAAAAAAGATAGGCGGCGGAGAAAGGAAAAAAAAGATAGGAGACGTTTTTTTTTTTTTTTTTTTTTTTGGGGGGGGGGGGGGTGGTTTAGGTTAAAATGAGGCGTAAAGACCTTTTGAAAATAGTGGCCAATGTTTGCGTCGGTAAGACCTCGCGCATATGTTTTTTGATATGCGCACTTTCAAAAAACAAACACTCTGCAATGAGATATGTCTGCATGTTGTCTGTGCGACGCAGACAAAAGTGGTTGCACATATATGCACAAAAGAAAAAGAAAGAGCCCCTAAATCACCTACTTTGACCAATGTTTTAATTAATCTTCAATCCTTATAAATTTCAAAATGGAATGATTCGTCGGATTAATTGCACTTTAGGCTAGGTCAACATCAATCTATTAGAAAAATGTTGACAACTCAACTACATGTACTACTGGAAATGATTATCACTTGATATTATTTATGTTTTTTTAACATTATATTAAATAAAAAACACAATTATTAAACATAAATAAATATTATAGTAATAGAAAATACATTAAATAAAATATAAAAACATAATTTTAAAATTCAACAAGTATTTAATGGTACGTTAAAAATTGAAAAAAGATAATTAGAAAATACATTAAATAAAATATAAAAACATAATTTTAAAATTCAACAAGTATTTAATGGTACGTTAAAAATTGAAAAAAAGATAATTGGAATATATAAGTCAAGTGTTAGATCTGTAATTTCCGAAAATAATTTAAGTTTAAGATTTTTGATTTAGGGTGGGAAATCCACAGACCAAAAGTGTGAAGTCTTCATTTTGTTGTTTTCTTCCTCCTCTACATATGGCAGCTACCGTGGACCTCTTTTTCTCCATTTGTAATCTACAAGTATCATCTTCATCATTTTATACCATTTTCTTCACTTATAAAAAAAAAGTATTTTTTTTTTTCTATAAATCCTCCGACATTCACAAAGAAAAAATAAACAATCAAACGGGGCATTAATCAATCAATTTCCTCGTCTTCGTCCATAGCAGAAACCACACCACAAGGCACCTAGGCACACCAATGGCGGTGTTCACGGGTAGCCAACTTTGCCATGTCGGCCTTCACGCATGGATTACTCGACCATACCGGATGGTATTGTGTACACATATTGTTTTCATCATTATGTCGTATGTATTATACATCCTACTTTATAAATATTAATTCCGATAAAAAATAAAACAATAATTTCATTAAAATTAAAATTATAAAACTCAAATTTATTAATGTTAGACATTTTTAACAACCCTACAAATGTCTTGGAAGATTGTGAACCACTTCAACCAATTGAAGAAGGTAATTTTACGGTTTTACTTATTTGGAGCTTTTAGTTTTATAAATTCTCAAATTTATTTAACATAATTGGATTTATATTTTAATATATTGCGATTTCCTATTAAAATGGTAATCCTCTCTAATAAATGAAGATTTTTTTTTGCCACGTATCATTTTATCTTTTATTTTGACACCTGTCACTTTTTAAGAGTTTTAGAATTTTTATTTTCAACCTGTCATTTTTTAAGGATTTCCATTTTTCTTAAAATAAATTTCTATAAAATTGTAATGGATTCTATAAGGAAATAAAATCAACCAATTAATTTGATAATAAATACTCATAAATAGTTCAAACGATTTAATTTTTTTTGCAAATGTTTCAAAAGATTACATGTTGTAATGTAAAATATTACTTTATAAAATATATCATGTTTATATATTGATATTAAATTTTTATTTTTAATAAACTCGTATAATACACGAGTATCACACTTAGTTATCATAATATCTACTCTAATAAATGAAAGTTTTTTTTTTTGCCACTTGTCACATTCTCATTCAATTTGCTAAATGTTATTTTGTGGTTACTTTAAATTAATTCTTTTTCCATATGTCATTTTTTGAGTTTTTTTTTTTTTTTTTTTTTCACCTAATACTTTAATGTACTAATTACATTAAATGTAATAATAAATGAATATCAATTTTATTAATGGACTATTTGTCGCCCGCCGCTTTGCGCGGGTAAACGGCTAGTATATATATATATATATATATATATATATATATATATATATATATATATATATATATATATATATATATATATATATATATATATATATATATATATATATATATATATATATATATATATATATATATATATATATATCGTATGAAAGGAAAAGTGGATGAATATTTTAACTACATAATCAGTATAACTAGTTGGCCAGTAGCGCTTGGGTTTGCATAAATATCGAACATACAAGTCTTAAAGTTAATAGTGAATTGCATAAATCCACGTGGTTTGTTAAAGTTAAAAAATGTCTTAAACATAATTTTTCTTTTGGTTTGGTGTGGACAATAGCCCATTAATGAAGACCAAAATACGTAATAACCCAAAGTCCCAAACCCGATGTCCTAAACCTTATTGGGTTTAACAAAAAAAACTTTGATTCATCTATCATTCCAACCAGACCTGCACATTTGCTGTTCCGAACTGATATCGGGTCGGTCTAGAAACAGTCCGGTCTTTTTGTGGTCGGTCTCGGAGCGGTCTAGTCTTTTTTCGGACCGCTTTCGTCCGATCTCGGAGCGTTCTTATTTTGGTCCAATCTTTTTTCAGACCGGTCTCTTTCGGTCCGATCTTTTTTGGGACCAGTCTCGGTCTTTTTCGATCCGGTCTCACGGTCTTTTCGAGCATCATTTTCGGTTCGGTTTTTGGGTTTTTTCGGCTCGATTTTGGTATTTGTTGGTTTTTTTAGTTTTAATTTAAAGTTTTTCCTTTAACAAATGTGTGATCAACAAAAAATAATAGATTAAATTTTATTAAAAATGATACATTAGAGTTAAATAAAAGAAAAAAAAGAAATGAAGTTAGATAGCATGAGAATAAAAATTGTATAATTAACACAAAAATGATATATTTATAAAGTTCGGTTAGCGGTGTTTTTTTTAGATCAGTCTCAGACCGGTGTTGGATCGGTGTCGGACTGGTCTTGTGTCCGTCTCGGAACGGTCTGGTCTTTCTCGGACCCGTCTTGGACAGTCTCGAACCGGTCTTTTTTCGGTCCAATCTTTTTTAGGACCAGTTTATTTCCAGTCCAGTCCAGTTTTAGACCGGTCCAGTCTCGATCTTTTTCGGGTGCAGTCCGAGACCGGTTCTTTTTTGTAGGTCTCATTCCAACCCCAAACTGAAATATGAATAAAAGTTTTAAAAGATAAAATGTGTATGGTTCTAATTGTCCTATATTTACAGTCAGTTATCGGGCAATTTTGAAAGGCTAATCGACTAGACAAAACATGTAATTATACTTTAAATAACATGATTTTGGTCTAGGGGTAGGGAGTGACTATTTCAAATAAGAGTTCATGGGCTCAAGCATCTTAAAAGACAAATGTTGTATTTAGGAGTATGTTAGTTAGTTCGCCTTTTTAAAAATCTAAAAGAAAAACTACCATTAACTCTTGTGCATTAAATGCTAAAGAAAATTAATAAAAGAAAAATTACCATTATCTCTTATGCAATAAATGCTAACGAAATTTGATAAAACATGTATGAATAGCCCCCCGTTAATGCTATTAACGTTTCCTTAAATATGATGTTTCTAAAAGGCATGATACGCTACAGGCCAAGACGTTCCATGATGCGAATGGTGGTATAGCGGTTTCAAAATCGTTCAATGTAGGTTTGTTAAGCGTGACACTCAAATAATGCATCAAGGTGTTGCCTTATCGCGTTATGGTGCAATTTTTTTCTTATCTAACACAAAACAATGAATTTTTGTTAAAATTTTCATATTAAGTGTTGGTATAACACTTCTAAAAACTTGATATATTTTATATATGTCAATAATTATGTGATTTATCCTTTTTAATGAATATAAAATTGTCAAGTTTTGAAAAACGCTATTGCTCGCAAAGCTCGTCATGACTTAAGGCTTGACATTGCAGTCATGTCACGCCCTATTTTATTCAGAACATTGATAAATATCAAACATACCGGTGTCAAAATAAAATTGCATAAATTCATTTAGTATGTTAAAGCTAAAAGATTGAAGTTCTTAATAAACATAATGTCTTTGTTAGGAAGTAATAAGATAAAACACGAAACCTGATGGGTTTTTTAGGTTACAAAAACACTAAATCTACGCAGTGGGATCATAAAAGTATTTATAGGGATATGCAACCTAGAGATCTATCATATTTTTGTTAGACTAAGGTGTCTAAGCTCATAACTAAATTGATATTTTCTTGTAATTATAAGCAGAGTCTCTTTTGGGGTTGCTCTCATAACTAGGAATAGCTACAAATGATACTAAAAGACAGAATGATAATTTATTAGATTATTATATGATTAATAAACTAATTGGAATTATGGGGAAATGATTTGTTAATATATTGTATGATTAATATATTAATTGAACATAGATAGTTATTTGTTAATTTATTATGTGATTAAGAAATTAATATGAGATCAGTTGTTAAATAATTGATTTGTTAATTTATATTATTATCAATCAAAATTAAACTTGAATTAATTCGAGATTAATTGGAATTAATTAAAAGTACGAAGGCTGAATTGTAATTGTTAAATAGTTGAACAATAAAGACAATTTTGAATTGTTCCTAGGGTTGGACGATTTCTTGGAGCCTTTTAGGGTTTCTGGAATATTTCTGATTGCTAATAGGGATAAGGATTTGAATATGTTAAAATATTATTATTTTAAAAATTCAAATCAAGGCTTATCCTTGTGATCCTCTAGCTATAAATATGACCATTTAGTTGCAAATTTCGTTTATGACATTACTTAAAGGCATATGAACAAAAATTTCCTCATATATCCTCTCTCCTCCTCATTCTAGTGTTTCTGGTTTTGGGTGTGAGCGAGACATCATCCTTTTGGTACTCGAGTCGGCCCCATAGTCCCAAGTGGTGAGTCAAGGGTGACTCAGTGAGTGGGGAGAGGTACTTGGCGAGTAGGACCGGATTAGTAAGGGAAGGACTCAGCGAGTTGCTCGCGGACTCGACGAGTCCAGTCAACTGGAAGTTGACTTTGACTTGGATTTCGACTTGGTCAAGGGTAAAAGGGTCATTTTACCCTAAGTACATCTAGCAGTGTTTGACTGATCGTTTTGTGGGAATTATAGCCGGAGGGCGTCCGCAGCAACAGCAGTAGACAGTCAGTTTCTGATCAGATCAGCAGCTACTTTGAGGTGAGTTACCTTCCAGTAGCGGTGGGTCTACGGCCACAATGTCGGCCCACCAGTAGGAGTTGTATGTAGATGATTGTCTCTGTGATATTAATCTAAGGGATTACCACTACCTGTGTTGTATTTATGTGCTAGTGACAGTAGGGGGAGATAGTTCCCAAGCTTCATAAAGGGATTCACCTGGTTGTTGCTCGAAGTTAGCAATGGCTTTCTTTAGCTTGACTATCTTGGAAGGTGGGCAGAAGTGATCTATGAATTCTTCTTTCAGTTTGGCCCATGTGGTAACGGATCCGGGAGGGAGTGACTTCAACCAATCCTTTGCAGTTCCTTTGAATGTAACAGGAAGCATGCGTAGTAGCTGGATCTCGCGGGGCACATTAGGTACATTGAAGTAATCCGCCACGTCATTTACTTCATCTAAGTGCTTATAGGCATCTTCATGATCTCTCCCGTGAAATGGTATCTCCTTGAGTTGAGCGAGAATATGGCCCTTTAGTTCAAACGTAGCGGTAGCGGGGATTGCGGGTTGCACAAGTCCCGGGCCGGTGTCATCACACATCCTTTTCTTCCACTCCCCCATGGGGATTTCGTCAATATTAGCCATAGCGGTGGCTAAGTCGTCTTCAAACTCGGATGTGTGCTCGCTTTCTTCTTCGGTCTCGTAATCGGTGTCTTTTGGGATCGGATCTTCGGTTGTCAACAACGCACTGGATGCTCCTGCTTTGCTGCTCCTCTTCTTGCTAAAAACGGATTTGAGGTTTTTGAGTGGTGAGTTCTTTAAAGAAGCGGTTTCTCCAACGGTTTTGCCCTTGTTTCTTCTTAACGTGGTTTCCGGATCTTCAAGAGGGGGAACTAGAGGCGTAGCAGATCCTCGGGTCATGAACCAACTGCAAACTAAAGCAAAACAAAACGCGTAAAAAAGAACAAAAATTAAATCTGATTCAGCGTCAGACTCGGGGAGTCGGGGCGAATGCACTCGGCGAGTTCAAGTTAAAATCAGCGATTACTTTTTTTTTTTTTTTTTTTAACTAAAACTTAAACAGAAAAAATGAAACAGAAATTAACTTTGTGTAAGATGAATCTTACACAAAGGATCGATTGAATTAGAATTTTAATGCTAATTTTAGAACCGTTCCCCGGCAACGGCGCCAAAAACTTGATGTGTGTAAAACTCACTTAGTTTTAATCCTACTTTAATTATCAAATAACACACAAAAGGCAGTGAACCTATCAATTGTGGTATAGCTAAATAAGTAGGGTATCGAACACAGGGAACGGCAAATTAAATTAAAAACTAATTCTATCTAAGTTGATTAAGCAAATAAGGGTTTTTTCTCTAGTTTTACAAGACTAGAAACTTACTAACTAAAACTAATGCAAGACTAGAAAAGAACAAATTAACTAGATTCAATAATGGAAAAGAAACTTCTGTTTAGTTCAACTCGGTTGACTTTATGGTTGATTTTAAGGTAATAGTGCAATGGATTAATTCTTTCGTTGGTTACCGATTCAAGTGATTAAGTTGTGTTCACTACCCTAATCCTTAGCAAATAAACTAATTCAAACAGTGGCCAATTGCTTAATTTAATTATATTTACTAGATTAATTATTCGGGTTAAGTTAGACTTGCAATAGCTAATTAATTCGTTATTCTTAATTAACCTCTTGTTCGATGGTCATCTTACAAGCTTGCACATGAGTTTACTCAATTTCCTTATTAATCCTAGTTTCATATTCATTAATCCTAGACATATGATATAGTAGTCACATATCATATGAGGTTGATAATCAATAGATGTTCATGCTAGTCAATTATCTTCCTATTAACAGGAAATAAATTATCATTCATACACAAGGTTCTTTAGCAAGCTAAAATAACAATTAATCACCAAATTAGAATTAATCCTACCAATCAATCAAACCATATTATCAACTTTGTATTCCCAAACAGAAGTATAAAGAAATTAGTTCATAACTAAGGTAAATAACAGCAAACACATAAGTTCAAGTTGCTTAATCATGTTGACAAAACAAAAGAATTAAGTAGAATGGTGAAATTACGCCTTAATTACTCCCGGAATTGGATTCTAGCCTCTTTGGTCGACTTCTAGGGTTCTTCTGGCTTCTTATTCGCAGCTAAGCACTTCTGAAACTTCCCAGAATTCTCCCTTCTCGCATTGTAGAGTTATCTTTATATATGCGTTCCCACTCGTCGAGTCATATGGTGACTCGTCGAGTCCCTCTCACAAAAGTCGTAATCCGATAACTATCTTGACTTCCGAATGCTTATCTTCCTGATTCCGCGACCGGACTCGTCGAGTCAAGGGGCAACTCGACGAGTAGAAGCCTTTTATGGGTGTTTTCTTTCTTCTTTCCACTCTTGAGCTCCTAACCGCTTCTCTTGCTTCCTTTCGCTTCCGAGCTTCATCTTTGGACTGAAAAACATAATTTAACACTTTTAAGTACCTTTTGTCCATAATATGCAACAATTTAGCTAATATATGAATAAATACTACACTTAAAACACACTAAATATGCACATATCAGGAGCCTCAGCGATCGAGGCTATGACTTGGTCAGATTTTGTGACCAGATTCAGGGCAGAGTTTGCGCCGGTTGTCGAGCTTCAGCAGCTGGCCAGAGAGTTTTTGGACATGAGACAGACAACGGAGATTGTGGCGGAGATCACCGCCAAGTTCCGGGAGAGGACACTGCTGGTGCCCCAGTACGTGGGTGACGAGGACATGAGTAGGACCCGCTATCATGATATGCTCCGGGCAGATATCTGGGAGCACGTTAGTTTTTCAGCTTGCCCTACCTTGGACTTCATGATTGCCAGGGGGAGGGAAAGGGAGATAGATTTGGAGCACATCCGGAAACGAAAGGCGGAAGAGGAACAGTCAGGAGGGGCTTCGGGGGAAGAAGCCCAAGGGATCAGATGTGGGGCCGAAAGACAAACAGGGATGGGGCCGCGGCAGGAAATGTGGCAAGACGCATGAGGGGGTGTGCAGGTCGGGATCATCAGGCTGCTATAAGTGCGGCAAGCCTGGGCACTTTAGCAGAGATTGCACTGCTCCGGCAGCAGTTATTCAGACGTCTGAGTTGTTGTGCTTCCACTGCAACCAGAGGGGCCACAAGAAGGCCAATTGCCCCTGTTGACAGTTCCAGCGCCGGTAAAGGCGCCAACTCCAGCGACCCTGCGGATCATGGATGGCCGGCAGGGCAAGGCGGAGACTCCAGTGGTGAGGAGTCGGGCATTTCAGCTGACCGCCGAGGAGGCACACGCTGCACCCGATGTGGTGACGGGTATGATTCGTTCCTTCTCATTCATTTTTATGATGTTATGATATTGATATGTGCTCGGTTTATATATATATATATATATATATATATATATGTATGTATGTATATATATATATATATATATATATATATATATATATATGTGTGTGTGTGTGTGTTAGGATCGTTCCATGCGAACAGTATCCCAGTCCAGGTGTTGTTTGACTCGGGTGCTACTCGATCGTTTGTTTCCCTTACGCTTAGCAAGAAGTTCACTGAGTCTTCGGGTATGTTGGATTGTCCTTTAGACGTAGAGATTGCCGATGATCGATCGATGCGAGCATCAACAGTGTTCAAGGATTGTGTTTTGAGGTTATTTGAGGAGCGTTATCTGGTGGACTTGGTTCCCATTCAGTTGCGTGGGAACAAGGTGAAGATAGGAATGGATTGGTTGAGCCCCAATGGGGCGGTGATAGATTGCACACAGCAACTAGTGCGGGTCAGGACCCCAAGTGGGGGAGAGTTAGTGATTCATGGAGAGAGACCACAGTGTGGACTCTCAGTCTGTTCAGCAGCGAGGGCTAGACGATACCTTCAGCAGGGAAGCACAGGTTATGTCGCGTATTTGATGGATACCCGGGAGGCGGGTAAGCTGATGGTGAGTGAGGTTCCGGTGGTGCGAGATTTCGCAAATGTTTTTCCATAGTAGCTTCCTGAGATACCTCCGGAGCGACAGGTGGAGTTCAGGATTGACCTCGTTCCTGGTGCGGCTCCAATATCCAAGGCACCGTATCGGTTAGCTCCTCCTGAGATGTAGGAGTTGTCTACGCAGCTACAGGAGCTGTTAGACAAGGGATTCATTCGACCGAGCAGTACACCTTGAGGAGCCCCGATTCTGTTCGTGAAAAAGAAGGACGAGTCGCATCGGATGCGTATAGATTACCGAGAGCTGAATAAGGTAACGGTGAAGAACCGATACCCACTCTCGAGGATTGATGATCTCTTTGACCAGTTTCAGGCAACGTCTTGGTTTTCCAAGCTCGATTTGCATTCGGGTTATCATCAGATGAGGGTCAGAGAGGAGGATGCACAGAAGACCGCGTTTCGGAAGCGCTATGGCCATTATGAGTTCGTGGTGATGCCATTTGGGCTCACCAATGCTCCTGCCGCGTTCATGGGCCTCATGAACCGCGTATGCAGACCGATGATGGACCGGTCTAGGATAGTTTTCATTGACGACATCTTGGTTTATTCCAAGACACAGGAGGAGCATGAGGAGCATGAGGAGCATCTGAGAGAGGTTTTGGAGACCCTGAGGAGGGAGAGCTTGTATGCCAAGTTCTCCAAGTGTGAGTTTTGGTTGCGCGAGGTGCAATTTCTTGGACACCTTGTCAACCAGAACGGGATTCTAGTCGACCTGGCCAAGGTCGAGGCCTTGATGAGATGGGAGGTTCCTAAGTCTCCATCCGAGATTCGGAGTTTCCTAGGATTAGTAGGCTACTATCGGAGATTCATTCAGGATTTCTCCAAGATAGCCGTACCCCTAACGCGGCTGACGAAGAAAGCTGTGGTCTTTCGGTGGGGACCCGAGCAGCAGGCTGCGTTTGAGACTATGAGACAGAGATTGTGCGAGGCACCAATATTAGCCCTGCCCGAGGGCGTAGAGGATTTTGTGGTATATTGTGATGCGTCGATCTCAGGCCTGGGCGCAGTATTGATACAGAGGGGGCATGTCATTGCTTATGCGTCGAAGCAGCTGAAGCCTCACGAGGCGAACTACCCGACGCATGATTTGGAGTTGGGGCGGTGGTTTTCGCTCTCAAGATTTGGCGGCATTACCTCTACGGGGTTCGTTGTACCATCTACACGGACCACAAGAGTTTGAGGTACCTCATGGATCAGCCGAATCTGAACATGAGGCAGCGTCGGTGGTTGGACGTGGTAAAGGATTATGATTGCGAGATCGTTTACCACCCGGGGAAGGCCAATGTAGTGGCCGATGCGCTTAGCCGCAAGGCGGCGCCGATTAGGGATGTTTGCATGAGGATGACCGTGGTGACTCCTCTGTTGGAGCAGATTCGAGAGGCCCAACGGGAGGCTATGAAGGAGGAGCATTGGAAGAGTGAGCGAATAGTGGGTCAAGTCACCTCTTTCGATTATGATAGTTGGGGGTTATTGACACTACACCGTAGGGTATTGGTCCCGTATCATGGAGGCGTGCACCGGATCTTGATGGAAGAGGCGCATAAATCCCGATTCTATATTCACCCAGGGGCGATGAAGATGTATCGGGATCTTCGCCTAGACTATTGGTGCCCCTGCATGAAGCGGGATGTGGCATGGTACGTCGAGTGGTGCTTGACCTGCAAGAAGATCAAGGCCGAACATCAGAGGCTGCATGGAAAGATGCAGCCGTTGGACATCCCGCTGTGGAAATGGGAAGATATCACGATGGATTTTATCACGAAGCTTCGCAGGACCGCGCGTGGAGTAGATTCGATTTGGGTCATCGTCGATTGATTGACCAAGAGTGCTCGTTTTATTCCGATTGAGGAGAGCATTTCGGCCGAGAAATTGGCCGATATCTATATTAGGGAGATTGTGGCGCAGCACGGGGTGCCAATATCTGTTATCTCGGTCAGGGATGTGCGTTTTACTTCCAGGTTTTAGAAGAGGTTTCATGACGAGTTGGGTACTCGTTTGCATTTTAGCACCGCCTTTCACCCACAGACAAATGGTCAGAGCGAGCGGACCATCCAGACTCTGGAGGATATGTTGCGGGCGGGCGTGCTAGACTTTAGTGGTAGTTGGGATACTTATCTTCCCTTGGCTGAGTTCTCGTACAACAACAGCTACCACGTGAGTATCGACCGCCCTCCATTCGAGATGTTGTACGGACGGAGGTGCAGGACCCCGATTTGCTTGGGAGAGGTTGGTGAGAGAGTTATGGGGAGCACCGAAGTGGTGCTCAAGACTACCAAGAGGATTCAGCAGGTTCGGAGCAGGCTTCAGACTGCGCAGAGTCGGTAGAAAAGTTACGCCGACAAGCGTCGATCAGACCAAGAGTTCCAGGTCGGGGATATGGTTCTCCTGAAGGTGTCGCCTTGGAAAGGCGTCATTCGATTCAGGAAGCGGGGCAAGTTGGGCCCGAGATACATTGGTCCGTTCAGGGTTGTACCCCGGGTGGGCAAGGTGGCATATAGGTTGGATCTGCCAGCCGAGCTCAGCCAGATCCACAACACCTTCCATGTCTCCCAGCTGCGGAAGTGTCTAGTGGATGATTCAGCGGTGGTACCATTAGAGGATATACAGGTTGATGACAGCCTAAATTACATTGAGCGCCCAGTCACAATCCTCGACCGGAAGTCGAAGGATCTGAGGAACAAGAGGGTGGATTTAGTGAAGGTGCAGTGGCAGCACCGAAAGGGGTCCGAGTGGACTTGGGAGCTGGTGGAAGAAATGATGGAGCATTACCCCGAGCTGTTTCAGGATCGAGCAGCAGACTTCGAGGAAGAAGTCTAAAATAAGTGGGGGAGATTTGTAGCACCTGGTTCCTGGTATGTATTCTTGATTATTAACTCTCCTTATGTATTGCATTTTAATCTTGGACTCGACGAGTTGAAGGACTAACTCGTCGAGTAGAAGCAGGAATAGACACGGGATCAGCTATGTCTACTCGGCGAGTAGGCCCGTGGGACTCGGCGAGTAGACCCTGTCTGGACTAAAACCCTAACCCGAGTGTTTGCACCCTATTTAAACGATCTAACCCAACCTCCATTTCCCCTAGCACTCCCATAGGTCTGTAGAACGCAAACCTAGCCCTTTGTGTCCTTGTGGGTGATATTTTTAGCATTGTGAAGGTGGTTTTGGAGCTTGGGAGAAGAAGGAGAAGGTTGAGGAGTGCAAGAAGAGAAGAAGATCCGGAATCTACTCTGTGAGGGGCTTTTATTTAGGTAGAAAAGTTCCTACCTTGATCTTTAGTTCATTGAACCCCCTTCTTGTCCCTAAAAAGAGGTTTTAAGCCCTAAGAACCTAAATCTCTATGTGTTTATGGTTAAAGTTCTGCAAGGACTTTAGATTTGGACCTTTAGGACATCCTAGTAGCATAAAGTCTCTGTGGTTGAGGTGATTGAGGTCCCTATTGAGTGTAAGACCTCTTAAAGAGCTTGGAATTGCATGTTTGAGCCCATTGGGCCGTGCATGCACGTAAAGTTTGCAACTTTACGTGGTAAACATGCCCTAGGACCATAGATCTGTGGTTTTGAAGCATTGCATGTCTCAGATCTGGCCTACTTGGGAAATGGGTCGAGGAACTCGGCGAGTCCCAAAGTGGAACTCGGCGAGTTATATGAAGATGGTCTTAGACTCGACGAGTTGGATGAACAACTCGGCGAGTCCTATGAAGATTGCCTGGAGCTCGCCGAGTTGTTCTTCAAACTCGACGAGTTGCTCGAGGACTCGGCGAGTCGGTACTCAAATCGGCCCCATAGTCCCAAGTGGTGAGTCAAGGGTGACTCAGTGAGTGGGGAAAGGTACTTGGCGAGTAGGACCGGATTAGTTAGGGAAGGACTCGACGAGTTGCTCGCGGACTCGGCGAGTCCAGTCAACTGGAAGTTGACTTTGACTTGGATTTTGACTTGGTCAAGGGTAAAAGGGTCATTTTACCCTAAGTACATCTAGCAATGTTTGACTGATCATTTTGTGGGAATTATAGCCGGAGGGCGTCCGCAGCAACAGCAGTAGACAGTCAGTTTCCGATCAGATCAGCAGCTACTTTGAGGTGAGTTACCTTCCAGTAACGGTGGGTCTACGGCCACAATGCCGACCCACCAGTAGGAGTTGTATGTAGATGATTGTCTCTGTGATATTAATCTAAGGGATTACCACTACTTGTGTTGTATTTATGTGCTAGTGACAGTAGGGGAAGATAGTCCCCAAGATATCTGGTCGGTAGGGCCGAAAGGGTAGTCATACCCAACCATGTTAGATAGATTATGATATTGTGATACATGTTATGTGGTAGTAGTAGAGGGGAGAAATGGTTTCCCCAATATCCGGTCGAGAGGACCGAAGGGGAGGCCAGCACCCAAATATGCTAGGCAGTATCCAGTCGAGAGGACCGAAGGGGAGGCCAGCACCCAGATATGCTAGGCAGTATCCGGTCGAGAGGACCGAAGGGGTAGGTCGGGCACCCAGATATGCCTGACAATTTATGTATGTTATGTGATTATGTGATATGTGGTACAGTGGGGGAACTCACTAAGCTTTGTGCTTACAGTTTTCAGTTTTGGTTTCAGGTACCTCTTCAGCTAAGGGAAAGGAGCCGGCGCGGTAGCAGCATATCACACACACTTTTATTTCTGCAGTTATGAGTTTATTCTGGGATTGATACTCTGATGTTTTGGTTGTTTACATGTTGTGGATTTCAAATTTGGGTTTTCGATGTGAAATAGTTTAATTAAACAATGTTTTAATTATTAGTGTTTTCTAAGTAAAGTTTTAAAAACGAAATTTCTGGACGTGAAAATTTAGTCGTTACAAGTTGGTATCAGAGCCCTGGTTTGAGGGATTCGGACACACCTTCGGGGGTGTTTGAACTAAAATCGAGGGATTAAAGGATTTTGGAAAGAGAAAATGTTTGCTAAAAGGCTAAGTAAAGGGTTTTACGAAAGAACAAAGCGTGTGATGTGCGCGACCGGCCGAGCTGAAGTAAGTATTCTCCAATGTACCCATACAAGTTTATTTATGTTATCAGTTTCTGTAGAACAACATGTTAGAATAGGACTAAGGATCTAGGAGTGATGCCTTATGTGCTTGCTTTATGTGCTTCAATATATGAAAGAGTTACATGCCAGAGTTGAGTAGACAGCAGTAGGGTAACATGTTTAGGTTATTCCTGATAGTACGAGTTTAGCATTGTATGCTAGTTCAGTTTTCTCTACGAGGATAAAGTCGCTTGAGATTGTTTTCCTTATGTCCAAATGTTGTTTGCTTTGTGCTATGTGGGCTTTGAAGTGATGGGAGTTAACTGTTAGGTGAATACGTTAAAGTCACATGTGATCAGGGTTGAATAATCTCAGAGTGTTGGATTTGACTTTATTGCGTAGCTCTTGTTTGAGTCCTAACCGTTGTAGAGATGAGTCCCTTAATCGAAGGATTATCCGAGCCTCATCACATGTGATTGTATTCAGGTAATAGTTAATTGGCATCACCAAGAGGCCTTCAGCAGCTGAGGACTGGGTTGGGTGGAGTCAGAGGTTTCCTAGGGTAAGCCTAGGATAAAGAGTAGCAGTGATCAGCGGTAGTGGAAGGGACCTGGTTGAGTCGAGGCGGTCTTTGGGGAAGGTACAAATAGATGTGGAAGGTAGTATGGGCCCGTACTACTGAAAGCAGAGGATCCGTACCCGAACCGAGGAAGGCTAAGATAAGACCAGGGAACTTGTAGTGGGTGGGATCCTTCCAGGGTTATCAATATCGCTAACAGTTGTTATTTCTTTGTATTTCAGAATGGTGGTACTACGCCCGAGGCCAGCAGTAGGCTTGATTCGTATGGCTTCTCTGTTGCCTGGCTCTCGGTTGGCTTCACTTTTCGACTCCATCATGGCTTTTTGCCGTGAAATTGGGGATGTCACATCATCACCCTAGTCGTCTGGCTTCACTTTTCGACTCCATTATGGCGACAAGCTCCGCTGCAAGGTTCAACACCCTTGCATTGATTCGTATGGCTTCTCAGAAAGCTCTGCATGTAAGGTTCAACACCCTTATCTTGAGTCACTTGGCTTCTTAGTCCGACTCCATCAATGGCATTCCCCGCCAACAAGGTTCAAAGGCTCGCAACCTTTGCCTATATGATTCCACGTGATGCTCTCTCGCGTGACATCTCCATGAATGTTGGTTGCTAAGCCCAAGCTATTCCTCTAAGCCGCGTAACATAAGTGGTGTATCGTTGCGTACCCTAAGTTACGCACCATACGTTTATACCATTCCTAGCACCATGCTCTTGGTGTCTTCTCCCAAAATCATCATGATTTTCTTGTGCTCAAACGATCGATAAAGTGTTTTCCACATTACATCCAACTACTGTGAAGTTACTCTCCAGCAAAAACGCAATCACAACAACATCCTTGCTACCTACAACCTTTCAGCATCTTCTTCGCCTGGCCCTCAACAATGGTCTTGTTGCGCAACCCCTACCAATAGACTCATTGTGTATCCCTCAGCATCTCTGTTGCCTGGCTCTCAACAATAGTCTCGTTGCGCGTCCCCAACCTATAGTATTGTCGCTTATCCCGAAGCATCTCTGTTGCCTGGCTCTCGGCAACGGTCTTGTTGCGCAACCACCACCCATAGCCTCGTCACGTATCCATCAGCATCTCTGTCGCCTGGCTCTCGGCAACGACGTTACATTTTTCATAAAAGTCCTTAACTTGTAATATTTTATAAACATCAGGGATCAGTTATAAAATTTTGTCATATGGGATGACTGATGAGGGGGTTATTTCCTCCCAACTCACTGAACCCACTGTCACATCAGTTTTTCTCTTTTATTTTTCATTTTTCCCAATCCACAACACACGAAAACTCTATCTTTTTCAACCCATTCTATTAAAGAAAATACAAAACAATCAATGTAAAATCTTAATTAGCAATAGAGTTATCGTCGATATCACTTATCTTCAGCGAGTTTTTTAATTGGTTTCGCTAACCGATTTCATCCTCTCTCTTTAGTTTCTTTTTCTTATTTTCTCTTGTACCATCTATTTTTAAACTTATTTATATCTTAGTTGTTTTGTATTTCTTTAGCTGAATGGATTGAATCAGTTGAGAAAGATATGGATTTTTTTTTGGCAAATCATTTACAAAGAGTGGGAGTCAGGTGTTGGTTTTATCGGTACACAGAAATGGATAAGGATCGTGCATGCGTAACCCGGTCGGATCTTTCACGCCCCGCCACAAAACCGTGTTTCGACTCGGCATCTGGTTCCTTGCTCCCCTTTAAAACTACCCAACTCCATCTCCAACTCCTCCCTCCAGAGACCAGAGCAACAGACCAAATCTATTCCAAAGAAACCGAATCAAAGTCTTGTAGATCTGCTTCTGGATCACGTACAGTATAATAGATCGTCGGAGTTTCGCAAACATGGTGAAGGATCGGAAGGTTGGCATAGCGATGGATTTCTCAAACAGCAGTAAAACAGCTTTGAAATGGGCAATCGACAACTTGGCTGATAAAGGCGACACGTTCTACATCATCCATGTCAAACCTCATTCCACCGCTGAATCTCGAAATCAACTGTGGGTCGCCTCCGGTTCTCGTAAGTTACCCTTGATCAGATCGTCTATCCATGATCCATCCTTCCGATCGATCACTGTACTTTAGTATTTAACGTTTTTCATCCTTTTTCGTTGTTATTGTTTAGCTTTGATTCCACTTGTGGAGTTCCGGGAACCGGAAGTGATGGCGAAATACGATGTGAAGATGGATATTGAAGTTCTGGACACGCTTGATACAGGAGCTCGACAAAAAGAGGTTTTAAATCTCTCGTATATAGATTTCATTATCTTATCTTGTTAAACAGTATTTGTATTTGTATTTGATCAATTTCATATGAATTTTTATGGTTGATAGATACATGTGGTAACAAAACTGTATTGGGGAGATGCAAGAGAGAAACTGGTGGAAGCCGTTGAAGATCTGAAACTGGATTCTTTGGTGATGGGTAGCAGAGGCCTCACCACCATCCAGAGGTATCCATTCCTTCCTCTCGATCGATATGATTTGAATAATGTTTCATCATTCATGACCTGACAGAAATTCTTTAATTTGATAATCAATCATCTCATAAGTAATCTTAAAGCGTGACTTGGTTTGGTAACTTGAATTATGTGGATCGTGATTTGCAGGATAATACTCGGAAGCGTGACAAATTACGTGTTGACAGCTGCAACTTGTGCTGTGACAATCGTGAAGGACCCAGAGACATTCCACAAGCACTGAGTAATAATGTCCTATTATAATATGTTCCCTTCTACTTTTATGTATTGTGTCCCATTATCGTGTTGTTGCTTTGCTTAAATTGCTTTGAGGTTTTATATTTTATCTACATATATGTATGTATTACTTTTAGCAATGATATTTGGTTAAATATTATTTTGTTTTCTTTGTTAAGAAATCAAAATACGCAACACTTGTGTGCAATTTGAATAAAAAATTACGAATATTGGAATGTTTTGTTCAAGTGACAAAATCCAGATAACTGAAGTTCGTTTAGTAAACCCACCTTAAAATAATATATGGATTTTTTGGAGCAAGATCAAAATATATAAATATCAAAACATTTGGAAGAACAAACGGTGAAAATGAATTAAAGAATCAAAGTTCCTATTCATGTTTAACGAAAGGAATATGTAAATATGGTATAAGTCTTTATCTTTTACTTTTTCCCTAAAGGAAACCAGTTTTATAAAGAAAAGAATCCAACCACTAATCCTTGAAAGACGCTTTGGATTTAAATATTATGTTTGTTTTTTAAATTAACAAATTTCAATTGATTTTCATGTAAACTTTTATGAAAAGCTAATGAATATTCGATGACTTTGTATGAAGAGTTGGCTAACCCGAGATAATTTTCATGGAGAATAAAGAAAGTTAAAAAAGAACTTCAAACTGGCTTTGGCTTATATGGAAAGTCTCGATTGTTCTTTAATAAAAGTATAATATTATTTTTAGTAGGGCAAAAATAAGATATAGAAAGTTTTTCGTAAAATTATTCTATAAAAATCAAAATATAATAGTGATAGATTCTTAGTACCCAAGTTTCTAAATAATGGTAGACACGATTTATGGGTAACGTTTCAAGCTTTTATGAGTCTGACAAGTCATGTTGTTTATAAGTCGTGATCTAAACGATAAATTTGTATATAGTAAATAATAGTATACATATTTCTACTATTATTCTTATATATATATATATATATATATATATATATATATATATATATATATATATATATATATATATATATATATATAACTTAAAATGGTATTTTATTAAATTGTGATGTCAAATACAAATTTTGAAACAATAACGAACTTTTGGATATAAAAATAATTATAGGATTGAGAGATTTAGGTGCTGTTTGTTTTTTTGAAAAAAACCTCTTCAAACCTCTTACTGATGCGCGGCGCAGCACATTCGCAACACTTTTCATATCGCAGCTGTTTGTTTTTTAGAAGTCTTCTGAGTCAAAAACCTCTGCGCAGACTCTGTTTCGCGCAGCACTTGTACTGCCTCTTCTAACCTCTTCCAACATCTTCTTCTTTTATTGCTGAAATTTTGATTATATGTTATTAAAATTTTATTTCACATTTTTTTTTCCGTTTTTTTTTTCGTTTATTCTTATTGAATTTATTTTTCATTTTTTTTATATTCACTAATGATAATTTCTTGATGAAATATCATTATTTTTTACTAAAATATCTTTATTTTTTGTTGAAATATTATTCTTTTTTACTGAAATATCATTAATTTTTACCGAAATGTTATACATTATCCAATAAACATATCATGAATTTTGGAAAAAAAAGATATATTGATTTTTTTTAAGTTAAAGAAATATAACAAATAAAAAGTGAATTATAAATAATGGTTTAAAATGTGAGATTTGATATAAAGAAAACCGTCAATGTGGGACTAATCCACTTGGTAGAGATGGATGCCTCTTAGACAGGAAATCTTGGGTTCAATCTCAGGTATAGATGAATTACTAACTTGGTGAATTTAACATCTAACAACTAAATGACCGTTTAAAAAAAATTAAAAAAAAAAGAGTAAATTACACGAATGGTCCCTATGGTTTGGGGTAATTTGCATGTTTGGTCCCTAACTTATTTTTTTAACTCGGAAGATCCCTATGGTTTGTTTTTGTTACGCGTTTGATCCCTACTGTTTATTTTTGTTACGTGTTTGGTCCCTATCTTATCTAAAAAGACTATTATTTAAAGAGGAAAAAATGATGGGGTAGGTGAGGTAATGTGAGGGGGTGGGATTAGGGGAGTGTTTATTTAAAAAAATTAAAAAAATCAAGGGGATAATAGTCTTTTTAGGTAAGATAGGGACCAAGTGCGTAACAAAAACAAACAGTAGGGACCTTCCGAGTTAAAAAAATAAGTTAGGGACCAAACGTGCAAATTACCCTAAACCATAGGGACCATTCGTGTAATTTAATCAAAAAAAAAAGATATAAAGAGAACCCATTACAATTCAAAATGAACATTGTTGGAACTCTTTAAAAACCATTTTTTTCCTTTTTTTTTTTTTTTTTTTTTTTTTTTTTTTTTTTTTGCAAATGAGAAAAAAACACATAATATATTCACAGTGAGTCCGAAATAAACTCATGGATCATTTATCAAAGACCAAAAAAAGATGGTCAAATATAATTATTTAAAAAGTTTATGTTTATAATTATTCGTTATATACAACATTATATTTATATTTTTATGTGAAGCATGAACATAATCGTTTTTGTTTTGAAGGCCTAACGAGTTGAGCGAGTTCTTTTTTTTTTTTATTTTTTTCTTCAAAAAGCAGTCATTTTCTTTGGCCAAAATTATGTTATATATATATATATATATATATATATATATATATATATATATATATATATATATATATATAGAGAGAGAGAGAGAGAGAGAGAGATACGTTCAAATGTTTTTGATAACTATTGTGTGACTGTGTGCACCAATAAGAATTCAGGAAATAATTAATTATTAAATAAATCATTTAAGGGTATTATAGTAATCTTGACATATTTAAATATGGTAGATAATTAATAGGTTCTTTATTATTCCTTTAAATATGGAATGTAGTCAAAATCTGTTGAAAAAAACCCTAGCCGATCACGTATACATCGATCTATCCTCCCTCTCGTTTTCTTAGCATTGGTGGCGCCGGAGAAGGCTATTCCGATCTTGAAGGCAAAAGGCTGACAGCAGCTTCGCAACACCGGTGGTGGAGGCAAAAGGCTGACAGCAGTGGAGGAAGTAAGAGGGGTGAAGATGGCGGGTGGGTAAACTCCGAATGGATGGTGGCGGCTAGAGAGAAGACGGGTTAGGGTTAGGGTATGGGAGCTCAGACCCGACAAGAGATCCATAAACAAAGAAGAAATACTCTCCGGATCGGTACCATACTTTTGATACAGGGGAATTCAAGATGATGTCCGGAAATTACACAGCCATTGACAACCAGAATGTTTATGGATCTGTTCCTGTAAAACTTCTTCTCCTCTTCTTCAATTGCGTTTTCATCACTTCGATACTAGATCTGAACCCTAATTTATTCATTGGTAGCTGGTTTATATTGTAAGCATTAAGTAATTTGGTTGTTGGTTGTTGCAGATTCAACTCTCCAAACCTTTCCCCCATCTGGAACACAAGGCAAGATCTCAGGCGCTTCTGGACCTCCCCGCGATGCCGATGGTGTGTGTTTAAATTCTTGAAGCATCTTATTAGTTTTCAACTATCTACTGCAATTTAGTAACTTCAGTTAATGGATCTCATTTAGTTCAACTACATAGTTAAATCCATATAAAATTCATCAGTTTTAGGGCTTAGATTACTAGCATTTTAAGTTTCTTCTGGATTTGAATACATCATGACTTAGTTTATTCAAAACCATTATGCAAGAATACTTTATTTTTTAAGAATATTCAAAACCATTTTGCAAGATTAGTTTATTCTGTAAGAATATTTATTCATGTATTCTATTATAATGCCTTGAATTGTTTAATTTTTGAAAATTGATTATCTTTTCTTTTATTTGGTGTTCTTGGTATCTTATTTTCTTTATTGATTACAATATTCTATTATCTAAGATTTGATCAGATAATATGTAGCAGAATTTCAGAATATTCTTTGTATTCTAGCAGAATTTTAGAATTTCAGCATTCAACATCCAAAAACAACAATATTCTATTATCTAAGATTTGATCAGATAATATCTAGCAGAATTTTAGAATTTCAGCATTCAACATCCAAAAACAACAATATTCTTTCAGAATTCAAGAAGAAAACATGGAGAACGAGAGTATTCTAGCAGAATGTCGTTGACCAGGGCAGTGTTCTACATGGTGACTATTGAATACATTAAATTCTTTTAGAATTTCAGGATTCAACGTCCAAAAACAACAATATTCTTTCAGAATTCAAGAAGAAAACATGGAGAACGAAAGTATTCTAGCAGAATGTTGTTATTTTTTAAGAATGTTATTCATTTTTGTTGATATTCTTTTTAGAATATTTATAACTATATTTAAAATGTATAAGATTTTTAGTCTGTAAGAATATGTATGAATTTGAATTTAAATTCGGATGTAAAAGAATATATTAGAACGTTGGTTATTTTTCAACATCTTATTCAAGAATTTTGTTTTTCTTCAATAATATTATATTAGAATAAAATTCTGAAAGAGTATCATTCTAACAAAAAATATTCTGATAGAATAAAATCGTTAAAAATTGAAATTGAATTTATTAAAAATTTCAGATTTTTTTAAATTAGGAGAATTAATCATCCCTAAAATTTCGAAAATTTCCTTTTATAAATGTAGTTAATTGTCCAAAATACCCTTTTGCTAAAAATTGTGTGATTATATGGTACATGTTACCCCATTGTAATATCATACACTCTCAAATTATGTCAATTGATCAATTTCATCCGTTGGTCCAGATCTGTGCATTCTGGCACACAATACTTAGTAAAAACAAAATAACCTAGCCCTATATATATATATATATATATATATATATATATATATATATATATATATATGGATATGGAATATACATTACAGCCCCACCTAAACTTAGTTACTAAACTTCTAAAATATATCGTTTTAACATACTAGATATACCCTGTTTGATTTTACTGGGTAAATATATCATTCTCCACAACATTTCTTTCTTTCATTATCATTTTACCATCCATGTTTTCTTTCCTCAATTATCGTTTATTTCTTCACCCAAGTGAACATTATTAAACCCTAAACTTAAGCCCTAAACCCTATATTTAAACCCTAAACCCTAAACCTAAACCTAAACCCTAAACCCTAAACCCTAAATCTGAACCCTAAACCCTAAACCCTATTGTGTCGATCTTGAATTTACATCTTGAAATATTAATCGTGAATCCATTAACCGTAATCTTTATATAGTAAAATAATGTATTATAAAGAGGTTTAGTACCTAAGCTTAGGTGTGGCTGAAATGTATATTCTCTTTTCCATATATATATATATATATATATATATATATATATATATATATATATATATATATATATATATATATATAGGGTTAGGTTAATTTGAGACCACCTATATTTTGTGAGACCGTGAAACGCATTTTTTTATTTTATTTTATTTTATTTTTTTAGTTAATTCATGTTCCGAAAATAATATTTAAAAAAAGAATTTTTTGATTTTTCCATTTATTTTGCATTTTAAAATTATTTTTAGAATATGTACAGTGTAATATTCTATTTAGAATATTTCACGTATTTAAAAAAAAAGAATTTTATTTATTTATTTATTTATTTATTTTAGTTAATTCAAGTTCCGAAAATAATATTTAGAAAAAAGAATTTTTAGATTTTTCCATTTATTTTGCATTTTAAAATTATTTTTTAGAATATGTCAGTGTAATATTTTATTTAGAATATTTCACGTATTTTTCAAAAAAAAAAAAAGGAATTTTTTTTAATTTTTTTATATATATTTTTAGTTAATTCAAGTTCCGAAAATAATATTTAAAAAAAGAATTTTTGGATTTTTCCATTTATTTTGCATTTTAAAATTATTTTTAGATTTTGTCTCACGGTCTCAGAAAATTAGAATGGTTTCAAATGAACCTGAACCTCTCTCTCTCTCTCTCTCTATATATATATATATATATATATATATATATATATATATATATATATATATATATATATATATATATATATATATATATATATATATTCCTTGATATGTATTTTTTATTGGTCAAAATAAAAACATCATTATTAATTTATTATATTGATTTTTTCAAATATATATTTCGTTTTTCTATTATGATATACATTTTTATTGGTTGCAATTAAATTTTTTTTATTAAACTTTTATCCATCTTACGTACTAACATTAAATATTAGGCGCATCTTTTATCAAGTAATATCTGGGACACGTAAAACTTGAACCTAGAACATCTTTTTATAGAATTTTGCACTTAACGGACAGATTCTTATTACGAAGATAAAACTTTTATATATCTTTGACACTCACATTGAAGGGATAATCACTTAGGAGGGTAATTAGGTTTGTTCGTATTAGGTGGTGGCGGAATCATGAATTTCTTTATGAGGTACAAACATTATCAATATATTATATATGTAGTTATTCAATATCGGATATTAAAAAAACATGTTATAATCTCTTTAGTTTTGGGTAAAATAACAAGAAACATGATTACATTCAATATATATATATATATATATATATATATATATATATATATATATATATATATATATATATATATATATATAACAATTATTTAGGGGTACTGTAGTACCCCAACACCCCATATAGCTCCGTCAGTGATATTAGGTCATTAAGGGTTTTTTTTTGTGCGTATTAAACCAATATGTTTGTTATTATCGTTTAAAAATAGTTATTTTTACCGGTTTCTTCCTGTTTAACCAGTAAAAATGATTATTTCTAAACGGTAATAACAACCATATTGGTCTAATACGCACAAAAAAAAAACCTTAGTGACCTGATACAGACAAAATGGAAACCTAATTATCCTTCTAAGTCATTAACCCTAATTTTAAAGACATTGAGAATATATGACCATCATCAGTAAACTAGTTTGTTTAGAACTCGCGTCGTCCCATATCGACTAGAAGAAGAACCTACTACTCCTCTATATGGCGAAACTCTTCATCTATAGTCCCTTCGGGGACATCCGATAAAATTGGAATGATACATAGAAGATTAGCATGGCCCCTGCGCATGGATGACACGCACAAATCGAGAAATGGTAAAAAAATATTAAACCCTTTCGCCGTCTTCTCTGAAACCCTAATTCCCTTTTCAAATGCTAATAGAGTTCAATTGTAATTCTTACGTTTCAGTAGACGAACTACCGAAGTCATGATGAGACAATATGTGGATTCCATGGTCAGATTGATCTTCTTGTTGATGTCTTTAACCATTTGTGGCAAGCAAGGGTAATCTTTATATCTATAAAGTCCCCTTTAAGTTTTTTTACTTTTCCAGTCATTAAGTTTCATGCTTTATAAACTTTCGTTTATGTGTTGTATATAGTTTGTATGTGTTTGTTTATGGGCTGGTTTTTTATTTATTTTGCAACTTCAGTTTCTTAGTTCATGTTGTGGTTTTGTTGTTTATAAAATAATTGACAATAAACATCATTTGCAAGTCCATGTTGGTTTTACATTTCCATTCGTTATCAAATGTAGACATTGATGGGAGGTATCAAAGTGAGATTGTTTTTGTACATATAGATGTGTTCATGTAACATTTAAATGACAAAAAAAAGCTATTGATAAAATGTTGCATATTTATGTAATGAAGATCATCAATCATATAAGTTTTTGGACTTGGAAATTCTGGAATGGTTGTGTGATAAGTTTAAATGGAAGCAACTATTTTCAGTCAAACAAGTCAGTCGCATTGATTAGTAAACATGTTTTCTAAATAACTAGGGTTAATGACTTAGGAGGGTAATTAGGTTTCCAGTTTGTCTGTATTAGGCCACTAAGGTTTTTTTGTGCGTATTAGACCAATATAGTTGTTATTACCGTTTAGAAATAATCATTTTTACCGGTTAACAAGGAAGAAACCGGTAAAAATGACTATTTCTAAACGGTAATAACAACCATATTGGTCCAATACGCACAAAAAACCTTAGTGATTTAATACGGACAAACTGAAAACCTAATTACCCTCCTAAGTCATTATCACCACATAGAAAAGGGTAAGTTGTATCCTTTTAGCACCAGTGAATGCTTTAAATATAAAAGTATATCTACATTATCTGCATAAGTTTTATAAAAAAAACCATTTAAATCAATACGGATTAAATATTTTCTATCTTTAATTATATTGATTTGTAGTTCTCTAACTTTTCAAATTTTTATTTAATTATCTGTAGTCATATTTATTGTAACTTCAAATCAATTTTTTTTATTTAATTATCTTTAGTCATGTTATTGATTTGTAATTCTCTATATTAATTTTTTATTTAATTATTTTTAATCATATTTATTGTAATTATATTTAATTATCTTTAAATCAATTTTTTATATAATTATACTATAGATTAAAATTGTCTATTGTTAGCTGGCCGAGGAAGTAGTGAAGCGGAGGAGATGTCCCTGTCTGTAACATTGGTGGCCATGTTGCCACCTCTCCCCTCTTCTACAATACCTTATTGGCCCATTTGATTAAGAAAGAACGAATGAGACGTTTTATGTAATTGTGTTTTTAGGTGACCGCCTCAAATTGGGTAATTTTGTTCTTCAAGATTGTCTGTAATTTGAACGACCGGAAAAGAACACCCAAGATGAGAGATTGGACATTATCAACCAATGAGGTACCCTCGCTGCTCTCTTTGTCGCTTCCTGTTCCTGCTACATCCCCTAATTGTACCTATAGGTATGATTTGATTGTTTCTAATGTTATCTATGTTCCAAACTCGATTTTCCTCGATGTTACGTCTTCCACAGATCCTCCAAATTCTTTCGAAGACAACAACTCAATCTGTGGAACTCCTTCGGCATATGAGTTCGAGTCAGGTGGGGAAGCAACGCATCAGGTATGTGGGAAGATCCTCCAACCATTTCAATTTTTCTACATATGATACACTTAAATTGGAAGTCAATTTTTTAAAGTGTGGTTTAGGTTCAATCGATTGTGCCCCCAAAGATTTCATGAAGACTAAGATTGATGAAATGAATCTTCTGATTACTTCAATTCGAACCAAATTTCTTAAAATCTCAGAGTAATTTCTGACTTTTATTGAATGCACATCCTTTATCTAATCTTTACTCAATGTTTTTAGGTTTTCTACAACAAGTTGTCCTACTGTCGATGGATTGAAATGGTTATCGAGGCTTTCTCATGAAGTTGAATATGATGATTCTTTTCCTATATAAAGAAAGGTAAAATACCCTTCCTAACCCCAACCTTGCATAGTAACTAAACTAACTTGAATCTTTGATGAAAAAAGGTTACAAATTGAACAAATGATAAAAAGTGAAACATGGAAAACGATAATACAAATTGTTATATAGATTCAATATTCTGATGATTTCAAAAAGAGTACTTCCACTTCAAAAGGGGGTATCGGAATTAGTTATAACATTACAAGATGAAGTTTTCAAATTCTCATTCTTTGCTTTCTATCCATCATGTGCTCCTAAATGGAAATTCTAAAAATGAAAATTATGGCCTTTTGACGATTTTGTCAAAATAATATATTTAAGATAATTTTGACAATTATGCCCTTTTCACAAATTTGACATATTATCATAAAATCATTATGTTGATGTATTCCTGAATGTGAATTATTGATTTAAATCTTGCTATGTGTTATGGAAATGGCAGACTCAATGACCATGAGGAAAAGGTTGTTATGGTTAATGGAGTTAAAAGAATGGGAACTCTTTCTTTAATGGCTTTCTTTTCCACGATATATGTATATATGTACAATTTTAGTTCATATCAAGTAACAGGCGTAAATGACACATTCATCTTTCACTTCCAAATTATATCAAGCCATTTGAGCAGGCACACCAAAGTAGACTCTTACTGGGGACAAAATGTTTGTGCTTTAGTTGAAGAATGCTTTTCAACTTCAAGTTTTATGTTTTTTCTTCTAATTTTATTTGGATACAATAGATGTAAAATGTCTTTGGATCCTAATTCTTTTGGGTTTATCATTACTCCTTTGTCTCAAATGATCAGGTTTGATTCGTTTGAAATGATCAAAGCACACTTCCAATATATTATATTTTTTTGTTAGTGAATTTTCTTGGCTTATTATTTGTTGTTTTTTTATAGGTAGAAATGGAGCTTATTTCCTCTTTTGTACATCTTTCAACTGCAAAGATGTTAACTTCAATATATCTAGCAGAAAGATTCGAATGAATACCGCATATGTAATCCAAAACATTGTTGTTATTTGGAAAAGTTTTGCCTTTGTTTTACTAAATATGTTCTATTTTTGTCTCACCATAGGTTCCACGGAACCGCTAAGTTTCTATTCGGTTACATTTTTCGGAATTAACTCAGCACTACCCATCCTGGATATGGTTTGTCTCACCTTCAAGAAACTATACAAATGAAGGAAGGGATAATAGAGACATTAATATTAGAAAACAAGGTATTTACTCAGTATTTCACACAATATTTTTTTCAAAATTTGTGTGTTTTTATTTCCTTGATTTATATTTTATTAGGCCTTGCATTCTGAAGTCGGGATGTTAGTAGTTACTGTTAAGAAAATTCAAGATATTATGACACGTATGGAGGAAGATGTAAGAAAAAATGTTGATTATAATCACTTAATATTCAATTTTATAAAATTATAAATTCATCAACAATTTATAAAATTTGTCCATTTCATTGCAGGATAGAGCCACTTTGCGTTTAATGGTGGCAAACCAAGAAAAAAATGCTGCAAATTCTCATCACAATGATTCTAGGGCAACTGTATCATAGGCAAGTAGAATACTCCATATCTTATTATAGATTTTTATAACAATTTTATCCATTTAGCTATTGAAATGTTGTTTTTAAGGAATAAATGCATGAAATAGCAATATGCTTTCATTTATTTGTGTATTACAATTTACAACATCCCAGTTTCAATTATTTTCTTATTAATCATTGTATTTTAAAAAGATTCAAAAAATACAGTATTGTAGTTTTAATTTGTGAAAAGATGTATCCAGTTATAGAAGTTAAAAGTGTTTCACATTTTGGATTACATTGCTATGATTGGGTATATTCTCAAAGTATAATGTTGTAATTGGGAGAATGAAAGTGATTTGTAACACCCCAATTCTGGTATGATAGTTATATTATTATTTATTGTTATATTTCTTCAAGTGTTAAGGGGAACTCGACGAGTCAGTAGCCGGACTCGGCGAGTCCGCCAGTCTAGATGAAACCCTAATTTCAAGGGTTTGCACCCTATATAAACAACTTTTGGGGGCCTCAAGTCAGCCCCCATCACCCCTCAGAGCTTCATTCTCGAACCCTAGAGCCCTCTTTGCATTTTTGTGTGATTTTGGTGTGTTCTTTGAAGATTTTGAGAGATAAAGGAAGGTAGATCAAGAAGAGAAGAAGGATATTCTAGATCCTTGAGGAATTTCAGAAGAATGTAAGGTATATCTTGGCCCTTTTCTGTTTCTATGGTTAAATCTCCTTTGTGAAGCCATTCTAGAACCATTTCTTAGCTTAATAGTAGCATAGAGGACTCATGGAGTTGATTAAACCTTCAAATCTAGCTAGATTTGATTTCCAGAAGCTTAGATCTAGAACCTTTATGGATCCATTTTACATGAAAGCTCTAGATCTCCTATTATAGTGTGCTTTTAACCTTAAAACCTTCATTTGATGTTATTTACACGTAAAGTTGGGAACTTTACGTGTAAATCAAGTCCCAGGAACCCAGCTTTATTAATGGCATGGATTAGTTTCAAGCAGAATCGAGTGTATAGTATTTGCATGCATACGACTCGGCGAGTCGAGTCGCGAGTCCCCTGTGTTTCCTTTTTCGAGTTATGCCAAGTGGAATCAGTGAGAGAGAAGTGGACTCGGTGAGCTAGAGGGTTAGACTCATTCGTGGAAGAACTCGGCGAGTCAATGCCCTGACTCGGTGAGTCCAAGGCCATCTTCATACTTCAAGAATAGACTCGACGAGTTACAGCTAGAATGATCATCTGAGGAAGGAGAACTCGACGAGTTGTTCATACAACTCGGCGAGTCGAATGCAGATTGTCAGAGTGTTAGTAGCGAAGAGGAACTCATCGAGTTTGCGCCAAAACTTGACGAGTAGTAGTGAGTGGAATCAAGGAAGTAAGAGTAAGGACTCGACGAGTTGGCGGCCCAACTCGACGAGTCTGGTCAACTGAATGTTGACTTGGACTAGGGGTAGGAGAGTCATTTTACCCTCAGTATTATTATTATCAGTATTTGATTAATGGTGCTCATGGATATTGTAGCCGGGGTGAAAGCGGAGATGCAACAGACAGATTCCGGAGCAGTCCTTTTAGCAGCTAGGCTACGATTTGTGGTCTTTATGATATGACAAACAGTATATGATTTCTATTACTATTTAAACAAAAAATTTTGGATCGTATTTTTGGGATGTTACACTATTATTACGTATGATTCCCACAAATCTTAAAACTCTAATTTTAATATGTTATTACAACAGCTAGATTCAGAATGCTCAACCACACAAGGAGAAATTTGTACATAATGGAGAACCAACATACATTGTATCGTTTGAATGTGATGAATGATTTGTTACATCCACCGGCATCTCCAACTTCCGTTGAATCCAGGTTCCGATCGAATCCTCTCTACTTCTCCAATTAATTACTTTTAATTTTTCATTATATAATCTTTTTTTTTCATTTGCAGATGTATTACCTCCTATTTATGACTCCATGCTACATAACTTCCACGACTATGCAACCAATGATCCAAAATTTCACGTTCTTATTCCAAAATTCGTGCATGTTTCCTTAATTTATATATTATTTTCTATGACTAGATGGGCATTTTCGTCATTTGCACAAACAAGAAATCAAAAGCAAATCACTCTCTTACCTTTTTTAAGTAGGGTTGAGATATTTCATATTTCCAGCTGTGTTTTTTATTCATCCATATGAAAAAAGATGTTTTTGACTTTTATACACCTCATTTTAATTGAAGAGACAAACAAAAATGATTTGATACTTTTTTTTCAAGAATGTGCTTCTAAGGTTAGGAATTTTTGAAGCTCATGGTGTGTAAGCCTTTCTAGAATGTTTTTGGTTCTTTGTAATTCTCTTTTGTTCGATGTATTTTTGATTTTATTTATTACCAAGATTAATTGGGTATTTTTCTTAATATGGGAAGATATTCTTAATATGGGAAATTCTTTTCATTTTCTTATAAGTGATTGTGGTTTTAGTTGACGTAAAGTTTTGATATGCTACTTTTATCTGCAAGCAAATATGTTTTTTTTGACATTGCTAAAAAGTAGGTTGTTATCTATAGCATAATGTGTATCCTTGAGAAAATGAAACATTTCTTAATATGATTACTTTACTATTTTTAACAATACGGGCAACATACTTTATTTTCCCTCAAATCTGAGGTTCAATTTGCTGACAAATTACATTGCTCGACTTTCCCCGACCCGTAGCGAAGCGAGGGCACACCTCTAGTTATATTTATCGTAATTATCCATAATCATGTAATACATCTTTAAGTGCTACATGTGGGGAAATTTTCCCTTAATTCTTTTGGAGGTTTGTTTTCCTGTAAAGGAGTTCAGACCATGAGTGATCGCTGAAAAATTACAAATAGGCTTCTGCTGAATTGTTTTCCATTTAAAAAACTTTTTATTTTTTATTCTCTCTCTCTCAATTTAGATTTGGTTTAACTTGTATCAGGTAACATTTTTTTTAAATACAGTTATAAATGTTCTGCGATATTTTTATGTCGTAATTTGGTAAAGTGCTATATGGATAACAAATTATTTTAGTTTGCATTTTGTATTTTTTTAGATAACTAGTTATTAACAGTATAATTTATTATTTTTATTATTGTTTAATCATTTTTTTTTTATGATTTTCAACTTTATACAAAAAATATTAATTCTAAATTATTTCATATGCAAATATATTGATACAATTCAATTAATTAATGGAAAACAGCCTACAGTACAACTACCTTTTATTATTATTTTTATTTAAAAAGGCATAACAAACGTTAAAAAGTAAAAATTTAAAAGTATTATTTACTGGAAAATGCAATTTTTCCCCTCACACTTTCGGACACTGTTTTTTAAAACACTTTCTGCGTTTTTGTTTAGAATAGATTAACGTCACGTTTGATAGTTTCTGTATGGGAAAGTTTTCTGACTGGTAAAGAAATCATGTTGTTTGATTGTACATCTGATTGACTATGCTGAATGATGAAAAAAGTAATATTTCAATAAAAAAATTATTTAAAAAAATTAATAATCCAATAAAGAAAGAAAGAAGCATGGTTTGGTGTATAATTGTCTTTCCAGCCCATTCAACCAGAAAGATATGATTTTAGGGCTTTCTCGGAAAGACATATCTTACCAGGAAACACCTATTCTTTTGTGCAAATCAAACAGTCTTTCCGATCCATTCAGCCAGAAATATCTGTTTGGACCTGGAAAGATGCGTATCAAACGGGGCCTAACTATTAATCAATTTATGTTTACTCATCTATAATCTATTAGTGTTTACAAGGTTGTAAAAATCATTCGGCGGTCAACTGACGATAATCGATTAATCGGACTAGCCGGGGATTAATCGGGGACCTTAAATTATAAAAAAAATTATCTAAAAAAAATTAAGTTTTTGAAATTTTAAAAATTTAAAAATATGAAATTTTGAAAATTTTAGTATAATATTTTAAAATTTTGAAAATTTAGTATTTTGGTGTAATATTTGAAAAGTAAAAATTTTGAATTTTTTAAATATTTCCAACCTATTACCGTCGAGGACCGTCAAACCCGAGTTTGTCCAATTTTGACCAATCTCCACCAAACATCCTAATTGTAATCGATTCAAAACCGTCAAACGATTAATCGCCGATTAATTGGCCGCAAAGGCCGATTTTTGCAACACTGACAATTTATAGAAATTGTTTTCCAAAATAGTTTTTAGATTCGTTGCATCTTCATAGTTTTCTGGAAAAAGACACCCCCTTAACGATTTTAGTTATTATTAGTGTGTACTGATCTTTAAATTGTTTTATATTAGTATAACTGATTTGTTGTTTCTCTCTAAAGCATGACTACTGAAAGTTCCAACAACCAAAACTTGATAATACTCCTAACGCTCAAGGAGATCCAATGATAACCATGCCAATCAATTATGTAGAAAAACTAGAAATGTTTTATGGACCACACTTTAAGAGGTGGCAGCAAAAGATTCTCCTCTATCTTACCACATTGAATCTCAATAGATTCTTAATTGAAGAAGCTCCGAGGATACCAGAAGGAGAAGGAGATGTGCAAGCTTTAAGTGTTATTGAAGCTTGGAAACATTCAGATTTCTTGTGTAGGAACAATGTTCTTAATGGTCTTTTTGATTCATTGTATAATGTCTATTGTGTAACAAAAACGGTCAAAGAACTATAAGACTCAATGGACAAAAAGTACAAAACTAAAGATGTCGGAACCCAGAAGTGTGTGGTTGCTCGGTTTCTAGACTATAAAATGGTAGATGGGAAAACTATTATGTCCTAAGTCCAAGAACTACAAGTCCTCCTACATTACATGAATGTCGAGGGTATGGGGTTTAATGAGCATTTTTTATGTTGCTTACATGAATGAGAAGCTACCCCTAGTTTGGTTGATTTTGAGAATTACTTGAAACATAAGAGAAATGAGATGTCAATTGAGGACCTAATTGTTTGCCTTCAAATTGGAGAGGCCAATAAGGTAGCTCAAAAAAGTACCTCCAACCCTACCTCTGAAAAAGCTAATGTGGCAGAGCATGGTCAAAGTTTTGGGAAGAACAAGTCTGCAAAGGGTCAATTACAAAAGAAAAATAAGGGTGGAAACTTGGGAGCCAGAAGTGGAATTTTCAAGAAGAAGTTTCAAGGAAACTGTTACACATATTACATCCATTAGATTGGTACTTGCAATCGTTTCTATAAGAAATCTTGAAGTACATCAAATGAATGTTAAAACAACTTTTCTAAACAAGGATTTAGAAGAATAAATCTACATCAAATGGATGTTCAAACATCTTTCCAATTGCTCGTTTCGCACAAACGATTTGTTTTAAGACTGTTAGGAAAATATAACCCAAAATTACAGGAAAGAACAAGAACAAAAACTTGATTACTGAGACATGTGTTTAACACAATTTCTTTAAAACAAATTCGCCTTATATGGTTTTTTGTTTCCTAATGTACAACAGTAGAAAAAAAAATCTTCTAGATTGTCCGAACCTCACTTGACCGGTGTACACCTTGGTTGCAGCAGGAGATGGAAGAATAATAAAAAAAACATAAGAGATAAAGAGAAGACTGATTTTGATTTATTCGGTGTTATCTAAACAGTCAAGGATATGTTCGATTTATACTATAAATAGTAACTAGTGTTATTAAACATCAAAACATAACACTCAACTAAAGAGAATCATTAATCCATTGATCAAAACTAGAATATGTTATTAATAGCCTTTAATTCGGGTTTGTCACTATTAAAAAAAAAATAAAATAACTGCAAAAAAGTCCTTGGATTTCTTGGTTGACTAGTGGTGCATTCGCACCCACAAGACGCACGTTTGCTCACAAGTTCAGTGAACTGAAGCAAAACAGGCTCACGTTTGCATGTGCGTGCAAGAGATAACATTTGGTTCTATAAGTCTTACAAGAGTTAGAGTCATTGTAGTTATATGCACATCTTCTTATCTTTCTCCCATCCATGTGTGATGAAATAAAACTCAATTAACTCCTTTGTTAAACTCTTTCAACTACCTCACTTTATACAAATAATTTCTCATTCATTATTAATCCATTTTTTATGTGTGTTATATCAAAATGAAGGCATCACGATGGAAAACAGAAACATATAATCATTTGTCCATTTGATTGCATTTGGAGTTCGAAATTCGTGCTCAGACATAGGAAAACTCCATTTTTTTTGGATGTTAATAAAATTGATTTTCCAACAACCCCTACATGAATGAAATTAGTCCTTACTGAAAGAAGTATAAACAAAGTCAACAAGAAGGCAGCAAAATCAACCGTTTGTTTTGATTTTTTTTTTTTTTTTTGTTGTTTTGCTTTTTGGTTTGAGTTTCATAACTATATTGTATGATATGAACAATTTAGTACATTTTTCTTTTATAACTTCAATACACAAAACTTGCCCATAAATTAGAATATACTATAGTGACAATATAATTTTTTTCTACATCATGATGTAAGTTTTTATCGCAATCTCACATAAGCATAGCATTTACACACACACACACATATATATATATATATATATATATATATATATATATATATATATATATATATATATATATATATCCTCTCTAAAAGTAAGTAATATTATGATCTTTAGTGTAACATAAATATAATACACCATTCTTCAAATAAGATTAAACCTACTATACAAAATATAATCGGTTTAAAAATAAGTTAAACTAATTTTTGGTCATTCTCATTGAGAAATATAGGTTTCTATAGATTTTTTTATAATGATATAATCAATTGTTTTAATACAATCGAAACTCGCCGGATTCAATTGAAAATTTTGTTTATATTATACTTCAGGAAAGTAAAAACTACACATTAAACAACTTTGTGTAAGTAGTTATTTTCGATTTCGACTATATGCATAGCTTCGTTGTTGATTTAAACATATACTATTAACTATTTCAACTGCATAATTGCATTAACGTGCAACGCGCAATAATACGTCTAATTGTGATAAAAGAGAGCCTTCGAGGTGTACAAGTGGGCATCTTAGCCAACCTTGCCCATGTCAAATTCTAATCAACCATGTATGGGAAGGCCCAGTCCGCATGCCTTTTTATAAACTAACCCATTAAGGCCCACCAGATTTTTTTGGGCTACCCTCGAGCTAAAAAGCTCGGACATTTAAGGGATTTTTTTTTCATGTTTTACATAATAGCTACATACTTGTATTGGATTGTTTATTATACTAGTCTATTTTAATTAGATTTTTCACTGCGATCGGAGTCTTGTGATTTGTGTGTATAAGTCTACAAAAGTTGTTTATAGTTCAAATCGTAACATGTTAAAATATTAATAATGGTTTATATGTCAACAACTTAGAGACAGAGAATGACAAGATGATGGAAGAGGATGGGTGGTGTGGGATGAAAAAGGGTGGAGACCAAACATAAATTATTAATGATTAAAATGTTAAATATATAACAAATACTCATTAAAAATTATGTAATCAGTTTTGATGACGTGACATGCTGACATGATATGCTGACGTGTCAAAATTGATTTTTTTTTTCCACAAAAAACACTAAGTTTTTACTTTTTTTCGATTTTGACACTAAGTTTAATTTTTTATTTCAATTTTGACATTATATTTTTTTTTTGTTCCAATCGAACATCATTTATCATATTTTGTTTAATTTTGTCTATTTTCTATCTGAAACCGTATAAATATATTTTTTATTACATTTTAAACCGTATAAACAAAATTTTTTCGTTTAAAACACATTTTTATTTAAATACAAAATGTTTTTTTTTCTTACATTCAAAGCATTAGTTATATCATGAGAAATCAAACTAAACATAAGTTTCTAATAAGATGTAAAAATTTGATGGGTTGCAAACTTGATATCTGAGTTTTGATCGACTACACGCCTCCAAACCTTCAAACACATTTTAAAATTGCATATTTAATATAAAATACAATTTTTATATAACATATATATATATATATATATATATATATATATATATATATATATATAAATATGGTTTGAGTGTAAAAAAATGTATTTATACAAAACTATGGTTTTTAAATGAAAAAAAAAACATTTTTATACGGTTTAAATGTATTAAAAAATATTTATACGGTTTCAAATAGAAAATTGTCAACATTGAACAAAATTGAAAAAAAATGATGTTTGATTTGGAACAAAAAAACATAGTGTCAAAGTTGAATGAAAAATTAAACTTAGTGTCAAAATCGAAAAAAATGTAAATTTAGTGTTTTTTGTGAGAAAAAATTCAATTTTGACACGTCATCATATAACGTCAGCATATAACCTGGTCAACCGGTCAAGTGGTCAGAATTGTAACAAATTGGAAAACGCAGTGTGTAAATTGATATAAAAAATAACACGGTGTCAAAATCGAATTTCTGTGTAAAAATAATGTTTTTTTGTGCCATTTACCCATGTTTTATTGTCATTTTACTTATAATACATAACAAAATCATTATTAAAATACCAAAATTTTAAGCAAAGCGTAAATCTAACAGTTTTACTTTTTAGAAACAAAACTGAAAATTTTTAATCTAAGGATAAAAAGTATAATTTACTCAATTATTTCTGTTAATATGGAAAAATAAAATAAGCTTTGTTATGCAGTTTATGTCAATAAAATCGGATATTGTCATAGGTAAGGTGACATCTTCAAGGGAGTTAGGTGGAGTTGGCAGGTCTGTGATTTGTTGTTATATTTTGTATCACTAGGTAGATTAGCCGAAAGGGCTTTTACAACAAAAATCAAAGTATTTTCTCTAGTGCAAATCGTATGGCGATGTATACAATGATAACGGATGCCATCACCCAGTACACTGGACTATCACCGGCGGCGTTTTTCACCATATCGGCGATGATGGTGGTGGTGTATAAAGTTGTCTCCGGCATGTTTGTGGCGGCGGATGACTACATGGCTGTTAAACGTGAACAGGAATACGTACAGCGTGAACCAGTCCAAGTAGGAAACATCACGGAGGACGAATTGAGACCTTACAACGGTTCTGATCCTAGTAAACCCTTATTGATGGCCATTAAAGGAAAGATCTACGATGTTTCTCGCTCCAGGTGACAACGAACCTTCCTAACGCAATTCTATACGTTTTACTCCTCCTTTCCTCAGGTTTTTAGGTTACAAATTCGTACTCATATAGTCATATGCCATAGAATTTTAAGTTTGATTCGGTTCACTTACTTGGATAAAATGTTTTATTGCGGGGCAATAGATCGGAATGAATCCTAGCATCAATAATTTTGTAATGGTGATGCTAACCAAATAGGTAATAACTTCGTAATTATCAAACAGGAAAACATTGGGGATTTTCCTAAATGTGATTTAGCTTCGAAGTCATCATTATCTTTATCAACAACAGGGCTTATTAGGGACATTTTTTTATCTTCTTCTACAACCTCTCTTCATCTTTTTCATTGATTTGTGCATACTATGAGATTTAAGATAAGAAGAAGAAAGATTGATATTTTAATCAAATTAATGTTGCAGGATGTTCTATGGTCCTGGAGGACCATACGCTTTGTTTGCTGGTAGGGATGCTAGCCGAGCTTTAGCTCTCATGTCATTTGAGGCATCTGATCTTACTGGGAACATTGAGGGTCTGAGTGCATCTGAGCTTGAAGTTCTGGAAGATTGGGAAGCTAAGTTTGAGGAGAAGTATGTGAAGGTTGGGCAGCTAGTCTCAGAAGAAACAACATCAACCGATGTTACCCAGGATCAGACTAAAGTAGAGTAGCTGCATAACTGTAGATCGTATGTACCATTTCAAAAATATAATTGGTTTTATGTGAATACAAGATCTATGACACTTTGAAACTCAATCTTGTGTAAAGATTCTGTAACCTCATTTTTGGTTTGTTGGATATATATACCTTTTTTTTTCTTCGTTAAACTTGATATCATGCATTTCAGGTAGTGTTTTGTATGTAATGAAATGCTGCCACATAATGATATGAAGTATTTACCACGTAGAAAATACAAATTTATTGTTATTTTTCATGTTTTGTTTTTTCTCTTGCATACTACTAATAGAGACTGCTTTAAGCTTCAGAATTTTACTACTTAATTCACATATCTTAAATCAAGTTGGTGCATTATAATTTTAGTTTTGGATAGGATAGGCCCCCATCAGGTAAGAACATTAGTGATCCAAACTCTTTTTATAATTTTAAGGTTATGGGTTCTGAACACTTACCATTTGGTACTAACTTTTTGCCTGTTTTGTGTGAGGTTTGAACATGTTTTCAGTTATGAACACTTAACATTTGGTACTAATTTCTTGAAGTTGTTTTATGTAGTAAGGCTTATATGAACATGTGAGGGTAAAATGGACATCTTTTTCAGGAGTTCATGGTAATGCCTAGAAGAAAGTTTGAAAAGTTGCAGGAACTCTAGGATAAGTTTGGGTTGTTGTATAGTAACTAAACCATGTATATGTTGATAGAAAGTGTATAGTACAACAATATTGTTTTTTGTGGATTGAGGCATTGAGCTTTAATAGCAAGCCACTTTTCATATTTATCCAAAATAAGAATGTGACCATACTTTTTTTTTAAATCATAATGAGCAATCTACTTATTCTTTTAATAGATGTATGACCATACTTGTCATTTGCAACATAACCAACGACTTACTTAGATTTATGAGCAAAAATAGCAATCCACTTTTCATTTTTTATCCAAAATAGCACTGTACTTATTATTTTTTTATAAAATTAGCACTTTTAAGCAATGTAGGAACATACTTGTCATTTCCAACCAGTAAAAACATCCAACTTTCAGTTTTAACCATAACAACATCCAACTTTCACTATTAACCCATAACAAATCCTAAATTCATTTTTAACACATAATACCATACTACTTTCATTTTTAACACATAACAACATCCAACTTTCACACTTTCGTTTTTATCCCATATTAACATCATACTTTCGTTTTCATCCCATATTAGCATCATATGTTCGTTTTTTATAGCCTTTTTAATTTGACTAGGTTTCAACCCTGCTTGTCTAAGTTCCACCATAAGAGATTTACATTCCATTGAACGGTGGAATTTGCTATGAGATCGATGCTTCATCACCTTCGTTGGTGTCATGCTCAAGTTGTGATTGTGGGTCTCATTAAACGAGTCCACCAACCATTTCTCATTTTTTTTTTTTTTTTTGTTTTGTAATTTAAAGCATTGCTTGGCATCCGATTCTAACATCTCTATGTCGTTTGTTTCTCATTTTCACTTGAAGCATTTTTTGAAAACTGAATTTGATCTAAATTTAATCCCGAGTACCGAACCGAATTAACATTACCGATATCGGTACCGGTTTTCAGTACTAGCACCAGTACAAACAATACCGAATCTCGTATTTCGTGATTCTAGAGTACCGAGTACTATCCCATATATTTAAATTCGGCACGGTTTTGTACCGGTTCATGTACGAGATCGGGATATGGTACTAACTGCTCTATCCCTAGTCTAGAATCAAGACTTGAACTCCATTGGTAATCTTGTAAATTTCATTATACTAAAATGATACGATGACACTAAGTCACCAACAATATGTATTTATTCCTCGTCCAAATTTTGTTTATGTTTTTGTGCAGGTTGGTCTTCCTTACCCAAATAGGATGTCGATGGACTTGCAGGACTTTTAAGTTGTCAATAGAAGTTTTCCAAGAAGAGAACTTGGGGGTAAGGGTAAGACCATCTCCAACTGACCGGCAGATACGTGTTTTTCCGGCCAAAAATAGTTCAACCGACCAGTATCTTCAACACAAAAATGGTGAGATTGCACAGTAACACACAAAAATGGTGAGATATTGTTCACGACCTCCAAATGTAAATATTTAATATAATATTTATTTTATACATATATAACTCATTTAGAAACAAAAAAGAATGGTTTCAAGACTTCCACTCTTCGTTTTCGATCTGTTCTATCATGGGGAAATTAAGATGATGGCGTGTGTGTTTTCTTGCCTCCTTCATCGTGTCCATCTTTCTTTTTATATCCGGCGACCCTAACTACTAGTTGTTTCGTTTTTTTTGTTTTTTTTAATTCTCCCAATCGTGTTTTTTTTTTTTTTTTTTTGCCTCCTATACATACTGTTTGTCTGAAAATATGGAGTTCAAAATGGATTTCAAGAAACATATTGGTTATTGAGGTGAACACGATGAAGTATGGAATGGGAATTGGAAAGGTGAAACAATTAAAATGTAGAGTTTGATAGTTTCAAGTAAACCATGGATGTAGTATATGGTTTCAAGAAACGACGAGATGAGGTGGGTTTGTAGAAAAACAAAAATAACAAATATTTCATAATTAAATAAAAATGAAATTGTTATTTTATTGATAAAAACATTAAATATATGTTTTAGCAAGAGTTTTTAGTGAGTGGTTGGAAGAGAAAAAATATTTAGTATTAGAATTACACAAGTTTAGTGTTTTTTTTAATATTATGGTTGAAGTTGGCCTAACATGGGAAAAGGGATAAAGGAGTAGGATGTGGGGTGAAGCTATTTCATTAATATTATTATAAAAAATAAAAACAACAATTACATAGTTAAAAATAACAATCATTTTACACTTCATATAGAGGAAAATAGTAACAAGAATATTAAGGAGCACCCATGCTCCTCCCTACGGTGGGATAATGTGGCATTGCGGGGAAGTAGGACAACATCACACCATCCAGTTTAATGAATCCAGGAACCTCTTCTGCGAGAATTGAAACCAAAACAATAAGGTGCGTTTAGTTACGGAAAAATGGACCGTTTTCTGGAAAAAATTTCCAAGAAAAATGAGAATTTTGAAAACGCATTTAGTTCGTCTATTTTTTTAAATTTTCCGTTTTCTAAAATTACAAAGAAGTTGGAAAATTTTGGAAAACTGATAATCATTGTTTTCCATATTTTTCTAATTCCAAAATTTTGACAAAATTACATAAATGGTCCTCATGGTTGACAAAATCGACCAATTATGGTTCTTATGACGAATTCTTTACACAGATGGTCCCTGTGGTTTCAAAATCTTACAAAGACGGTCTTTTTGACTAACAGCGTTAACTTTTTCAGTTAAGTTTTATGTGAAATGACATATTTGCCCTTCATGCATAAGGACGCTTTATGTAATGTGTTTCTACCATAGGGACCATTTATGTAATTTTCTCTATTATTTATTATTTTTTTATTTATTTTAATTATATATTTAAGGATTTAGATTTGTTTAAATTTATTGTTTAATATATATATATATATATATATATATATATATATATATATATATATATATATATATATATATATATATATATGCTAACATTTTTTAACGTTTTGCTCAAATTATTTTTTCTAATCTTTTTGATATTTTCTTCAAGTAAATTTATTAATGTTTTTTATTTTGACGTTTCATTCGAATATTATTTATTTATTTTTTTGATGTTATGTTCGAATACATTTTTCAACTATATAACGTTGTATAATTATTATTTTTGTAAACTAATTTATTAACATTTTTTTATAAAAAAGTGTAAAATGTATGTTAAACGTGAATATGATTAATATATATTAGGTAGACATAGGCTAAGCTGAGACCGCCTCACAACTTGCCGAAAACGACCAGGTCATTTCACATTAGATTTAAATGTAATTATTTCGAGTTATTTTTTTTGTTTTGTTTTTAGCAGTGTTGTAAAAAATCACAACGCAAGGGTTTCTAATTGGTCAGGTAGCGTTTAGGGATTAATCTGAGTTTAAACAGACCTAATTGTAATTTTTTACAACACTACGTTATGAGGCGGTCTCAACGTAGCCTATGTCTACCTAATCTATATTAATCATATTCACGTTTAACAAACATTTTACACTTTTTTATAAAAAATGTTAATAAATTAGTTTACAAAAATAATAATTATGCATCCTTATATAGTTAAATATTTGAATTAAAAAGTAATAATTATATAACCTGATAAAAGAAAAAAATGAAAACATAATTGAAAGTGAATTAAGTTACGAATTATAATTACAATAGCCGTGAAATCCTTTAACAAATATAAACATATTATATGTTGAAAAATGTATTCGAACATAAAGTCAAATAAATAAATAAATAAATAAATAATATTCGAATAAAACGTCAAAATAGAAAACATTAATAAATTTACTTGAAGAAAATATCAAAAAGATTAGAAAAAATAATTTGAGCAAAACGTTAAAAAATGTTATTTATATATATATATATATATATATATATATATATATATATATATATATATATATATATATATATATATATATATATATATATATATATATATACATTAAACAATAAATTTAAAAAATCTAAATACTTAAATATATAATTAAAAAAGATAAAAAAAAATAATAAATAATAGAGAAAATTACATAAATGGTCCCTGTGGTAGAAACATATTACATAAAGCATCCTTATGCATGAAGGGCAAATAAGTCATTTCACATACGACTTAACTGAAAAAGTTAACGCCGTTAGTCAAAAGGACCGTCTTTGCAAGATTTTGAAACCACAAGGATCATCTGTGTAAAGAATTCGTCATAAGGACCATAATTGGTCGATTTTGTCAACTGTGACATCCCCAAAATCACGGCCAGAAAAGACCGGTTTAGTTTATACTTTATTTCAAAATCAGAGTTATCTTTTAATAAAAGGGTTGCGGAATTTGTCCCAAAAAAATAATATGATAAAGATTTATCAAAAGCATTTCCATAGAAATGTATTTCATTAAAAGACTCGGGATGTCATGTTCGTACAGATCAAAAGTATAAACAGTACAGTATAAGCTTTACTACATTATTTAATATCTACAGGCCTATATCCGTAATCCCTCGTCCAAAACATCACACCTATGCTCATGCGCCACTACCTGTAATACATAAAAACTGAGTGGGTCATGCTTGGGAGCCTGGTGAGCACATAGGGTTTTCAACCCACAATAAATAAGTTTATTAATTTCATCAATCAACAATAACCCGATTACCCGTTCCCGTTATCCTCACTTTACGTCCCTAAACACCTATCATAAGGGACCTAGCCTAAGGATCATCATCAGGACGGACACTGCTGCTAAGGGGATTCCTCAGCAATAAATATCCTAATAGGCAACCATGTGGGGGATGGAGTACATCTGGTGAGCACATAGTTCAAATAAACACACAGTTCAAATAAACACCTACAGGTTGCGAGCCTGCTAGTGTTCCACAAGACTGTCTAGAATAGTCCGTGGTCGTCATCTATACTCCGCTAGATGACTGGATCATCAATAACATCTATAACGAGGCCTCTCATTATTTTATTTTGTCACACAACAACTATTACATCTACCCATGTTTTACCCAATACATTTTGTAGATATAAAATACATATACAGTTAAATCTTTGAAAACATGTATAAAACGTTCATCCAGCATAGATAGCAAGTATTAAGATAATATGCACACATAGCACGTAATTTATATTAAATATTTCATATCTATGTGTAAGCTGAAAGTAACTATGCACTCACCTTAACGTTCGATAGACGATTAGTGTTCTGGAATGGATGCGAGAAGGTCGGATAGTATTTCCGTGAATATGAATCTCCGAGAAAATTTAGTATCCTAAGGAAATATTAATATAATTAATATTTGGAGGGTATATTGGTAATTAACCAAGGTACGGGGCCTATTCACGAATTTAAATATATTAAAGAAAAGCAGTGTTTTACTGTTTGATTTTCTTAAAACTGTCGTATCTTTTGCATACGAACTCTGTAACGACCCAAAAATCACGATGAAACGACCCAAAAATTTTGTTTTTCAATGTAATCAAAACCATAAACTGAGTATCATAACATAAAAACATACGCGATGTATCCCAAATCATAATAAAATACTGTGCGGAAAAACTGTATCATACTATATCAAATCAAGACAACTAAAACCATCCCCAGGATAAAAGCTAAGCTGTGGTGTGTGCGATGCTATCACCCCGAGCTCTTCCCTTTGCTTGCGGAAGTACCTGAAACCAAAACTGAAACTGTAAGCACGAAGCTTAGTGAGCTCCCCCAAACTACCACATACCATACATTATCATATAAACACATATTGGGCCTGGCCCACTGCATCGGGCCGAAACCCGGAAACTGCATCGGACCGAAGTCCGGAACTGACTGGGACCTTGTCCCCTGCATCGGACCGAAGTCCGGAACTAACTGCATCGAACCGAAGTCCGGAACTAACTGCATCGGACCCAAGTCCGGAACTAACTGCATCGGACCGAAGTCCGGAACTATCTGCATCGGACCGAAGTCCGGAACTAACTGCATCAGACCGAAGTCCGGAACCTACTGGGACCTTGTCCCCTGCATCGGACCGAAGTCCGGAACTGACTGACTGAACATGGCATAGCATAACACATCATCTAGCATGAACACATATACTGCATACTACATCGGGCCGTAGCCCGGAACACATAACACTTAACACATAAAACATAACATACAAATCCTGTCTGAGCCACGAAGGCATCAAACATACTAGCTACTGCATCGGACCAAAGTCCGGAAACTACTGCTAACTGAACGGGCCGGCATTGTGGCCTTAGACCCGTCCCTACTGGAAGGAAACTCACCTGATGCTGCTGAACTGCTGCTGCTAATCCTTGACTGCTACCTGACTTCTGACTTCGACTGCTGCTCCACTAGCTCCTCAAGCTACCAATATCAATATGACACTTAGTCCAACTGACCTCCAAAGGTTACTAGGTCAAATCTGGTCAAGGTCAAAATCCTGGTCAAAGTCAACCTTCCGGGTCAACCCTACTCGCCGAGTCTATCTACTGACTCGCCGGGTTCATATGCCCTGAGTCTTTCTTGTTCGCGACTCGACTCGCCGAGTCAATCCATGACTCGCCGAGTCCAACTAGGTCCAAGTCCTGTTCTGTCCAACTCGCTGAGTCACCACCCGACTCACTGATTCGGGTCTTGACTCGAAGGGTTTAGGGTTTCGCGATCTGACTCGCCGAGTCCAAGAACAGACTCGCCGAGTCCTAGACAATCTTCAACCAACTCGTCGATTTGTTCATCTAACTCGCCGAGGCCATGACTATCTTCATCCGACTCGACGAGTTGTTCATCCTACTCGTCGAGTTCCTCTTCACCTTCAAGCTACTCGCCGAGTCCACTCGAAGGACTCGCCGAGTCTATCCATTCCTCAATCCATGCAGTGGCTTTTCGAGCCAAACTGAACTTCCAACTCCTAGATCCATACTTCTAGGGCCTATTCCCCACGTAAAGTGGCAAACTTTACGTGTAGATTGAGAGATCTAAGCTCAAAACACACTAAATTCGGGTTTATGGCAAACATGCTTCTTCAACATATCAAAGGCTGATACTTTAGGGGATTCTAGACCAAAACCAACATGGATCTGAGGTAGCAACCTCAGATCTGAACCTCCAACTCGAATTGGTTACATATCATACCAACAATGGCCAAAACCCACACATAAGAGTAGATCTAGATGAAAAAGAGAGTCCAAGCAACAACTTATTACCTCCACTTGGTCTGAAATGACTCCACAATCCAGATCTACAATCCCTTCTTGCACCTCCAAGGTCTTTCTTCCTCCTCCAAGCGTAATGCATTCTACAAGGCAAGATCTAGCTCCAAAAACGGAAATGGCGGCTAGGGTTTGATGTTCTGGGGTAGAGAGGCAATAAATGAACCCTAGGAAGGAGAATGAGACACTTAAATAGGCTCCAAGTTCCCGGGTTTAGGGTTTTCCCCGTTCAGACCCAACTCGCTGAGTCTCCCTGGCCGACTCGCCGAGTCGGTCGCTTTCACCACAACCCGGATCCCGCTCGGACTCGCCGAGTCCCTCCATGGACTTGCCGAGTCTCCCCTAAACTTGAGGTTTTCTTTCTTTTCTTGGCTTTCCAAACTTTGGGGTGTTACAAACTCCATTTTCGACGTTCTTTATATCCACGCGTAGGCGGGAACGTACTCTACAACTTTATGTAAATATATCAGGCTTATATCGCAATTTAATTTTGACGTTTATTTTTATTCTTTATTAATTATATCTTTATAATTAAATAATAAGCATATAAATTCACATAATTCACAAAATACTCAAATATTTCATCTTTATTACTTCAAAAAGAATTACAATGGTTGACCGAGACTATTACATTGACAAAAATGCTTAGCCCTGAAACCCGGGCGTTACATCAACCATGAGGACCATTTATGTAATTTTGTCCAAAATTTTTCTATAAACATATATTCACTCCACCCCATCTACCTCTATCTACCCCCACCTACACACACACATACATACCCACCCCCACACACACACACCCGCACACACACACATACATACATACCCACTCACACACAAACACACACCCCAACCCACACACACATACATACCCACCCACACACACCCACCCACATACACACACACACACGAATACACCGACCCACACACACACACACACACACTAACCCACACACATACACATACATACCCACCCCCCCACACACACACCCGCACACATGCACCAACCCACACACATACATATACATACCCACCCACACATACACACCCACCTACAAACACACACACATACATACCCACTCGCACACACACCCACCCACCCGCACACACACACACACAAACCCCCCTCCCCCCCCCCCCCACACACACCACACCCCCCCCCCCACACACACACATACACATGCATACCCATCCACACACACACACCTCCACAAACACACACACATACATACCCACCCCACACCCACCCACCCGCACACACACACCAACCCACAAACACACACACACACACACCAACCCACACATACATACCCACCCATACACACACAAACCCACACATACATACCCACCCATACACACACACAAACCCACACCTACCCCTACCCCCATCCTTACAGACACACACACACCCACACACACACAAACCTACACCTACCCCCACAAACACACACTCGCACCCCCACCCACCCAACACCACCACGATAATCACCGACCTACCATCACCACCACCACCACCGCTGCCACCACCATCACCATCACTGACACAATTGTCGCCGCCACCACCATCGCCTGTCATTACCACTACCGCCGAGGCGCCGCCGACCCGCTACCGTCACCACCACCACCCACTCCCTACCACCGCTACCGTTTTTTAAAAATGAAAACCGATAGAAAAATACACATCTAAACACGTTTTCTAATTTTCTAAAACTGAAAATGAAAAATGAATAAGTTTAACTAAATGCGTTTACTAAATTTTTCAATGAAAAATGAAAACGGAAAACGAAAATTAAAAAGGGAAAACAAAAAACGGAAAATAAAAATTGTTTTTCCGTAACTAAACGCAAACTAACATTTTCTTTTTTCTTCTTCTTTCTTTCCATTGTTTTGACATTTGTATATTATAATATTTCTCACACATGACATTAGTTTTACAGGTTAAAACAAGAAGAGTGAGGGGAGTAGAACCTTTGGCCTAAGGCCTTGTTCTTG